>NC_050203.1:87654719-88254719 GCF_013141755.1 Anopheles stephensi | reverse complement strand
GGGATACAAGAGACGGAAGGAGCATCTACTCACGAATGTTTAAGAGGTTCTAAGTGCAGTTACCACATGGCGACGCACACACTTACTCGCAAGAACACATCCAAAACAATGAAAAGGGATCTCAAAGCACCAGGAAACGCGACGATGATTCATGTCGTGGAGAAGTGCTTGCCGTTGGCGAACATGATTCGTGACAGATCAACCAACATGTGAACATGCATTATGAAAGTGAGCACGTGTGCAGAATACTTGTAAGCGCGCTCCAATATGCTAAACTTCCGCCCTCGGAACTCACACTCCGCCTGTGCGAAGTAACCAGCAAGCTTGGTGGTAGATCGTTATCAACTTGCAGAAGAATCTCAATAAATGAAGTGTGAGAAAGTTATGAGCGCGTACTTAACGACATCATTTCATTATAATGGCACTTTGCGCCCGGAGAATGTCTTCATTAGCAACTTTTGACGGTGAAAATTTTTATTGAAGGAGGTTTCAGTTCATATGACTGAAGAGTAGCGAGCTCTGTAGTTGAATATGATGCATTGAAACATCAAGTTGGGCATATCGGTTTTGAAATTCATTAAACTCCATGTCGTACACTACAATACAAAGTGATCGAAGAATATATCTTGACAGTAACGAATCACTTCAATTCGACCAATAATCATCCTACTCTAAGCAATCTCTTTAGCCAGCGTATGGATCCGGCTCCTTTTTTATCGCCCAGCATATCGCATGTGCCAACACCTTTTCCTGTACATCAATTATTCATGGCCTTAGGTCTGTCCTGTCAGGGCGTCGTCCTAATCCAACTCATCCATTTGCTTTCCCAATCATCTTCAAACACAAAACAAAGTACGCCACTAATCCTCACCGACATGTAACACACAAACAACCAGCCAGAATGATCGAAAGAACGATGTCTAAACTTTTCAGTTCGACCTTCATCATCGAACCTGGGGTCGACGCCTTCAACGAACTCAAAGCATTGGATGTGTTGCATTAACAAATTAATTTCCTTTCCCGCCGTTTTCCTTCTTGTTCCTTCACCGTACTAAGAGAAAAGTGTTTGAATTTTCACCGAAGATGTGTTGCAGTAGCAGCCTGACTCGTTTTCCGCCCTTCGAAGAGGAAAGTAAACTTTGGGTGAACTGTAATTTTTAAACTCCCTACAACTCTTACGACCACTTTCCGCTTGCTCAAGGCTCTGTTCATGTTGACAAACACAAGCTCCTACTCTTTCCACATTGTCCTGAGCCCGATCCTTTTTCTTTCCGAACTTTGTTACGGAAAATACTCCAACCGAGACGCGTGTGTCCTACTTTCTCACAGGTACTCCATTGGATGATGGTCCTAATCAGTGTAAGCGTCGAGGCCGCGTGATGGCTTCCTTCAATTTTCCATTCATGGTTTTGGCGGGCCGGCTTTAAACTCTTGAAAAACACCTATCACTCTGTCATTTGCGGAAGCTCTCGTACGTCACACGTCTTGTAAGGTGATCCTTTTGGAAATATTATGAATGGGATTTTATGTTCCGTCAGCTTCCAATGTTTTTGTCGTTCCGTTTTTGGGCGAAGGAGTGCTTCGGGCATAAAATTTCCAAAACAAGCATTAAACATCTCCGTGCTCCTTCTGCTGTCTCGAACACTGAGTAATCTGCCTTACACGCGACGAGGATATCGGGAACGGCATTTTTCAGAAGACAAACTCCTCAATACGCTCCCACACGCGATGTGTCGTTTTATGGTTTTTGAGTACCTAAACAAGTAGAACGCTTTGATCCTAGCGAATAAAAAAGCAGTTTCATTTGCACAATTCGATTTAATCTTACATGATTGCGTCTCCCTATTTATTACCGTGCACGTCTGTCGAAACAAATTGGAGCACAAGAAGTCTTTTCGTAAGATCCTCGCAATGTACCACAATCGCAAGAAAAGGAGAAGACCTTCGTTCTTTCCACGATCATTTCCTTATGTTTTACTCTGACTTGGTAAAGACATTACTTAAAATTGCATTTCAATCGTCGCTCGACTCAACAACTGACATCCACACGATAGCTTTGCGTGCGGGCTTTGTCTTAAGCGAGCTTTCCAGTAATGTCCTGTTTTCATCAACTCAACAGTCCTTCTCCGCCTTTTCTTTTAACTCTCAACTTCACACATTCAAAGTTTCTCTCGCTATTTTCCATTCTTTATTTGCCTATCCATCTTCATAAGTGCAAACATGTGACTTCACCCGACTGACCCACACGTCTTCCTCAAGCAGACCCCCTTTCCTCAACGCCTGCACTTCTGGTCAACGAACCAGTCACGTACTTTAAATTGTGAACAAATATCTTCAACTTTATTACATTCCCGGGCACCTTCCAAGTGCTGCATGTCCGGTTTTGCTCTTCTCGTCTCAATTGCTCAATCTCACACGCTCCGCAAAGCCCAACAGTGGTGTCCCTCACACACACACATCGTTACACCATCGGCTCACATTTCATTTCACCGTTGGGTGAGCGGGTTTATTGAAATTTTTCCATCTGCATCGACGGGACAGTAGCGCCATTCTCCCAAAGGGGACACCCAACGTGTGTGGAACAATATGGTGGAGATTCCTCTGGTAAAACCCTCCGGTGGCCAGCTGCGACCTAACGATTCGGTGGCACACATATGTGTGTGTATTTTCGTTTGGAAGAGCTTTCAAAAATGGGAGATGAGATGACAACCGCCCGAGAGACGAGAGACGAATGCAAACGAATGGGTTGGCGCATAAAAAGTCAAAGCTTTCGCACAGCCACCACGAAAACAACAAATCCCAACTCCACATTACATCACATCGAGCGGTGTAGCATTCAAATGAAATGACTGCTGGAAATAACAGGCAGAACAGAAACATAAGGTGGATATGACGAAAGGGTACACACAAAAGAAGATATGTCATGGTCACATAGTGCAGAGCGCTGGGTCTTGCAGCAACGAGCTTAAAGCAGTCTGTCACTGGTAGCAGAAAACAAAAAAAAATATAATAATATCAGTTCTAAGGCGAACGAAACAAGCAAAACGTGGAGTGCAAAAAGACACAGACAGACGGTAAAAAGGAAAAAAATACAACAGCCACAGCATAACATCAACGTCAACAATATGACTTTGGGACGATGAGAGTCGAAAGAAGGGACGACTTGAAGTCCAAAGAATGAACGTGACGTTTTCGGCAACAACAAAGAAAATTTCTTCATGCCACCATAAAGATCCTGCCGTGATTTTATTCGTTTCGCTTTGCACCAGCACCAGCTACTGTAGATCACTGTGTGAATACATATCATCGATTGTCAGTCAGTTGTTTCGGCTGCTGTTCTTTGTGCTGCAGATGTGAATGCCGTATTTTGTAGCAAATGCATCATGCTCACATTTGGAACTCATCGTTTATTGCAACCTTGCCAAACAGAGCAATTGCACGAACGAAAGGAATATTGTCTAATGCTTCGTGCAAACACTGGCGATAAGTGCCAACCGAGCAAATTGAAGCTTAGCGTTGAGCTTGCATCCAGCACAATTTTAATCCTGTTCCTTATTTAACTGTTTTGTGCATGAGCAGTGAGCAAGTAATGGCGGCGTCAGGATTACGGAGAAAACATACAGTTCAGGAAAGACTCCAAAACAACATATTTACTTGAGTGTTCTTCCAAGAAAAGCCAAACAATTCAACAAACAATATGTCGAAAATTTTAAAGACAAAACCCACTGAACCACATCTCAAAAAATCTCAGACCTCAGAACAGTATTTTATGTCCTATAAAGACACACTCACGCTACGACTTGATCCATTCCATCATAATCTAACACACACTTCCATCACACAAGATTAAACCTACCGTAACTAAAGAGCGTAAAAAGCGAACCACAAAGGTCCTTGCAAAATGTGCTTCAGGCCATTTAGACGATTCCGAACAAAGTCTCTGGAGAGAAAAACCACCCCTAAAGGCGACTGAAGGCTGTGACCAAAAAAGGTTAATTTAATTTCTGGCTACGTTTTTCTCGATCGTTTGTTCCTTTATCCATCCTCGATTGGCTTACCTCATCGGGCCTTCTGGGAGCAATCTGAGTCCTGTGTTTCCTATTCCTGCTTCACAGCATTCCTGGCCGAGATTCATGGGCGTCTCGGTGGAGATGTTCTCTAATTTATTTCATCTCATAAACGGGTTTTTCCAGCCCAAACCTCCGAGTCGACCATTCGGCAAATAGATTCAATCTTTGACTCTAACGTATGTGCTTCCCTTTTCGAACGAGAAGAGTGATGAAGTCGGGGAAATCTGTGCAAACAATTGTTATCCCAAGGCTTCAGAATGGGAAGAGACAGATTTCGAACGATAAAAAAATAATCCGTGCCGATTGAAATGTCTTAAATGCTAATCAATGACAACTTTGTAGCGTGGTAAGATGGAGTTGGAAAATTTAAGACTATTTTGAATGGTTTAGAGTCATGCTTTTTCTTTGTCTGTCTCTCGTCTTCAAAAAAACATTCCAATACGTTGCCCTTCAGATTTCGATTTCCATCCCGATGGGTATGATTCCTATCTATCGAATGGCAACCCGACAAGCACATCCTTTGAAGCACACACGAACATCCTTTCGCATCAATTCGGGGTTGACAGTTTGACAGCGAGATGCTAAAAAGGACTGATACCCATGCAAACCCAACCAGCATATCTCCCTTTTATGCTACAGGGTCGCTTTATTTTCCCCTCACGGTGAGGCTAAAACGATGATGAAAAATCACAACACGTGTCTCGTTTTTTGCTTCTGGTTTGCCGTCGATTTATGCTGAAATATTTGATCGGATCAAATAATCAATCGTCGGCTCTGAGGGCGGTTTCCCATTGCGCGTTTGTTAGCAGATGATCTTTTGATTTGAAATAGGTTCAGTTGTTGTTGCTTAACAACAGCTTATAAGCTTGATGCACAAAAGGTTTATATTATGTTAGGGAATATTAACAAATTCAGATTCTCTTAGAAAAACTCTCCAATTACCGTCACAACCATGTTGCGTTCAGCCAAATTGAACCGTAAGCTTTCAATAAATCAGTGACCAAAGATGATTCTGATGAAGCAGGACAAATTGTCTATGCCCTAGCCAACACCGAAGGACATTCGATTCCCTGACCGGAAGCTGCTCCACAGCAGCACTCGTATCCTTATCGCTACGCCCTCAAGGGACATCTTTACAACCGTGTTTTGAGCTATAAATTCACAGTACCGGCATCTCTGGTGACAACAGTTGCTTCTCGAACAGAACATTCTCGCTTCGATCACTTATCGTACAAAACAGACATCGGTCGGTGATAGGATTTGTGACTGAGAAGGCTTGTTTGTGTAACATTTTCCACAACAACAAACTCTTAACAGCAGGAGAGTGAGCTAAACGAAGCAAGAGAGAGAGAGAGAAAAGAGTGGCTTAACGTAAAACTGGGCGATGTAAAGAATACAACAACACAGCCAACATCTATTCCAGATGACGATTAGAAACGACGAAACACTTTTCCGTCCCCCGACAATGCGCTTTCCGGAGATCGGAATGGAAAGATATATGGTCAAAAATTCATTATTGATGGCACTCGATGGTTGTTGGATTCCAAAGTTTTGGTTCTTTTCTGTGTATTTCTTTCTTCACTCTTTTACCCATTCTCCCTAACTCTACCCATGTTTCCGTTAGTCAACAACGATGAATGACCGTTTTTGGAAGCACGTGTAGAATAACTCCAACTCTCCGAACATGGCCATCCCCGGATATCCGCTTCCTTGCAAGGGAAATTCGATCGAATTGGACTGAAGGGATGAAAATCAGCATCAGCAAGCAACAAGAAAACTTCCGACCAAGCCAAACAACCACCACGAACACGATGGTGGTGGTTGCACAGCACAGCAACAACAACTTCTGGACAGCATTTAGTCAGCAAACGATGGAACGATTTTCCTGCAAAGCTTGCAAAACTCCCCGACATGAGAATCCTTTGCATAATGTACCGAGTGTATCGGTCGATTTTTGACATCATGCGAACGCTTCATCGAACAAAGTCCCATGGGAAACATGCCGGCGTAGGGATGAGCTACACATATTCATGAGCTTTAAAAAACAATCAAACATGGTTCATATTCCCGTGCAAAGCATCGATGTTGCATGGTTAGACAATGTATGCTGTGTGTTATTTTGCACCTATAAACATCCGCTTTTTTACCTTCATCACCGGACATCAAAATTTCTATAAAACTGCTCTCCATTTTCTACTGCTCGAATCATACAGTCAACCATACCAGACATCATATATTCTTTATATCTCATCCACAAAATTTACTCTCGAAACATAAACTCAGCTTGCAAGTGCCGCATACCTAAGTGCAATCTGCTGCATAGTTTAAAGAGCATGTGGCATACACACACAATTTTCTCAAACTGCTTCCAGACGTGATTTCTTCTTCGGACGGAAATTTCAATTTGTTCCTTTGAAATTTATTTAGCGCAATAAAGCATAATAAAATAATCCATTAAAGTGGTTCCTCTTTGGCCCGACGGCCACCTCTGAATGTTAGCGAAAGCATTCTGGCGATGCCACTCGGCATCCGTAACGCTCACTGGATTATAAATTCCACACAGCGATTCGCTACTCAAAACCTTCATTTTTATGATCGTTTCGCTACTGCCCCGAGGGTCGGAATAAGATGCAGCGACGAATCAGGTCAAACGGAAAGGACCCAATTGCGTTCATTCAAGTGAGACTAATAATCGATTATAAATGCAATTCTACCATGCATCACACCGAACGTCGCTCTAGTGTAAAATATGAGTTGAATTGAGTTTAAATTTCAACATTTTATGCCTTCATCCGTAATTGGAACATAAGTTTTTTCTGTCATAAATTATTCACCAATTTTTATAGAAGATTTGTTTGTGTTTCAAATTGTTTTTGCATTCGAATACATACATATTCCTTGCACGAAAGCATGTTTTCCTCTTCAATAGGCACCGACGTCGGAAATTTTGTATGTCTGTAGTTTATGTTACGGTTATTGGATTAGTTGTTTGTGAGGGCAACGGCCTCCGGCAAGCATCGGAAGCATCGGCCAAGTGTCCGAGAAGTGTTTGCCCTGCTGGTTCCAGAACGCTATGCCTGAGCTATGTTTGATGAATAAATCATAAATCAATTTACGCTCACAGCCACACCACATGTGTTAGTGGGCGCGCGCGTTCGATGGTGATTCCGTCGTCTGCTCTAATGGCCGCCAATGCCCTATTATCGATGCATCCAACATACTCACAGAGTTGCTGTTTTTCTGCTCTTCTTTAGCAGCATCGGCATTTTATTGATCGATGCTCTTATTTGGACGCTCTATCATAGACACCGATTTTGTAGGCCCGTAACGTCCCATACCCAGACGACCCTATCCCACCATCCCTGGGCCATCTTTTGATACCAGTTTGGCAACTCTGGCAGCTGTCAGAACTGGTCAGGATAGCAATTTGATTAATTAACCTACATTCAATTTATTGTCACTTTTACCAGCCCAGCCGACCGCGTAATCACACGCCAAACGAGATTCGTCCCGCGAGGCCTTTGACTGGCTATCTTTTTGTTTGGGCGCCATCAAACACGTACATCAAACACGGGCGAAAAAATCGTACTGCTTTTAGACATCGCTCAAAGTTCCAAAAGCCCATCAAACGAGGCTTAAAAGGTTCTCCATGTCTGCTCGCTCCCCAGATCTAATGGTCCAGCAGTTCGGGACACTCATTTGCGTAACTAATTGATGCGAAAGAATATTTATTCACTTTTCACTCTTTGACCCGCTACGTGTAAGCCCTATTTTTTATGAAACTCTTTGAACACAAGGCAAGTGAACACATTCTCCCACTTGCCAAGCGATATCGTTCGTAGTCGTTGGTGCCAAATTTGTCCGTCTGGCCTTTTTTTGTCCCTCATTTACCAAAGGAAAGCAGATAAAAAGAACGGGTTAGCTTTTCAAGGCTCTAAACGACGCGTATCCCTCATTTGCGTATTCATACAAGCGACACACATAGAAAGGGTTTGGTCCTGCGAGAACCTCTTCGATATAAATGAATCGTATACGGTTCTCTATTTTGTTTGAATCCGATTATCGAGATAAGCCCGTGATGATGAGGCACTTCCTAATCCTTCGTGGGATTTAATTACCGGCAGACGAAAAAACGAACGAATAAACTTTCGGATAAGCCCTCGGTCGATTATGTATCGATTGAACTTTTGGGAAGTGAAAGGTGTACACTCGTTTAAGCACTAATCGATTGAGCGTGAGGGATTATTTTAAATTCTCGTGAATATATTTTCCAGAGAGTTTAATGAACTTAAAGCAGCTTTGATTTTCTTAAACCGCCTCATAAATAAAGCCAATTATTAAAGTGAACTATGAGATCCCTCTTCTTATTATCCTATAAACGCCTGTTTAGAAAACTTCCATCAGCTCTTAACGCCTCATCAACAAAACTTATTGACCATTTAACAAAGTGATTCTTTTTCATCGCCAGCAAAGATTAATCTTCTTCGATTCCGTCTGTGATTTGAGGGCCTTACCCAACGCCAGGTAGCATACAGTTTTTATCGCCACATATATTCATGTCCACGATCAAATACATTACCACGGCCAACCTCCGGAAGCCAACCCTGCGGGCGAAAGTGATTTGTTTCCCGATCGAAAGGAATTCCGTGTTTCATCCCATTTGATCCTTTTACGGCAGCCGAGGCACAAATCCCGCGCAGTCACGCACCGGGGCAAGTTCACTGCACGATGAATAAATTCGTTAAACTCCCCGGAAAGTCAAATACTGCTCGATGCGAGGCACGTCCGCAATACTTAACATGGCCCCGCGTCGAATAATGGAGGCAAAACGCTATTGATTTAGGCCCGTTTTACCGGAATTCGTGATTGCGTGGCTTATGTAAGTCGGAAGCGGTTGTTATTTTGGCCCGGTTGGCTCATGGAAATGACGGTAACACTCGCGGGGAAACGTGAAAATTGCATCGAAAGCTTAGGGTATCCTGAGGAAATCCTGATCGATAAATC
This sequence comes from Anopheles stephensi, assembly GCF_013141755.1. Lineage (NCBI taxonomy): Eukaryota > Metazoa > Arthropoda > Insecta > Diptera > Culicidae > Anopheles > Anopheles stephensi. Next base: position 88,245,645 of record NC_050203.1, on the reverse strand, counting down.
AAATTATCTATCATGATAGCGTGTGCCAAGCTACCCATGTTGTTCATGCACAGAAACAATCATCGGGAATCCTATTCAGGATGTTGTTGGTATTAAACGCGGGTTTAATTTGTTTCCACAAACTTTATTACAATCTCTTTAGTCCTTCCAGTAGAAACGGTTTTCATATGGAGAAAAAATGTTAAGAGGTTGCGATAGCATAAGGAGAAAATTTCTCCTTTTAGTTTACTTCATTTAATACTAAAACACCAACATCATCCCCAATTCATCTCAAGGAACCCCTCTAATCATGAGCTACCAGGCGTCTCCATCAACCATCCACATTCAGGAATATCCTCACGTTTTCCAACCAAAACCAGCAAGACATGAAGCCGTCACCTTTCGTTTCTCTTTTCCAGCTAATGAACTAACCCAATGATAACATTTATTGGTAAAATTATACCTCTCCATTAATCGACGAAACTCACACCCAGCCCAAACGCTCACCCTGACTAACGCATGAGTGACTTCACCGCTCGTTGCTGAAACGCTATCACGCAACAAAACCGGCGTTAATCACATGACCAATGATGAGAGCGCGTGTAGCCAAACGAACACATACTCCTGGAAGGAAAAATATCCTCACGACACAAAAATAGCACTTGAACGCGATCAACAAGGGCTAATACGGAACGATGGGAAGAAGAACGGACGAAACCTGCTCACGGCAACATCATCGGTACAAGCTTTAAGGACCACGCCATAGCTACCACTATTAGCTTGAAGCGGATCTCAAGTGTGCTCGTTAGCCCGTTGCCCAACAGCCGAGCGCTTAGCCGACTCTTTTCCGTTGTCCGATGATCCTTAGCACCCTTGCCTAGCTGGAGCATCTACCGCTTCACCATAAGCACCAGCTACATAAATACATTATCGTGGTTTCCTCGTCTGGAATTCCCTTTCTTTTCATTGGCTCCAGCTGCTGCCTCGTGCTGAGGGCCGATGCTTGTTCGCTTGGTTCGGAAACAGCCTTAATAGGATAAATTATTCCACCGAATTTGGTCCAAATGTTTGGAATCATGATTAAACGAACAAGCAAATCAACGGTGAGCATCAGCCGGTAGATTGATCTGTAGGACAGAAACAAAACGCACACAGGATCTAAAATTCTCTTACGCTCAGTCATTCGAGTAAACTGTTCCTGGAAGGTTAATGTTTATCTTTCTAACTTTACTAATCAATGAGCTGTTAAAATGTGTTATAGAATGGATAAAATACTTTAAAGCGCGTACTTGTGGCAGCCAAACGAATACTTGTTTAGCAGAGTTTTTCACCTCGTTATTGTCTGTATGACTGCTAATATGGTTGGTTTTTTCTAGGAATGCACAGAAACACAGCGAAATACATTGGAAATTTGTCTGCTTTTCGATTGGAAAAAATAACTTCAGCAACACTAATAAATCATAGTCGCGATACATATCAATTCCGTCCCATGACACGAAACAAAACCCCATTAGTTACGGAGAACAGTTTTGATGAGCCGAAACGAAACAGATTTATGACCATCAAGCACGAAAGCAATTACAGCAAATATGATTGGGACTTTTTTCTTTCCTGTTCACTGCTACACTACAGAACCTCACAAAGCCTCATTGAACATACATCCATCGTATGTATTATTTTACAATTAACCATCAGGTTCGAGTTCAATCTACCTATCAAAACAACAAGCCTTTTCCGCCGGTCAGCAACCGCAAAACACACTCCAACGTCATGTCTACGATTGTTTTACAAGCTTAATGAACATATCAACCACAAGCGCTCACGAGCAAAACGAGGGTAAAAAATGATGCCGTCCGGGTAATAATAGTCATCAGAGAGGATTATAATGCGGAAAGTGCAATAACATACATAACTCCAGAGTCTGCTTTAATATCAAAGGTCGCGCTCCAACGTTTACACATTAAAACCAACGGTATTCAATAATTCCGTGAAATGCCATCATTTAGAGATTTTTTTACAGTCGTTCAATTGCCCAAACCGGCGCCAGTTAATTGAAATATATATTCATTATCTTCATTATATTTTCACCTGCACTTTTGTTGATGGAGTTGCCTAATAGGGCAATGCATTAATTCTAAGAGATTTGAATTTCGCTAAAGTTCCTTCTGAAACGGTTCTGAGTAACGTTGGTCTCAGGAAATTCAAGAGTAGATATATTTTTCCAAGCAAGAATGTTTGATCCATCGATTATGGTTGGCATAATTCATGATCAAACGTATTGTTTTGAGGGTAAACAGACGGTCCTAAGTAAACTTATTAACACGCATCATGCTGAGCAAACTATCCCACACTCCCAACCATCAATCTTCAGACAAACACCATTATACACGCATCACCAACGCGTTTCTTGCATAAATCTTCAACAAGTTTCTTTCTCTATCGGTTGCAGGTTTTCCATGCTGCCTTACAACATCTCAGTGTAACCCAGAGGAAAATCTATCGGAAAACAACAAGTACACTTCGGAACAGTTTTTCATCAATTCCAGTCAAGCCTTTATCTATGATACTCAAGCCCACCGTAGTCTCATGCCTACAAATAGTAAGCAAAGCATGTTTAACCTGCAAAGCTTTCGTTCTCCGGAACGAAATTCTGGTCCAAATACGTAACAACTTTTCTGTTGGTGATTGCACTAAAAGAAGAACCGCAATGACGAACCAATGAAACAAACACACGAAGCTCCCCATTGACTGTCTTCTGGAAGGATTGTCGGCAAACAGGGATCCCAACCTCCATCCCTCAGACACCATGCGACTGAACTTTGGTTCAAAGGATAATTGAAGTAATATAGTTGAAGCATTGGCGAAGAATCTTCCGGCGAAAAAGGCGAATGCTAGAAATTATACCAGAATATCCGAATGAGCCTAGGGATCGTTACGGGAACAAAACTTGAACTGGGCTATCGTAATGAGACACAAATAAGAGAACCAACCAACTAGAAGAGGTGTATGCTTCTCCACCAGAAGGATCACATGTCCATGCATTTCTTTTCCAATGAGAGACATTTTTGTGAATGTAAATTATTCACAAGCCAATGCACATTGCTCACGGCTGCCACTGTATCCGAAAAGGCCTTTTGGAGCTGGAACCGTCCTTCTACTAACGCCAAGGGATGCTTTTAACCTTTTCCATAGCAACCGTAACACTTAGCAATCCGATGCACCTGGAAGATAATCCGTACGCTCGTTGCTAGCTTGTTTCACATTTTCCTTCCATTTCCACGGCACAACCATCGGATCGCCGGAAGGGTTTTCCATTGGTTTTTGCTCCGTTTCTTTCGATCTTTACTGCGGGTTGCTGCGAGCCTTCGATGCTATGAAGATTGGCTACATGATGATAACATTGATGTGTTCATGTCTTAGTCGCTTTCGTGGTTACTGACGTGAGCTTGGGAAAGTTATTATATTTTTACACTGTTTTGGTTCTTAAATAGGAACGTTTTGAGTGTGTTCTATGCGTATTTCGCGAGCTAAAAGTCACTAAAGTTATGATAGAAAGTAATACAATACTTCGATTGGTGCTAAATGTAAAACGATTGCGCTGAAGTGTTACACCAACGCAAAGTTGGTCTACAGTGCCATTCAAATCACATTAAGTCGCGTTTCTCCAACAACCACACCGTACCAGCTCGGAGTCATCACAAAATGACCGATATTAATCGCACCAAACAAAGCTATCTGCACAAACACAACGGAAAGATCGATCCGCAATCAGCGCAAACCCCATCGGTGCTGCACTCGACGGGATCAAACGCAAACGAACATGGCCATGCGGTCAGCAAAGGAGCAGCTGCCACCGGTTCCAGCACGGGCGGTTCGTTGAAACGCAACAATAGTCATCATCAGCGATTGAAAAAATCCAACACAAGCACTCTGGACCGAAGCTCTAATGGCCCTGTGGAGTTCGGAGCGGATGCAAGGCCGGTCGGCAGTAGCTTCGGCCATCATCAACAGCAACAACAGACCGGAACGACCTGTACGAGATCCGGCGCCGGTTCCGGTCTTGCCAAGAGCTGGTCGAAAACCTCCAGCAGTAGCACCTCCCAGTCGACTTCCCATGGCCCCGCGGAACAAACGCAGCACACTCTTGAAACAGGCAGCGGCGGTGGCCGACCTCCGGGGACAAATTTAGCACCCACCATCAAAACGGAAGCCTCGCTCAGTGACGATTTTAAACGCTTCCACGCGCTCCGCAACAGCTACGGCGGCAAATCCAATTTAAATGTAAATAACACCGATCACATGATAAAATCGCAGGTCCTGCTTCACCAGCAGAAGCTGCGCGAGTACTCTCGACAACATCCTACACAGCAACAGCAGCACCGTGACAACGATAGCTACTCAACCTGCTCATCGTCCCAGTCCGACTACCAGCACCCTCAGCAACCGCAGCAGACGCAGCAACATCAGCAAAACCATCGCCACAAGCATCACACTCACTATCGCGTACATCAGCATCAACACCATCAGCAGCAGCAGGCTCAACCCCACAATGTCCAGCCGACTCAGTCCATCTATCCCATCTCGGCCACGGTAGCCGCAACGGCTACGTTGACGCGCACCGGTGGTTTCGGTGGTGGTGGATGTTCGATATTGAAAAATGCCACCAGCAGCAGCCATCAGGATCCGGTCGGGAGTCGGAACAGCCTCAAACGAGGGCCGGGCGGATTAAGCACCCTGTCACTGTGCAGCTGCGACGCAGAAACCGAGGTAAGTGAGTCATTATTACAGGAATTTCCTTCTGTTCCGTTGCTTCCCGTCAGTGTCCCTCGTCCTCATTTCTGTTTTCATCCATATTCTTCAAACCTTGCGATAACCTCGGTAGGCCAGAGAGACATTGGTAGATAGATGAGAATGAAATGACCTTTATGGATGGTTAATCATTGACGCTCGCTTTGATACCAGTTTTTACAAAGAAGAGTCGTCGGTGTTTTCCTCTTTGATTATTTCTTGCGTAGCTCAGATGACGCACGGTGCAAATGTGAGTCTGTGATTTATGACTTTCTTTGCAACAACTCATGCTGCGAAAAACTTAAAGCCCTTTCAGTCTCCATATTCAAACCAAACTCCATTAAGACGTTCAAAATAATCTCATGTTTAATCTTTCACGATCTCATAAACACATCCTGCTTGGTGGGCCATTAAACTTAATGTGGCTCCGACCACGCTATAATCTCTGTCGCTGGATCGTTTTCTAATCTTCTTTCTCGTGGGAAGATTTCATTCGTTTTCTCACAAAGTAATTCCACAGATTCCTCTATTTTTAGTCGATAATCGTTTCCGTCGGGTCAATATCATTTATATAAGACATCGACCAACGTCTTCTGACACTCCGACAGTGACCGCCAAGCTCAACCGCCCCCTTACACGATGAATGGTTGTAGAATCGAACGATGGGGAACGAGAGTCCAGACATTTCGCATCTGACCTGATGACTTCGTTTGCCGTCAGCTCACGACAGGTCGGTGGTATGGGAGTTTGTAATTAATTTTCTTAATCACATTATCATCATACTTCCGGCCCAGAAACTCCACCATAAAATAAGACTGAGAAGAAACCAAGGACGAAATATTACGTCAATATTGCCCAACGGCAGCTGGATGGTGTGTCAGAAGAAGAAGGCAAGGCCAACCACTGAGCATAAGCAAGGGAAGAGCCGAGAAATGGAATAGAAAAACACGCGAACGAAATGCGACTTCAAGTTACCGGCGCTATTGGCTGGGAAGTCTTGAAAAGCCCTCGCTTTGTGGGAGATCAGAAATGGAATAAGCTAGATTAAACATCGCGCCTTATCGCGTGAGATTCAAATTGAAAATCCATCTTTCAACGTTCTCGGCAGTTTGAACGGTGTTATTGCTTCTACAAGTACGTCGATTCGACTGATTCTTTTGCTTTCCAGAGTGTTGTGTTGATGTGAAAATGGTCTAAGAGCCTAACGAAAATAGACGATGACCTTAATGGTGATTTTCTTAGGTCAAGTAGCACAGCCAGAGGTATCTGCCAAAAGCGGTTTAGTTATTTGAAAGCGTCTGTTGGATGGTTTTATCCCCTCGAGGTTAAACATTCCTCTGAAAAGTTTTTCTTGGAATATAAACTGTAACTTGATGTAATTACTTTCACCAGTTAGCAGTTCTCATGATGTTTAAGTCCTTTGAAAGCGTCTCTGAACACGTATAATGTTTTATGTTTCATTGGATAAGAATCTATAACCTCAAATATTATGCAAATTTAACAATCAACGTAAATTTGTCCGTATCACCAGCATCAAAACAGTACAAATCGATATGGGATCCTGAATTGAGACATAGATTCATCATCCATTTCGTTCTTTGATGATACATCTACACCGAAAGCATCATGAAATTGATATCCTCAAATGGCTATAATGCCTTTCAACACTTCAGGCTATCTCCTCCCTTCTATCGACACACTTTCATGAACGTACATTTCAATGCTTTTGGCTACTTGTTCACGAAAGCGTTCAGGATCAACTCTCAATAACCGAAATCAAGCTCGTAATTACACAAATTGACCAATAACCATGCCTAATGGAACCGTTCACATATCAAACACAACTCTGCTAGCAGGTTCTTCTCTTGAGATGGAATTTTGGTCACTGGACGAAACAGCTGATGCTGCTTTACTCTGACAATCACGTCCATTCTTTCCATCTAACACTCTAATCGAACAGGAAGTGTGGACGTGTGAAAGTGTCACCAATACGGTCTCCTAATCTATCATTGCTGTTACTGTTGCTGGCGTCCTGGGCCTCCCAATTAGCTCTCACTTCGGTGTGTTTGTCCGACTTCATTCCAAAGTTTGGTTGCCTTTCTGTCCACTGAAACGTTCGACACAGGGTTCAACATTACTCTAGATTCGAGGAATTGATGATGAGGCCCGTAGTTCATGCCCTCAAACCCATTACATTATGCCAAGTTACTGCACATTACTCTCACCATTTTATCCGATTGATAGGACTATTTCCAACCCAATTTTAATCTCAGCTCCGATTTCATACGCTTCATCTGCTTCGTTTCCAAAGTTCTCCCTATTCTTATTAGCTGCTTCTTCCTCACAGCCCATTATTCTTCTCTTCTCGCATGCCTATGCTCATGTCGTTCTGTTTCGATTTTCACCGAATCAAATATTTACAGATAATACCGAATCCATTAAGGCCATTATATCAGTACAGCCTGGACAGGAAAAATCCTCGCCAGCACACCTACACGTGTGAGCAGAACGCACAGATTTTGCTGCGGCTGGAAAAGGACCGTCAGAAGAAGTTCGGCTCCATGGGCAAGTTGGTAAGTGTTTATTCGTTTCGTTTCGTTTCGACTGTGATTTTATACCCATCCTTATTGCGTTTGTGCTTGCTGTGGTTGAATTGATCGTCTCGATATAGAGCCGTGGGATGTTATTGGCGTCTTTATCATGTTTTTGACGCCTCACACCGCCTTAACGATGTGCGTACGAGCGAAGAACGCGAAAAGACTTTCCAACCACACTGCCTACAGCTATCTCGGAAGACTTTGTAACGGTCGTAACGCTTGCTTACATTTCGCTTATGCACCTGTCCCGAACGAACGTACGACAGTAAAACGTTCGACGAGATGAAAGCATACATGGATGGTCCTCCAGGCTTTTGGTATACTGTAACAACAAATTCCCTGTCCCGTTAGATCCCAATATACGCAAATCGAAAATCTTCCGACACACACGGTTCCAAGAACACGAAGAGAGCCACACAACCCATCCCACCGAGGGTTCGAGTGACTAGAGAATTGCTTTGAATTCAACAGACCCGAAGCTAAACGGCCTAATTTCAACTGTTTCGAGAGCGGTAGCACCATAAACGGATGGCATCAAATTTCAACAATGACAGAAACAATTAGCTTTCTCCCCACCAGCGTCAAAACAACAAAATGGCGCTAGGACAAGAGTGGGCCGGCTGCTCGTCAACGACTTATGGGGCAACGATGACGACAAAAGGCTTGAGAAAACTAATTTGCTAATGAAAACTCAGTCGGCGTTTACCTCACTCGGCCGTTTAGCTTTGAAAAGGTTGTAGGCTGCATTTTCCACCATTTTGTGGGTTGTTTCAAGTTCCCGTAGCAGGAGCCCCTTCTTCGTAGCCATTTCGTGAGTAAAATAAACGACTATGCATTCGTTTGCCAGCGTTGATTCGGGTGCAATGCGTATCACTTTCGGAGTACTCTTGGCAGTGTAGGACTTCCTATGACAACCCTCACGGCACTTCTAAACTGTTGTTATATTTATCCGCAACCCATCAACACTACGACCACAGCTCACCACAACAAAACTGACTCACAGGCACAGACACTTCCGAAACCCACAGTTCAAAGTTTTCTTACACCGTGAAAATTGTGCATTAATGCATCTATTCGCTTCTCTTGCCTGCTCTTCTCATAGCACCTGGCCACATCAACCGGTGACTTGAGCCTAGCGACCGCAGCGACGATGCAACGACACTCCAGCATAACCGGTGCATCCGTGCCGACGTCATCCGTTTCAACTCCAGCTCCAACGCCACCTTTACCTCAGCTAGCCCCAACTGCAGCCGGAAAAGTCACCGGAAACGCGTGCAAGGTAGCGGCCAACGTACTCTCGTTTGACTGCCAGCATGGATCGTATCCAAGGAATGATAATTATGCCGAGGTAAGCTTGCACGTCAGCTACATGCCACGTTTCGCTACGTTTGATGTGTGTGTGGAACTGTGCCGGGATTACCGGCATAAAGAAGCAACGGTTAGGGAAATTCAAGAACTTATGAAAAATACTTATTTAATATTTAACATTCATTTTACCTCATTATTTTCGGGAGTGTATGCCAAAACCCCAGTTAATATCTGAAAACCAATATCTGTATCAGAATTCAGAACATATCGCCCAGGTTTTGGAACTTGATGGAGATTTCCCCCTTATCGTTTGTGCAAAGGATCCATTTTTCTGCTTTCGGCAAAGGTGACAGCTGTCAAGCCCAATTGAGAAAAGTAAAAACATAAACACTTGCCCTCTGCACAGGCTTTAACGCCGAAGGATCGACCGACTAGTTCCGATCTAAGCTCGCATGTTACTTGACTACGAGAGGGACAAGACCTAGGACGAGTTATTTATCTCCTGCAAAGCAAAAATAAAATGGAACACAAAACTTTATCGCTTCGAAAAGCAAAACAGATCCGAAAACCCGCAGCACTTTCCCTTTTTTAGACCCGCGATCAAAACCAAACGGTTTCCCACGTCCACCTTCCCATGCCTGAATGTCATCGATGGCTACTTCCGGTCATAAATTATTGGTAGCTTAGCCAACGGTTCGTCTCCTTCTGCCCCGGCATACACAAAATTTATTGACCATACCATTCTGCGGCCATGGTTTCGGAGTATTATTTATGGAATGTCCTTTCTGTCCAATGAAATGTGAACGTGGGGAAGGAAATTGCAAATTCTTGTTTTGCCCACTTCCCAGCGCTAAGCGACGTGGGTTAGATTCAGTGAGCGGGATTCCGAGCACTACGAAGGATTCAATCAAGAAAACGTACAGAGGAGCTTTGCCAAAAGGTGTGAGAACTCTCAAAGTTTTCGAGGATGAAGATGGAGAATTCCGTTTGCAAATTGGCACTCCATTTTCCCGCCCCAGCTGGCCGCAGTTGTTGCATTCCGATAGTATCGGCGAAATTGTTTCCATACTGCCGGCCGGCCCATCCACGGGAAGTGTATGGGTATTCCAAGGGCTCGGTGGCATTTTGGGACAGTCCAGATTTATTGATCAAGAAGAGATATTCATTTTGGGACGAAGTAGGTTTTATCTGCTCCCCCTGTCTTTGTCGAGCAAGAACAAATTGTTTATCGTCTATACGGGTACAGCTTCCAGGTTGGGATAGGATGGACATCGATCATCTTAAGATATTATTTCCTTCGAACTTTTAATCCATTCCATTAAGTTTCATTCTGCTTCCAACATACCTGAACAGCCAATGTTTTTGAATGCTTTCTGCTGTGGGTTCTATACAGTGGCCAGCTCCAGTAATATGAGATGCTGATGCCTCGGCATCGGATTAAAGCTATTCCTTTTTAATCCTTCACAATACGATAAGAGACGGTGATATGGACATATTCCCACAAACCTCCACAGCGAAATAGAATAAAATGGCTGCTTGTGTTCTGTGCGTCGTGTTGCATTCCATTTATATCCCTTTTGAATAATATCTCACAGCCAGCAGAGCCGCTTTTCACCGTTAATGGAATTTTTAATGTCTTTCAATGCTTTATTTTCGACCTAAAAGATAAAAGCATACCTCTTCTTTTAGTCCTGTGCATGTGTTCTAGTGACAAATTTATTGAAAACTTGAAATTATGGTTTGCCAGCCTATACACATTTCCTTCTGATTCATACAATTAAAATAAAAAAGAGTATTTAATTTCGATACTATCAGGAGGCCTTGAATCAATTCCAAAGTCCAATATCATAAAAGTAACTGAAAACACATTCACTCATTCATTTTCCTCTACCATTGAAAGGTGTAAAGGGAAATTCCACTGAAAATCAATTTACAACCTAAGCTCATTATGCCTTCGTTAGCTGGTTTGCTCATTTAAAACGTGGTACATTTACTTGCATTAATTTCCGAGAAGAGAATCTCTATCACTCCTCAATCTCTATCATCTAGTGCAACTACATGCACTGACAAGAAACCAAGACTGTGACCGGAAGGATCCTTGTTCTGGATCATAAACAAAAGGATACCTGGGACCCGTGATGCAGTTTGATTCCTGGATCTCCACTGTGCCAACTGTTTCTCATGATCAACACCCAATTCTGAGTATTATACGTCCCCATCTGGCATTGTGAGAGTAATGTTATATGGTGTTCGTCCATGCAATTTATTCCTCACAAAATTGTGTTTCACCGATTCGCCGTATTCCGATGCTCACTCACAGCAACCAGTAAAATATTTGCTTCTTTAGCTTTTTATTGAATGTCATAAAATGCATTCCTGCCATGTCACGAAACAGCTCAGCGCCCAAGTGAACATAAAACAGTCCTGCTTAAGCACAATCAACCGAAAGAAGGAGAAACAACACAAACAAACAAAATTGTTACGGCTTTGCAATCGCAATTTGCTACTCGTGCACACTTTCAACCAGACCACCGACCTTGAAGGAAGCGGGAAGAGTGATTCTGAAGAAAAGAGAGTCCAGGAAGGCGAAGGAAATAGAACTGTAGAGTTCTTAAAATTTATCGATGCGGGTTGGCATTATGTTGATCAGCTGTACTAAAATGGATTTTTAGTACCATCCTGTTGTACTTCAAACGTGACCTTAGGGATCTGTGAGATTGAAAACACCTACAAGGCTTATCGAAATACAACTATAAAACACACGTCATCAAATTTCTACCAATGTGGAGAAAAAAAGACTAAATCTATTATTTTTTAAGCATTTCGTAATAATTTCGTGCAATCAAGTTTAAATGTAAAAAAAACCTTCAAGTAATTTAGTTTCAAATAATTACCTTCAAGAGCTGCTAAATTTAAACAGGAATTCAGAAGCTATGAGATTATTACACCACATCATGAAAATAATTAATCGCTTCATTTTTATAATGTAGTGAGCACTACATTATAAAAACGATGTAAATGAACTTCACCATCTTACTGCTTCTGAGCCTTTCTAAGCGTATTAATAACCACGAAAATGAAAACCTAAAGCAAGAAGAGCAAAATTAATTCCAACTGCAGACATGATGAAGCAACATGCTAGATCTACCCAATTGATGACCTTTCACTGTCCTTTTCCTCCTTTTCTAGAACCATATTTTAAGTTTGTTAGGCTCGTCCTCGTTAGCATCGTCAAGATTGGGTTTTTTCTGTTGCTTCTTCGGCATTATCCTTTTGACCAGCTACCATCGCCATTTTTCTTCATCAGCAATCAGACACATATTTAATCTTAAAACAAGACCAAACCAACAATAGCCGCTTCATAATGGAAAAGAGCCAAAAAGCTTCACGCACGGTCTCTTGCGAATTTGAGCGCTTGTTAGCTGATAGCCTCAAAACAACGGAAGAGTCTCAAAAAGTGAGGAAATTACAACACAAAAAAAACAACAGCTCCGGTGGCGTGAAAAATGACGAACAAGACAAGCGCATGCTTCTGCATTGAGACCGAACAGGAAAAACGGGAACAGAATCGTGGGAAAAAACAAAACGCGTACAAGAATTGGAATACACCTCTTGTGCAGATGGATAGACAGGACAACACGACACGGCCTACTGTATCTGTGGCCTCGCTGTGTTCGCCATTTCATTCCACGACACGGGAAGGCATTTATTCTCCTCATTTCCATTATGGCCCAACGTCATAAATATCCGCTCCATCTGGCGTAGTCAGATCATTTCTCTGCTGCCACCAGCGAATAATGGCGTGGATGGAAAAAGCTCGTAACAGTACGGATCATGGCGTTGTTGTGCTTTTCCGGTCTGTTTTGCGGTTTTCCGCGACCGGGACATTACCATTAGATGCATCTCCGGCCGGTCTCGTACTCGGAGGAGGATGCGTTAAATGTGCCAGTGCTACCGGAGTTTGTCATCCCCAACGTTTGCGATGCTCTACAGCTGCAACTACACGCTGGGAAGGCTGACTGTGGCAGGAGGCATCAGTGAGAAAAATGAGTTGCCTTCACGTCCGAAGCCATTTATTATGTGATTATGGAATTGTTCTATGCATTTTTCTTGTTGAACCAAAGTTGCATTGTCTATTTCGATGCATCCTAAATGCATTTCCCTCATTATTTCTGGGAGGATCTCAGGAAAATGCTTCATTATGATCATGGCGTTCTCGATAACATTCCTCCTTAAAACAATTATTATGATTATATTTTTGAACTTCAAACTATGCAAAATGTGATTCACGATTCTCGAGAACGATTCGCTCACATAACTTCTATTCGAATCACTCACAGACTCACTCTTGTTGCACATTCTTGTTAGCCGTTCACAATGCAATATCAGTTATGCAAAGAATTTGTGGTGTTTGTTCAGCAACATCATATCATCATCATTCTTCCTCTCTTCGCTTGCAGGACGATTCGTTCAGCGAAGACATGATACCTCCTCCGCCGCCTCCACTCAACAGGCGCCCCTCCTACGGATACGGCTGTGTGGTGCAACCTGTTGCATCCGGACCGGAACCGACACACGCGGACAAGCCGACGATGTACGAGCCATCGTCCCAGCCCTCAATCCCCAATCCCGCAAACGTCGGAAGCTACGGACGTGAAGTCGACGGCCTGATCGGAACCATGAATCAGCCGGATCTGTTCAACTTTGCCTCCACCAACACAAACGGATCGCTAAAGTCAACACTCAAATCCGCCAAATCGTCGGCAAACGGTAAAACGACTTCCGGCTCATTGGGCATGACCGCCGACGGCAAGTCGAAACTGAACGACCCGCTTCCGGTCATGATGGTGGACCTGATGAATGGCAACACGGCCGCACCGCTTCCGACTGGGAATGATCCGCCCGGCACAACAAAGCCATATCCGCCTTACTACTTCGATGATAATTATCTCCATCACCACTACTACTGCCGGAATGGAGAGGATCGGTTCGGAGAGACCGGATCGGATGTGCCGCTAAAAGAAGCGATGGATGCGGGGCAGCTATATCTCTACCATCAACACCACCACCACCATCCGGACTCGTTCACTGCCGGTTTCATTCCTAACTACGATGCACTTAATCTTCCCGCCAAGTACAACACGATCGGAGCGAACGGAGATTTACAACTGTCGGGGCACTTCTCTGGGTTGGGCGGTGGAGTAGTCGGTCACCATGCCAGCTCCTGCAACATCAATCAGTACTCCGGGTCAGCAAAAACCAACCTCATCGCGTCGCATAACCATCCCTTCTCCAACTCGATCAGCAACTTCAACTTCAATCCCTCGCAGTACTTCGGTTCGGGCCTGGAACCTGCTCCCGGCACTACCATCATTCCTGGTGGAGTAATGGGAGGTGTGATGGGAGGTGGTGATGGGTTTCCTTAACGGGAGGAGGTGGAGCTGTAGCCTTAACGGGACACCCAATAAGCAGCAACCACACCCGTGGAAACATCGCCAATGTCCGAGTCGTGGTTCGAGTAGTACCGGTTCCGGATCATCAAGTAAGTATTTTGCGTGAAGAAGGCTCTGCTCTGAACTGGCAAAGTAATCTCAGGCTCAGAATTGTACAATGTGAAGAAATGATAAGTTTCGAGATTTAATACCATACGGCTGCTAAGAATCCTTCCAAGAACAGTAGGTCGCCTTGTCAGAACAGGTAGCAATTCCATTATTAAACCATTTCTAACCACGGCATGTACACATGTCGGTGTGCGGTTCCGGAATTCCAACCGAAATGATTTGAGGTTAGCCCATCATTAATATCCGGTAAGCCAGCCACACCACTAACGAACGATACGAAATTCACACAACTTTGCGTTTGCATTTAAATAGTTGTGCTGCGACTGTTGAAGGAGCTTTTGGTCGTGATTCACACCATAATGTTTTGGTGGGTCACCGGAGAGTTTGCTATAATGGCTTTGCAATGCAAGGCGCCAAACTAACCACAATAGACACCGAACGGAGGAAGTTGTTCTCAGCAGGGTGATGATGATGAGGCTGATGTTTGCCAGAAGGAGCAAATTTAAATTTCTAATAAATTATTCATCATGCAGAGAACAGGCAAACGCAGCCGTAACCTCATTCTCTTACTTTGACGGTACGCTAGGGTGTTGTTCAATGTTCGCTGGACACGATTTCTAACGCTGCGAGTGATGGAGAAGGAGTTATGTTTAACATTTATCTCCTTCAAAGAGTGGACCAAGCGTACTCGTGCCCCATAGTTTACAGCTAATGAATGTACTTCAGGGTCTAGCAGCAGGAAGCCAGGATTTGGTAAATCTGTTGCAAAATAACCCTGGAATTGCTGAAAATGTTTCCCCGAGAAATCCATCTAACCTTTTCCTCGTTCACTACTCATCCTGCCCATCACCAACCTAACAATCCTACAAAAACAATCCTAAAGCATGTTAAATACTCGCTCTGAAGTTGGCAAAAAGTGTGTAAGATTAGGTGGAACCAAGAGGGAGCGAATGTTGAAGCAATCCTGGACGTCAAAAGGACGCAAATTAACATCGTTGCAATTTAGTTCCCAACCCTCGACACACTCACCAAGAGGTATATTCCTCTTGACAAAACTGAAACTCTCTTCCTCTCGAAAGTTTCCCATTGGTCCAGCTCATCCGTAGCCTTGAAGTTAAAACACTTTGTGCAACAAATAAATGCTAATCAGCGCTGTTAGTCGATGGGAAAGCGAACGAGTCGCTCTGTCGCACGGACACGGCACTGGCGATGACAGCACGACATGGCCACCGCCACAGCATGGAACCGGAAGAGTTGCACATTTTATTTTTCTTCGGTGGGTCTCCTAGAGCGCGTAATGGGCCTCCATCACGACCCGGGAGAGTTAAGCGATAATTCTTCGAGCAAACAAAACCGTTGCATTTTAACAGAGTGCCCGGTCTCGCCGCTGAATCTCCAGTTTTTCTAACGCTGATGGATAAGAATTTGTCCCTAACAAGACTAAAGTGGATTCATTGCATTTCGTTAAGTGACAATGTATTTTAGCGCAAGCAAACACTGAGCGTCGTTGAGACCTGCGTTTATGCCGACTGAAAACAGTGCAATGGAAGGGATCTACAAACAGCAGCTCAGATCGTGTCTTATGCAATTATATTGCCACCTGCTACATAACCTACCGGTCTTGACATCTATACGCTTGTGAGGATGTTTTTTCTTCCGTCATAAAAATGTTTAAGAAATTAAATTCAACAACACTGAAGCTCATGTTCGATGCATTATTCTTCACTTCGTCGTGATCTTTCTTCTCTCATCAATCACACCCAGTGAAGAATTTCCTTTGCTAGGAAATCCCACTCTTTCTCATCTATCTTCATAAAAATAAACTTCCCACTGTCTTGCTCTTCAAAGCCCCTACACCATACAGGCGATAGTTATTGAACGATAGAAAAACTAATCAAACAACACAACTTGCTTCCTCCGTAGAATGGGATCTTCCTTCGAGACAGTGGCTTGCGGTGACCTCCATACTGTTGATTGCCGGAGCAGCCGGAGTGGCCGTCCCGCTCGCCCTCAAGGTTTCGTCCGGTGCGCCCCTCGAGGAACGGCTGCAGGTGGCTACGCAGCTGCTCGACACAGTGCCTTTAATCGATGGTCACAACGATCTGCCGTGGAACATACGGAAATTCCTGCACAATCAGCTGAACGATTTTCGGTAAGTAAAGCCTGCCCTTCCCGGAAATACATGGCTGAATGTGTGTGTGTGAGTGTGACATTCTTTATCGTCACACTCTGTGTCCAATTAGTAACTTTTTCAATTTAGTCCAACTTCCCCAAACAATATTTTCGTCCTGCAATCGGTGAGGCTAAAGCTGTCTTGAGTTTGCAATTGCGCCAGAGGTTTCAGTTTATCCGACAATGATTTGAATTATTTTTCTAAAAAGTTTATATTTTTCTTATTAATATCAAATGATACCGAATCAACCTTTCCTTTTTTCACAAATTACTTCTTCATTTCCATCTGCAAAACCAGGAACGAAGCAAACCATTTCTCGTGCCGAATTTATTGAACCAATAACTTATCCTTACCGGCACATCGCCACTGTGTAAGAGGGAAAATGTTAAACCCATTAACACGGCCACCCATATAAAAGAAGCGAGGACCCATGGCTGTTGATTGAAAAATAATGTAAATTAATCTCTCTCGCTCTCTGCTACTGCTCGCTAAGAAGCTTATCAGGCACAGCACAACTCCGATGCGCCCTTACGCAACCGGGGCCAAACCAATGTGCCAACGATGCCGTGGAAAGATAAAATCAATGTAAAAAAGGGCAAGGGCCGTTGTAAATGAAATTGGAAGAAGAATAAAGCAAAAAACGACACTAGCGTAAAACGCTCCACCATTTCTTGCTTGCACGGGTTGAGGCAATGCAAATTACCTTATTCCGTAACAGCGCCAACACAGGTTCCGGTACGGCCGATGAACCGGAAGCGGAACCCTGGCCTCACCACACGCTTGATGAGAAGCAATTTTATTGAACTTCTTCGGTCGTGCTACCATTCTTTTTTTGTTGTTGCTCTTTTCTTCTCTTGTTTACTCTTTCTTGATTGGGGCAGCTTCAAAAAATCGAGACGGTTTCCTACGGCGCGGATCATTTTCCACTTCAACGCTCCGGTGCGCCGTGTTTCAAAGCATGGAAATATTAATTTACCCTCCATCGATTCGTTAAATGAATTCCCAATCAATGGCAGAAACTCCCGATAGTACGTGCCGAACAGTGTGAACGTACCGGCGTAGCTCATTCAATTAATTGGATAATGTTAACCTTTTGCACGAAATGAGATCACCGAGCGGCGTCACCAGGACCTTTGAGTATTATACATCGTTTCTTCACTGGACATGAAATTGTTCAAAGATCAATTACTTACATCATTGTTAGTCCTTAGAGCTCTTATCAACAATAGTTTATCACGATTAGAATTGCTTTTCCTTTGCACCTGTACTGCCACAAGGAAACTGTTTCGTCGAGGACATCCAGTTTAATCCAGATTGCATTCATTCACATCACAATGTACAAATCCTCCTTTGTTTTATGTTCGCTTGATAACGAATAAAGGGAGTGGACACCGACAGTCTACAGGAACAAGGTTATCTCATCTCAAGAAAATACTTCCATCCCCATATCCATCCATGATAACGAATTAATTGATGAAGAAAGCGCAGGAAGCGATAGGGTCCTAGAGCACTGAAGAGTTTAATGAGGAAAGATTTAATTGAACTGGTTCCATCAAGACTAATTATGGTGAAGCGTGTCGAGTGCTTGGGACTTTGCAATTGTGTTTTCTCAATTCATATGGTTTTTGTTTGTGCTTTGAAATTGTGTTGTGCATTTGCTAAATAAAGCTTGCCAGGACATTACTTAATTCATGTTCATGATCAATTCTTCCATCGCGCAATATATATTAAAATATCCTACAAGCACCCAAAAACTGTCAAATTCGTTCATTAATCGGTGTCCCGTGCGTTTACTATGCCCTCGGGAAATGCTACATCACTCTCACAAACCATTGGCCGACTCAAACGAAGTGGATGCGCCGAACTATACGGCTTACGGCATGGTAATTGCCAATTTTTACATTACTGCCGAATTTTGTCAAAATTTGTCCCGTGTCGAACGGATGGTCCTTAAAAAGAGTATTTCACTTCCCTCGATCGATCCGAACCCGGTCGCACTAAATATAATGCTTCCCCGATGAATGCAGTCCCGGATTACGCGAGCTTCTTTCTAATCTAGTGCACCTTCATGCCATCCTCGTGCTATAATTATAGTTAAAGCGCTCCAGAGAGACCATAAAAGATAATTAAGAGATTACTCACGGTTGGTTGGGAATGGACCACGGTCCTTCTGTTCTAGCATCGTTTGACCACCGTGCTGGGTTAAAAACCCGCATCTAAAATGGTGCAAGTAGGATGGGAGTCAGTCCACGCTATTGAACGCAATATCATGCAGAGACTCATTGTGGTTGCATTTCCACCGAAATTCACTTATGCATTTCACTGCGGCGCCGATGGAGAATGCAGTGTGTCCTTTCGCTCTGTGTCCACCATGCGTTCGCCCTAAACACAGTGGTAGTCCTTACCCTAGCTGTTGGGTACTATTTTCTAATCAGGATTCTTCGCACTGTGATGCTTTCGATTCACGTCTGATACTGTTTGTTCTTACCAACGCCTCTTGAAAGGTATGGATGGGATTAGATTTTTGGTTTTCAATCGCCCTATCGCTATGACTCTTGAAGAGCCCTGTAGACTCCTCTCGGGAACGCATATCTACGCATATCCCATTAACGTATCATAGTGATGATCGTCGCCTGTACTTCTCTTATTCTTTCAAATTATCACCATACTCTTGCTTTTAGACAGAAGCTCAGAAATGATCAAGAAAAAAATAACAATTATATGCCAGCCTTGATCTTCAAATTAAATTATTCCTAAAAGCTCCTCTATTATTATCTATCGCTCGCTAATTAGTTAATTGCTACCAGGCAGATACAATTAGAACGATTCTACGCCCGTTTAATTTGCATCACTAATTAATTCAATTCGATCACCCGCAACAAGTAACACAAAGCATGTTTTAATGCAGTTTTCCACTATTTGCCCATCTAATCACACTTCTCGTGAAACGAGACGACGACCCACATACCACACCACACCAACAACCTTCAATAACCGCAGAAACTTAACAATTTAATAGCTCTCTAAGCACTCACTTCCTGCTCTGCTGGTTGTGGAACCTGGAAAAGCGCTTCGACTTGTGCTCTTCGAAAACGGTTTAGGAACCGTCAAGCACAAAACGTCAACGAAAGTAATGAAAATTTATTCATCATCCGTCGCAACTTCTTCTTAACACAGTCAACCGTCAAACCGATTCCTCTTCGCACAATAGCACGCTTTCGTTATCTTCCTGTGCCCCGGTTTTATTCACTCGACCATTCCATCCCGTGGGAAGTCTGCAATAATAGAAGACAAGAACAAACGCGGGACAGATTGCTGCGGGAGTTTCGAGCAGCAAAAGGACCGACAAATTGAAGTTGAATTCTAACCTAATTTCCTGCTGGAACGCCCTTGGCGCTCTAGCTTTCTTTTTTGTGGACACAACACGACTACTGCTTGATTTCGTTAGAATGCATGTCCAATTAATGCGGTACAAATAAGCATCCAAAGCACCAATTTTAGTTTATTTATTTTACAGTACAACCTGTATCAGATTCGACGGAACCCGTGGGTTTTGCAACAACATCAGATAATATCCCCCCACACAGAACCCTGGGCTATTTTCTTTTGTTCCTTCACTCGCTTCATTTTACCGAGGCGAACGTTGTACCAAAGCTTAATTGACGCGATAAAAGTAGCAAAACTAAGGCAATTCTAACAAATAACAATGGGAACCAAAAGGATACGGAATCCTTGAAAGCACATCCGTCCAGAACTTTTGCAGACTTAGCCAACGAAAATAGGGAGCTTTGCTCGGCCCATCCTCGAACGATGCCCGAATGATCCGTATATTTCTCCCATTTATCTGACCATATTATGTACCCATCCAACAACTCCATCCGTCTTGTTTGTCAGACCTTTGATGACTTCTTACATGGCATTCGCAACGAAAGGGCAGCGGCTCGGAATATCCTTCTCTTTTTGAACGGAGAATCTGGATCCTGCCAAACACTTACCACAGGCATATTCATCATGGGCGAAGGTTAAACTTCGTGCTGCAGCTTTCTGAAGCTTATTACAGCATTGCGACCGGTTACTTTCGTCCGCAGTCCTGGTACACAGAACGCCACCAGCTAAAGCAAACCCAGCACAAAAACCTAACTATCGTCCTGACGAACGAACGACGGAGCGTCCGGATTTGACAATAAAAATTCACCCGCAGAGAGAGAGAGAGAATGAAAAGGGGAGAACTACTATATCGGTATCTGCAATATGAACGAGAAAAACCCTCCGAATTGGCTCGTCCTGTAAATTGCTGCGGAAGGGCCCGACCTAACTTTCACTTTTGATCTGACAGTTCACACAGCTAACTACTGTGTGCCATAGAGCTTTCACAGTCGTTGTCGTTGACGACAGCTAAGGACACGCTGATGCTTATCGTTCTGCGGGAAGTTGACGTTCCATGTGTGGCTTTCGTGTGGTGTATTCTTACCTCAGCCAAAAAAAAAAACACTCTAATTCAAAAACCCTTTATGATTTTAAACTATTTCCAACCTCAAACTGACTGATTGCTAGTCAACTCACCAATATTCCCCGTCCACCGTGCATTGTCACACGACCTTAAAATGTCACTTAAGCGTATTCCCTAGCACGTGTTTTACGCTAATTTCATTATTAAAATTCGCGGAACACACACTTTCCGCACATTCATTAGACGAATTTTACCATTTCGTTCGGCACCAAAGGCACCAAACACGTGCACCCGCAATACGGAGTACGTAGGTGCCGGAAAATTTAAGCATGCAAACTGCATACGAATGAGTGAAACAATTCGTATTGGTGTTTCGCCCGAGCAATACATAACCACACCGGGAACTGGGAAGAACAATGCGCATGTGTAATTAACGTATTCTTTCACTTGTTACATTACCGATACACAATTTTAATCTTTTTTCCACTCAGCAAAACATGCCAGAAGCCTGAAAAAACGCCGGGTAAAGGTTATCCTTGGAATTTAAATTCTGCTTTTATGTTTAAGTTTGAGCAAAACCCCAGTTACGCGTGGAACACACCGCTACGGGTTTACACTTTTCCAATTAAGGTTATGTCACTGTGCAGTTGTTTCGTGTAGTTGGACGTCATAATTTATACTACTCCGGTTTTTTCTGCTCCCAAACAAGAGCTTAAAAGCTCATATCTGAGTCCGGGATAGGAGATGTTAGAATGGGTATTAGCTCAAGCCACCATAGCAGGGAGTTTGCCGCGAGCTTGTTAGTATAGTCCCCGTGGTCTAGATAGTGTCAGTTCTGAGCCGGGTCGTAGCATAACAAAAACAAAATCAAACACTATATCCCATTTCTAAAAGCTTTTTTTGGCTTGTACGTTGTTGCCAAAACTAAGTTGATCTTGCATGTCCAGTTCAGCATAAATTCTCATTTATATTCCAATTTAAAGTTGATAACTTGTTTCACTATTTTTTTTTTCTGCTGCTTTTCTGTTCCTTCTTTCAGGCATGCGAAAAATGAAACACGGACCGTCATGATCCACCTGTCAGAAATCCGCGATGAAAAATCGTGTCCATCCACGGTTCTACGGTGCTTTGCCAGGTCACCAGGTAAGTAAGAGGATCTTGGCAGCATGTACTCGATTTTTTCCCGGTAGCTCAGAGCACAACTATCGCCATCATCAGCACGGAATCGTTTTGAATCATGCTCGTCCGTGGGATAGATTGATGAAGCTTCACGTCGATAGTAGACATCACCCGTGAGTGACATCGCTCGTATGGAGCTACAACGTGACCCATCGTTACACGTTGCCATCATCCAGCAAACGGGTGCTATTTCAATTGACACGGAGCTGAACAGTTTCCTGCCTTTTAGGGAGAAAACAACGGGCAGTGGGACATATGAAGCGAACCCACATAAAAGGAACGCTCACTTTTCAATGCAGGTTCTCTGAATGGTTTTGATCTGCTGCTGCTGCTGCTCCTGCTACTAGAGCCTGCATAGGATTCGGTTCCCAATCGGATCACGATTTGGAGCATAAAGGTTTAGCCATATCCGTGTTAATCCCGCTCTGTCGACAGTTGCGACAATTGGTCCTATTGGTCGACGACAATCGGATATTTCGATACCGAAATGAGGCAAGGTGAAATCGGATTTTAACTAAAACCGGATCGTATTGAAATGGGCTGAATGATCAGTTCCGGTAAACTATTCCCGGAATTGTTTAAATGGATGTTCAAATAAGTTTTAGATAGTTTTAAATGACGTGCAGTGGCTGAAAATGAAAGTAAAACTACATAGTGTAAGTCGCTTAGAAGCTTTTTGAGCTCATCTAGAACTAAGCTTTCTCAACACCCGCAGTTCCGCAATCTACTTAAATTCAGGTAAGTTTAACTATAAAATTTAAGCAATGTAGTAATAAACTATGCCAAACAGCCCTCAAAATACAATTTGGCCTACTTTTTGTGTATTGTATTGTATTGTATTGTGTCTATATCACAAACATTTTTCCGGTGCGGATGAAGACTAACTAAACGAGGTAGGTTAATAATTACAGGTTAATGTATGCTCCAAGATTTCCTTCATTTGCTTACCACATCACAACCAGATATGGCCCATAAGAAAGAAAGAACATAATAATCCCTTTGAAGCCTGTATCTTCTGGTGTAAGTAAAATGTCCGTAACATCAAAATCCGCGAAAATCCGCCTTCCTTTCGGTTCATTTTCTGCTCACTTTTGCACTCAGCCGGTTCTTTCTCACACGAGCTAAGCTAGCTTACTTTTATCTGTCTAAATACAATTAAATTAGGCACAACACCTGTTGGCGGTTTATCGTGCTGTTATTATGCGTACCATCATCCATCACCCCGGCTTCGCGAGAGCTTTTAGCGAAGGAAAACCTGCCAAGATACGTTCTCTGGTACGTACCCAGGGGTAGTGGTTGAGTACAGTTTACCCCAACAACTTACCGAAAACCCACGGATGGAATGCTCAAACGGTTGAGCTCAATGGTTTAAGGGAATTTTTCTGCAACCGACAGCTGCCCCCCGAGAGGTTGAATACACTGAATTGTCACAACTGTTCTGCTGCTGGCCAATTACAACGGGCCATCAAGCAGGGGGAAATCTGTTCTTCCTTCTCTAGAGCGACCCAAAAAGTCCTCCAAGCGAGAGCAGAAGATGAATGCGGAACGTTTTATTTCCCTTGCCGATTGTCGATGATAGCTGACCCGGTACGCATACGACACAGTAACAGTAGAAAACTTCCCAAAAGGACAGAATGCACAACAGCGCCGAAAAATGGTCAAACCATTCTCGGAAGCCATCAGAACCAGAGCACAAAAATGGCAATGTTTTAATTATGGTGTTATTTTTAATTAAAATGTTCCGGCCTAAAGGGTTGCGCTGCTGCTGCTGGGAGACTGTAAATGGCAGATGGTAAAAATTGGTAGCCAAACCAAAATAGACCGGTAGGCGAACTACCCCACAAACTCGCAAAAAAAAACACTCTTTCTGTAAAAGCTTCCGCAAAAAGCTTTCCTAAGGGTTGGTTCGGGGTCAGTTGGCGATAAACAAGAGGATGCTGCCGGTCCTCCGAAATTCCCCAACGCAATTCGACAAGAACCTCGGATCCCCATCCCAAGCCATCTTCTCTGATGGACGGTCCTCCAGATGGCAAGGTGATAATTTGTTTTGCTAACTAAATTAAAAACTGAATGTAGATTTATTCCGGACGATATTAAATTATGACCTGCAGGAGCAGCTCTGAGGGGACTTGGGTTCTTTTGCTGCCTTTGATAGCCCACCAGGCCACTTGCGTTAATTGGGTAAGGGATAATATTTGGTCCGAAGTAGCTGCGGTGTCCGCTTTTTGTTGTGGTGATGTTGTTCATTGACGTTCGCATTCTTCTGTCTACCCTGCTCGATTCTTCACGGCAGTTGAGAATCAATTTGTTAAGGAAAAGGGATAGATCTTAAACACAGACTAGATGTGCTAAAATATTCATACCTGCATCCTGAAGCCACTTCGAACCTTCCTACTTGTTGAAACATAGTTTTGAATTTCGTTCAGTCGTCTAATTTCCATTTTTCGCATAAATCTCGTTCACTGTTGCACTGTGTCTGTCCCAACTTGCAGTCTCTCCAGGATCTGCACCATCGAGACAATAAACGAAGCCCAAACTTCTGATGTAGTAGCACAGCAACAGACACAAAGGAGTTGGTGCTAAAATCGCAAATTTCAGCACCAACTTCATCTGGCTTTAAAACAAAGTTCAACAAAGCGTTTTATCGAGAAGCTGCATTGCTAGGACTTCATAGGTACTGTTTAGCTGAATGTTTGCTCTGCTTTTTTTAAATTCCAGTAAACTGTACTTTGGGCGGTCCGGTGGCCGAGGCGATAAAGACGCCAGTCTTCTTGAACACGGCAGGACCGGTGTTCAAATCCCATCCAGCAGACCTCCCCGTACGTAGGGCTGACAACTTTGCTACGGGTAAAATCAAATCGCAGAAAGCCAGAAATGGCAGGCTGTAAAAAATACTGTACCTCCCAATACTAGGATAGCTAGGATTATGTTAAAGGTGAGTTTTTTACCAACCCTCAAAGACAAAGAACTCATTTAATAACGTAATGCCTGCCGGAAACAATTGTTATGCAGTCATTAATTTCCAGCAAAACCTGCAAATCGTTTCCAAGAAATCGAATCAATTGCTTTTACGCGAGACAATCATCTGACAGCGTTCGTCCTTGAGGTTTCCGGACGTCTTAACGTTCATCCAACATAAACTTGCTGAGATTTAATATTTACCAGCTCCGAGTCCAACGCTAACCCCATTTCCTGGCGAGACTTACGGGCAAATAGACACACACACACAGCACACTGAGACGACGTACATCGTCTGATTCGATTCGATTCTCATATCCTTCTATTTGCCAGTTCGTTATCCTTTTACCTTAAACCCGGCGAAGGGTCGTCCGGTTCTACCAATGGCCACTGTTCAACGAAACGAATAACAAATGTTGATGATGTGGAAAGCTCGAGTAAATACTAGCGTAGCAAGAGTAAATGGTGCGCAAGATGAAGATCGAAATCCATTTGAGTTCTTTATTACAAATTCTTCTCGGAATTCTCATCGTCACCACCTCGGATCACCATCCGACGAACAGGAATGGGAACAAATGTTGAGTGGCCACCGAAAAAAAGCATCTTTCATCCGAGATTGAGGAATGCCGGACCAGAGAGCCAGGGAAGGTGTCCTGGGTAGGGTAAATAAATATTCAAATAACCTTCCACCTTGTCATACGGCTTGGGAGTGTGGTGTCGCTTTTTCTCGCAGACCTATGCTGAGATTGGTACCGAATGGTTTTTGTGTGTCAATAATCATCACCACCAAGACGTCGACGTCACCCATCGACATGCTTTTCCAAGCTTGTGGTGTGCTGCTCAGCAAAATCAGAATAACAATTTGTCACCTGGCCGCATGCTTCCGTAGCCTAATTCAATTTAAAGTTTTACATTCTAGCACACTGTTGGCCCGCGCCGGGATATTCAGCAGGAAAGAAGTGGCTCTTTTTAAAACACTGCTTTACATAAAACTTCAATTTAAAGCTACAAGAAGAGAGATTTTCTAGTTTTTTTTTCATTTACGATGGTATTTCAGTAGTCTAAAGTCTCCTTCTGCGTTTCATAACAATTAAGCGACTAAATGTGAGCTCATGAATGTGTCAAGTTTAATCATTACGAACAGAAACTTTCATTGGTTACAGCAATACTAATTATCATATAAATCTAATAAAGCTCCTGCTATTACATCTCCGTCTGGTCGGTAGAACAGCATTTTCGCAGGTCCACATTTTGAGAAAGAACTTACACAAAACGTGTAACACAATAATCCCAATCAGCAGACACACCACGACCACCACCAGCAGTGTCAACTTTGTCACTGACTTTAACATCTCAGACTAAAACCCCGTCTTATTGCGACACTGGCCCTTCAGTTCTCGAGACTATTACAACGTCTACGCTCGCAGAACCGTTCGCAGAAAGTTCGTCTACAGCGTTTGGCCAACCTGCGAGGCGCACCAAGACAACAAAGAGAATTACAAAATAAGGTGAAAACCCTCGGCGCAATTGTTATACTTACATAAGTTGTGCTATTGACACGGATGGCCTGCCCAAGCAGAAGGACCTGGGAATAGGAGTTCGAGGGCAGTCTCGCAAAGCAAATCAAACATCAAACCCGATCCATGTGAATGCGTTCCTCGCTTTCTGCACGATTGCCCCCAAAAGGATCTTCAATCATCCCTGACCGCTGTGCCGGATATCAATTCCATCCATTTCGACGAATCCTTGTAGTGAGAGAGAAAGAGAGAGAGATAGCAGGGGGCAAAAGACGTCTACACACAGAACAGTTTCAAACACTTCAAAGCGCAAAACAGACCCGTAAAAGACAGGGCCAGAGAGGGCAGTAGTCGAAAGAAACTTTGCTTGATAAACCATTCACGTTTATGATTAAACTAATTTTCCTACTGACGGTAAAACCCGGAGTGCTCTGCATACAAGATTTGCTCAGTTTTTGAAAGCTCTCCAACATTCGAAAACATACCGAGAAGGTGGCGAAGAACACGCTGGCAAAGGCTGAGCCTGCTACTACTGCTCGCCATTACTACTGCTACATCCAACTTGAAGCTTTTTTCTCTTTCTTTTTTGTTAAAGCTTTGCATTGTTTGTCCTACTTCTTCCCCTAAATGGCCCGTTTAGACCGTGGAGCGTGCTGTAAACTTGTTCAACCCCGAAGGCTTTTTTCGTTCGTTCATCTCTCAATCTTTCATTTCAGGCTCTTCTCGGTTTCGCTTGTCCAAAAGAATGGACAACTTCTAGGATTCACGGTTTTTCCAGCTTTTCTCCCAGCCAGAAGTTGTATGTATTTATTTTTCCGTCTCGCTTTTACATATCGCTCTACTGTTGGCTTTTTTTTCAAAGCTTTGAACTTCGGTAATATCGTCGATTAGGAGTGGACCAACTTTTTACCCACCCAGTGTGTGTGTGTGTGTGTGTGTGTGTGTGTTCATCTCATTTGCATCCCGTACCGCATTGAAGGTCAGGAAATGATAAAGCCTAACTTCCCGATGAGGTTTTGCACTTTTTCTCGCAAACACTTTTTCCACTCCGTGTTGTGGTTGTGGAAAGTATTGATAAGATTTTTGTTTTTTTGTTCTTTGCGTTCCTTTCACTTCTTCCAGAATTCCTTAGCAGATTAAGCACAAAGAAAGTGTTGTATACTCAATGACTTTACCTGGGTACAATTTGCATAGATTTTCCGTGATAGTTTTTTGTACAATCGACGCTGTTTGCCTTGTGAGCCTCAGTTTGTATCAGGCAGGTTAGTGCCGAGTGGGTTAGTCCTTGGTGAATAGAAGAAGTTGTGGACGAGTAGTTGCGCTTGTTAGTGTAAGAGTTTGAAATTGCTTCATTATGCGAAAACAAAAAGTTTGGCCCAATCTTTACGACACTTCGGGCACAAGATAGCCCAGGCCCAGCACAGCTGCTTTATTGCTAATAACAATTTTGCTACACTAGCAAATGTATTTATTATTAATGAGATAAAGATCGAGGAGGCAAACGTCTATTTTTATTCCCACCGTGAATGATGCCTTCATTACGGTATGAACAGCTTAACAAGCACCAGAAATTGCTGAGCTGACAAACTAATCTGTTCCTAAGCCTGGAGAAGTGCTGACACACTCGGAACGATGCAACGACGAAAGGCTAGAGTGCTAGAGCAATAGGAACACACATGCTGAACCGAAACTGTACTCCGAAAAAGACTTTTGACGTAATCATACAGATAAATTCGAATTAATTAAAACTTTTCCCTCCTAGCGTACGAAAGCATTCTCATGTGCATAATGAGAACGCGTCCTTCATCCATTTCCCAGCTGAATTCATTCAGATGGAAACTCTTGCTGGAGGTTAAATAAACTTCCTTAAATAAAACGCTATAGATCTTCACATCGTCTTGTATGGGCCGCGCATCTGACATCACATACCGTCCCCGTTTCTAATCTCGGTACATCGAGAGAGACTTCCATTAGCGCAAGTTTGCTCCACCAAAGCACACAGTAAAGAGGTAAGGGGATCGAGTCGAGGGCTTCTGAAAAACTTCCTAATAAGCATTTACAAATGTAGAAATAACTAGAGGCAGGTGAAAATTATGTGGCAATGGATTGAGTGCATAAATCACAGGGATGCACGGCAAAAAAGCGAAGGGAAAACGCCATCACAAAGTCGATGCCAAAGTTTGGCCTTTCGGAATACTTCGGCGAAAGCTTCGGCGAAATATGTGTGAAAGTGGGACAGTTGGAAGTTTTCTTCCCTATTTTCTTTTCTTTTTTTTGTTGAATGATAAATTGGAGTTACAGGAGTTTATTGGGCAGTGGGATGGCGATGGGAAGGTTCCACGCACGCACATCATTATCATGGGGCATCATGATTTGTTGGCTTAGTTGGTTGGTCGGTCGGATATGGGGGATGGATGTGACTTTCCCTAGCTGATGGCCAATGAACAAGATGTATGTGTATAGATGAAAGCCTATAAAAGGCAGGTAATTTGTCATACAATTAATAAGAGCTGTATGATTTGTTGCGGCCGTACGAGCGTGGCTGATCTTTCGTATGTTTTAATGAGCTGTTTAATAAGCAGTTCGAGCAGATTTTATTGAAAGCAATGCTGTTAATTTATTTGGTTATAAAAGTGGTGCCGGTGGTAAATGCAACAACGGCATCGGTATTCACACAGCAGGACCGGGGTTCAAATCCCATCCGGACCATTACCACGCAGAGAGAACTGACTATCCAACTATGTGGTAAGTCCAGCAAGCCAGAAAATGGAAGGCATGACCTTAAGTTGCATAGGTTGAAGCTAAGGACTTCTTGGCCATTTATCATAGTTAATTAGTCATATATAATATCTTCTACCTTCTGGCAAATGGCCTACACATGATGTCCGCTCGACAGTCTTGTAAAGTGCACCAGTAGCTGATGAATGAATTCTGTGGACCTGGTGACTTAATTGTTTTGCAACTTGGACCATAGAGTAAGAGGACTTACTTTCTTATTCATCCGGCGCTATCATCGTTTTGTGGTTTTGGTCTGCCCGATACCGCTCACTCTTAAAAAGACTTAATAGGCCAGATCGTCCGGTGCCATTCTCATGATATGACCAGCCGACCGGAGCCTGGCGAGTTTAATACGCTGCACGCCGGTGAGATTACCGACCAGTTCGTAGAACTCTTCGATGTAGTGGCCTCCATCGAAGCACCATTTTAAGTTATGCTGTGGCTGAACTTCAGTTGATTGAGCCTTCAAAGGACTCCAAAAGCCTAACGAAATGAGGAACGCTAAACTTATTTCAAAGTAATGCCACTTCTAATTCACCTTCACTTGCAAACTGTGTTCAACGATTGGTCCTTGAAAATTAATCTCACCGAGTCAATTATGCTGACTTCATCCACTAAAAGCCGTATCACTCCCATATCCTGCATTTGAACAAGCCTTAACTAATAAGTACAGTGCTGCATTTATGCATCAACATGAAATGCAACCATTAATTGCGATAATACATCACAATACCGACCGCCTCACGGGGAAACGGCCTCAATCGAGCAAATTTGTGTGACAAACCCATGTGTTGTCCGGCAGCGCGGCGTTCGGACGCTTCGTTGTCGGTTGCAATTGCGGCACACCGGCACGGACCTAATTGCTACCAGGCAAGGTAGAGGTAGAGGACGAGCAGGCGGATGCCGACACTAAATATGCACGCTATAAGCAACATAATTGCATACAAGAAAGTGCACTTTCATCATTCATGTCTGATGTGCAGGTTGATTGCAATCCCTAGCGTGATATATATATTTCTTGTCTTTCCGGATTTTCCGGGTCCGGACATCGGAAGTACTGACTTTAATTGAATCTAGTGCCAAGATGCTCCGCTGGGATAACTGAACTGAACAACTGTTACATGGGAAATGTTAGGTGGAGGAATGTAAGTTGTGACCTAGCAAACTACTCCTAACAAATTCGCCTGAATATCTAGTTTTATGTCGCTTAAAACAAGCTGCAAATGAAGCGCGAAATAATGTGAAAATAACCACCCATCTATCCCTAATGGTCAATTGTTAAGCTCACTGTGGAGCTACCCACCGTGAGGATTAATTTTTGTACCACAATCACAACCGTGCAATGCGTAAAGCTTGCGGAACTAATCCCCCAACCCGAACGGCTATGCGTTGATTAAAAAAGAAAGTAGAAGTCACGATATCAAATCAAACCATTAATCTCATTCATTATGGCCATAAATCTGATTTGCGAGCTCGAAAATGCATGCCCGACCGTGCAGTCTGACGGACTGGCTAGCCGACTGGCTGACTGATGCCCTTCAGTTAGTAAACGTGAAATTTCATCCCACATTCCCATACATCCGTCCATCATACGCTGGAAATGCCACCGCTAAGCTACATTATTTCACAGCCTAATGAATATCTAATGCCCAGTCCGCGTGTCACCACAACCGTCACCAAGTTGTCAAGGGCTTTGTGAGCTAGCAAAGTGTCGAGAGGACGTGCCGTGGCCCATCTCATCCATCGTCCCCATCCTGTCCCAAGTCCAACGAACTTCCGGGCATGGGTCAATCTCCATCACAGTGCGAATCGAAGAGCAAACATACACACACACATGCAATCACGCGTATCCGTCCATCCACTTTGCCTGCGATAATACCCCAAAAACCCAGGCGCGCATTGCGGTCAATATGTAGCGAGTTGGTGGAAAACGGAGACGCGAATGGTGCATTATTTATTATTCATCAAACTGATAGAATTGCAGATGCATTTCATTTCACGAGGTCACACGGCAGACAGATCGGGCCAGGATCACGTTGAATTAGGACACTTGAGCAACGCGGCCATATCATTGCATCGTTCCATTGGTTGTCGATGTTACGGGCCTATGCCCTGGGTTAAGCATCAAGCATCGCCAACTGGCTAATTATAAACTTTCTCTAATGTGGCCCGATTTGCCATGGGAAACGGAGAAGGTAGTTAAAAACCATTCCACTTTACTGTGTGAAATATTCAATTCAGATGAGATGCGATGGGTCCGGTAGCACCGTGCCCAGTTTATCGATTGTCGCTCGTTTCGGCGGTGATGATTGCACTCGAATGCATTGCAATCAACGTTTACTTTACCTTCGGATTAATCTCTACTAAACATTTTTTTCTATCCTCACGAACTTCTGAACGTGCTTGCAATAATCGCTGAGTTTTTTTTTCCTTTATCATTTTTTAATGCTTTAGGACTCCTCCTGTTAAGGCTAACGGATACGGAAACAATAGAATTATAAAATATGAATGTACTAATACTAAAGCAAACAATCAATGTTACAAACATGGATAATTTATATAAGCTCATTGCCATCACAATACATCCTATTACTCCTTTTACCCATTGTGTACTATTTCCAAATGCAAGAAGTAAAAACGAGAAGAAATAAGGAACCACGATTTTTACGTTACCACGCGAAATAAAAATTGCTTTTATTTCTCATACTTTTCCTTTCTAGACTTTATTTCAACTACTCTTCATTACCGACCAGAAATATTTTCAAATTTATCTCCACTCACCTTGAGAACATCTATACACCTTGTTCTGTCAGCACTTTGTCACCTGGGTCACAGCTGTCAAACCAACCATTTGGCAATTCGCCACAAATAACAACAAACAGTTTGTTTACATGTTTCTTCACTTTTCCATTCCCGCTTTCCGGCTCTTCGTTCCGTGAGATAATCCGTACTCACACACCTAATCTGTTTCTAATTTCCCACAAGTAAGTAACTACCCCGCGATCATCCCCTTCGCTTTATCAGCTTCCGACAGCAATAAAACCACATTAAGTAGATAAGAATAACTCGATTAGCGATGGTAAGAGGCGCTCGATGGGTTAAGTCCAACCCAAGTCGCTACGAAGATTTATTGGTGTCTTGTCGTCGTCCCGCTTCACGTGAATACGGTTGAGGAAATATTGTAACTATGCTATCTATGCTATTCCTATTGCTCTGTACTGTTTTGGGTAAGCTGCTTTTGATCCTTCCTCATACAAGCACTATGTTTGTAAGATTTGTAACAATGCATTTGAATAACATTTACCAATCGAACGGTTCTACTTGCAGTGTTGTCCACCACCAGCTCGGTAGCGGATGCTAAGGCCAATCTAACAAAGATAACTTGGGCCCATGCAGTGAATGATGCCGAATTTCTAACCCGTGTTCTGGCAAGTGAGTCTCGATATCTTTACAACCAGCACATGCATGATATGGACTAACGTATGCTCTCGCAAGTGCAGGTGACACTCAGTTCATCGAAGCGGACATTTCGCTCGGCTACCTGAAGGACGATGTGAACAAAGAACATGAAATCCCGATTATGGTCCATCCGCCAACCACCGAGTCCGATATCTCGCTCGAAACATTTCTTTCTCGTATTCTCCAATACAACCGGGAGGTCGTCAAGGACAGTTCGAAAGTGAAAGGCGTCAAGCTGGATTTTAAATCCATTGGAGCATTCGAAGGGGCTATCAATATTATTCGGAATAGCTACGACATGAACACATTTGACACGTGGATCAACGCGGACATTTTACCCGGCCCAGTTGATAATACGGCTACGATTCCAGTGGATGCCACTCGTTTCTTTGCTGCAGCTAGACGTCTCGGAAAAGCTACACTTTCAATCGGATGGACCACACGGTGGGGTGCGGATTTTGTGGAGGGTTTGTACACGGAAGCACAGGTCGATGCCATGGTCAGTGCAATTCGTGCGAACGGTATCGATAAGGTTGGCAATCCCATCACGTTCCCTGTCAGAGCAGGAATTGTGGCAAACAGCGTGACCAACATGATTCGTTTGTTTTGCGGCTTGAAGGATACAAACGATATTACCTTTACTGTATGGTCGAGCGCTGATGATGCGGTCAACGTTGAGAAGCTGCGCGAATTTATTTTCACGATGGGCCTTGACCGCACCTACGTCGATGTGCCGGACGATTTGCACCGCCAGCTTCATCTGGACGAAAACGCTTTTAGCAATACGTGCAAAAAAACGCTACAAGCTAGGTGCTTCGAGTAGGTACAGTTTTTGTTATCATGAACAGTTTGGAATAAAATTGAAAGTTTAGTTTAAAAAAACAGCGAAAGATGCAACTCCACTCCAGAACTATTAAAATTTACCCTTGTCATTTGAGGGTTAAATTCAACTGTCATTCGAGTCACACAAAGAAACGTCAATAGCCAGCTGTTTGTGCAAAGTTGTTGTTTACTTTCGATTTGGAAGAAAATACACCAATTTGTTCTCGCTGCACTAAACCCCCTCAGCAAGGTAATCCGCCAATTCATTTACTCGTATTTTCTCTGTTTCATAATCAGGGCACAGTTTTTAGTGCCGCCATACATCGAACTTTCCGTTGCCGTTTCCGCATGGTCAGTTGAATCAAGTACAACAGGATGTGTGATAGTAGGATCCAACCGGAACTCCAGCTCTACCGGCTTCACATAATTTGCCTGCATTTCGCTAACAAAGCCGTGGTTAAGCTGCCGTTTAAACACCGGGATAACCATCCGCGGCTGAAGACTATCCGAAGCATTGGGAATCCGTTTGCGTTCTTCCCGGTCAGTCCAATTCCAAAAAGTGACCGTATCGTGTTGGTGTTTTACGTGCGGCACAATATCCTTCATGGTTGTGGTAAGATAAGGATCTACCAATCTGGCATATCCTTTCGCATTGGTGTAAATGAGTCCCCTAGGACGATCCACCGCTTTGTTACAAAGTTGTCCGTAACGAAACGATTCCACCGGTTCCGCAATGGGGCGTGTTTCGTCGCACGAAACAAATCGTTTCAGAGGTATTCTTACCTCTTGCGCCAATTTAGGTTGCGATGATTTTATGTAGTTCTGTCTTTCGGTGCGATGAATCAAGCCAGCCTTGTCGTCATAATGAAGGGGAAATTTCGCTCTAAACTTTTCAAACGTTTCCGACATCGGTTTCCAATTGTACTGCGATTGCAACGTCCGATAGTTGCGCTCGATGTTAGATAGCTGGACCTGTATTACTATGTAGATAATATTTAATATTTAATCCGTTTGGTTTTTGTTTCCACACCGATTTCACTTACTTTTCTTGCTATCCGACGACATGTTGCAATCCTGCACTCTGTCGACTGTTTAATGGCAACGGCAAGCCCTGTCGCGTTCCTTCTCCTTGACAACCGCAGGTTGCTATGCTGTAAAAGTAAAAAAGAGCCATGCTACCACCATACAACAAACAAGCAAATTTACTTTACTTCAAGACTGTTTATTTACGAATCCTTCCTTGGAAGCTTTTTCGGTGTAGCACCGGCCGCAAATATTCTTTTCTTGCGTAATTTCGAAAATTTGCTCTCCTTGCTAATTGTCGCTTTCTTTTTAGGCGTGGGTGTGCGCTCGTCGTCCGAATCGTAAGCAACACTATCGTCATATTCCGTGCTATCATCGCTTATGTCCGATTGAAGGTAGCGCTCCATACTCTCAAAGACCTGCGTTATCCCGTGCAGTGAGAACTCTTCACTCAGCGTCCGTAACTTATTGTTGAAGTGATAATTTTCGAATCGCAAATAATTGACGTTAAGCTTAAATGTTTGACGCCTTCGGTCGCTCGTAATGAAACCGAATTGAACGCCCTGATCCAGTGCTTTCATGACGGCCAATGATTGGGTGTAATCGTCTTGTGCTGCCAATTTTCCTTCGCCCAGTTCCTGCACCTTGGTAATTATCTCTTCCACGGAAACTGCAACGAAAGGAAAAGAAAATATTCATCAAATGTGCAAGAAAATAATTTCGTTTAATACTTGCCAGTTGCGCCAGCTTCCTGCAAAACGTATAATA
Source organism: Anopheles stephensi (assembly GCF_013141755.1). Taxonomy (NCBI): domain Eukaryota; kingdom Metazoa; phylum Arthropoda; class Insecta; order Diptera; family Culicidae; genus Anopheles; species Anopheles stephensi. The sequence continues at coordinate 88,210,285 of NC_050203.1, read as the reverse complement.
TTTGAGGGAGCATTGCTTTGTAGCACCAAAAGCTTCTTGCTTCTGACCAGCGAAACGATGATAAGGCGAATGAACAAAAGTCCGCCGGCAATGCCAACTAGATTAAGCGAACCCGTTACACGTTTCGCCATAGCGACTTAGTTTTTGTTTCCGATCTTTTTCTTGTAGACCATGGGACTACCCGATTTGCCTGGCCAACCGGAAGATGATAGTAATTTTACTATGGATGAAAACAACACTGTCCACCTGGAACCGTTGAGCGAAGATGAAAGTGACAACGAATCTCTCGTCGATGCCAATGGTTATGCCGGTTACCAACCATTGAACATGGACGAACAAAATCAAACGAATCGAATGACATCAGTAATGGATGAGGAAATGGACACTGATGCGGGAGAAGGGGAACCACCTGGACACGACGGAGGGAGTACTGTAAATGCAGAATTTCTAAATGTGGACGTATGGAATGCGCCACGACCAAATGAATTGAGTATTGATCTCGATTCCTCAAAAGCAGCAGAGGTAAACAAAATTGCAGTTCAAAGTTAATTAAAAACGGCTTCAAAATCGGTTTCCCATAAGCTTAATATGTATCGATTAATTGTACTGCGTTATGAAATAGACACGCTCTTTTTGATCAACTTTTTCGGTCACATGTAGAACCTTGTCGAAGGACACGTACCACGACTAACACATCACGGCTGTCGGAAACACGTATCGGAACCGGAATTCATGTATTACATCATATGGATCACGGCTTTTTCCTACACTTATAATGGCAACTCGAGTATTACTATCCCGGGTATACAGGAACGACTTGAGGAAGTAGCTTATTGATTATCTCAATACTTCCTTTCATAGCCGTACGTGCTTTTAGTGGTGTTCACGGTGCCTACGGTATTTGTATTATTCATTTCGATCAACCAACGGTACACGACTGTCCGCAAGAATGTGCGACTTGCGGGACAAGAATTTATTGCCACCTGCAAAAACATTACCCTGCCAGTTCCGGTACTGAAGGCCACAACCACCAGGCCAAACATGCTCCCTAAGGAATGGTCATCAGAAGGCTCGAACCTCCATGGGACACGTTTTTGGTTCCTTACAAGTTGCACTCCGTTCCGTGGGTTTTTTGGTTTTGGGTACAATTTTTTAATACTAACGTTTCTATCCCTATGTATCCTTCCGCAGATAGTGAACGTGATGGCCGGTATAAAGCTACCCACCACCGCCGTCCCCGAGTGGGCCCGAGGAGTACCGGAAGAAGAATGGAAGGAAAATTTACTACAGCGAATCCGCCAACGACAGCAACCGGATGTTGACGATGGATGTAGCACCTCCTTCACGGCGGTGGCAAGCACTTTTCCGACGATCGCTAATAGTAGCGGTAGTAGCACCAGCGGAGGCAGCAATAGTCATACGAGTAGAAGAACGTGATTTATGCGTCAAATATATATACGGATTCATGCCAATAATAGCATCAGCTTTCCATTCCTTGTGGCACCGCCTCTTAAAAGACGCCGATGCTTGATGGTAATGTTAAACGCCGGTTGAATTGAATGTCTCTTTGCCGCTGAAGAAGTTCCCCGGCCCCACTACGTTTCACCCGACCGCCGATCTCACCCCTTTCTCTCAATGTACACAATAAAGCGCACAGCTGCTCATATACGAGCAGAACCGAAAGTGTAACGAGAAGTTTCTATTTAACGATTTATTTTATGCGAAACATGAATGCCACAACTTCCGATACCGACTCCGGCTGTGTATAATAATGGCTTAATGGCACGTTAGCATCAAGGAGCTCGTGTGTGTGTGTTTGTGCATGTGCTGCATGTGCACAGGAATCGTCGGTCGATGGCATCATGCATATGTGAGGCATACCCAACCTTACTCACATTTGTATCGTTTAGCTCCGAATAGCTTGCCGTGATTTGCATTTCCGTTGCACTTCCGCGTTGCGCGTGGAACGAGAGGACCAAACCCGCCCCATCGAATGTCGTCGCTTGTCGAGTGACCCATGGACGGACCCCGATGGCGATCCGTCGTACACACCTGGCCGCACGCTTTGCATGCAGAGCAAAATTAATGGAAAATAACAAAAAGTTTTCACACGTAATTTAACATATCCGTGTGCCATGGGCGGGGAAGGAGATCCAACAGAGCGAGAAGGGGATAGGAAGTGGAGCCCGAGATTAAGTGCGACTAATGATTGCTATGCTCCGGTGGAATGTTATCGTCTTGGGCTGTGCCTGACGCCGAAGGACCGTGAAGGCATGCAATGCTGGAGCACCCGCTAATTGAATACAAGTTGATACACTTGGCAAACATGCCACGCCATGTGCCATGACAATGTTTTCTGAAGAGCGCTTTATCATGTATCGTGTGAAAAAGAATTGAGAAATACAGACAGCGGACATGCCACCGGTCAGCATTTGTTTTGGAAAGGGGCCCTATATCCTGCTGAGAAAGGAGGATTTCAAGTATGTTTTCTTGCCTAAAATATGATCCATCGCCCGTACGCACGATACCGATGAATACTTCAATTTTGATTGCTTTGGAAAATCGCGGTTACTTCCTGACCACCCCTCCCCGATCCCTTAATCCATCCCTTGGTTATCAGCATCAGACAGGCACGAATTAAAAAAAAAGCATTCGGGCGTCAGGAAGTGCTCTCGCATACGAGAAAACCGCGCTACCGGCCCGGAAGATGTTCGAACGAGACGACGGCCCCAAAGAGTGCTCCACCAGCACCCGAAAGAGAACGACAGAGAGCGAGCTGAGCGAGCTTCATCAGCCCAAAACAGAGATCCGTCTTTTGCCGCGCGGCCCTTCATAGTGTGCGCGTTTGCGAGAGCACAAAACCGGGCCAACCCTACGCAGCAGCAGCAGAGGCAGCATAAAGACAGCCAACCGATGTGGCGATTGATTCTCGCGCACTCGGTCAGTTCGTTTCGGTCGCCGGTCCGTACCGGGTGGGTTTCGTTCGCTCACGGCAGCAGACAAAAACACATCTCCGGAACCCTGCACTAAACTCTTGGGACATTCGGTGAACGGTGCTGTTGACGCGTTTGATAGCAGTTCAACGGCAGGGCGGTCGAGAGCAAGGTTCTGCTCGATTTGACATCTATTTTTTCGACATCCTATTTGGGAACGGCGTGCCACCCGAAAAAGCAACAAGAACGATACTCATTGTGCAAATGAAACCGCGCACCGTTCGCTCTGCCCCGTGCCTTTGTTTGCCCTGCTACGGTGGGATGCTACCCCACGACGACCCCAGCACCCGGCCATGATAAGACGGAGCACTGCGGTACGCAGATTGTTAACAGAGACAAGCAAGCCTCGGCAACGCTGAAACGAGTCGATGTGTGTGTGTGTAGATAAGCGGTGCACAAGTTCCTTCGACTCGAGAATAGTGTAGTACTTTTACCTCTCCAATGATCCAGTGAAGTGATTTTTGATCCTGTCTCGGTGTAACGCGTGTGATGAGGGATGCCTTGTTATCGTACCCCCTTTCGCAGCCACTGAGTCGCTCCGTGATCGGTGGTAATTCAATATAATACTACCCGTCTCGCCCCTTCGCGACATGATCTCCAATCGACCGGCTAGATGTTGACACCGACGAATGAAGATGATCCAGTTGGTGTGTCTCCAACAGCTCAACCGATAAGTGTGCGCTTCCCGCCAGATGCGGGATGCGGAGATCCCGTTTATTATCATTTCGTTTATAAACTTTTTTTTGTTCTTGTTGAACCTGATCTCAAACAAACTCCCAGCCACTTGTTCTCTGCGCGCTTTCTCCTTCACTCATTCGCGCTCTCTCGCGCACACACATTTAGTGCAGGTTTTGGGTTGAATTCGGGTGTATTAGTAGATCAAAGTGAGCGAGTTTTTTTTACCTTTGACAACACATCTCGCGGCTGTCATTTGTTGTTTTGTTTTGTTTTTGTTGCTGTGGTTCTTGCTAGCGGGAAATCCCGTGAAATTCTCTTTTTCATCAGCAGTGAAAAGAAGGCAAAAAGGGTAATCTACATATACATTTGGCCCCAAAAATGTTCTCTCCCATTTCTGGTGGTGAGCGGACGCTGAGCAGATGCAACATAGTGTCATCAGAGATTCGCAGCCACAGATATGGGGAGCTGCGTGTCACACCGACAGTAGTGTACAGCAGTTCTTTTTCTTTTTCGATCTCTCCACATTCCCGCAGTATTTCTTCATTGCGTACCAGTTTTCCCATTTGCTGTGACAACAGCTTTTACATCATCCCGTTGTGTTCGGTCACTTCAATTCACTCTTCTCGGTGTTGCCCTTCTGGTGGTAGAAGTAGCAGTAGCGGTAGTAGCAGGCTTTGATTTTCCACTCATTGTTCGTCATGGCAGCAGAGGCAACATTGGCCTGAAAATAATACAGCAGTGAACGTTGCAGCGTTTATGTATTACACCTCCTGTAGTAATTTTGGGACCAGTAAAAAGTTTGATTTTTCACCCTTCGCCCTTCACAACACGAAGCGGGAAAACATTTCATCCGCAGCAGTAACATCACCGTTACCGAACGAACGCGGGGTTCGTTCGATTGTTGTTGGTCTCCCGGGTGGTTGCTGTTGGTGGTCATTGCCAATCCCCCAAAACGATAAACGAACCTCGGTGATGTTGGCGGTGAATTGTGCATCCGTTCCGCGATTTCAACAATTGCAAATAAAAAAAGGCAAATGTTGAAAAAACGGTTTCGAAACAACACTACACAATGTGCATCGGCGCGACGAATAGTGAAACGAATGAAGAGAAGGCAAAAGGAAAAAGGCTCGTCGTCGGTCACTTGATCATTTCCAAAACAGTATGCCATTTTCCGTGTGCGTATAGAGCCCCGTTGAAAGCGACCTCTCCCGCGACCTTGCGAACCACCCGCAACGAGAGGCTCTCTGTGTAGTGAACAAAACGGGGTCTTTTTTGTTGTTGTTTCTTCTTTGAATCACCCCGTAATATGATATTGTTTCCCTCGATATGGCGCCGGCAAGTGGAGTAAGTGTGCGTGCGTAGTTTTGTTGACAAATGAAAGATTGCTTATGCAGCAGCAGCAGCAAGGCCAACAGTGCGGTGTGCGTGTGCGTATGTGTGCGAAATTAAGAGTGAAACGTGTGTTGCAATGGCATTCATTGGTCCCGGTTGTTTTCTTCCTTTTGACCCACCGTTTCTGGCTCCTTAAACTATGTTTTTTTTTTCCTAGAGCTTTGTAGCCAGTCCTACATACGCGGGGAGAAGTGGTCCGGCCGGGATTCGATGCTGGGTCCTGTGTGGCAAAGACAAACGTTGTCGTTGATGAATGCATAAAAAGCTTATAAATAGGTTATAAATATTGTGTATTTCAGCTCAGTTCAGTGTAGTTGTAAAATAGTGCAGTGTACAGAAAGTGAATCGAAAGAGAAGAGAAGCAGCGAAAAGAAGCAGAAGAGCGTGAGATATACGGAAGAGGAATCCCAAAAACTATTATCATCAAAAAGGTTAGTTGGAAGCATTTTGCTATCGTTAAAACTAGCTTTAACAAATCCAGAATAGCAGACACAAACTCTAGTTTTTTTTTTGGCACTTTTTTCTGATGCATTTCATCCGTCGTTTCACGATATCTTGAACTTGTCAATGCTTCAGCTATCGTTCCACTATCGGACCAGGGACAGAACAACCGAGGCAAACGTTATTCCAATGTGCGATCACGGTTTCCTTATGATTATATATTTATACAGCAATCGTCTACAATTTCACCGTAGCGCAGAATAGCAGCGATTGGTTTAAATTACACAATTTGCATGCCCAATGTACATGTCTTCCTCGAACGCTGTGTTCCAGTTGCGATTTTCTACGCCATGGCACACTGTCGTTATTTGTGCTATCCGACGGTGAAATGAGGCGGAATGTAAACAGCTCTTAAAACATTTCTAGAACCTCTACATTAAATCGGTTTATCTTTTTTTTTTCTCTTGGTTCTCAAAACAATTCAATACTGCGGCCAAGTACAGAAGTATCAATGAAGTATGCAAGCGTTGTTTTGTAGGGGAACTATGGCACACGGAAAACAGCTGGATTATCTGACCCATTCGTAACATATGTTTTTGATTTAGCTTCCTCCTCTGATTCTTTACATTCCTGCTAGAAGACTACCACTTCGACTCCAGCAGAGAGGCAAAACAATCCGCACTTTATGATTGTAATTTACACAAGGATTCCGTGCAGACTGGATTTACTCAGGGCGTGCATTCGTGCTACTGGACCATTTTGTCAACGCAGTGAACATGAACCCTTGAAGCGATAGTCCTTGACCACGCCAAGCCTGGCATTGCTTCAAACCACCAACAGCTCACGACCAGCTGTCGTCGTTCGACCATTGACTTTTAGTGTGCAGTAAAGTAATCAATTCGTATGCCGTCAATTCTTTAATTCAAATGCGAAAATTTGCCTACTACGATCTGCGCGATGTGTAGTAACTTCAATTTCCTTCCAAGGTCGTCCCCACATTACCATAGTAACGCGATTCCAACCTGCTGGTTTTGTTTTTTCTCAGCTTTGCGCAATTGGTTTTAATTGCAAAACCCTCCTCCCCATTATGGCACGCTATGATAGGAATGATAATAATGGTGATGACGATATGGGAGGAGAGCAATGCAAATATTGTTCCGAGCCGCCGGAAGAAAGCATCTAAAGTGGCCTCTAGAACGTTTATGATAATTAGGCAACTTGTGCACGAAAAATATAAACCTGAGACCCGGCACTTCCAGCTGGTGGTGCCAAACAAGATGCTCTCTCACATGGACAAATGTTACGATCGCTACGCGTGCACGTAGTCGATGCTGTACATTTTTTGATGATTCTTCACGCTGCTGGATAGTTTGCTCCACCACTGCACGAACGGGCGGATGAACATCCGACAAGGAGGCACATTAGGAACACATCATCTCTTTACATTTCACTTCTCCAGAAGACATCGATAACAAAGGCGCTTCGCCGTGTACGATGACGATGATCGCCTAAGGCGATTAAATCCGTGCTTCCTCCTTTCATTGCTGTACCCCAAACAAATCTCCCATCACCGGGGACAGCTACTATGCCATCGGCAAATCATCGCCCTTTCAGGATGGAATGCTTTCCTGAGTGTGTATTATGTACACAGCCGCGGCGGATCCTCGTGTAAACAAACAGCACAAGACGAGCACGTACCATAGGATAAAGCCAAGAACGATGAGGTTTCAATACATTTGCGCCTACTCACTCGCCATCTCACTCTTGGTAGGAAGCGGTGAAAATGGGAAAATGAAATGTTATACGCCGCCCAGAAGGGCATGTTGTTTTCGCGAAACTATCACCCTTCTTTGGGCTGCCCGGCTCGTACCCCATTCTAGCGAAGTATAAGATTCAGCTAGTGACATTTTAGTTAAGTTTGCTGTTGCTTCCACGTACCCATCGTACACGCTCCAATTCGCTTCTTGTCATTCGCATCATCATCATCATCATCATCGGAGTGCGGAATGAAAACTATTTATAACGACATTAAGCAGCATCAAGTGTCGCATCAATTTGTTCCTCGTATCCGCACAGGCAACCGTTGAAGAGGCTAAAGGAAATTAACATTCACCCAAGAAGCGACACTTTACAAACTAATAACGACTGGCCCTGGCAGCAGGGTAATGATGGGCAAACCCAATTAGCTGTTCGTTCTTCCGTTGTGTCAAACTTATCATCCCGATTGAGTTAGGGTGTTTAGCTATGAAAGATTCTCCAGTTGTGTGAAATACATCAGGTAGGGTATGCTTCGTTTGCTTAAATACTTCTTCCAACTTATGTACATTCTTTCTTGGCCACTTGCTACACTTTAGCAGATTGTTTGGAAAACTTTCATACGTTAGGAAAAAGTGATTTTATTCATGCGGGACGGTCTGATATCCTGGAATGCGTTCAAACAACGCTCCGATCGATACGCTGGACACATTAATTGATCGATAATTTATGACTCACCCCCACCCACAGCTGGGTTTCAATTCCATCGGGTGAATGCAATAATAGTGACTACCCTGAGCAAGGTTGCTTTGAATTGCACCAAACTCGCACTTGCACTCAAATGGCTACCCTGCTGCTTTTAACAAACGGGTTCAGATTCGACCCCGAACAGACGCAGGTTGACGGCAGAGGACCACGGTTGGTGCCGGCATCTCTGCAGTCCTAGATAAGGCGGACATTTTTTGTAATTCAATTGTACCAACAACGTCTCAATTGCTGACATTGAGAACTCGACAACACTCGGTAGCGGACTGGTATGATGGAACGATTGCTAGCTAGGCCGAGAGAATTTCTGGAGGTGGTTCCTGGGTTCCTGGGGGTGGGGGGTGGGGAACAAAGGTCACTGCAAGCGGGAAGGCGGGTAAAGTGGATTGAGGATTTAACAGATAAACAACACGTTTATCACACTGCAGAACGAAGATGCGTTCTTCTCTAGAATCAGCACGGCCTCCAGAAATAAAGGTTTTTCATTTTCCCATTATAACCAAAATAACAGCTCGTGTGACTCGAAGAAATGTCCGTAACTCAAAACACGGGTGACCTCGGCGGGAAATAGCACCCGGAGGTCTCCAGTCACACTTTATTATGGTACCGCATTGTGTCGAAGAAACCTCGTAAATCTTGATTCTGGGCTTGACACACGCGTCACCACGCTGTGTGTTGACGTCCGGTCAAAAGCCGGTCCATTTTTTTGTTTGCATCGTCTTATCTTACTCGGACGGTCACTTACTCACTTACCTAGCTACTTACGTGAAATTGTTGGGTCCGGCTCTTGAATGAGAGCTCTCCCCGTCCGACAACGTGAGATAGTATAGTAGTGGCGTGAGTATTGATTATAATTTCATGGCATGCTTTTCATGCCCCGCGTTTCTTGGTGCTTCGTCTATCTGATACACCGGCCGAGTAGGCTTTTCCTTATCGCTGGCTTGCTGCTTAGATTGGGTTTCTTCACATTCGTACCGACACACTTGTGTTTGCCAAAATTCCGTTGAAATGAAAAATTAAGCAGATAGGAATGTTGCATATGTTACGCTACAATATAAATTAAAAACTCATCCACCTTCAGGGTGACCGGCTGGGAATGATTGATTTGGTCTACGGCCACTTTTTAAGTTGTATCATTCCCCGATGGGTATTCTCTCGCATATTACATAAGACCCCTGGTACATGACCTTTCACTTTAATGCGAAAGCCCCTCGAAAGTGGGGGAAGAACCAAAAGGTAAAACACCCGAGAGATTCGTTTTTATTTTTAATTTAGAAAAGCGTTCGAAATGGTCCAAATGGGGATTTCCGATGCTTTGATGCTGTTACTGTTCGAATATCGGAGCGCTTGGTTGGTACTGCCTGTATCTAACACGAAAACACAGAGACGCACATTCATACGGTGGTTCGAAGTCAAGCTACTTCCATCCTCACCTGGTCAGAATATCGATTTCAAATAAAACTGATTTTATACCCACCCACAGCTGCTAGGCGCATATTGCGAACCAAACCTCCAGGGCTCAGCGCTCTAAGCCAAAACTTCTCGTCTCGGTAAAGGTTGCTGGAGCCTTGGAATTGGGAAAACTTGCATCGAGCTTTGAGGAAAAAGAGAATTTACTTGTGTTACCAGTTTTCAAAGTTTTGTGGTTTAGGATTTCTCTTACCTCATTACGCTACAAAATGTTTCAGTAAAGTGTATTTATAAAACATGTATGACCATTTGACGCCCAACCTCGTATAATCCTCATACCCTTGCGGTCGTTTTGCTTGAGCAAACAAACAAGCCGACACACCTCCTTCTCGGAACGGGAAGGATCAATACGAATGCTCGACTTCCTTCCTCGTTTGACACCGGCAAAGCAAACACCACCTCCGCAAACACCAGCACCGAGTGGCATAACGTCTTGTGAACTCAAACAACCTTGAACCTCGGGATTATGTTAAGGACGATTAGCGACATGTTGTCGTGCGCACACTATTGCACACTGGAGAACCCGGCCATTCAATTTGTTATTGAAAAACGACCGTTTTCCATTAACTAATCAATCATTTACGATGTAATAAGATCGGGTCCGGCCGTAGGTATTCATTTCGACCCACCATCATAATCGAAGAACTAGACCCAGCTACTCAAAAATGCCTCAAGTTCTCCCAACACTTCCCAAAACCCTTTTTGCCGTAACAAATCCTTTCTGAGCCCGAGTTGGAAGGGTATAACAATGCTCCCGAAAAAAAATGTTTGAGACCACCATCGTAGGGATCGTAATAGATTCATTTCGGGAAGCGGGTCGAATCAATAAAAATGTGAAATTATTTAGCACCCCATTCTAACAGAAGGCGGCAGTGGCGGCTCGCGCGCACGAGCCCCTGAGAACATGATAATTGACTATGATTCGCGGCCCAAGTGGGATCCATTGTCCGTGGCCATTCGTTCGGTGTTGGATGTGAATGTGTGAAGTCGTATACCAGGTAGCGTGATAAGGTGATTTTATACCAACTTCCAAACCAAACTAAACAAAAGCTCTTCACGTGCACATGGGAGTTAAACTGTTTGCGGGACAGCTGGCTCCCTGAAGCCGGCCGATCGGCAGGCACCTTTCGGGTTATTCGCATCCATTGATGAACAACTTCACCTCACACTCACTCGTTGTCTACTGGTTCGTTTGATCGATTAAAGACCCCGCGGAACTCGGCTACTATGGTGTTTGTAAAGAAATTTCATCAAACCATCACGCAAACACCCGGCAACCGTGGTGCCCTTGTGTCCTTACGTTCGATGGCTGGGTCCAGAATAAAAGCAGGAAGACGCAGACTAATAATGATCTCGGTACCGGTTTCCTAATCCGTGACGAAGTAGCTTAAATTAACACCTCTTGGCAAAATGGAGGGTCGGCGTCTGTAGTCGATAGCTATTTATATACTTTGTCAAATATTAAATGCACAAACGCTCAGCAACGGGCTTGGATTAGAATGCTTCGTCCTTGTTTCGCCCGTACCGTTTTCCCGAGTTGCGATGTTTATAGAACTCATAATTGATTTATAATCTTAGCACTGTGCTAATCGGCACGGCTCCGATTTTTACACTGTTTGACCGATCTAGAATTGAACATTGGAGGCCGATTGGATTGATCATGTGACTTAAGTTCATATTACTTTCTTGTGTAATGTACAATAAATAATATAAATCCCTTTTTTGCTTTGATTTCAGAACAAAATAACTACAGCACTACTAAACCTAGGACAATGAATCATTGATATCTTAAGAAAGGCGGCATGATGTCACATTTTAACATGCTTTTATCGTTTTTCAACAACACAACAGTGCTCAGCAGTGCTCTGCCGATGTAAAAGATGTATCAGTAAGTATTGTCTTTGTTGACTTCCATGCACGTGTTCTTCGTCGTTTGCGTGCTGTTGCGTTTTCTTCAACGATTGCATGCCTTTTCCGCCATTTCCGTCCGATGGTCGATTTGATTCCTATTTTGATTAGCCTGAAACGTTTGGGCTTACAGGCCATTACTATGATGGACATCCTAGCTAATTAGTACCTTTTTGGACTTCCTTGCTGTCGGATCAAATATTTATCCTGCGGTTAATTACATGGAGTGCCATCCCGATATAGCCCTGCGTGCGCGCCTTCTACAAAGATGATGGAGTCCTAATTAAATACGCGCTTTGTTTCTTTTTTTGTTGTTCTTCTCCTTCTTCCTTTTTGTTCGCAGTGGAACAAGGCATTCTAGCATCAGCTGTACCGACGCCAAAAACTCCAATCTATCAGCGCTACACAACCGCCCTCCAGAATGACCCCCGGTGTTCACAAGAGGTAAGGCTATGTCTGGTCCAACGCACCACCACGGTCGCCCATTTCCATTTGTTCAAACGACATCCATCAATCACTCACGCGTGCCACGCGCGGCGCCCAATTCCACACATCTTGACACCAGCCATCGAGATTGGGTGATTATTAATTTCCAAACAAAGCGTCCCTTTAACTGACCGCCATGCTGACACCCTGCAGGTGATGATGGTGATGGGTGGTGGCGTTAACTGCTCATCAAGGATCCTCGTCGAGGGTGCCTCCGCTAGCCACTTACTGCCACCATTGGCCCCATGGAAGAAGGAAGAGAGTTTCTTATCGGATCAAATAATGTCTAACGAGTAACTTCCGCACCGGGAAGCCCTATCGCACAAACGCCACATGATGAGGTATCGCCTTCCGGAAGCGTGCCAAAGCGTGGAGTGTGATGGTTTTGTACAACGGCTCATAATTTTCAACACCTTTGAGCGTGAGTTTGCAGGTTACCTACCAGGCGACGACGCCACGAGACTGTGACTGCATTGCGTAATTTTTCTGTGGTGAGCGCGTTGTTAATCAACGCGATTTACTTTCGCTGGTAAGTTACCGGCAGATTGTCCACCATCGTGGGTTGGGAAACATTACGATACACCTGTCACTACCAGCTTCTGCACACAACAAATAAAATAAAACTAGAACATGCAAAAGCTGTCATTAGCCATGCATGCCGTGGGGTTTTCCCTATTACTTGAAGTTCATGAGCTAGTAACAGCCCTGATGAACGGGTTTCTTTCTATAACGCAGGCCGCTAGGGCAAGGTAGGGAAAAGGAATTCTGAGCCGAAATTATGGTACTCTTGGATTCTCTTGGGGTGTTTATTTTCGGGTTATTAATAACTCATTACTTACTAAGCGGCTTAAGGAAAGTGGCTTGCAATGAGTCTGATGGGTTTGTTAGAGAGCCATAAGTCTGCTCTTGAGTTGAACTACAATCAGAATCCTTATTAAGGTTTACTCAAGATACTTAAAGTAACTGCCACTGCCTCGTTTGGACTTCAACTTTATAGCAAACACTAGCGACCCCAAGTTCGTAAAACTTGCGGGAAAGCGTTTGAGCGGCCTGAATATGGCATGAATCTGAACCGTCCTGAGGTGACGACTTTCGTTGTTATTCAAGGTTTTAACGGACTTGAATACTTGGGTCCTTGTAGCGGTTGTACGCGTTACGGAATGTTAGCCAATTTCATGAATATTTACTAGTCAGACTGGAGAGCTGGACTAGTAATACTATTGCTGCCTAATAACAAAGTCGAGCTGTGTGTGTGTGTGTGTGTGTGGGGCAATATCCCCTGTAGAGTGCTCACAGCACAGGAGACTAATTTTCGAACTTCGAACTATTTCGCTGTCACAACAAAAAGGCCAGCCGGCCACACTTTCCTATCCACCCAATCTCGATGCGTTATCACAAAAATCACCGGGATCCCTCTATCATTCTAACCATTCAATTATAGTGTGCCGACAAAAGCGCAAACACATTTAATATTCATCCGGCAACTCCCGGGCGACGAAAGGGAACTCCTCCAACACCGATTCATCAATCACCGCTCATCGATAAATAACTTGTACGCTGCACGAGTGGATCCTTTCCGACTGCTTGCCCTACTTGCGCCAACTCGACCCACTCGAAAGGGAATGTGTGTATTAATGTCGTTTAAAAATGTACCCTCTTTCTTCCGTTCGTTCCGTTGTGGCCCTTCGCATCCTAATTGTTCCGTGCCGGATGTCCTGCGGATGGTGGGCGAACGGTGTATTCTGCATAAATGGTTGAACTTACACCCTTGCACGACACCCTGGCCTGGCTGGCTGGCAGGTAGCACTAGGCCGACGCATCGGTTTGTACCGGTTCTGCGGCGATATCGGACGAGGCAACTTCTCGCGTGTCAAGCTCGCTGTTCATCAATTAACCAAAGGTGATTATTTCATTGGTAGTTTCCCCCGCGTCGATGAAGCCCTTCCTATACTAGCGGTTTGGCCTTTCCATCATCGTCTTCATCCACCGAAACACTGCTTGGATGGAAGGCCAGCCACTAAAGGCCCACTAATGAGAATCGTTAACATCCATCAAGGAAAGGGATATGCAACCCCGGGAAAGGATAATGAAAACGTCCCAGGAAGACGCCATAATTGTGATTTAACATGAAATGAACAGATTTTGTGGGCAAACTTTTCACTCGCGCGCCGTTTTTCTTTTCGTTCTATCCTCTTATGGTAACTGCGGCCGGAACGTGTACCAATTTCTGGTCGGTATCTTTTCTACACGACGGTACGTGGTATGGAAATTGCTACTGCAGATAAAGTCGCTATCAAGGTAGTGGACACCAGTCGTTTAGATGCTAAGGCGCTTCGGATGTTGTCGCGCGAGGTAAGCACGCTTGAGTGTGTCTACCACCCATTTATTTTAAGGTGAGTGTCTCCCCGCTTGCGACGAGACGAGTCCGGCAAAAGAGGGGACCTTGGTGTTGATGCGTATTTTCTTGCTTCGCTCATAGACTGTTTGAAGTGATAGAAACATTGGGAAAGATCCATCTGATCAGCGAATGGGTGCAAGGCGGTGAGCTTTACAATCGCATCACGGAAGTCGGCCCGCTCAAGGAACCACATGCTGCACTGCTTTTCCAACAACTGCTACTGGCTGTGAAGCATCTGGTACGTCCGGAATCACTCAACCCGCTGCCGAACCGTTCTAATGTCTCGCTGCTCGCTCTTTCTCCTTCGCAGCATAGTTTAGGTTTCGTGCATCGTGATATCAAGGCGGAGAATGTGCTGCTAGTAAGCGAAGAACGCATCAAGCTGGCCGATTTTGGCTTCAGCACACAGCTGGTAAATGGACCCTGGCAACATCTGGACACGTTCTGCGGTTCCCCACCGTACGCCGCACCGGAACTGTTCAGTGACGATCACTACATCGGTGGACCGGTCGATATCTGGGCGCTCGGGATCCTGCTCTACTTCATGCTGGAGGGATGTATGCCATTCAAAGCGCCAACAGTTCCCCTGCTACGGACGGCCGTGCTGAAGGGAGAATTTGTCATATCCACTAGCCTCAGCGTGCCGTGTTGTCGCGTAATTCGTGAGTAATCTTCGAGAGGTGCCTCGTCAACTTACATCTAAGTTTCTGTCTCCCGCTCTCTCCCATTTTCAGAACGAATACTAGTTCATACACCGTCCCGGAGGCCGACGATCGAACAGCTGTTGGACTGCCAGTGGTTCCGATACGCACAGGATCATGCCGCTCGGCTGGGACGGGCGAACAACCATCAACAAACCACCGTCGGCCAAATTCGAAACCCCAACAACAATGTTCCTAGGCGAAGGCGAAAAAAGCTGTTCTGGTTTTTTCCTGCGCCACGCGATCGCCTTTCCTCGCCCGAGTCAAACGCATCCAGTCGTGATAACAACCTTAGTGCTGCCAACAACAATCAGCGTCAACATCATCATCAACACCATCATCATCATCACCACAGGCACCAACCACCAACCGTGTCCTCCTCGACGAAATCCTCTTCCTCGCGGGACGAACGCCTAGCCAATGCTCCGGAGATCCCCAATCTGCGCACGATCGCTTGCTGCACCAAGCGGGCCGCCAGCGTACTGGAGGAAAACTATCTGCATCCTCTCAAGCCAGATCCGCGAGACGGGACCGACGGGGCGGACACCGAGCACCATCTGCATCAGCATTCCCATTTTACTAGCAAGGATATTCTATCCAACGATGTGTCAAATAACAGTACTGATAACAATAATACGAATGGTACGAATAACTACAATAATCAGCTCAGCAACGACATCAACGGGGACAGTAACCCTCGGAAGGAAAGTTGTCTGGCCAGTCAGGAGCGAAAGCCGCGTCGATTTTCTTTTGGACGTACATTGAAAAAGCGCATCGGGCCCATGGAGCTTGTGTCGGCAGAAAGTCTCACGAGCCCGGACAAAGGATCGCGACCGGATCGGGTTATAGATCTGCGAGAAAAATTGGATCGTACGATCGACGAAGAGCACGGTCGCTTCATGATGTACCCGACGACAGCCGTTTCTTCCGAAGGCAATCGCCATTTGCATCCGCTAGAGATGGAAACACGTCGCATTATGAAGGCCCTCGGTATCACCGGCGACATGATAGCGCGTGCGGTAACGAATGGACCGCGCAGTGACATCATCGGTGTGTACCGCATCATAATGCATCGATTACAGCGCGAGCAAACAAGCGTCCGGCTGGCAACGACAAATGGAGGAGCCTACGAGTTCCTCGAGTTGAAGTCAATCAACGGGACGGCGCACTCCGGTGGTAGTGCTGGTGGACGTAGCGGCCCGCACAGTGGCGCTGGGCGCAACACTGCCAACAGTCGGCGACATATCGATCAGAACCGTGGAAGGATCTGTGCCATTCTCTAAACAACCTAAGAACGGGGCCAAGAAGTCCTTGTCACTTTTCCTTGTTTTTCACACTCATGTGATAATCCCCACGAGGGTTAATAGGAATCAGTTTAACCTGCTAGCCTCGTAACATGGCGTACCATTTCCAAAGAGACACAGATAGAGGGAGAGAGAGAGAGAGAGAGAGATATATATATGACGAGCTGAAACTGATTCTGCGGTATCACTAGTGAAGTACTAGTGTAGACCGTCAAACCTTAGGTTGGTAATGTCATATTTTTAGAATAAAATAATGTTGTTAACTATTAGTTCTAGTGTAATCCCGGTTTGCATCGTAGATACTAGACCGCCGTAGCTCCGAAAATCGTCCACACGTAGCCGGAAACGGCAAACGATATCTCTCTCTTTGTCTCTTCATCTCTCGCCCTTTCTTTTCCTTTCCACCAAGGACACACGGTGGCTGGGAGCATAGTAACCAACATTAACCAATTTTAGTTATGGATGATCGATGTTAGGCTCTGTTGCGTGAGCGGCCAACCGCGTGGACTGTTGTGTAGCTTTAATATATTTATTTTTATAAACAATCAAAACTCGCTACAAAGGTTTGGGGGGCGCTGGAAAGAAGAAAAGACATGCATTATTTTTTTTTTAAATCCTACGCTACGACGATATGTTTGCGTCCGAGGATGTAGCATGTGTGTGGTCCAAAGTTACTCGTTATGTCTGTTGGTTTTATTTCTATAAACAAATGATCAAATCATACTACAAATGTAAATGATATATTATGCATCACCAAACGTGGCGTACGGTCAAACCAGAAACAAATATACAATTATTGTGAACATAAAACTGCCAACTCTTTTTATCAATTCATGTAGCTTGTCCGAAACGATTCCTTGAAGATCGACATAATGTTACTAGGTTCAAATCTTGTATCGAGAATCATGAGTTGTAACAAGTCCGGTGACAGAATCGGCAGGGCCAGGACGGGTATCGAACCGCGTTCGGACCTCCTCCCGTACAGAGGACTTGACTATCCAACTACGGGTAAATGAAATCGAGGAAACAAGCATAAGAGAGCAATGAAGCGCAGACCTCTCAAGGTTGTAAAGCCACAGAAGAATAGCTATGATGATTGCAGGCATATTCATCTTTATTCAGCAATCATCATTTTTTATTTATAGAGGCTTTGAGTGTTTGGCAATCATCGATCATGAAGACAAAGGAAAACTTTCAAAAAAGTGTCCAAAATAAATTTTAACCATAATCAGCGTGACACTCGCCCACTGTACCCTTGTTTTGCCAGTTTTGACATCAGCGAAAGCTGTCATCACAACCGTCACTGTCGCTGTCAAGGAGGAGGAGCTGCGTATACGCTGCAAAAAATAATTTGGTTAGTTGGAACAGCAAAAGTGCAACAATTTTGGTGCATTATTTGCAACTTGCGAGCCTTTTTCAAGTGATCTGCACTGCATACACTGAAAACTGATCACCACCCGCTGCAACGCACAGCAAACATCCCTCGGTGGACGTTGCTGTCGTCGTCGTCGTCGTCGTTGTGTTGCCTTCGCAATCAGATTAGTCACGTCAAAATATTTCCCTATTTTCATTTTTTCCTTTTATCGTGCTTTACTTTCTCTCGGTTTCGGTGGTGCTTTATCGGAACGCATTTGCCAGAGAGTGTTGCGGAGAAGTGTACTGTAACGCACTTTGCCCGAAAGCTGAGCTTAGTGAAAACAAGAGTGGACAGATTCACACGTAGTCCTATAGTGAATCTTTGCAGAGCAGACGGCAACCAGAACCGTACCTGTGCTCGATTTTTCTGTTTGTTTCTGTGCCTCCGAGTGGAGCAGCTGCGGTTGTGTATTGTTGCGTGCATTATTTGGCTAATCATCATCTTGCTTCGTTCGGAAGAGTCTGTGATACGGAAGTGACGCATACAGTATGGTAAGCATCAACCAAATGAACCGCAGCAAAAGGCGCAGGGCGGGGCGCTTTAGCGAAGCTCACAAAAAGCTGCTGGGTGCTGATATCAATATCTGTGCCAACGTCTCTATGTCCCGCTTATCTATGTTTTGTTGGAGAAAATCGTGTTACCTTTCTTATGCTCGATCGCATATTGTTGTATGATCTTTTCACAGACGGAACAACAAATGGATTGTGCGCTGGACCTGATGCGACGACTTCCTCCACAACAGATTGAGAAGAATCTTATCGATCTGATCGATTTGGCACCGGACCTGTGCGAGGATCTGCTAACATCCGTCGATCAGCCGTTGAAGATAGCAAAGGATAAGGAAACGGGCAAGGACTACCTGTTGTGTGATTACAATCGCGATGGCGATTCGTACCGTTCGCCTTGGTCGAACACTTACGACCCTCCGCTGGAAGATGGTTCGATGCCTTCGGAACGGCTACGAATGCTGGAGATCGAAGCGAATCTGGCGTTCGATCAGTACCGCGAGATGTACTACGAGGGAGGTGTATCGTCCGCGTACCTGTGGGATCTTGATCATGGGTTTGCCGGGGTGATTCTGATCAAAAAAGCCGGCGAAGGCAACCAGAAGACGAAGGGCTGCTGGGACTCGATACATGTGGTGGAGGTGCAGGAGAAAAGCTCCGGACGGACGGCGCACTACAAGCTAACATCGACCGCGATGCTGTGGCTGCAGACCAACAGGCAGGGTTCCGGTACGATCAACCTTGGTGGAAGCCTCACCAGACAGGTAAGCTACACGCCACTGCCACAGACAACTGGCCTCGTTTGCGTAAAAGTTAATTTTAAACTGCAAGTTCGAGCGAGTGAATGAACCTTAAGTATAGTAGGCGCCTAGCGAAGCGTCATCACGTCATCGGTCAGCGGTGTGACCCACCGTAGCAAAGAAAAAGTGACGAAGAGAGGGGGGGGGGGGGTGGGTAGGGTTAGGATGAAGTGTATCGCGTTACGTTTTATCCCTTGTTAGCAGCAGACTACGTACTGGCCCGATATCGATATGGACGCTATTTTGTCACTGTGCGCACTCGCGGCGATGTTTATTCACAAGGCACCAGTTTACTTTCACTTCGTGGCGGTCCGGCTCGGTGCCGTAATTCACGTTTTAGCTGTTTAACTCACGGTTCATGATAATGCAATACTTTGTGTTTTCCGTCTGGCAGATCGAACAAGATGCTCCGGTGAGCGAATCCAGCCCGCATATTGCGAACATCGGTCGCATTGTCGAGGACATGGAGAACAAAATACGCAACACGCTAAACGAGATTTACTTCGGCAAAACGAAGGACATCGTTAACGGGCTGCGAAGTATTCAATCGCTGGCCGACACCAATCAGCAGGCAACGATGAAGAAGGATCTAGCGGCAGCACTGCAACGACGAACTGGCAAGAGCGAGAACTGAACAGCCCGAACAATAGTTGTTCATCTGCCGCCGCCCCATCATACGCTCTGCCCCCCTCGATTGCTCTTCGACACGAACAACTGCATCAGCAAATCCGCGGTCACTTCATCATCATCACGAGATCACCAAACTTCGACCGTCGACGACGTCAGTTTTCATCGAGGCACTTTCGTCATGCGTAGTGTTTCGTTTTTTTTGTTTTGCATATTAATTTACCAATGGCGGTTGTACGTGAGACCGTCCTTTAATAGGATAGAACGATAAAGAAACAGAAATTGCACAATCCAACAAAAAGTATTTCGGGTGGCGGGAACGATTGGGCCAACGTAAAGAGGAACGAGCAAAAGGACGGCGGAACTACAAATGTTGCATTTGCTTCGACGAATATAACGCAAAACTCGCCCTCCTCTTCATTGCAATTAACAATAGATTTGCTAACAGATTAAATGAAAGCGTTGGCTCTAGTGCGCTCACAGGTGCGAGAAGAGCAAGTCCGGGCAGTTTAAGTACGCCAGCAAACACACCTAGCAAAACCATTAGATGATTAATGTACGGGGTACGTTAGACTGCCACCGAAAGGATACCAGCATCATCTTAGTT
Organism: Anopheles stephensi; assembly: GCF_013141755.1. Classification (NCBI taxonomy): domain Eukaryota; kingdom Metazoa; phylum Arthropoda; class Insecta; order Diptera; family Culicidae; genus Anopheles; species Anopheles stephensi. Next base: position 88,190,037 of record NC_050203.1, on the reverse strand, counting down.
TCATTGTTAGCTTTTCCACGCTTAGTTTGTTCGCTCATCCCATCATCCGTTCCTTTTTTTATTTTGTTTTGCAACCCCTTCATACGTAGTTTTCCTTCTCCTTGATTATGTAAATCCTTTCGTACGGTGTTCTCTTCTAAGAATAGCGCGAAAAATAGCGACAGGTGAAAACGGTAGTACACAGTTTCGGGACGTCCGTTCGGCAGGATTATTAGCGACGGAACACTCTGTTCTGTGCGGAAAATCTAATTTTTATATTTAAACGAAGCGTGCAAATCACACTGTACGAAATAGAAAAGTTCACACGAAAAACAAAACAAATACAATTAAATTCAAAAGCAATTGATAATGATTTATTAATTCCGAACGCTATCAAACCCCGAATCGGTTACTGTTGCTAAACTCGATAATGTCATCCACGTTACTGGCTGAGAAATGCGTTCGAAGAAGGCAATGTTTTTGTTTGCTCAACGCCCACTATGATCGAAATATTGTGTAAAAAATATTTTGCTTTCTTTCAACAAGCTATAACTCTCGCAATACTTTATAGTATCAATTAAAATTGCAATTTAGCGCTCCACAATTTTTGTACTTTCAATTAATTTCCATTGTAAGCATTTAGCAGCCAATCAACGTCACTCTGCTGGACCCCCAGTGTTCAGCTGTTCCTGTGTGCAGTGGTTCTTCCACCCAGCAAAAACGCTGGAAACGAAATCGGAGCTTTTTTCGCTGCTGCTCGCGATCGTCGTTGTTTTGTTGTTGCGTGTCGTGATCTTACATTGTGTGACTGTTTTGGGGGTGTAAAATGCCACATTTAGCAGTGCACGGCTAATGCCTGCCGTACGTGCACCATCTTCATGCATCGTGAATTGATTGCCAGCTAGGCAGCAGTTGCATTCTTCCGTGTTGTCGTCAGTCGGAGTGTGCGAAGAAAGTGTGCAGTCAGCACGCTGGTGCAATGCTGCAAACAACGTATGGATTATTTACGATCCAATAAACGTAAGTACAAGTCGTGCGTCCGGGCTTTGTTTAGTTTTCAGGCACTCTTACACACACATAAACGCACTGGGACCCACCCGTGCAAGCAACCGCGTTCCACACTCGAGCCATATTTTGTATTTTCCCTATTTGGTGAAGAGCGGAACACGGATCAGGGGCCCGGTGTGCATCTGGAGACGGGGGGACGGTCGCTCACTCAAGCAGAATGACATTTCATCCGTCAATCGGTGTTCCAAATGGAGGAGCTCCAGATAAAAATCATCATCCGGCTCACTACACTTTCTCGGTCGTTTCACCTACATACACCTTCTCGCGGATGCAAATTGTAAATTGTCCCAGTAAGCTTCTATTAATGGCATTGTGTGTTTCAACCAAAACAGAGGTTCCCCACTTTTTCCTAGAGGCACCAATTTCCGTCCGATCATAATCATAGAACCGTCCAAAATGGATTGGGGTTGTTCGGTCTTATCCTACAATCACATCGCTTTTCATCTTCTCAATCGAATCTTTCCATGGCAACGGTTTCTTTGCCGCCAATTGGTGAACGTTAAATTGCCACCACTACCCTATGCATTGTCGAAAAGGCTGCTGTGATTGTCCACAATATTCATTTGTTACTGCCTTTTCAGGACAACCAGGAATCTTCTCAAGAGAGACGTAAACAATGTTCTAAGCACTTGAGCCCACCCACATCATGGCATCAAGTGAAAACAGTGACGAAGGCGGTAAGTACAGAAATACTGATGGAGTGGAGATGCCGCGCGTGAGACGCTTCCTAAAACTTTCCCCCCATCTTTATAGGACACAATGTGTTTTCAGGCTTTACGAGCTCGAACGGCAGCGGCCCCGAGTACGAGCATCTGATGCAGTTCGAGTATCTCACGACCAAGTACCGTGATGTGGTGTCTCAGCTGAAGACGGTTTCGAACGAAAAGCAACGTTTGGAGCACGATTTTCAGCTGCTGAAAAAGGAGCTCGAAGGAAAGGGCGACTTCTTCAACAGCTATCACGAGTACAGCGCGTTGAAGCAAAAGTACGACACGTTGCGCCACCGGTACGAGGAAATCGCTAAAGATCCTTCGCACTGCATAAAGCTGTGCGAGGAGTTGAAGAAAGAACGCAACAAATACAAAGAGCTGCTAAAAGCAACAGAGGAAGAGCTGGAAACCGTCCTATCGGAGCGGGGCAGTGTGCTGAAAGAGAACCAAAAGCTGTACGACAAGAACGAAGCACTCGAGCGTGAGGTGCAGGGAAAGCTGAAGGAATGTGTGTCGTTGAAGGAGAAAATCGATCTGCTGAAAACGCGCCAAGAGTATCAGCAGCTGTCGAACGAGAGCAGCTGGAACAAGGAATTGTCCGACAGCAAGGATAAGTTCAGCATCGTATCGGAGAACCTGGAAACGGCCAACCAAGAGATTGAACGGTTGAAAAAAGCGCTCGACAAGTCAAAGGCAGAAATAGCGAAAGCGATCCACGACACGGATGTGGCCAAGCAGCGAAGAGATTGGGCGATATCGGAGAGGGAAAAGATTGTGCAGGAACGTGACAGCGTGCGCAATCTGTGCGATGAAATTCGAAAGGAACGAGATACGGCCACGTCCAAGCTGCTGGCAGCGATACGTGATAAGGACGATGCGCACAAGAGGATCGAGCTGCTAACAGACCAGCTGGAGCAGGTGACACGGGACAGTATTAATAATAATGCCGGAACAGCCGCTCAGAGTCCGACGGGAGGAGGGAACCCGTCGCAGGCGAACGGCGCAGGGTCGTCGGGCACACCGACCACACCCAACGCTTCCCTGGTGTCGATGAACAATAGCAACAGTCATCGGAATTCGCATTACAGCAGCTTTAGCTCGATTTACAACCTGGAATCGTTGCAGCAGTACGATGTGGAGATGGTTGAGATCGATACTTCGCCACTGTTGAGTAATTCTTCCGACTGGGGTCTTACGATCAGCGGCGATCTCGATCACAGCTATGGGAGCGATCATGGGAGCAACACGAAGAATCTCTGCGGTCCGTACGTGGCTGCCGTAGAGCACGATTCAATCTTTGCCGGGAAGCTTAAACCGAACGACATCATATGCCAAATAAACAATCACGACTGTAGCACGTTCTCGCGCCGGATGATCTACCGCACGATCCGCAACAGTGTCCCACAGTGCATTATTACGGTGAAGCGGCCAACGAAGCGTTTGCTGCCGGTGCAGATCCCGTTTACCAGCACGAACCGCAACCATGGGCTGTGTCTCGAGCTGGGGCTGTACATCGCCAAGTTGGAACCCAACTCGATCGCGGCTAAGGATGGTCGGCTAGCAGTGGGGGATCGCATTTTGTCGATCAACAACAAACCGATGGAGAGCATCAAGAACATCAACGATGTACACGCGTACATCAACGATATGCGCAACAGCAGCCTCAATCTGATTGTGATCAAGGAAATGCTGGAAAGTCATCCGAGCTATGCGAGCTTCTATCAGCCCCGATTGAAACACATCCGGAATACCACCAGCTGCACGCAGACGGATAATTCGCTGTCGACGTTCGGCAGCAGCCAGCACAGCACCACCAACCCGAGCAGCGTGAATACGAGCGCTAACGCGATGACGATGATGAACCACCATCGGTTGAGTCTGGAGTTTGACAACAACAACCACTTCCTGCCGTCGGCGATGCCTTCCTCGTCCTACCAGCCGTCCTCCAGCACACCGAACTCCGTTACCGCAAGCACACCATCGTCCACCAAGTCGGCCTCCAAGCTGACGGAATTTATTCAGAAAATTAAAGACAAAATGGCGATAAGCAACCACAGCAAGGAAGTGGGTGGTCCGGGCGGCAGCCAGGAGCACGATGCGATCGCGGCACTCGATTCCGTGCTGGACAGTGACGAGCAATCGCGGGATGGAAAGCGCTCCAAGCGTCGGAACAAAAACGATCCCCACAGTCAATCGGAAGTGCCGCGTGGAACGTGGCCAAGGGTTAACATGACGATACACATCAACGAAACGCACCCGGGCACGATTGTGCAGAAGAAAAAGATAAGACCGCAGCTAACGATACCGCGTGGGGGTGATTTGGACAACAACAACTACTTCGCCGCCGTACTGAATGAAGCCAATACGATTCCGACGAATTTTCAGCCCGATAAACTCACGGCCGGAGAATCCCTTTCGCCGCAAGGCATGCCTGGCGGTGGAGGTTCGGGTGGACAGGTTGGTATGGGTGGTGGAGGGATTGCCACCACGAGTAGTATTGCACCGTCAGGAGCTTCGGCCGGTGGTGGACAGGGAACGTTACCGAGCTCGAGCAAACGAAACTCCAATCCCGTCATGCCGATGGACATAAACCGCCTTCTTGCCTTAAAGTATGGAGATGCGACAGCCGGCGGTGTGCTGGTGAGTGGTCCTGGCGGGAACGCAACGGTCGGTGCGATGGGAAAATCCCACACCGGTGCACCATTTCCTCGTTCATCTACCTACGACGATCGGCACCACGATGGTGGCGGGCTAAATCTGAACAAGCATCGCTTCAGTTTGAATCTTTCCGCAATGAGCAAACAGCCGATGCAGCAGCAGCAGCAGCAGCAACAACAGATACTGTTGCCACCGCCGCATCAGCAACAAAACTCACTCGATTTCATTCCAATTCCAACGTCCTCCTCGTCGCAAAAGAGCAGCCATTCGATCGATTCCGTCAGCGCGTCACATTCGCTTTCAAAAAGCCCGCCCGTGTACTATCCCGGAACAGCTGGCGCGCTTGGCATACCGACGTCGAAAACGACCGAATTCTTCATGACTTCCAAGATTACGAAATCGCTGTCGAAGTACTCGAGCGACAACGAGAGCATTGACACGGAAACGCTTTCCATCGGTGGTGGGGGTAGTGGTGGTGCAACGATGGGAGGTGGAATGTCGGCAAACATTATGAGTCCAACCGGTGGACAGGGAATGGTTGGAGGTGGTGCTAGTGGTGGTGGACCGGGTAACACCAACACACTGCCGCTGTCGCACATGCGCAAGCAACTGATGGGTAATAGTGGCACCGGGGGATCGTCTTCGAGTCGTAGCGGTCACACACTCTACCCAGCCGCGACGGCCGGTTACGGTGCGACGATCTTTCCTGGTTCCTATCCACATCCCTTCATGCGCAATCACCACCAGCCGGGAGGAAGCAGTAGTGGCGGTGGAGGAGGAGGAGGAGGTGGAGGAGGAGGAGGAGGAGTAGGCGGAGGAGGAGTAGGAGGTGGTGGAGGAGTAGGGATAAGAGGAGGAGGAGGAGGAGCAGGAGGAAGTAGTGTGACTGGGGACACTTTGATGGCATTTCAACCGGGCATTGTAACGAGCCCAGGCCCAACCGGACATCATGCGCACGTCGCTTCAATGGACTATTCCTACCGATACAGTCAGATCCAATCGTCCAAGGAGGATGTTCCCATATCGGGATACAGTGGTGGCTATGAAGGAGGAACGTTTCCACGCAACAAAAGTCACCTAACGAGCAACAGCAGCCACCATCACCATCACCACCACCATCACCATCAGGGAGGGTTCCGAATTCCTTCGAACCAGAGCGTTACGAGCCGTGGCAGTGGCATCAAGATCAGTAACGGATCGATCGATTGCAGCAGCTCCGAGCGTGCATCACCGATTCCAACGTTTGAAGTACAAATCCTGAAACCCGGACACGTCCCTTCCGGGGGTGGCGGATCTGGATCGAACAAGCGCAGCTCCCTGCAAGACTACGGACAATCTAAACCGAACGTGGGCGAGCTCCGGTTGGTGCAGTTCAACAAGAGCGAAACGTCGCTCGGCATCAAAATCTTCTGTCGACGTAACGGTGGCGGAGTGTTCGTGTCAAACGTGGGTGAAAATAGTCTGGCCAGCAAGGTAGGATTGAACATCGGTGATCAGTTGCTGGAGGTGTGTGGAATCAATCTGCGCAAAGCGACGTACGACCTGGCGGCGCATGTGTTGCGCCAATGTGGCAACTCCATTACGATGCTCGTGCTCTACAATCCGATCGTGTACAGCAATCTAACGACGAGCGAGGACAATCTGGCCCGATCGGGTTCGCCAACTCCGCAGAACTCGCCCCGAACCATGGGACGGTCGCTTATATCGGCCGTCAACACAACGGCCGTCAATTCAATAACCGGTACAATGGCAACGGCGAAGACTTCTTCGCTCGTAAAGGCACAGGAGTTTAGCGATAGTCTCGAGCATCAAACACAACTGCACGACGATGAGGAGGACGGTTCGGTCGCGGTCGGTAGTGTGTCCGGCGTGCAGGGCAACATTTACAAGGAGCAACCGAGGGAAATTTACATCGAAACGCGCAAAACGTCCAACTTAGGAATTACGCTTGTCGGAGGAAATGCGTACGGCATATTCGTCCACGGGGTGCAGAAAGACTCTATTGCCGACCAGGCCGGATTGCTGGTGGGCGATCAGATACTGGAGTTTAACGGAACTGATATGCGCCGCTCGACGGCGGAACATGCGGCACTCGAGATTGCAAAGCCGGCCGACCATGTAAAGGTGCTCGTGCTATACAACATTCAAAGTAGGTATCCTCCACCATCCGCTAGGCGTCATAGTCGGATTCTCATTGCTGTTCACGCTTCATTTTTCAACAGAGTTCAATCAGATCAAGGATAAACCAGGCGATGCACTGTACATCAGGGTGGGATTCGATCGTAACTGCGATCAGGGCGATTCGGAGCTATCGTTTACGAAGGACGAGGTGCTGTTCGTTGACAATACCATGTTCGGTGGGATACCGGGGAAGTGGCGTGCCTGGAAGCTGGACGAGTACGGCCACAAGAAGCAATGCGGCATCATTCCCAACAAGCTAAAGTACATTTTGCATAGGTGTGAGATGTCGAAACGCCCAACTCTAACACTTCTTCTGTTCGTTTGGTTCATTTTTGTAGAGTGGAGGAAGAGTTGCGACTGTTGGGTGATCCGGGCGATGTCGATACAACGGCACGACGAGGTTCAACGTCAGCCCGCAGATCGTTCTTCAAGCGCATCAAACCTCAGCGAAGCTCGTCGCGCGATTCAAAGGAGTTGGCCAGCTTCAGTAACACGCACCTGAGCCTGTATCTCGATTCCAGCTCACTCAGTGACGATGGATTGAGCAGCTACCAACGCGTGGAACGCTTGGAATGTATGTAGCGCAACGGAAACGGCTGTTCGAAATTATTTTCCATGATAACACCGTGCATTATACTTGGTTTCCTTAGACACCTACCGCCCAGTAATAATATTGGGCCCATTGTCCGAGTTTGTCATCGATAAGCTGTGCGTGGATTTCCCGGAAGACTTTGCCGTGCTGCAGGAAAGCCAGAAGAAGTGCACCAAGGACGAGATGGAGCTGGCGATGCAAAACAATACCATCGCTGACTACAAGCTACGCAGCAATGGCATCTTTGAGTACACAAGCGTGCAAGCCGTGCGGGATAATAAGGTAGCCGGAGAACAGGGACGTTCTGGCAGTAGGTATTCCGATGGCTAATTGTTGTTTCTTTCTCGCAAACACACACACACAGCAATGTCACTGCATATTGAACGTGAGCATGGCTGCGGTGGAACGGTTGCAACGCGCTCAAATCTATCCGATCGTGCTGCTATTGCGCTTCAAATCGGCCAAACAAATCAAGGAGATCAAGGATTCGCGGTATTCGACTGATAAGATTTCTGCCAAAGCGGCCAAGGAAATGTACGAGCATACGCTCAAGATGGAATCGGAATATCGACAGTTTATTTCTGGTGAGTTTACCATTCCCATAATCCAAGCATCCGTTGAACGCGCGTCACAGTTGCCAGCCATGTGCTTATGTGTGTGTGTGTTTTTTTTGTTTTTTTGCAGTTGTCATTTCGGGCGTGAATATTACACACATGTGTACGCAGATCAAGGCAGCCGTCGATAGCGAGCAGAAGAAGATCCTCTGGGTGTCGATACCGTCGCCGTTGTGACCATCCCTGAGCTATCTTCGTCCCGACGAAGATGAACGATTGGCCTAACCTGGTTGGATACGCACACTGAATCGTATCATCCGGTTCGGTAAGACGGTATTGTGTAGAGAGAAAAAAGAAGAAAGAAAACACCACGAACCCGAAACGAAATCAAAAACTGGAAGCTGGAACAAGTTTTGTGTAAGTACTGTGCAATAATATTTACATTATGAATGAAACGTGTTGGACAGCAATTAGGGCAGTGTATGTACGCCCTTCGCCCACGATAAGAGATCGTCTCGCGATCACTATTTATGTAATGCAACGCTTCATCACACGTTTTTAAGACATGGCGAGACATCCATCCTCCTAACGAAGATATTTGCTGGCGTAGTAGCGTAACGTTTAATGATACTTAAACGACACGGTGATGTATTTTGGCATTTCAAACCCCGAGTATAAAACGAGTAAAAAAAACACAATCTTAAACAGAATCTCACAATTTTCAAATCAAATTTATGCGTACACATCAAATTAAAAAAAAAAGTTTGGCGGGCGTACATGGATGGCTGCATGTATGAAGATCCATTCGATAGAGCGCATCAAATGTAGATCCATTCTCCTTGTCAGCATCCAGAGAAGAACAAACAATTTTTACACACTACTGGACACACCCACCGTTGTCGTTAAAAGAAAACATTGTCTTTGGTATATTGTTTGCATTGGTAAAGTCAGTAATAATGTTCTCTGTTGTTCTCTTATTACGTGGCGAATGTTAAAGGTGTAAAAGAAGTATAAATAAGTCTTCCAATCCATCTATTATTAGTAGTATAGCAAACAACAAAACACAACACACACACAAAATGCATTAGATTTGATACGTTCCCATGTGCAAGTGAACGCATTTACCCTGATTATGAAGCGATTCCATTCGCTTTCGGATAACAAAAACAGTTGATGCACATTTAAAAGTAAAACAAGCGCTTAATGTTACATTTGGAACAAAACAAAAGGCTAAAGTCGACATTGTTATGAGTATGAAGTAATTTAATTATAATCGAGAGAAGAAGAATCAGGAACAAACCCATGCACGTTAAACTGAACAATTGTTGCCTATTTACGTCTTCCATTCATCAAACGCGTTGAACAAACCATGAGTTATAAGAAAAAGAAGTTGCATTATGATTATGATTTCCAACACACACACAGAAAACATTAGAGCGAATTAGTTGCGCATTCGTACACCACAATAATTGTTAAAATTGTTTTTACTTGCTCCATTATCACTTTACTTACGCTGTCGCTATGTTTGTGCTATAATAATGTACAGCGGTTTTATTGTTTTACTACCTCAACCATTCAATCACAAGCAATTGTTTTATGCTTGTTGGCACTAAAGTAGAAGCTTTTTTAGCTGGTGCAACGGATTTTCTTTCGGCAAAATACGGCAAACAGGAATCCAATAGGAGTTTCTTCTGGTTGAAATGTAATCCAATCAGTGCACAACACAGATTTCGATACGCAATGGTTCTTTGAGTTGCAGATGGATTTCAATTGCAATTGGCATGTACATCCCAATATCAGCTCATTCTCATTTGAGGTCCAACAGAGCCGTCATCGTTATTAAAGGGTTGCGACGCGCTAACAGCAATGTCCGTTGTTATTCATTATTTTGTTTGAATCGATCATCACTATAAGAGCGGGATAATCGACTTATACGTTGTGTTGCCTTTATTCGTGTCGAGTGTAGCTACTGCAAGTAACTATAAATATAGTTAGATATTTAAAACACACCAAGAGGGACACAAGCAATATGTAACACCAGCGCTCTGGCTTCGGAAGGTTAGAGATACCTTTTTTTTGACTGGAAGTACGTAAATCAACCCAACACGGAACACAATCAATCAATGATCCTTTGTATCTTTTTTAAATTTAGCATTGTATGCATACTCTGATATACAATTATACATTTATCTATATATATGTATATTTCATATATATAACAACGATTGATAATTGTTTATTACACAAATTAATAAAATATTACTATTATTATACTTTTTTCTTTATTCCCAAATCGATTATTACTTTACGGTTGTATTTCCAATCAACATTACACTAAGCGCATAAATAATTGTTCTGATAAAAGAAAAAGCAAGCAGCTCATTCGATTGTAATAATTTATTGAAGAATCTTCTTGTAGAAGTTTCTTTCTCTTCCCCTGCTTAACGGTCACAATAAACCGTGACATACTTCCAAGCCGTCCGAGCATCGCTCACCTCACTGGTCCGCCGAGGAACACAAGCAATAGAATATATACGTGGAGGGTTAGTTATCTACAGCAAAGCATAAAAACGATAAAAAAAAACAAACACACAATTATATCACTAGCCTTTGGACGCGTGTGTTCGCACTGTGTTCAGCTTTTCAAAGCGTTTGATCCACATCGTGCTCCTTCGGCCTGTACCACTCGTCGGCCGCATGCTCGTAGATGGCGTTCTGCAGTTCATCCTCCACCAGCTCGATCGATTCCTTCGTGAGCGAACGTGGACTGCGCGAGGTGACGCGAAAATCGAACGGCATGTCGTAACATTTGCAGATGCAGCATGACGGAAACCGGAACCAGTCGGAAAAGATCCCTCGGCACTCGTTGTGTGGATCGTACGCCAGAAGCCTGTGCAAGCGGTACTGCTGTTCGCAGCGACAACCCTCCCGACAGTACATCTGCTTCAGCTCGTGCGTACACTTCTCCCAGTGGACGTACTGCTCGAAGGGATACAGGTTCAACAGGGCCAGCACTTCGCCGCGGGTATTGTTGGCCCAGAATGGTGCGACTACTTCCTCCTTAACTGGGCAGGCGTTACTGGAAGAGATTAAATGGGCATTGGGTTAAGTTGTAGGGGCAGTGATGTTAAAAAGAATTCCAATTAACCGTTTCTGCGATAGTCGAGCCTGAGCTCCTAGGTCAATTTAGTCTTGTCGCGATATAGACCTTCTCACGATTACCAAGTTTAAGTTTGCGAGAGCCTGAATTCTGTTGTGGTCAGAGGCGATAATCTAGACAGATTCTTCCAGATTACAAGGCATCCATAAAAATGGGCGGAGTCCAGAGAGGATTGTTCCCAAATTACATATATTTGGAAACAAAAAACATTGGTCTAATTTGCAGCCAAGGAGAGAAAATGCCTATTTAGAAAGTTCCTCAGTACAATATGAGCTAAGAAGACAAATACTTACACTCCTCGACCATTAACGACTGGCGGTTCTTTCTGGGCCGCATCCTGGAACAGCTGTCCCTCGGGGTTGGTCTTTTTTACCGACGCCGTACTGCTGGCAGTTATCGTTCCCGGGTGTGGTTTAATGCTTTCGAATCGAATTTTCTGTTGCTGTTGCTGTGATATGTTGTTGCTTGCTGGAGCAGCGTCCGGCTGGACTAACGGTTCCGCCACTACATTTTTGCTACTACCCGGTAGGTCTGAACCATCTGTCGCAATATCATCCGACACTGGGACCACAGCATCGATGTCTTGACGGTCGTTGGGATAGTTGCTTATGGTGGACTCGATGTCGGTTACCTTGGAACCATTCTCTGTTACAGGGCCATCGTTACGATCGAGTTCCTCTAGCTTCGGTAAATTGTTGGACGAAGCGAGTTTTAGAGTGGAAGAAATTTTACCGACGGGTTCTTGAGCCGCTCTGTCGCCAGAATGGAAGGCGGTTTGCAGTGATTCGTTCGTTTCCAACTTTGCTAGCGAGGAGAGAGCATCCATATCGATCGTCACAGTATCGGACGAAGATAGAATAGTGTTTTTGATGGGTAATATGCCTTCATGCATTACACCTGCTGCTTGGGCTGTGTCTGTGGTGGCTGCCGTGCTGATCGTAGATGCTACTTGCTGCTCGACTTTACTCGCGACAGGTGGACTTGATGCCGACAGATCTAGCGTCGTCTGAGTGGTCGATTGATTCGTTTGTTCAGCAGGCGCTTGAGAAGACTTTTTCGGCAAAGGTGACTCAACGGTAGTGCTCGTGCTGGTACTGCTCACAGTCGTAGAAGGTGCACCGTTTTCCGTAGTAGCGATCAGATTCGATTCCCCTGCGGGTGCCGCAGTTTTAGCCCCGGGTGTGGTGGAGCTAGTCTTGGTAGTGCTAGGTGTACTTGGCATCACGGTTGTCGTCACCGTTGTCTTTAGCTGAGTGGGACGGAAATGTGGCTCGTTCAGTGGGATCTCGTTGCCCTTCTCCCGTGGATAGTGTCCCGCTCCACCCTCGTAGTGTAGTGATGATGGTCGCAAATACTTCATCCGCTTGCTATCCCTTCCAACCCCGGCACCAACGTGATCGAATGGCCGCGTGTATCGTTCCGTAGCACGATCGATATCATCGATGTCGATTTCGTTGTTTTCAAACTCCTCCCTAAGCACCGCGATGTGTCGCACGTCGCCGTACATCCGACGCATAAGACCTTGGTTTTCGTGTACAAACCGTCGGACGGCATGCCACGGATACGCTGAACCGGGCAGATTACAGTATGCTTGAACGCTCAGATCGCACGGAATGGTCTTCAACAGCTGGGAACGACCCCGACGAGATGCACGCGTTGGATCGCACGATGACGCTGAATCGTACCCATAGCTCTCGGCTATCGACACCAGCGGAAGCAGCAGAAGCAACAGCACGGTTGAAAAGATGCACCAGGCCAGCAAACCACGTGTTTGCCACTGAAATGAGAAATTGGAAGCGACATTTTAATGGATTGAAGTGCCAAAACGGATTAATTAACTAAAAGCGACCGGACAGTAGCGCGTTGCTTGAAATCGATTTTTGTTCTAGACGATGCATTAATTCTGTAAGCATTGCAACTAGGGCATGCCATATTATTTTAAGCACATACGACGGGGTTGTTATCGCGGGAAGTGTTTTTTTTTTCCATAGTGTGGTCACTTTCACCACTCTGTTTAAGGTTTCCGGTCCATGTTGCTTGATCACGTGATCAAACACAGTTTTTGGTAGGGGCGCGTGACATACGACACCGCGAAGCACCTTCATTCTGCTGTTGTTCATATTATCTGATAGAAAAATAGTCGCTCACACTCGGTATTGTCCGGTACTTTTACTTTTCTACGACACAAAAAACACGCGCACTCACACTCACGCAAAGATTGCTTCCGGAAGGTGTTAATGTTGCTGTGGTGGCTAGTGGGAAAAGTGAAAGGTTGTGACACTGAGTCACATTCGCAGTTTCGATCAGCGCAGGATTTTTGGTGGAAGAAATGGCTCGTTGCTTATGGCAACAGCTCAAACAAGTTGCGCCATTTTTGGGAAGGATTCATCGTGAGCGATGTGCAGTATGTGTTAATTCAAACTGTCATTTCAAAAGATGCTGTCATGGTTGTGCCGCTAATACACACACACACACACACTTTGCGTAACATATTTACCAAGTTAGCTAATACTTCGATCCTGTAAATATGTTTTCGCAAAGCGAGTGCGAGTAGTGTGGCGTTGTAGAAAAGAGATAAATATTACAATGCATCCACTCCAGCTCCATGCTCTATTTTCGCACAATTATGTAAATACTTGTACCCGTTCTAAATTATGCATTCTTGGCAAAAGCACCCGCTGCTCAAATGCTCTATATACGCGTCTCCCATCTGGTGCATGACGCCCCGAGAGAATTAAGGTCATGCCGGGCCGGTAAGATGCACCACAACACCCTCAAAATCATTGGTATGCATGTCATGTGGGACTTTCTGTAGCTCATGTTATTCCCTCCGGCCGGCCAGTTCAGTGCATGGCCCATTCGCGAGGAAAGAAAGTAATCGTCTATCGTGAAGATATTTTCTACACGTACTTCATGTAGACCACATGAATAGCTTTGCATGATTCTGAGCAACGCAAATACGCCTATCCAACAATGACGACAAGCACCTGGCGCATGCACAACCCCACGACGCTTTTTAATTAATTGAACACTGCACGTCGCATTTGCTTGATTTTGGTGTCCGACACCCGATGTTGATGCGCGGGGGGTTGCGTGTGGTAAAAAATATATATGCGCAAAAACTTTCACAACAATGCGGCTGCTTCCTCGTGCTAGGAATCGGCTTTGCACTTTCACGGCATTCACGTCTGTCGGAAGTACAACCGTACGAAACTTTTTCGCCCGATACCTGCTGACCTTGTGCAGATGTGCGCTTTCTCAACCTCACGCACGCATTATCATACGGGTCCCGGACACCAAAAGCTACCGAGCACAGATGAGAACCAAGTCCAAGTACCGCTGCTTGCGGTCACTTTGCGGTCACAAACCTCGGCCGGGATGACGAACCGCACAAACCTCGACCGCAGAAAGCGAAAGTCGATGTTCATGTGTGCCCCGAACCACCTCCAACGCCCATCTAATCGAAACGATCGAAACGAGAGTAAAAGTAGAAATCGAATCTGACTGACGGCACGACGACATGGAAAATCAAAAACACCGGCGACATCGCCCGGATGGTGAAGATAAGATGCCCAACAACCGGCAGAAAGGAGGGGAAGGTCAATAAAACCTGAATAAAAAAAACAAACGGTCTCGGCCATTCGGATGATATCTGTCGTCTGGCTTCTGCCCTTTGCTTCTCTCGCTCATTATGCGGCCAATGGCCCCACGAGAACATGGAAAAGTAGTCGATAGTAGTGTGGCCTTTCCTTAGGTTACATTCTGGTTTTGTTTTGGTAGGATTTTCGACAACATAACTGTTTTAATGGTGCGGCCAGCCAGCACCCCGCCCGGTGAACGGTTAAACCGGTTTTTATGTTGCCTTTGGAAATAGACAGCCCTTTGCCGATCGGGTTTTGTTATTATTATTTTATACCGGAACAACGGTGCACGATAAAGGTGCCGAATGAATGAAAGGAGCCACTGAGAAAGGAAGAAAAGCCAACAATCACTTTCTCTTGCACTGGTTGAAGAAAGGGTTTTGATTTTTTTTTTTTTTTTGCGGAGGAAGGAGTTGTATTTTAAAGCCCTTCGTGGGTGATAAGAGTTTTTAATTAAAATGATCGTTAGTTAAATAGCAAACACTAAGTTGCAAATCAAAAGACTTCAGCGCATGCATTATTGAAATCAGGCCACGAACCATTTTCTCTCTTTTCGTAACGAAAAATGTTGTGTTGAAACTTGCGTAGTAGTCGGCTTAGAGAGCAGTTTAAGAGCGTTCGGTAGATTGAGATTGGCGCATTAAAGGTCAAATTAATTAGGAGTGCTCTTTAAAATATTTTAGTGCATGAAATGAAATGGATTTATTTAAACTCTAAACTTTTAAAGATTTGTCATACTTACACTAGGTACACGATCGCCGTAAACCATCATCTTTTGTCGTTAGTGTTGAATGATGAAGTAAAATGACGCCAAAATGATTTTACCACACACTTTACGCTCGTGGGGTTGTAACGCATTCACTTGTGAAATGGATGTGCTCCTTAACGGTCACCACACTAACACAATTTTGTACCTAAAGTGACCGCGCACAGACCAGTGTCTCGATTAAACTCTGTGTTGCCGTATTTACGATCGAGCTTGCGTTTGCCCCGTGTTACAGCTGGTCCCGTTCCCAGGATTCCAGTTTCAAGTCAACCGTGCCAATCAACAAACCGGCCAAGAATTGTCACACTGTCCGGTGGTTGCCCTTCAGCCCACTTCCCGCGCTATGGCAGATAATCTTCCGGAATGCTTCTGTGGCAACACAGCGGCAGCCTCGTTTTCTTTGCCTTTTCTGGCTGGGACACTTTTCGCGCCGCGACGACGATGACACAAGCTGATTCTGGCTACCGTTTTTTCGTCGCCTTAAATGGCCACAATTAGTGTAATTATTCATTAACACTCGCACTGGAAAAGGAAGAAAATTCGCACTGCACCGCTACTATCCCCCGAGACACACACACACCCCACTCGCTTCACTCATCCGGCCAGTTCAGTTTCCACCGGTAGCAGCAGCACAACACGGTGCCACCCATGGTGTGGCGATGCGCTTTGGTACACGGATCGGTTGGACACACTATCGCCTGGATGGACACGAGTTCGATTCGAGCTTATTTAATCACCAGCAGCGAACCAAAGGCGTAAAACAAATATAACAGGCAACGAACAGCAAACGTTCAGGCAAGCAACCAAGGCACTTGCTCAACTTTCTCCTTTTCCTTTCTTTTGCTTTCTACGCGAAGGTTGCCAGATTGCGGGATCTATGTGCTGAGTGTTTCTAGCGTTATCAGAGGAAAATTTGCAGTATTGTACGAAAAGTTACCACAATGCACTTTTGCACTTTTGAACTGTATTTCAAATGCATTTGCCACGCCTTGAGTATGCTTGTATCGCTTAATGTGATCATGGGTAATCTTCTTGGACTACAACAGTTAACGCGAACCATTCAACTGACACAACGATTTAATCTAGGTTATGATTACTAAGACACCTGTTTATAGACCACATTAGAATTCGAGTCATTCGAAACTGCACTAGAGTGTGCGACGAACGTCTTTCGCCCTGCAGCTCGAACGGTTGCTTGGATGTGACTGGTCTAGCGAAGGTCCACACCATCCGGGAAAACGTCGTCGATCGGTAATAAAATCCGTCACACACAGTTCCACTCACAAACACCCAGTCTCCCACAGTCGGGCAAGGTGCATACCCATTTGCGCCACCCGCCCGATACGATCTTGCCGTCGGTGGATGAACGCGGAACGAGAGAGAAAGCAGAGCAAACATACACACATGCACGCATACACACACCTGGGTATGTTTTAAACGAACTCCCGGCCGAAGACGGTGGAACCGGAACACTGTCAGTCCAAACTGACAGCTGGTGCGAACACGAGATCGCGATCGCGAGAAGCTTTCTTTTTAGTAGGTCAGTAGTATTTCGAGTCACATGCGGCGGCTCAATCCGTTTACGCATCCACTCTCTTTCGGTTGCTTAGTCTCTCTATTTCTGCTACGTTTGTATGTTGGAGAGCTTTTTCTCATGTTTGCAAATAAAAACACATCAAATATTTCTCTCTCTCTCTCTCTCTCTCTCTCTCTCTCTTTCTCTTTTCGCGACTTCATCGATCGCGCGGAGAAAGTAGAGGTAAGGTTTTGTGAATAACAACATAATAAGAGCTCTAATATCACACTGCATCTTATCTTGTTTTGTAAATGAAACATAATGATCGATCAAAAGAACAATACTCGCCAGTATGCTCCAATAAATATTAAATATCATATTATGAAACCATTTTTGATGGTGAAGACTGCTACAAGTAAAACAATGTTTAAAGTAGTGCTGCTGTGAAATCAATATGTTCACAGTTGTTGTAAACAAGTTGTTGTAAATTGTAATAAACTATGCTTTTATGCTTTTGGAATCATAAAAGCACAGCTTAAAGCTCTAAAGCTTTCGCGCTGTTTGCCGACTCCATCAGGGAGCGCTAGTGTACGAAGCTTTACATGCTTTTACTTATGCTTCCGTTAAAATTCCATTCAAAACTCAAACCGGCGATCCCTTTTCTCTGCTAACTTGAGTATTGTAGGAACCCTTCTTATCCGTGTTAATAAACAGCTTATTATAACAGCAGGTTCATATTCTTCAAATATATTCTTCCAGGTACTGTAACATCAGTTCCTAACGGCGAGCTCTGAAGCACGCGTCGCATCAAACGAATCCAATTGATAACACACCATCGGACATAATCCCGCAAATGGAAATGGAAACAATTATTGATTCGCTTTATCGGTTCCAAACAACAACAACAACAGCTGTGAGGTTGGCGCGAAACAGATCCTGTATACAGATGGGCTAGATCGGCTACGATCTCGGGTAGATTACGAAAGCATAACTAACAACAGCTTCTGCCCATAAAGCACCGACATTAATGCTGACCTGCTCGTTGGTGAAATGGATTTGATCGAAGCTAACCGAGTTTCAGAAGAAGTATTGCAATTCACACGACATGGCCAATCGTGATTCATATTGATACCTTGAGCAGAAGAGGACGTATTTATAAACTGCTGCATGTGTTCCCCAAGCAGGAATCGTTCTTTACGCCTGCCATGCATTGCGAGGCAATGTGGCTAGCAAATTTTCATTGATTATCTCAACGTCATTGTTCCGGTTGGTTTTTTTTTTT
This sequence comes from Anopheles stephensi, assembly GCF_013141755.1. Classification (NCBI taxonomy): domain Eukaryota; kingdom Metazoa; phylum Arthropoda; class Insecta; order Diptera; family Culicidae; genus Anopheles; species Anopheles stephensi. The sequence continues at coordinate 88,171,930 of NC_050203.1, read as the reverse complement.
CAAACATGCACCGGGTGAGATCGAATACTGTACCGCATCGTGGAAGGTTGCCTGTTCACGGTTTATTGCGCCGAATGTTTCCCGATACCGTACCACGCGCAGAGCACACGATATAGCGAGAAATGCTCACGAAAGACACACTTTACCTCGACCTGAGCGCTGGACCGGGCACTGTAAACACTAAAATCAAATCCGGCATCCACCGCGTGCTTCGAGCGTAGCTTTGGTAGCTTTACTTCTCATGACGGCAAGCCAAATTTCTCATACATCCTACTCATGCATCCCTCTTTCGAGTAAAAAGAATTAGACCATTTCCTACAAAACCACCCTTGTGGGGTCTCTTTTGAAGGGAAATTGCACCAAATGGCACGAAAATCGGTTATCGGTGAATTTTGTAATCTTTAGCCGGCCGAAAAACCGATCAAAAAAGGCCCCCACGCCAAAGAAAAGCATCGCCTCCTTCCTCCCATTTGAGCCGCACGGCGTGTTGTCATATTGCATGTCTCGCGCTCTCTGTCATTCGCAGCATCACAGTCGAATTTTAACGGTCAGTGCGTAAGCATCGGTGGTTTGCGAGTCTCATCGAGGCAACGAACGAAGAAGCAAGAAAAAAACGAGCCCCCGTACCAGCTGTACACTGCGCACAGGCGAAAAAGAGACAGACCAACATCAGTCGAGTGCCGGAAGAGAGCGCCGAGTTGCGAGTGACAAGTGGTGAGAGCAGGACGGCAACAGCCAGGAACGCACATCATTCCGCGTGCAGCCAAGGGACTCCTTGACAGCGGACTCCTTGTCAGTTTGCAAGCGCCAGTGAACCCGATCAGACATCGCAGAGCGAAAAACCGTCGCCCGCAGTCAGCAGCAGCGCCCTCCGGTCGAGAGTCAGAAGTATCAGAAAGGAAATTCTGTCCTCAACAGAGACAAGAAAGAAGGAAAAAAAGAATCAACGCATCTGTTACCCCGGCCAAATACCAAAACCAAGCAAAAATGAGTTCCGCAGACAAAAACAGTGAAGTTGAGGTGGAGAATGTTGCCGCCGCGGAGGAGAAGGCAGAAACCAAGGAGGTGAAAGGAGTCAAGCGGCCCGCCGACGTGAGTACTACTGCCAACACACACACACTCCCCCTTCTCCCCTACTCCACCCCCGTTCCAACCTCTTTACTACGGCATAAATCGAATCGAGCTGCGCCGCCGCGTCCACCACGCGCGCTCTCCATTCTTCATCAACCGTGATTTAGTGCGAATTGAAGCCGCCGAAGTTGGTGATCCGTTCCGTGTCCACTAGCGCTAGTGGAGAAGGTAGTTCACCGCCACCTTTCTCGTTTGATCCGGTCAACGCTTGGAAATATCTTCAACGCCGTGCGTTCCTGCGTGTATCGTGTGTGTGTGTGTGTACGAGTGTATGTGTTGGGTGCGTTGATTCTGCCCCCCCCCCCCTCCCCCAACCTCTCCCCAGCGCGTGTGTATTTGTGTGGCTGTACGTGTGCACGCGCGCACACTGTACAATGCGCATGGTATTTGTGAATGGGACAGTGGGGTAGCGTGTGTGTGTGCACCTCTCAAAGCCATTTGTAAGCACGCGATGATCAGCCATTGATAAAGAAAAGCCAGGCATAGGCAGGCAGGCAGGCTATCATAGATGGGTGAAGAGCAAGAAGCAGAGACCACACACAAGCACAACCACACACCCGGCGGATGCACGCTTGTAATTTGTAAACTTCGATCGATGTGCGCGCTTCTCCATGTGTGTTTCCCGAGCGTGCGGCACTCTTGGATTGGAATTTTGGAAGGAATTTTTGGAAAACAAATGCAGCAATTTTTGACCTGTAATGGCGTCTGTCGAAAAGCGCTTCAATGCATATAACGTTAGCTGAAAAGCGGGCGCAGCACAACTGCTCACTGCTGTTGTTCGGCATGGGAATACTTCCATGTTAGGCAGTGAGGCTCTAGTTGTGAATTTTCCGGAAAAGTGGCGTGGGTTGAACCGCATACCTTTTCTTCTCCACACGGGAGTGTTGCACACAGGATGTACCGGCCGGCATTTTACACACGAGACACACAAACGCACACATGCGCGCGCGCTTTCGCTCTCCTACCTCTCCGTGTAGAATGACGTACTACTCACACACACACAGTGTCTACGCGTGTGTGCGTGTACAAGCGTGTGCACATCACCACGTACACACAGGAGCATAAAAATCCATGTCAAAAGCGGTTAGAGTAGTCTCCTTCGTTTGCGCTATGGCGCCCTTTTACACAGCGTATTAGCGCGGTTGTGGAGATATGAATAATGAAAGCGATTTGAGTATTTTACTGTACTCCTTTTTTGCGCTTCATTTCCGCTTATAAAAGAAGCGTTAATAGTGTTAAGCGCCTAAGTACTCGTCGGCTCTGTAGCAAAGCCCGCTGCTGCAAGCATTCATAATTAAATGTCAACGAATGACAGAAAAAGAGTGCGTGTGACAGAGAAGGAGAGTGAGAACGAACGAAAGGGAGCATGTGTGTGACCAACATACTTGCACTTAAAAAAAAAACAAGATTGCCACTAAAACGTGGTGTTCTAAGAGCGTCTATCAAGCGGAGAAAAGGGGCATATAGTGAATTTGAAATAATCTATTTTTGACACGATGAACCAGAAGTAGTCTCGCCAGGTCGTCCCGTCTGTGTCCGTCCGTACTATTTTACACCCGATCGCTTCTCTTCTCCCGGGAGGAAGAGTCCGGGAACCGCGCTTGTTTGCAGAAAAAGGTCTAAGAACTGTTGTTTTCCAAGGGTAATAATTTTACTCATTAAATCAGAACGACAGGATGTATTTTCTAGGCGATGATTAACCTAGTTTTTCTACGTCTCCCGATCGGCATCAGAAAATCTGACCGAATTCGGTGGCCAGTACAGGTGCACAGAGATGGAGATGACCTTGCAAAAGATGGATGGTGGCAAAGCAAGGTGTGCTTCGCCTCGCCTGCTAGGTGTTGTAGAACGCGCGCAAACATGGCTGCGCTACCACAAGAAGAGATACGCCGACCTCTGTGTGACGAACGCAAAGATGGTGCGGTGGCACCCCGTCACGACCACCCTGTACCGCGCACGCATTTCTTCTCCTCCCGAATAGTGTGCGGATCGACCTATCACACAGCGTTCGGGTAAGCTGTGTGTTTGGTATAGTGTAACGGAAATCGAAGTATCGTTTTTTTTTTCACTTATGCACTTCCAGTTTCGACATGCCAAGAAATGTCGGTGCGAGAGCGCATCCCGAATCCGGGAATGATGATGAACTTAGTAGAATTGTGTGTTATAGAATTAGTAAGGCGTGCGCCTTCTCTATCTCTGCGACTTGGTGGTGCTGCTGCTGTCGCTCCTCATCATGTCAAGGGTCTCATTCGCGCTCACACTCCAAGATGACGCCGTCGCCTTGTAGCGCGTTATATACTCATGCTCGATCGAAAATGCCGCTTCCATGAAAACAGCAGCAGCAGATGATGATGACGATGATGGTTACGCTTAGCGAGCCCGGCAACGGCGTCGCCTGCCAAGAGCGAAACTGTTATGTACGTGCGCGGCGTATGCGTGCGAGATAGCGTTCGATGGTGATGATGGGCTTCACCAACACAGCGACACCATCAGACGCCGGTTGTAGCTAGCAGCATTAAGCAGCCAGCAACAAACGCGTGTGGAGTTTCCGTGGCGGCTTATCTCACCTATACAATCTAAAGTTCAATTTCTCAACGGTCTCGTCTTCATAGCCTTTTTGGTGGTTATGATTTCTCACAAAGTCTCGATTGCGCCGAAAAATGGGTTGTGTGTTCGAATGATTGTCCACATCAATGGAACGACGAATGTGGTATTTTGTGGTGTACAACACACCGTAAGAAATGCTCCAGCCGATTGAATGAACGCTGGCGGCGTAGCGTGCCTTGTATTTTCCATTCAACCGGGTAGCTGTTAATTAGTATGAGTGTTGTACGATCTTCGGCAACATCGCTACACACACATACACACGTAGCCCCTTGCCCATAGCGTAGTGTGCGTGTGTTAGTGGAAAGGTAAACAAACTTTTTCTCGCGCGGTAACGCGGCCTATACATACGAATACGCACACATATGTAGAAGGAGAATGACCGGTGTATCGAGAAGAGTAAAAAAAGCGTTATGCTCGATTGTTTCAAAGTTTTCGCCCATTGGTTTCACATACCGCAACAACGAATAGTTTAATGCCTCCTAATGGTAATAGGAAGTGGCCTGAGCTTGTATGCGCGAGGCGCGCTGTATGAGTTATTTGGCTGAACAGGGGTAGTAAAATGTTATGGATTCCTGTTGAACGGGTCTGCCCCCATCTCAGGGTCCCTCTGTCGTAGGTTTGGGTGGGTATTAGCTTTTAAAGCAGGGTATAGACAATTGGCCTTTGGAATGAGGGGGCAGGAAGGATGTATGTCAAGACAACGCCGGCGTCTAGCATCAAGAAGGGCTTCTAGAACTAAACCGTATGTTCTACCGGCCATAACTTAGAGGGTTCAGTAGGAAGAAAAAATTATGAGCGAGTTTGCGCGTGGGTGCTTTCCCATTGGTGGTGGAACGCAGGGATGATAATAGCTGGGAAGATTTGTCCTCCCACGCCTTCCAATCCTGTAGTAGTATGTCGTCCGTATCCACATCGCAGTGGTGCCCTCTAGTAGTCCTTTCATGCCCTTGGGATAACCGCTAAAGAATAACGATATGTACACCGGTAATGGGGAAGATAATGTTTGTCCTTCTATGTACTCCTTAAACTGTTTGCAATTAAAAATACTTACATTTTACTAATATTTCATTTTTTATTTTGCCTCACTTGTAATCCTGCAGGAGAAAACCGCCGAAACGAAAAAAGTAAAGAAGGACGAAAATGGTGCTGGTGAGGAAGAGGAAGAAGTGGAAGATGAAGGAGAGGAACTAGAGGGTGAGGATGAAGAATATGACCTTCCATACGGTGATGAGGAAGACATTGAGGCAGAAGGTAAGTTATGTTGCTACTAAATCAACTGCTATGGAACAGATTCTGGAAGAATCGACCGTCAATTAGCGTATGATGCTAAAGAAAATCGGTGGAGAAATTGGTCTTTCCGTCGAATTTCTCCCTCCCTCTCTCACTCTCTTTATTACCTGGCCAACTAGAAAAGTAGGCGCTTTCCAGTAGTAAGAGTGTAGTAGTAGTGAAAAGGAGAGTGTGAGTGAAGCGCGCTTACTTCGATCGAACTTACTCAAAATGTTCTCCAAAAGCATTTCGCGCCAAATATGAACAACGGTATGTTGTGTCGTCCCTGCAAAAGGCAGGCGGGGGTGAATAGTATCCCCCCCCCCCCACCCCCGAATTCGGTTGTCATACTATGTCATACTGTGCTTGGTAAAGAGAAACATAGGCTGCTCGAAGTTCTGTGTTACTTATTACTACACATTATGTAGAACACACCATGTAGAACAATAAACTAATGTCTTTTGGTGGTGTTTTCGCACCATGTTTTTTTTTTCTTTTGCGAAAATCAACAGATGAGGAAGAGGAGGAGGGTGATGATGCCGAGTGTGAGGAAGAGGAAGAGGACGCGTAATGAACGAAAGTGCATAAGTGAGAGTGAGACTAACAAAAAACAAAAAAAAAAACAAAATAACTCTAGTAATAGGTGATTTATTATTTTGAATTTGCGTTAGTGGAAGTGGAGAAGCTGCAAGGAAGAAGTATATGCATCGATGAAAACGATTGTAAAGTTTGTTTGTGTATATATTTTATAAAAAATGAAGCAGAGGAAAACCTACAAAAAACGCGAACTCACCCACACATACACATTACAACAAGGACGACACTGACAGAGCTGATGGAGAGAGCGGGAGCAGCAAATAGACGACAGGAAGCGTAAGAAATATAACAAAAAAACAATAGTACGCGAGAAGCTTCCCACCAACATCAACACCACCAACCTTGCTGTGGTTGTTGTGCACACACATACACACGCAGAACAGCGAGAGTGCGAGATAGAGAAAGAGAACGCATTACATTTCATCCCCTCACTACTTACACAAATCAATAGAGAAGTCAAATCGAAAATCTCGTTTGTGCGACAAATGCATGATGAAGTGTGTGTAAGTGTGTGTGCTCGCACACATACACCTTCCGGAAATCCTCAACCTCTCCTACATCACCAACGGCCGGCGGTGGCGGGTTTCACTACGTCTCCAGGAAAAGGATTCGCGCGTAGCAAAAAATTGGCAACACGCCGACGCAGGAAGATACGCACGGCCGCAACCACTACCAAGAAAAAAAGAAAAGGAGAAAGTGTATGCCTTTTCTAGCATATACACACACACACACACAGCTGAAGTCACAGACGCGCGCTCCGTTTGGCAGAATGTGTGATGCGGGCATAACAGCATAACAACGACGAGAGGATATATGGGAAACGAGAGCAAAGAGCATCTTAAGATTATCAACGTTCGCAGCAGTTTGTTAGTCTCTAAGCAATCCAAGCAACCACCTACCCACAAATCGCGCAGGTCCCACGCATTCAATCGAGAAGAGGAGGTCGCATCGGCTCATGCTCCGCTTGGGCCGGCTGTTGAGATCAAGTCTTGAGGATGGCCAAGGCCCATCCACGATCTTCTCGGGAGTAGAGTGTAGTGTAGTGGTGCAGAGCGTTAGGATGGAAGGGTAGAGGTACAACATATTAGTCATTAAAGAAATGGGTCAAAACAATACATTTAAACATTGCATAGGAGATATTGCTGAAAGGCCGTTTACGTCGCGCCTTCGCTGGTGTGGGGTACAAGCGTAAGCGCGCTGCTCGTGCGTAGCTGTATGTATGTACAGTGAGGGGCAAGACAGAAAACATAAAAGAACAGCATTACTATTATGAGATATATCCACACAACAAAACAAAAACAGAAAACAAACAAATGAAGCAAGTTGTTGAAATGAGCGCAGGAAAAGGAAAGGCTCCAGAGAAGAGTAGACGGCGACGGCGTGAGACTTGTGATGGATCTCATCTCAATTTAGATTCGCGTGTGTGTATCGCTGTCAAATCGGACAGCAGGGCAGGTAGGGGACGAGGGGTGAAGAGTACAACAGGTGAGTTCTCGCTCACCTACCCAAAACTCCAGTTCTCGCCAGTGTCTATATCCCCCTTGCACACGCATCCTAAGGAAAACCAAGGTACCGTGACTAAAATTCGACTGTACTTCGGGGGACGCAGTGACAGCGATGGCGAGTTTAATATGATAATAAAACGGACTCTCAGACTGATACAGAACCTGGACGTGTTGAAGCGAACGCGCGTGTGTACGAGAAACAGGACTGACGAACGGACGGACAACACCGACCGGACTAGACTCGACCACTGGACAATCAGACGATGGAGAAAGGTAAACAAACGAAAAAGCAGACGTTATAATTGCAAATAGGAGAAAGTACATAGCAAGGAAGTAGTAGTTCATGTAAACACAATAAACCGGAAACAGAGAGAAGGTCGCATTGAGCAACAACACAAAACAGTTATTAACCGGAAAGAGAAGGAAAGGGCCAGAAGAAGTCATTAAATGTGGAGTCACACCAACACGCGTGTGCATTAGGCTTGCATTTCCTTCGTAAGGAGAATGTGTTTTGTCTTCTTCTTTTCGGTTACACTGCGTAGGTTTCTATTCATTGGGTTTTTGTTTGTTTCCTAATCGATGATAGCCGCCAGAAGACAAAAACAAACCAACATTAGAAATGCAAAACAATGTAATTTTCCAACAATGAAAAGTGAGCGTGGTGCAACGTTTATCTGCAAAATGGGGAAGTGTCGTAGGCACTTCCTTTTCCGGTCACAAAAGCTCATAAACAGCTCACATACACAGACTCCCAAGCAAAATCAACAAACACACAAAAAAACAAGTACGAAAGGATTATACCCCTCCAGAACTATCTTTTAATTAAAAATGTTTTCGGACAGAAAATACTATATGATTATGGTAACGTTTAAGGTCGTTCGTGGCGAAATTCGTCATGAGAGATGCGAAAAATAAAGAAAAACAAAAACCACTGACACACATGAGATGAATGTGGGTATATTGTGCCTGCCGGGGGCAGGCGGCTGAATGTGTTGGTGGACGACGGGTTGGGTGGAGTAGTGGGAGGTATATCCTTTTCCTTTTCCCGTTTCCCGAGGGAAGTAATCTTTTACATTTTATCAGTTTTCAGTTTCTCTTTATTATGATAAAGTCATTGACACCTTCTCACACACTGTTGTAAAAGCCCTCTATGTTTTCATAAACAATTAATGGAAAAAAGTCGTTACTCGCCATGGGACTCCATGGACCTGACACAGTTATAAAAGATGGTTAATAACCTTAATTATCATAACACATACTGGGCCAGATCAGCACAACTTTGCTGCGTCAATTCCTGAGGGATCATTCATTGCTCATTTCCCAGAGCCTTTGGTCAAAAGGACCGGAAAAGCACTCCTAACAAAAAAAACTTGATGCTCTTCCCGGGACCGATGCCTATTCTATTCACACAGAGGTACACATGCACACCCATACATATAATAGGCAAATCAATAAGTTACGTATAGCTCCTGGCAGGAGTGGCAAACCTTCACAGAAACGCCCAGGAATAACTTTGATTTTTTACACACACGAAGATGAAGGATAACGTTTCTTACTGTGAAACATCCATTTTCAGGTTGTGCATGGTTCCTTGCCAGTCGTGCATGTGCATTACAAACTGCCAATTAAATAGATGTAAAAGTAGTAAACTATCCTGACATCCCTGAAAAATCTGATTTCCTTCGTAATACAAATTGGAGGTTAGAAATGGTATTGGTTCTAACAAACAGAATCATGATAATGCAGGCATGAATGAGGGTGTGCATGCAGAGCAATCGGAGCAGAGGACATATCTAACTAAAGGGCAGTTATCGTTATCGATTTGCGAAGTAAAAGACCAGAGTGGTGTAGTAAGGCACAATGTGTTGCCATAGCAACAACAACACACGTCCCTGACTGGGGAATACACACATTAGCGCGGGATTTTGTCGTCAAAAGGACAAGAATGCACGTTCCTCCGGCAACATCCCCGGAAGCATCCTGCTGATGCATCTTTTTTTCTGTACAGTTGGCGCTACTCGTCGTTTCGCCGCGCGTTGTGCAGCTGTTGTTTGTCCCGCAGAAGGAAGTTGTTCTCTGCTTGAGCGTCGTAACGAGAAGGCGCAACCGGCAGTGGCGCGTGGCTTTTCAGCTGGCGCATCCATTTTTTGAAGAAGAGACGCCCATGCTGCCTATTAGCATCGTGGCGGAGGTGACTCAAAGTAAGTGAAGGTGACGGTTCTCCCTCCTGGTGGTGAGTAAGCTTTCACACTTATACCTATATGGTTGTTGCTAGGTTGCGAAACTAAAGCACTTTTGAATGGATGGTGGGACATTGAGACGAGATTCGATCTTCAACCTTTCGAAGACAGTTTTACTTGGGATTTATGGAAATGCACTTTGGTTTTGTGGTAAGAGTCGACGATAGCATCATCATCGTCACCTTTTTGGTCCAAAAATGCCGACTGAAACGGATCGACCGTCATGGTCTCGGTACATTCTACCATCGTCAATCGCATAACCGTTACCAATTTGCCGATTTGAGCATAGTAGGGCCATCGTTTGCCATCGTCATCATCATCATCATCATCATCAGAATGATAGTATTGTATGCCCGGCCGGAGATCATTCTCATGCTGCGAGAGAGCGGGAGAAAGCATGCTTTTCACGAGCCCAAAAACCCACACACTCGCACACACACATACCACCAAAGCGACACGCACGCACATGGAACCGGAAAAGCGAACATGCGCGTGTATGGTGCTGGGCTGGCTTTTACACAGTCCAACACACATGCGCACAACGGGTAGCGCGTTGTGCAGTACATAAGGGGTGACACATAGGGGTGTGTTTGTGTGTGTGTGCGTGCGTGTAAATAGGCGTAATTCCACGATGAGAGGCAATATCTCATTGTAAAAAAAAAAACAAATTCTCACCAGTTAGTGATAGAGAGAAAACCGGGTGCAAAAACATGGTCCGTGCAAGTGCAATATAATGTTTCCGACCCCTACAGAAGGGGAAAAGGGATACGAATGAGATGGGACGAGGCGGATCGGGTAAGGCTTATTTTTCCCCGGGTACCTTAGGTTTTATACCGTACCCCTGTGTAGCAGGAGGCGTTTGTCTCTCTGTCTCTGTCTATCTTTTCTCAGCGTCGGTTTTGGCTGACACGGCTATGTGCGCTGTGTTCCCATTGCACGCTGGCAGTCCCTGCAGAGCGTGATGCTTTCTTTTTCCTCCCTGTTCGATTCTCCCAGGCGCACACAGAAAGCCTAAATCGATCCATTAGAAGGCAGCAGAAGCTACGCCAGCCACACGAAACCCCAAGCCAAGCCAAGCCACGCCATGAGAAAACGCAAGCCAAGCCATGTGTCTACCTGGCGTCCTGGGTAGAATGAAAGCAATGTTGCAAAAGTTTGAACCACCCAAGAGATTTTTGGTTGGAATTTTCTTGAACTGGATATATCTTTAGGGGATGAATGCAAGGCCGATGAGTTGTTAGTAGAAGAATCTGTCTTTGCCACCACTGTTTCGCCGGCTGGCATCGAATAGCAAGTGCGGTTTCAGAATGTAGATAGTCTTTCCACTAAAGTAACAGCGCATGCTTGAAGAGGTACTTTCTTTTTATGGAAAATTGATTTAAAAATTATTAATTAGCAAAGAACATGTGTGCTTTCTCGTTGAGTAACCGTTTGTGCTTATCTCTCTGTTCCATATCCACTATTCATAAGCACCTATCTACATCCAAAACATCTCGAATTTGAACAACCGAGTTTTAAAAAAATGAAATACCCCGGAAAGCGGAAAGCATTTGTCGGAAGTTGCGTCGAAATACATGAGAGAAGCCGGCTTGTTCGCCGCTTGCAATACACATACACATGTATGCGCAAACGTGCTATGGTAACCGCGATGGCGGCCAAGCGCTTTTTGCCAATCAGATCAGGTCGAAGCAGGCTTGCTTATGATGTTCCCGTACGCTTCTTCTTTCTATTTTCTCACGCTGACCTGGTTGTGTGGTGGTGGTAAAGGTGGGGATGTTTTCCACCAACACCACTATCGCAACCAACCACCTCCAAGCCCGAATGGAAGTTATGTAATACGAATATTCAATAAAAATGCTAACCGGTACGGTGGAATGGATTGGAATTCCATGATGACGCTGTGCCAAAGCTCTCTCCACGTCGCACGCACATTTTTGACCGTTGGCAGCGCTCTCTTGCGGCAAAAGATAGAAGCTTTGAACGTTGAATTCAAAAGTCATGGATGCTTTGGTAGGAATCATACGAAGCAGAGCAAAAGCAGCTTTTGTGAGCTTTCCCTAGACCGTATGCTTTCATCGGTAGAATCTGTCAACAAAGTTGTTACGAATAAGTAAAAATCTTCTGTCGATCGGTTATAATCAAAAATTTCCACTGTAGTAATTTGTGTGATAAGCACAATTTGAGTTTGGGGAGAACATTTATCATTAATCTAACAGAACAGAGAAGAAATGCATCTGCGTTGCTGTTATCAGTAACGATACGAGCGTAATAACATTGTCTACGTGTGTGGCACACTTTAGCTTTGTATTTCGCAAAAGAAAACAATGTCAACAACAAGGTCATTCATCCGTCCGCTCTTCGGCCGCAGCGAGCAAAGAAGTAGTGGTAGATTTCGGTTTAATAAAACCTTTATTTCAGTCGACTCGGGCTGTGCATTCGCGAGGTGTAGTGTGTGGTAGAATAACGTAAGCAATTAACGCAGTCACGAAAATGATGCTGTCCAAAACATTTGCACCACGAACGATCGCTGGAATCGCGTGCAGGGCCTACTCTGCCGACGCGAATAGGTGTGTAAACAAATGCAGTGTGGTTTCTTCGGATGATCTAATCAAGTATCCTTTTTGCTTCTCCGTAGGAACTATGACATCGTAGTAGTTGGTGGAGGTATTGTCGGTACGGCATCGGCCCGTGAAATTTTGCTGCGACATCCGACGCTACGGATCGCGATCGTGGAGAAAGAAGCGAAACTGGCCTTTCACCAGAGCGGTCACAACAGTGGCGTTATCCATGCGGGCATTTACTACAAACCGGGCTCGCTCAAGGCGAAGCTGTGCGTGGAGGGATTGCATTTAAGCTACAAGTATCTGGACGAAAAGAACATACCCTACAAGAAAGTTGGCAAGCTGATTGTGGCCACAAATGCGGTTGAAGTGGAGCGATTGAATGTAAGTTGAAAAAACGGAGAGCCACCTTAAATTGTTATCGCCGCAACACCCCTTGCTATCTACGATACATTTGTGTAGGTGACCTTTGTGTGGCGAAGATTGGCATTGGCTTGCAAGAAAATAGTGCATTAAAACCGGCTGCAATTACAATGTAAATGTTCGCTTCCCATTTCTCCACCCGTAGGACCTGTACCAGCGCTCGCTGGCCAACAATGTGCCCGATGTGCAGATGGTCGATCAGGCCAAGATCAAAGAGATCGAACCATATTGCGAGGGCCTGAAAGCGATCTGGTCCCCGCACACGGGCATCGTCGATTGGGGCCTTGTGACGCAGTACTATTCGCGCGATTTTAAAGCTGCCGGAGGAGATGTGTACGTAAATTTTAAGGTGTCCAAATTTACCGAGGCACCGGACAATGTGGACTATCCGATCGTGGTGCGCAGCGAGAAAGGCGATGAGATCCGGGCCCGCAACATACTGACCTGTGGCGGGCTGCAGTCTGATAAGCTGGCGGAGATGACGGGCTGTCCGTCGGTGCCGAAAATCGTTCCATTCCGAGGCGAGTATCTGCTGCTCAACAAGGACAAGTGCCATATGGTGCGGGGAAACATCTACCCCGTGCCCGATCCGCGATTTCCGTTCCTCGGTGTACACTTTACGCCCCGCATGGACGGTAGTGTGTGGTTGGGTCCGAATGCTGTGCTCGCCTTCCGTCGGGAAGGATACAAGTGGTCTGACATTAATTTGCTGGAACTGATCGACGCGCTGCGTTTTCCGGGATTCATCAAAATGGCCTCGAAATTTGTCGGCGCCGGCATGATGGAGATTGCCCGGTCGGCGCTGATACCGTTGCAGGTACGTGAGTTACAAAAGTTTATACCGGACATTCACGAGTACGATGTGTCGCGTGGGCCGGCCGGTGTCCGAGCGCAAGCACTCGATAACGATGGTAATTTAGTGGACGATTTTGTGTTTGATCATGGGAAAGGCAATTCAGCGCTTTCGAAAAACATTCTTCACTGCCGCAATGCTCCGTCGCCTGGGGCAACGAGCTCGCTTTCGATTGCTAAAATGATTGCCGATAAAATCGAGCAAGAGTTTCACATTGGCAAGTGAGCAAGTGTGCAGGATGACGTTAAAGGACGATACTCTGTTACTCTGTTTGTTGTTATTCGTTGCTAATGGGGTGGAATCATATTCCACCCAATTGTTGTCACAATTTATTTTACGAAAGTGATTACACCCGCGCGTGTACATTATAGTGTTGCTGCTGGTCCGTTACAGTTTTCCGCATCCTTACAAAAGTAAGCACACGGGAACATGCACATAGAACAAAAAAAAAAATCTAAATAAAAACCGAACCGCAATCTAGCGCAAGCGTAACGTATGGAGAAGGAGTTACATATGTACAAGCGTATCGTTGCTGCTATCTTATCTAATAAGATCAAATATGCTAGGCGCTGATGAACAACACTTGGAGCATCGCGTAGAGATCACGCACGCCACAATGACGTGTTCGAACTGCTCTAAACGGAGCTGAAGTGTATGCCGGTGCGCCAGTGGAAGTACACGTTTGCGTTGATAAAGTCCCAGTAGGCCGTCATGTGGAAGCCAATGTTGGAGTACACGAACACGTATTCGCTCAGCGCAAACAGCGAATATATACCCGGCTCACAATGGTTATTGTGGCGCACGAAGAAGTACACCGCGAACACTATGGAAGCCACGTTCACCAAAAAGAGTCGACGCTTGAAGCGCAGCGATTTACGCTCGGCCAGCGTCAGCATTTCCTCGGCCCGAGTCAGTCGATTGATCACTTCCACCAGCTGCATGTACAGGATGGAGCATATCACAAAGGCACTGAAACAAAACTTGTGTATTTCTGCAAGACACGACAAGGTTACGATCTTGGTTAATGGAGGTCAATTGGCATTGGAATTGGAATTGGGCGGCGGCCGACCACTCACCGTAACTGTTGCTGGAAGTCCATAAGCTCAATCCTACCAGCGAGCTCAGCTCGACGATGTTTAGCATGCACGCCAGGTAGGCCCACTCCTTGCGGTGCTTTCGGGCCAGTAGCGAGAGGTGATGGTTTTTGTACAGGAATGCGATCGCGTACCGGAACGGAGCGTGTAACAGCACCGAAAACTGCCACACAAACCGCTGTGGCTGATAGTTTCCGATGGCCGCCGATAGCGACGGTAGAAAGTTGTACACCAGGCAGTGGGTCGCATTCGCTTGCTCGAAGTTGTACAGCAGAGACCAGACAACACAGAACAGAAAGCCAGTGACCGGCAGCATAACCGTCGCAACGGCTAGTTTACCAAAGCGAATACGAACATTGCTTCTCCGCAGGCCGCCTGCATCGCTCACCTCGGCGTCTGAGAGTCGTTCGTACTGAGGTAACATTTCCACTTGAATGACGGAATCGGTCAGACACGGCTTTTTTTGAGTGGCTGGGTCGTAGCCAACTGTTTACACAAAACATTGCATCCCTTGCCTACCGCACATGTATGCTGTTGATCGTGATCGTAGTCGACAAAAATTGCCAATATCACTACACGCACAGCGCCGTCGTCGTCAGGTCTGGTTGAGGCATGTCAAATGATTGGGAAAGGTAAACAAACAAACGTCATGCAGAGCGAAAGGGTGCGTGTGTTTGGTTGACAGCTCAGAGCACAGGGTGATTCGAAATTTATTTGATTTAAAAATGACGCTTTTAGCTGTTTTGACGACGGATCGCGTACCGGCAAGCAAAATTTTGTCATTTTCGCAATTACCCAATACAGGTCTATAAGTACAAGTTTTCCAGGCCAGCCAGCAATGTCTTTGGTCTCGCTTTCGGCCTCCTCTTTTTTTAAATGCCCAATCAACCAATCAATCCATTCGCCAAAGAGGTTTATAACCTCCAGTATCCTTATGCAAACACTGGAATCCAGGCTTAAAACAGTACGCTAAAAACATGACGCTTTCAAGTTAAAGATCTAATATATTTCCTTAAATCGCACGCACGCAATACAACAACATAAGCGGATTGAGAATCATCATTGCAGCCATCAAATAGTTCATTTTCGTTCGATTTGCACTGGCGGCAGAGGGCAGTAGATGATGTTGATTTTGTGTTTTTTTTTTGTTCAAAATTTATTGCAGCCATCATACGCCACCCCCCCACCGAAAGTGCACCCTTCGTTTGCGGTATTTTCCCTACTACATATTGGTTTCGGCGACTGCGGCGGATGTAGTAAGAAGGAAGAAGAAGTAAGTTCCGTAACCCACTTATGTCACGATCTCTAATATATTTCGAGGGAATAGGCGAAGCAATCTAACTTGATTTCTTCTGCGCCCGGTACTCTTTAATCCACTGCTGAATGCGTTCCTTCAGTTCAGTTGCTGCGGAAGTCGGAAAAGGGAAATGCAATAAGCCCACCGGAAGGATTATTAAGCACGTATGCGCGCGCGCTGCTGTACTTACCCGGTTTTAGCATGTCTTCGGTAAGTGGCTGACGGTTGAATGGATCGGTGCTGCTGTTCAGCAGATGCCGCGTAATGATAGCTCGGTCCATGATCGTGCCGGACGGCAGCACGACCGGATCCGTCATCAGCGTGTCCATCAGTGGATCCTTAAAATCGTCCGGCGCTTCCGCAAACTCATCTGCATTCTCCTGATTTTTCACGTAAATTTCAGCCGCCTTCTGGATCAGCTTGCGAAACTCGTCTACGTCCCGGTGCGAGCGGATGCCGATCCGTTCCACTCGGTTGGCCGCATCCTCGAAGAATTGCTTCTCAAACGACCGCTCGTCGGCGGCGAGTGCGGCCGCAAACTCATCACAGCTCAGATGCAGATAGATGTCGACCAGCTGGCCCAACAGCCGCCTCGGTTCCCACCCGTACTTGTGCGGATGGCGAACGCGCAGATCATTGCATTTCGGGCCGCAAAGCTGGTGCAGATTGTAGTTCAACATCGAGCTTAGCCGATCGATCAGCTCCGGGCGCAGAAACGGCTCCTTGATGTCGATCGTCATGTAGTGGAACATGTCCACGGTTTCGCGGGCCAGCGTCAGGTACGAGCGGCACTGTCGCTCGTCCTGTACCAGCTGTCGCTGGCGGCTCTGTTGCGCTTCCTGCGTCAGCGCGTTCCAGCCGGCATCGTCCATCATTAGGACCTGCGTTTCGTGGATGCGCTTCAGATACTCCAAACACTCGTCCAGCAGGTAAGTGGTGTCGTTGAGGAAAAAGTTGACAAACTTTACAAACTGCTTGCCGCTTTTCGATTCGTTCACGAACGCCTGCCGGTGCAGGGCGCTCTCCCAGAGACCCTTAAACAGATGGCTTATATGGTATCTAGAGAGAGAGAGAGGGATGCAGTCGTATTATTGATGCGAAACGCTTTCACGGTTTGTGACCACACTCACCTTATCGTAAATTTGTCATAAAATTCAGTACTTTGTCCCGTCGTTTCGATATCCGTATAAAACTTCATAAGTGCACTTACTAACGCAGTCTGAGCCAGTTCGTGATTGATAATCTGTCGAAACGAAAGGAAAGGGGAAGCAAAACAACGATAGCTATTCCTTCTTCATATAAACTGTCGCCTGAGCTGGCCGCCTACCTGCAGATACAGCCTTTGCGAGGTGGTCTGTATGGTTGGCGAAGTGACAAACAGGACCTCAATCAGTTTGGCAGTGATGTAGGGATTCTTGATCAGTTGCGGTGCACATACCAGCGTCAGGATCCAGGTGATTATCGAATTGTCCACGTAGTCGATCACACTGATGCTGTGTCTATTCGTCGGATGTGGGAAAAGAAAATGAAGCTTTCTTTATAATACGTCCCGCCTTACAAGCTCCCTCTGCGCACTGCTACTTACTGCATGCAGAAGAGTATAAAGTCCGCAATGTCCTCGATGTACCATTCGGGCAGGGCGGAAAAGTTTTCGCTCGCAACCAAGGTCGAAGGATGCTTCTGGTTGGTGAACGGCCCATCGATCGGCCGGTTTTCAATTTGATACAGCATATACTCGCACACGGTTGAGTAGAACTGCATGCAGGCACTCAGCACGTTTGGATCGATGATCGCAATGTCGCAGCTGAGCTTCGCCTTCGACAGCTTGTTCATCTGGCTGACGCAACGGTCGCGCACCTGCTTGTTGCGGCGGGCGAGCGGCGTATTTTCCCATTGCGATTTGGTCGCGTTCAGTTCGTCCACCATCCGCTGCAGCTCTTTCGTCGCACGAAGCAGCTTGTTGTAGCGTTGAATTGCCGGGATGATGCCGAGATGGTGCGCGTGCAGCGTCAGGAACCAGCAGTGCGTTACGAACTTGTGTTGCTCCCAATCCTTCACGTCTTTCAGCGTCGCCAGCCAATCGGCATACTCCTGGGAGGAGAACTTGAGCTTCGTTTCATCGTCGATCTCGACCAAACTTTCCGGATGGTGCGGGTAGAGTGGGTCGATGCGCGACAGGTTGATCTTCACCGACAGGAGCTGCAGCACGGACATAAAGTTGAGCATGAAGCCATCCTTGGCCAGGAACCGGTCGTCCGCATTGTACTGGATGCGCTTGGCGTTCGATTTCAGTATGGCCGCAATGTAGTTGAGCATCTCGAACCGACTGTACTGGTTGGTCAGCAGCACCAGGAAGATCGAGTGCAGCACCTTGCGGGTGTGGCTAAGGATCGTGTGAAACGAGTTGGCGAGCGTACGATCGCAAACGTTGTCCGAAAAGTGGTGGCTCGCGAACTTGGGATTCTCGTCCAGCAGTACCGACAGCGATAGGAACGGTGCGAGAAAGGAAACTTTCGATATTTCGCGCGCAAAGTACTTGTCCGGCGTGAACGCGGTCAGGAAGATCTTGTGTTCCACAATCAGCAAACAGATCGGGTGCGCATTGTCGACGCGCGTTTCGATCAGTTCCTTCAGTCGATTGAGCGGGTCTGCTACGATGTTTTCGTTGCAGATTGCGTTCTGCATGTCGATGAACAGATCGTCCAGCACGGCATTGAAGATGGCGCGGAAGTCTTCCTCACCGTCCGATCGGCGGCTTTCCGCCATTAGATTCGACATGAAATCGGACGACACTTTGTTTTCGTACATGAGTGTTAGGAGGGGAGATTTCTCCAGCGCGGTACTGCCCGCGGCCGATGCTTTGTTACCAGTGCTGACCGCCGCACTACTGCTGCCACTCTCGCCACCACCGTCGCCCGGCTGGCAAAAGCTTTGGAAGGTGTTTTTCAACACCAGGATGGCGTACTTGAGTGTTTGCTGCCTTATCACCGCTACTACGTTGGGAAGCGTTTCGGCGAGATACATTTTCTTGCTTTTCTTCACCTTCGTGTAGCTGTACAGTTCCTCGTTCGAGCGCAGATAGCAACCGATCAGATACTCGAGCGCCGCTACCCGATTGTTGGCGAACGCTTTCATCGAAGGTTTCGACGAACAGTAGCCCCCCGCTGAGGTGTCCTCTTCCGGTTGCATCTCGATGTCAATGTCCATGGGTGTGGCAGTACTGCCCCCGGCGCTGTTTCCACCACCGCGCCCTCCCCTTCCGATAACCACCTCGTCCAGCATGATCGGTTTCACCTTTTTGCTTGGGATCGTGCTCCAGCTGTCCGACAAACGGCCCGCATCGCTATCGTCGCCGTGCGACTCGATCAATTTGCCGTAGTAGATGCCTTTAATCACCTCGCTGATCACCTCCGCACAGAACTCGTCGTACCGCTGACGATCGAGCATTTCAAGCGCGTTTTCCAGAATGGTCGATTCGATCGTAAACCGGGAATTGGAATAGCGAGCTTTGCTGTTTATCTTCATAATGCGCAACATGATCTGTAGCAGCTCGTCCTGGGCCGACACACGACTGTCCTGCTGGTCGCTTTGCACCTTCGAATCAAGTCCACCGCTTTCCATCCCGGTATGATGATGATCTCCGTCCGGCTTGGTCGAGCTAAAATCGGAAGAGGATCGCTTTTTGAACGCCCATGCATTTGCGGACCCGGCCGGGGTCATCGTTGTAGCAAGCACTGCCGGCGTTGGCTTCTTCCGCACTACCGTGGCGTTCGTTGCTGATGCCGGAGGAACGGCCACCAGAACCGAGCGTGCCTTTTGATGCTGTTGCGATTGATCCGCCACTTCCAAGCCCAGCATTAGCGAGGCTTCGATTTTGCTCGGCAGGATCAGATCGGAGGTGGTGGTGGTTTCGGCGGTGCTGCTGCTGAGACTGCTGCTGCTACCAACATTGTCGCTGCCACTATTACTTTCCATCGATTCCGGTTTGCCCGGAACGATCGGAGTGTTGGATGTCAACTGTTGAGTGTCGGACACTTTTTCTACTGTCACTGGTGCTGCTGCTGATGCTGGCGGCGCTACCGGGGCAGAGTTTGCGCTGGTGCTGGTAGTGGCATCGGAGTTGGAACCGATGCTCTCCGTGTCCGTGGAAGACGGGGCGTTACTGGTAGACGTGTTTCGTGTATTTTTCGCCCCAAGCTTTCTTAACCTCCGGGCCCGAATCTGTCGATGCAGAGAAATTGTACATTAGTTAAACTTAATTGGAGATTATCATTTCAAGAACATTAACCCCTGCTTCTCATCGTCTGCACTGAATTTTGATACCAAACATACAGTCTGCAATGCCAGTTACCCACGGGTGCTGTTGTCGACGCTATCACGATGTAAACAAGATCCTGTTGGCTTTGAATAAATGGCACACGAAGGAGCGCCACATCTGCCTCCCATACGCCGCGGATTAAAGGAAAATAAAAATTGACCCAATTTGTGTGGATTTTTTCGTCGCAATTAACAACCATGCCGGCGTAACAAGAAGCACATCCTGGCAAACGCACACAGACAAATGCAGGTCCAACCCTTTTTCCTTTTTGTTTTGTGCGCAACAAATTACCCGGATACATTTTCCAACTTGATCTTTGTTCCCGACTGTGACGCGACGGTATACAAAGCCTTGACTTATACGCACGATTCGCCTTCATCAACCGCCTACTGTTGGGATGGATGGACGGACCGCAATGAAAATTTCGCTTTGTTGAACGAACGGTGCATGGGTGCACTGTTTGGGAAATGAAAATTAATCATAGTAAGCAGCGGAAGGAAGAGTTGGCTCAAATTGATCCATTCCCAGCGAATGTGGATCGGTGTAACTGGCGAGCGTTGCTTGTTTTCTTTTGTATTTTTGGATTATTCTATCTCTCACCAAAGCAAAGCACGGGACCAAGCGGGAGGTTGCCGTAACTGTGGTGTGGCAAAGATGTAGCGTTATGTATAAGTAGTAGTGGTGGTGGTAATGGTGGTAGCATAAAAGTAAATCATCCCTCACAGACAGATGGCAATGTGATCCGTCAATTCTTTGTTTCCGTGCTGGGCAGCAAGCACACAACACAAAATGAAAATCGATCACACGCTAATGTTCCTCACCCTTGGGAAACATTATTTGGTGCGTACTGTAGGTTGCAAATTGAACGTCTTTTCTTATTTTCTTGCAAGGACAAAGGTGTATGCGATTGTAGCAGCAGAAGTGATCAGCAGACCTTGAGAATCTGTTGGATTGGAGACAGCAAGTGCAATAAACATTTACCTCTTCCGGTGTAAGCTCCATTGCGTTGCTGGTGGTGGTGGCAGTGGTCTGTTCTTCTCGCACGGCTTCTACGGTTCTTTCGAGACGTTCGCGTCACTGTCGCGTATACACGGACACTGTTGTCTTGCCACGAGACGTAGCAGGAAAATGAGATCGGCGAGTTTTCACGGTATCGTTGCGTATAATCAAAGACGACAAGGCTACTTGATGAAATATGTTGGATGTTTTCTTTCCCACCTTCCGCACCAACAACACCCCTTCTACTCGTTGTTTTGCGTGTCTGTCGAACACGGACTGGCTTTCTTCCACTATTCTACTTCATTTGGGAATTAATCGATTCGATGACACACGAACGCGACCCCAGAGGTACAGTGACGCGACAATAATGCACTGAAGCTAAGGCAAGGTGCAATTTGCCCAGATTCACTAATCCTCAACAGTCTATCCTCCCCCTCCCCAAAGACGGATTCGTTGCGTCGTCGGGCACAGATAAATACTCCGACGTAGATCAGGATCCTGTTAGCGACAAACTGCTCCGTCGCACGCGTAATCGTCCTTGTTCCTGTTCGTGTGTGAATTGTAATGCAAAAGTAACTGATATCCACGACGAATTTAATGCACGGATACCACCGACGGAAACGAACGAGATCGGTGTTGCGTTGGTATCTTCTTTCAGCAGAGTAGATTTACGTTGGACGGATGAGAATGATATGTCAAAAAACTGTCGTTGTCAGAGAGCCTTCCCGTTGGGTAAACACGCAAGTTTCAGAGGAGTTACAATGCCAACAATAATTTTCAAATATTCCCAAAAAAGCCCAAAAGTTAAATGTAAAATCAGTTTTCCATGGCAAAGGGTGCAACAAGAACAGAATAGAAGGTTTTATCGAATTTATCGCTGATGGAATATAATCCATCCACCCAGCGCGATACAACACAGCGAATTCACTTGCCGTGCGGTGTAACGGAAAGGTGTGGTGTAAACCGGGTTCAGCTGTCAACAGCCATTTTGACGTTTCAACACACGTCAAGAGAGCACCAGCGCAAGAAAGGAACACACGAGTTTTCACACACGTAAATCACGAGAAATTTGCATCCGAATTTCGTGATCGCGTGTGAAAGCGTGCACCTTGTGACTCCGTAGAGTGTTTGTGTGTGTGTGTGTTCGAGAGTGAAGCTGCTTCTACGAAAGGGCCTGAAGAAACTACCGCCAAAAGATGGGTAACGTGTTGGCCTCCTCGAAACCGATTGCGGGTCCCGGTGGCCTTCCGCCTCCGATGCCTACAGAAGCTCTCTCTGCGGCCGGCGATGGTGGCAGTACGCCGGACAAACCATCGGGTGATGCAAAACCACTAGAAAATCCCGGCACGATGGAAGAGCTGCACAGAAAGTGCAAAGGTAAGCCTGCATTCGGTGGCTCCCGATGGGTTCCGAGAAAGACCCATGCCGCCGTGTATTGCATAACCACCGAATATTGACAGTTGCGTTTACATGGTTTATGTTTTTGTTCCTTTTTTCATTAATGCGCCTGCTCGGGCTGCTGTGCCTGGCTGAAATGCCTGTTCGCATTTCACCATGCGTTGGAACGGAACTGAAATGCAGATGTGATGCCAACAAACTTTGAAGGAGCCAAACTGATGATCAACAAGGGCTTGAGCAACCATTTCCAGGTTTCGCATACGATCAATCTGAATTCCTCGAATACTAGCGGTTATCGGTTCGGTGCGATGTACGTCGGCACGAAACAGCTTTCTCCGACGGAAGCGTTTCCCGTGGTGCTCGGAGACATTGATCCGTCGGGCAATTTAAATGCGAACATCATCCATCAAGTAACGCCGAACGTTCGGTGCAAATTCGCATCTCAGGTATAAAGGGTGGCCAGTACCCCGAACATGGCAGGCAGGCCGCTACGCTACCGGGTTTCAATACGCTTTTCGTACACTTTTAGATTCAAAGCAGCAAAGTCACGGCAGCACAACTTACTACAGATTACAAGGGACCAAACTACACGACCTCCCTCACTGTCGGCAACCCAAATATCATTAACAATTCAGGCGTGGTAGTTGCTCATTACCTGCAGGCCATTACGAACCATTTGGCAATGGGAGGCGAGTTCGCTTATCAGTACGGGCCGGCTGTTCCTGGTGGACAGATCGCCCTCATGTCTGCTGCTGCCAGGTAAGGGAGGTGAGATTTTATGTTTGGTGAACCGTAGTTTTATCGTGAATATTCACTCCTCCCGTTCGAAAGGTACGCCACCGATCTGTATACATGGTCCGGCACAGTAGGTGCGGCCGGTGTTCATCTTTGCTATTATCAGCGCGCCAGCGAGCAGCTTCAGATCGGTGCGGAGGTAGACACTAACTTCCGAATGCAGGAATCTGTGGCCACCATCGGCTACCAGGTGGACCTGCCAAAGTCGGACCTAGTGTTCCGGGGTATGGTGGACAGCAACTGGACGGTGGGTGCCGTTCTGGAGAAGAAGCTACAGCCTTTACCCTTTACCTTCGCGCTCAGCGGTATGCTGAATCACACAAAAAACCAGTTCCGGCTCGGATGTGGGTTGATTGTGGGCTAGGCGCTAGAAACATCTAGTTGAACCATCGATAGAGGAAGACATGTTAGACACGATAAAGCATTTCCTTTTCAACGATTCCGACACATTCTTAGAACTGGACTGGAAAAAAAACGGTGAAAACTGCAAAAGAGAATAGCATATAAACTCGTGTGCACCAACCAAGTAAACAAAGAAGAAAGTTACAGAAAAGCTACCACTACATCATATACTGAGCTGCTGGCAGGGAGGACGTAAAGTTACAAGAGCGAATCAACAAATATAGTTGTTGCACAAGACGGGCAAGCCCGCGCGTGCTTGTACGCTGTGCGTTGTACAAAGAAGCAGGTTTACATAGAGTTTATAATCGCCCGACTGCCCCTTGTGTAGCTTTGTTCCCGGTTTTCATTTGCCAGGAAAGTCCAGGGTAGTATTGCGTTTGTGACTGCCTGCGCCATAGTGTGTCAACAAAGAAATAAATGTTTCGTGAATGCGAGCCACCAAATGAAGGATCCGAGAATCATCTCCTGTACTGCTGCAAGCAACACGCTGACAAAATGGCAACACATCACCCTCTAACTCCTATTGCCGTGCGCCGATCGTTTCTCGTTTCAACGCCTACTTAGCTGAGTTAGAAAGAGAGAGAGAGAGGAGCAGTAGAATCTGCGGAGCGTTTTTTAAAAGGTATTTTACAGTCATTGATTTTTATTAAAATCTCTTAAAATCTTTACCAATCATTGTTTTCAGCTTCGTCTTCTTCTTGTTTGCACTTTATTTATCTTTGCGTTAATAGGGAGCCCCCACTTACAACTCTATTACACGGTCATCTTTCCCGGTGGTAGGTGGTTTGGCGGATTTGTGGCTTTTTCCTGTTTGTTTGGTGATTTGCATTGCGTTGCGTAGCGTTGATTTTGTTTGTTTATTTGCTGTTGGCCACTTCAGACGAGCATGCGACATCTTATCGTGGCGTGTGTTTGCTTAGCTGTTCGGGACACTCATCCTCGTATGCGCTCCGGTTAGTCTTTGCACATTTGCGCCGTCATCACCGCGAGCGGCTCGAGCTCTTTTGCTGACATCAGGTCGAACTCGGTCACGAAGTAGTAGAAATGTTTGAAGCAGGTGTTAACGTGCGCTTCCTACGCGGACGAGCCAATAGAGAAAGAGAGAGAGAGAGGGGTGGAGAGAGAGCAATATTTACCAATGGTTATGATGGTATTTATAAGTCTTACATCATTACAAGTACTTACTGCGCCAATACTGAAAATCCTATCGAAATGGTGTATGTAAACGTGCACAAACACCCGGAACAGTCGGGTAAGGATTTTTTTACACAAACTCGGAAACGTTTTGGGAAATGGCACGTCGGTCGACACGGGAAAGAGTGTCTCGTTGTTGATCTGATTCTCTACCCAATCCATCAGTAGCTCGATATACCGGGGGGCTGGCAATTGTATCGGTTTCTTGTACGTTTCACCGTCCGCCCAGAGGTACTCGTATTTCGCACCGCCGCTCATGGTCGGACAGGTGGTTTCGTTGCAGTACTCCGATATGGTGCCATATATGAGATTGATCCGGTTGAAGAAATCCACCACGTGCACTGCCAACCAGTCGTTCATGTTCTCGCCAGCTGGAAGCTTGACCACTTCCTTCAGATTTATGCCCGACTGCAGGCTGGCGTTGGCCTGCTTGTGCAGCGAATACCGTATCGTGCCTTGGGTGAATCGTTTCTTCGGCCGGAAAGTTTTCTCACGTTGAAAGAATTCCAAAAACCCGTTCAGTGCCATTCTCGAGGGCCGTAGTTTCGCCACAATTATGCTGTTTATTCTGTCGCTCTTGCGAGTCTGCTACCACACACACTCTACGCGTTCGGTCGAGGTTTGTTTGAACGATCGATAATAGGTATTTGTATCCGCACTCCCGAACTAGCACGGCACTGCAACTCGCGGAATCCGATTAAACGGGAACGAGCATTCTTTTTCGGGATCCCATCCCTGTCTGGCACTGTCTTTCTGCTTCTGCACACTCAGCTAGCTCGGTCCTGCACCTGTCCTGCCATTGTTGGCCATGAGTGTTAGAAACGATTATCCATCTTTTTGCACATACACCCTGCGGAAGCCTTACCACTTCTTTAAAGTCCGAGTTTAATCGGATCTTCTAAGCACCCCGTCGTGGTCCTATGTCGCCTATTGCCCGACGGGAGGGTTTAGAATTTATTGAACCCCTAACAACAAACACAGCAACGAGCCGAGCTGTGCGTGTTTTCTTTGCGTCGTGCTTTTCCTCTCAAGCCGCTCGCATCTGTCAGCGGCGAGCTGTCATCACAGGGGCCATTTTGACAGTAGTCGAGAGAAAAACTCGGCACGTAAGTGCTGCTGGCCTGTAAGTGAATTTTCCGTGCGGAATTATGCTGCAGACCGCCCTTTGCAGGTCTTAAGTATGGTTTTCTGCCAACATTGGCCACACTAGAAGCGGTTGGCGATGGAGTGTGTCGGCACGGTGCGTTCGCGGGCATCGAAATTAATGTTTTTCCGTGTCCATCAGGGAGTGAGTTGCGTGACTGCAACCGATCAGTGACGGTGGCGCTGACAGTCGATTCTGGTGCGTTTGCGTTTACGTGCTGTACAAGTGTGTGTGTGCGCGCTTGCGTGCGTGCGAAGGTGAGAATGTGTTGGTGTGATGTGTAATTTGTTTTGATGTTTGGCTTGGCGGCGGATAAAAACATAAACATTGGATCACTTTGAACGTACGGCACAACGGAGCCAGTAGGATCGCTATCGTTGATCAGTGCTGGCAAGTGCTGGCGTGCCCAACGCAAGGGAACAATAAATTTGACAAAAAAGCAAATTGAAATTAGCCGTGCGAGCAGCAGATAGCCATCAATCATGTCGATGGTAAAGGTGTTGCAGTTTGTGAACGGACTCAAGTCCCGCAACAAGGATGTGCAGAACAAAGCGATCAAGGATCTGTCGCTGTACGTCAAGACGGAGCTGCGCGAAACTCCGGACGATTTGTTCTTCGAGGATTTCAATCATCACATCTTCGAGATGCTCGCCAGTCCGGATAACAATGAGAAAAAGGGAGGAATATTGGCCATCGGTAAGCACTCGTTCGTTCGTACGAGCAAATTGGCACGGTTTTTTTTTTTATTCGTTCTCGTTCGTTTTGTTGTAGATTGTCTCATCAACGGTGACGTCGTGAATACGACGAACAAAATTTCCCGCTACTCCAACAATCTGCGCAACCTGTTGCCGGTGAGCGACGTCTGCGTGATGGAGTTGGCGGCCAAGGTGCTGGTAAAGCTGGCCTTGCTACCCGGCTCCAACGGTGCCAGCTCGTTCGAGTTCGACATAAAGCGTGCCTTCGAGTGGCTATCGGAGGAACGGGTGGAAAACAAGCGACAAGCGGCTGTGTTAGTGTTGCGCGAATTAGCCGTTGCTATGCCAACCTTTTTTTACCAGCAAGTGGGAAGCTTCTTCGACCACATCTTTGTCGCTATAAAGGATCCGAAAGCGGCCATTCGGGAAGGCGCGGGCCAGTCGCTGCGTGCCGTACTGATCGTGACGTCGCAGCGCGAAGGAACCAAGCAGAACAACAACACCCAATGGCACATGAACTGTTACGATCAGGCCTTTGAATGTTTGCGCGATACGGTGGGCCGAGAAAAGAATTTAAACCGCGACGATCGGGTGCATGGTGCGTTGATCGTGTTTAACGAAATCCTTCGCTGCTCGCATGCGGCTTGGGAGAAAAAGTACGTACAGCTAGATAGCTTACATGTCGAACAGAAGCGTACGGTTCGGGGACAGCGAGAGGACGAGGCAGCGCGTGGCTTCTTTCCACGCATTCGTGTGCCTTTTATGGAGAAGCTCGGAAGTCATTCGGGGCATGGTTCGGTTAGCTACAGCTCGCGCTACTACGATGTCGTGACGGATTTGAAGTTTTTCCGCCAGAACAACAGTGTACAGGAGTCGGCATTGTATCGTGCGTTGGTGAAGGAAAAGTATGACACCATTTGCCAGGCAGTCCTCGACCAGCGTAGTTCGAAATCACCCTACGTCATCCAGACACTGTTGACCATCTTTCCTCGCTTAGCAGCATTCAATCGGGAGGAGTTTGTGAGGCTGCATCTGCGTACGGTGGCAAACTATCTGCTAACGTTACTGCGGAGCAAGGAGAAGGAACGGAATGCTGCATTTATATCGCTAGGGTATATTGCCGTTGCGGTGGAGAAGGAAATCGAACCGTACACGAAGCGCATCATGGAACTAATTGGCAGCGCACTGCCACCGAAGGACACACCGAGCAAGCGGAAAGTCCCTGTAGATCCGTCAGTGTTTATGTGTGTGATGTTGCTAGGACACGCGCTCAAGGGTGGTATAACGCACGAGGTGAAGGAAATCATAGCACCCATGCTGTCAACCGGGTTGAGCCCTGCGTTGATCGTTTGTCTGCGGGAACTGTGCGAGACAGTGCCGCAAGCGCAGCCCGAAATCACGGCCGGCCTGCTGAAGATACTGTCGTATGTGTTGATGAACCGCCCGCTGCCCCAATTTATCGTTCCCAAGTCCCATTCGGTAGCGTCGCCAGCGTTTTTAAGCACTCTGGAACAGCAGCATCAGTCGCAACCCACACAGCAGCAGCAACAAGTTCACGATACGGCAACGATCGTGTTAGCACTGCAAACGCTAGGAACGTTCAGCTTCGAAGGATGCAGCCTGCTGCAGTTTGTGCAACGCTGTGCCGATCACTTTCTCAACAGCGAGCAGCAAGAGATCCGCATTGAGGCAGTTCACACGTGCACGTTGCTGTTAAAGCTGGCCCTGCAGGCAGCCGACAGCAATGGGAATGACGTTTCCGAAACGCTCACGCAAACGCTCAGCTCGGTGCTGGAGAAAATTCTAGTCGTTGGCATTACGGACGTGGATCCGGCTGTTCGTCTGCGAGTGTTGAAATCATTGGACGAAAGCTTCGACACCCAGCTGGCCCAACCGTGGTTCCTCAGCTCGCTGCTGGTTACCATTCACGATGAGGTATTTGAAATACGCGAGCTCGCGATCATCATCATCGGTCGGCTGGCGACGATAAACCCTGCCTACGTAATGCCGAGCTTGCGCAAGACGATGGTCCAGCTGCTGACGGAACTAGAGCACTCGGGCGTTAGTCGCAACAAGGAGCAGAGTGCGAGGATGCTGGATCATCTGATTGTCAGTACGCCCAGGTTGGTGGCGTCGTACATGCGCCCGATACTGACGATACTCGTGCCAAAACTCAAGGAACCGGATCAGAACCCGAGCGTAGTGTTGAACGTGCTGCGCGCGATCGGCGACCTAGCCGAAGTGATCGGTGGGCATCATGTGCTGAAAAAGTGGTCGGACGAACTATTGCAGCTACTGCTCGACATGCTGAGCGACGCGGGATCCACGGAGAAGCGTGCAGTTGCGCTTTGGACCTTTGGACAACTAGTCAGTGCCACGGGACAGGTGGTCGTACCGTACAACAAGTATCCGAACCTGATAGACATATTGATAAATTTCCTCAAAACCGAGCAGCAGCTGTATGTGCGCCGGGAAACGATCCGCGTGCTCGGACTGCTTGGGGCGCTCGATCCGTACAAGCACAAGATGAACCGCGGGCTGATCGATAGCCAGACGAGCGCCAACATTCTTATCTCCGTCGACACGAAAAGTGACGAGCCGACGGATCTTTCTACGTCAGAAATGCTGATCAACATGAGCACGCAGCTCGACGAATACTACCCTGCGGTGGTAATATCGACGCTGATGAAAATCCTTCGCGATCCCACTCTGTTCAACCATCATCTGAGCGTTGTGCAGGCGATCACTTTCACGTTTACCAGCCTGGGCATAAAGGGTGTGCCGTATCTATCGCAGGTGCTGCCCTGCCTGTTGCGGAACATCGTCACTGCCGAGATGAACCTTAAGGAGTACCTGTTTCAGCAGCTGTCGACGTTGATATCGATCGTGAAGCAGCACATTATAGGCTTCATGGACGATATCTTCGAGCTGATCAAGACCTTCTGGACCACCGGCAATAGCCAGGGTGGAGGCGGCGGTGGTGGAGGTGGTGGATCGACGTCGTCGACGACCTCAACAGCTTCGTTGCAACCGACCATCATTAACCTGGTGGAGAAGATCGCCATCGCGCTTGGATGCGAGTTCAAGGTGTACCTGCCTCAGCTGATGCCGCAAATCCTGCGTGTCCTGTTGCACGACACCTCCAAGGATCGGGCCGTTACGGTGAAGCTGCTGGGGGCGATGCGCAACTTTGGCAACAATCTAGACGACTACCTGCATCTGATCATACCGGCCATCGTGAAGCTGTTCGAGCCGATGGACATTCCGCTGAATGTTTCGATCACTGCACTGCAAACGATCAACTATCTCGCGGAGGTGCTGGATTTTACCGATTTTTCTTCACGCATCGTACATCCGCTGGTGCGCGTGCTGGACAATTATCCCGAGCTTCGGCCGGTAGCTCTCACGACACTTTGCTCGATAATGATTCAACTGGGACGCAAATATTTGGTGTTCGTGCCGCTGGTAAACCGTGTTATGATCAAGCACAAGATCCCTTCGGTTGAGTACACGAAGCTGCTGACCAAACTGCAGAACAATAGTACGCTTGCGATGGACGACGAGTTCCGCATACGACAGGCGCGGAATCGCAATCGAGAGATTTCGCTCCCGAGTGACAGTACGATCAAAAAGTTTCCCGTGTCCATGTCCGATCTGGAGGCAATGTTTAAGGCGAATCGGCGCGTCTCGAAGGACGATTGGTTGGAGTGGCTAAGGCGGCTAAGCATCATTTTGCTCAAGGAGTCGAAAAATCCGGCACTACGATCGTGCGCCACCCTGGCGCAAAACTATCCGCAGCTTCTGAAGGACCTGTTCAACGCAGCGTTCGTGTCGTGCTGGTCGGATTTGTCGGACAAGTTGAAGCAAGACCTCGCCCACAGCCTCACACAAGCGCTCACAGTGCAAGACCTACCCGAAATCACGCAAACGGTGCTGAACTTGGCCGAATTTATGGAACACTGCGAGAGCAATCCGCTCAAGATCGATTCGAAGATTCTGGGCGAGCGTGCGATGGAATGCCGTGCGTACGCGAAAGCACTGCACTACAAAGAGGAAGAATTCCACCAGACAGAGGAGCACCACCAGTCGCTGTTCGAGTCGCTAATCCTCATCAACAACAAGCTGCAGCAGAAGGAGGCTGCGGAAGGGCTGTTGGAGTACGCTGGCCGGCACCGTTCCAGTGCGGAGGAGATGAAGGTTCAGGTGCGATGGTACGAAAAGCTGCACAGCTGGGAGCAAGCACGGGCCCTCTACTCCGAGAAGCTAAAGTCCAACCCGAACGATCTGGAATCGCGGTTGGGCGAAATGCGTTGTTTGGAGGCGCTGGGTGAGTGGTCCGCGCTGAACGCGGTAACAACGGAAAACTGGGACACGCTCGGTTCGGAGGGACAAAGCAAAGCGGGCCGATTAGCGGCGGCCGCCGCCTGGGGTTTGCAGGATTGGGATGGGATGCATCGGTTCGTACGTTGCATTCCGGAGGACACGCAGGACGGTGCGTTCTATCGAGCCGTGCTGGCGGTGCATAACGAACAGTACGAGTTGGCGCAAAGTTTGATCGATTCGACGCGTGATCTGCTCGACACGGAGCTTACCGCCATGGCCGGTGAGTCGTACGAGCGGGCGTACGGTGCGATGGTGTGCGTGCAGATGCTGGCAGAGCTGGAGGAAGTGATCCAGTACAAGCTGATTCCGGAGCGACGGGAAACGATCAAATCCATGTGGTGGGACCGGCTTCTCGGCGGCCAGCGGCTCGTCGAGGATTGGCAGCGTGTGATTCAGGTGCACTCGCTGGTGCTGTCGCCGAAGGAAGACATTCGCACGTGGCTTAAGTTTGCCTCGCTGTGTCGCAAGAACGGCTCGTTGAAGCTGTCCGAAAAGACGCTCGTCATGCTGCTCGAGTACGATCCGATGCAGAATCTGAGCGAAGCGCTGCCGATCGATAAACCGCACGTAACATTCGCCTACACCAAGCATCTCCATATGGCCGGCTACGTGAAGGAAGCGTACGATCACCTTAATCGCTTTGTCGCTTCGTTCAGCCCGCAAGCGTTCACGGCAAGCAGCGGCGCCGGTGGTCAGGACGACCTGAAGGACGAGAATAGGCGGCTTTTGGCACGGTGCTTCCTCAAGCTGGGTCTGTGGCAGAGCAGCTCCACCAGCGGCAATCTGCTGAAGGAACATCTGGTGAACGGCATTCTCGTGTGCTACAGCAGAGCGACCAAACACGACTCGAACTGGTACAAGGCGTGGCACAACTGGGCGTACATGAACTTCGAGGTGGTGCAGGCGAAGAAGCAACAGGAAGAGTACACGAAAAACCCGGGCAGTGCGGCCGAGCGTACCATGATCAAGCACTACGCCGTACCGGCCGTCCGTGGTTTCTTCCAGTCGATCAACCTTTCGCAGGGCAATTCGCTGCAGGACACGCTGCGGCTGCTCACACTCTGGTTCGATCACGCCCAGTACGAGGAGGTGTACGAGGCGCTGGTCGAAGGGATGCGCGTGATCGACAAAAACACCTGGCTGCAGGTGATACCGCAGCTGATAGCCCGCATCGACACACCGCGCAACCTGGTCGGGCAGCTGATCAACTACCTGCTGACGGAGATCGGTAAAACGCACCCGCAAGCGCTCGTCTATCCGCTTACGGTCGCCTCCAAATCGGCCCCAGTCACGCGCAAACAGGCGGCTCACAAAATTCTCAACAACATGTGCGAACATTCGAACACGCTGGTCAATCAGGTGTTGCTGATCAGCGAGGAACTGATCCGGGTGGCGATCCTGTGGCACGAGCAGTGGCACGAAGGACTGGAGGAAGCGTCACGCTTGTACTTCGGGGAGCAGAATGTAGAGGGCATGTTTGCGACGCTGGAGCCACTGCACGCGATGCTGCAGCGCGGTCCGCAAACGCTGAAGGAGTCGTCCTTCAATCAGGCTTACGGGCGAGATTTATCCGAGGCGCAGGAGTGGTGCAGAAACTATAAGGCAAGCCGTTGCTGCTAGCCCATTCGTTACATTGATTTCATCTCACCCCATATCGTTTTGTTTTTGCAGAGTACGAAGAACATTCGCGATTTGAATCAGGCGTGGGATCTGTACTACCACGTGTTCCGGCGCATTTCGCGTCAACTGGTGCAACTGACCTCTCTGGAGTTGCAGTATGTCAGTCCGAAGTTGCTGGCATGCCGCAACCTGGAGCTGGCCGTCCCCGGCAGCTACACACCCGGCCAGCAGCTGATCTGCATAGCGAGCATCGAGACGAACCTTACGATCATCAGCTCAAAGCAGCGGCCGAGGAAGCTATGCATCCGTGGCTCCAATGGCAAAAACTACATGTTCCTACTGAAAGGCCACGAAGATTTGCGTCAAGACGAGCGTGTGATGCAGCTGTTCGGGCTGGTCAACACACTGCTGCTAAACGATCGAGACACGTTCCGACGCAATCTAACAATTCAGCGATATGCGGTCATCCCGCTCAGCACGAACTCGGGCCTCATCGGGTGGGTACCGCACTGTGACACACTGCACAAGCTAATCCGGGATTATAGGGACTCGAAGAAGCTGATGCTAAACCTCGAGCACCGGATCATGCTGCGGATGGCACCGGATTACGACCATCTGACGGTAATGCAGAAGGTCGAAGTGTTTGAGTACGCGCTCGACCAAACCAAGGGTGACGATCTGGCCAAGCTGCTCTGGCTGAAGAGTCCTTCCTCTGAGCAGTGGTTCGATCGACGTACTAACTACATTCGATCGCTTGCCGTGATGTCGATGGTGGGTTACATCCTGGGACTTGGCGATCGCCATCCGTCGAACCTGATGTTGGATCGGTTGAGTGGAAAGATTCTCCATATCGATTTCGGTGACTGTTTTGAGGTAAGCAAACGTCGGGGACTTTTATCGGCGGCTTCATGTAGCGCTTCTACGATTGCAGGTTGCGATGACGCGAGAAAAATTCCCGGAGAAGATTCCCTTCCGGCTGACGCGCATGCTCATCAACGCGATGGAGGTGACCGGAATCGAAGGCACGTATCGGCGTACCTGCGAGAGCGTAATGCACGTGCTGCGCCGTAACAAAGACAGCCTGATGGCGGTGCTGGAAGCGTTTGTGTACGATCCGTTGCTGAACTGGCGTCTGCTGGATTCGGATCGACTGCGCCGTTCGAAGAATGCGGGCGATATGGACAGTGTGACGGGCAGCATGCAGGACGATTCCATCCTGAGCTACAATGCCCGAAGGGACGCTCGGTTGAACGAGCTAAATGCCGGCAACGGGGGAGCAGCGTTGCCAGTCGGTGGGACTGGCCCACCATCCGCCACTGTAAATGTTCCTTCTGGCGGTGCGACTGCCGCCATTCCCGTGCCCTCTGGTGCGGCTGCTTCGGGCGCCTCAGCTGCTGTACCTGCAGGAGGCGATGCGCCGGATGGGAACTTCCCGGCCCAGCAGAATCCGGTCGATGTGACGAACAAAAAGGCTCGTGCGATTGTGGACCGAGTGAAGGACAAGCTGACCGGTAAGGATTTCGGCAAAGCGGAACCAGTGGCCGTCAATCGACAGATCGATCTGTTGATTCAGCAAGCAACGAGTAACGAAAATCTCTGCCAGTGCTACATCGGTTGGTGTCCATTTTGGTAACGAACTCAACTCCCAGGTGTGTGTGTTTATGTGTGTGAGTGTATGGGATATCGGCCTTAATGTTTCTTTGTTCAGGTATCTGTAAATAGTGCTTCAGTGGGCCGGTGTTTTGTTGGATCCTTGGTTGTCCTTCGATAATTTAACAATATGCAAATGATGCCTAATGTTACATAGTTTACAGTTCTGTCGACAGTTATGGTTTAAATTTACGTCGCTTACACTCTATATACAAAGCCCGAGAACGATTAATAATGAAACAACCGTATGTAATAAAACAAGCAATAGGAAGAGGAGACAATGCAGATCCGCTTATGACACGTGAAAAAATGTATTTCTCGCAAACAATTAGCAGTACACGTCAATTTAAGGACAGACCATCATCGGCACTCAACGGCGCTGCCCGTGTCCGCGATCACGGTGATCCCGTTCACTGCGATCGTAGTCGCGTTTGGGTTCACGGTCACGGTCACGGTCTCGCTCACGATCCCGCTCACGATCGCGACGTTTTTCCGGCACCACCTCATCCCGATGATGCCTCGAAGCTGGTTCGCGACTGCGACTATAATCCTCCTGACGACGTTCATTCGGCGGGTGTCTTCCTGCACGTCTTTCTCCCTTTCTCGAGCGATCCTCGTCCTGCTCGAGTCTTCTATCATCTTCCCATTCTTCTTCATCATTTCTATTCTTTTTCCCCTTTGCAGTGCGATCGGCGTCCCGTCGTTTACTGTCCTTCGTCTTTTTATCCGATTGCTTTCTCTTTTCAGCTTGTTTCTTCTGCTTCCTCGAAGTGTTTTCCTTCTCTTTAAGCTTTCTTCTTCTCTTCCGTTTGCTTGCTTCTTTCTCCGATGCAGAGCTGGAGCTGGAGCTGCTGCTGCTGCTGCTGCTGCTGCTACCGTCCGAACCGCTCGACGACGAAGAGGACGAATCGGACGACGACGACGATGAGCTATCCGAATCGGAATCGGAACTGCTGGAATCCGAATCACTCGAGCCGCTCGAAGCAATCGGAGCAGCGGGTAATGGTTGAATGACGGGTTTCGGGGCGTGCTTCAAAAAATCGCGCAACTCGTCCGTCAATCCACCGAGCCCGATCGAGGTAAAGTAATTGATGGCGAAGCGTGTGTTTTTGGGGTTGTCGCGCGGAAACAGGCCGGAGAACGGTTCCTGCAGCGTTGGATCTTTGAGCCGAGCGTTCAGCTTGAACAGGCCCATGTACTCGGCGAGCTCTTGGAACAGAATTTTGATGAATATGCGGCTCGAGCTGGTTGTGTCTTCCTCGTTTAGCCGGATGCACTGCAGCACGTCCCAGCCGATCGAGTCAGTAAACAGAAGATGGGCAAAGAATTTGCTCACGTTGCGCAATCGGTTCGTGTCCAGCCTGTGCGTCGTCGTGTACGTGTCTTGGAAGATCTGCTCGAACGGTGCGATATACATTTTGTTGATCATGCAGAACCGTTGCGCCAGGAGCCCGTAGAACTTTTCGTACGTGCGCTGCTCGGCACAGCAGTCGAGAAACATGTGACACAGTTCCTGCTCCTGGCCCGGCTTTAGTTCCATCTTCATCAGCTTGTGAGCGCACTCCTCGTAATCGAGGCTGGAGTGAATCGTTAGGTAGATGGTTCGTCGCAGAGCAATGAGATTGGTTTCCGTGTTGTCGATGATGGTGTCCTGCTTTTGTTTGCCACCTTCACCCTCGTCCGAGTCACTGCCGGCTTCGTCGTCATCGGAATCGCTGTCGCCGCTCGACGAGTCACTCTTGTCGCCATCGTCATCCTCTGCGTCGCTGCCGAGTATTTCTCGGCTGATTTCTTTGTATTTTGCTTCGTTCGCTTCATACTCCGGGTCCACCTTGAAGACGTCTGTAATGAGGAGCGGGAAAAAACATCTAATTAGACCGCAGCCGCCTATACACGAACAGAAACATGATTGCTTACTCAGTATGTCCTGCGTATCGGTCGCTTCGTCCAGCATTATCAAGTGGGTGAACTGGTCGTCTTCCTCGACTAGCTCGAGTGCATCCGCAACAGCGACATGATCCTTGAATCCGTCCTTTCTGATCTGAAACACTACCTCGATCATGTACTGCACCCGTTTGTCCAGCTTGCCTTCATGCAGAATGTTTTTAAGCATTTCAAAAATCGCGTTTATGCCCTTTCCCGACACCTCCGTCAGCTTTTGGCCGACCTCCTTCAGGAACGCGATCGCCACCTCCACCGAATCGTCGGTAGGATTTTCAACAAGCAGCGTTAGAATTTCCAGAGCCAGAATCTCGTGCGCCACGCGTTGATTGACCAGGTGCGCCACAAAGCGAGAGGCGGAAAGACAAATCGATTTATCATTCCGTCGGAATCCACGCTTGAACTGGATGACCAGACGCTGCAGCAGCAGCTCGCCAATGTTCGGGAACTTGGAGTTGATGATGGCCACGAGCGCCGCATAGACGTGCGTGAACGTTGGGGAAGCCGCCTGCGCCTGGATGATGGAACGGCACAGTAAACCGCGTCCACGGATTATGTTTTCCCGCAGCAACTCGCGCGTAATCACGCCAATGTTGTCCACGTTTACCTTGTTGATAAAGCCATGGATTGACTTCTTCAGTGCTTCCCACGAAATGCGCTGATAGGCCGCGGACGATTTGTCCGTAATTTCTGCCTGCATCATGCGCAACTTGGCCGGTGGTATGTATGCTCCCCCCGTTTTGGACGTCAGCAAGTCCACCGTTTTGCGGATCGCCGGCTTTTCATTCCGAAGCAATGATTCGTCACCTTCCTCCTTTGCGTGCTCGTCTTTAGCCTTTGCGCGGTCGTCGTTGCCCTTAGCAAGTTCTCTCCTTCTGTAAGCGTCATCGTCTCGACGGTTATTGCGGCGTCGATCACGAGAACGAGATCTTGAGTGGGAGCGCGAGTAAGAGCGGGACCTTGAATCAGAACGGGTCCGGTGCCGTCTGCGGTTTCCTCCATGGCGACGACGAGATCGAGACCGACGTGATCGGGACCGGGATCGGGACCGGGATCGGGACCGGAACCTAGAACGAAACCCCGAACGAGATCGTCGCCTCGAACGGCTTCGAGCATCCCGCAGGTCGCGTCTTTTGCTGCGGGATTCATATTCCTTGTCGATTTCGGAACCATGCGAGCGGGAGCGGGAACGTGATGGAGAAGAGGAATGATCCGAGGCCAGTTCGCCTTCCTCTACCGTGTCGTTCCGTCGAGTCACGACGGATTTCAATCGATTAGCTGGCGGGCTGGCGCTTCTTGACAGCTCCCGCTCCTTATCCTCTTTAGCTGTTGCTCCGGTATCATCTTTTTCTGTAGATGGTATTGCCACGGTAGGTTCTTCAATGTCGGGCATCGCGTGATAACGCACTGTAAACACCTGCACAGAATAGTGTCGAGTGGCAGAATAGGATAATCTTGCCTTTTTACTCCAAAACTAACGCGTAAACAACTCGTGTTCTGTTTTTCACGCTTCTTCTTTTACCGACTGACTTTCGCACTGACGCTAGCTGTCAAAATCTACTGTCATTTATGTCACAAGTACGGAAAATAATTCTCTTGGAAGGACATAATTACGATAAAGTAATGCGATAAGGAGAGGAAATAGTTGCAACCATTAAAATTTACCTTCATTTTAATACTGGTATGAAATTAAAAAAATGAATTGGGTGATGAAATTGTCATACCAAAACGGAATTCTAAAGCACGTTTGGCAACACTGCTCAGAATAAGCGGCCGAAAAGTTTGTAAACAAAGCAGCTGTCGACTACAAACGTGCTTCATTTCTCACGATGGCGGAAGCAGATAAGCAGTTTCTTTTGCCACCGCCTAAATTTAAGGACGAGGTAAAGAAAAGTCTCGACAGCTTTAGCCGTCACCTAAATCCTCATTTCTCAACACCGAGTGGAATGCTGCTAACGCGCGACAAGCAGCCGCCTCCGATGTACGGGCCACGTGGTTCTACCGTTCCACCGCGATTCTTGGGCAATCCACGGAAACGACCAGCAGAAGGATCGCCTTCGAACCATGGAAACAATCGGCAAATGCAACCGGGTGGATTTCAAAGTAATTACAAAGGAGGAAAACACAACCGTCCACCCCGACCGCCGAACAATCATGGATTTGATAAGGAGGTGAAGCCAGAATTGTTAGTTTTGGATTGGAAGCTGTGGTGCGAGAGATGCGACATTAATTGCCGTTCGGAAGAAGAGTATAGGCAACACCTGTCCAACCACACACCGTGTACCGTGCCGGGCTGTAAGTTTGTTGGACACCCGATGATCATGAAGAGACACGAGCGCCAAACGCATCGAGATGATGGTGGCTCGAAAGAACCTGCGGTGGGACCTTCAGCAGAAGAGATTGAGCAATGGAAAGAAGAACGCCGCAAACGGTACCCTACGAAACAGAACGTTATTCTACGGCAGCATGCACAGGAAGTGCGGTTCAATCGCGGTGAACGTATTGAGGAAAACAGGGATCGTTTTCCGAAACGACCTTCAGCGACGAACGATGAAGCTCGTGAGAACGGCCCAAGAAGAGACAACGGTCCTCCCACGGCCAGGTGGAAACGACCGAAGGGTAGAAAACGGACATTGAGGCCAGCACCGGTGCCGGTGGTTGAGGAATACCCGGGTAGAATATCATTCAAAGGAACTTCATTGTTAAAAGACTATAAAGATCCGCCCGTGAATAGCTTGACATTGCTTGGAGACTATGGATCAGGAAGTGAAAGTGGATCAGACGACGAAGAACTAGCGAATGAAGCGGTAGAGAAGCCAAAAGCATCGATCGAACAAACCAGCACCAAACAGTCGATCGTGGAATCAGAAAATGTGCTTAGCGAAGGCGAAATAGTAGGCAATGAAATAACTAACAATGAAATCAACTGTAACTTGGATGGATACACACGACCAGTAATCGAAGTAGAAACTGAGCCAATTTCTACAAAAACGGCAAACGTTCCCAACAATACTGTGGAAATTATCGACGAAGCTAATCAACAAAAACCGCAAATATGTGTTGCTACTGGATCGTCAAAAAACACCAGCACGGAAGAAAACTCCTCTCAACAAATATCGAAAAATAATGTTCCTAATGGACCATCCACAAGTGTGTCAAGTTCTTCAGCAGGAATACGACCGAAACAACAGAATCCCAAACGTGGAAACACTTTCAAAGCTGAACTTGTGACGAAACGCAACAGACCTTTGCTGGACTATTCGAAGCTTCGCCGATCCAATCAGAACACAATGTTGGAGAAATTGCTCGATTCAGACATCCGGCATGAGCGGAACGTGTTGCTTCAGTGTGTACGACATGTAATAGTGAACAAATTCTTCGGAGTAGGACAACCGAAAGAAAAAAATGCGACGGCACCTGATGTTAGTAATGTTAGCCAAGATGCCAAGGAATGAAATACATGTTTTTTTTATTGAATATTTATGCCGGATAACTTTACTGTGTCTCTATGCTTCTCTCTCTTTACAGCATAACACCAGCCGTGCTCGATGAGGCATTTTGTCCAACGCGGTTACTTTGCATTCGATTGGCCTGTATGTAGCGCATTTTGCACTCTTCCAAGTCCTTTATGCGCGACTTGACATGCTGAATGCGGTGCCAAGCCATTTGCAGTACCTTGGCCGATGCGTAACCAGAACCCTCGTGGGGTTGTCCAGTGGACACTTGCGTGAGATAGTTGATTTGTTCGGACAGTTTCGTCTCGACATTGTTGAGTGACTTAAGGAACTGATTAACGTTTGTTTCGGTAGCCTTTTGACTCGTCTTTTCTTTGCTCAGCTCCATCAGTGCGGCTCCTGCAAAGGGAGGGGGAAACGCGGGTTGAATGGGGCAAGCGAAGCAACCGGTTGCGCACAAAGAGCTTCTCAGGCGACTTTCTTACCGGCACTTTGCAAGCACAGGATCAATTCCCGCTCGATGTGATCCAAAGCTTGTATTTTGTCGATCGCAGTCATCGTGACTATCTCCGAACTGTTTGTGTGGTGAAGCAAATGTAAACAATCCTCCCCAAGCCGACACCGACATCTGTCAAAAAGCACGGCAGTGGAAATGATGGCAGCGCAGGCAACACTGCCACCATCTGACAGCTGGGCAGCTGGGCAGAAATTAATCACACACAAAGCACAGCAAAAGAACTTCCGTCGGTACTCGTCACGTTCCGTAAAAGACGGGCGCGCGCGGTGTTGTTACTTTTCTTGGTTCTTGGTGTCGAACCGTGTAAAATGTCGTGCTCTGTGGGAAGATGAACATTTCTGTGGCTAACCGACGCGGTAGGTCGCATTTTAGTTTTTCGTTTATTGCCGCTACGTAAGTACGTCCGAGTGTGCAGAGTGTTTTCGGCTGCCGACCGACCATCCGCACCCGGGTGGGCGTTTTTCTTCTGTCCCGTTTTGGATCGTGCTCGGCGATGAAGATAGCTGCTGCTGTTTTAGCCTGTGATACGCCTGTGAAAGCAAAAGTTTGTTCTACCGTTCAGCCGGGAGTTTCACCAAGCCGAAGTGCAGTTTTTACAGTGGTTCGCGTGAAAAAAGAAGCAATTGTGTTCCAGTGCGTGTTGGAGTCAGTGATTGTGTCGGGGATCGCCGCTGTCCTGGACAGAAAACACAAACATAATTAACGGGTTAAGCTGAAGCTAGAGGGCGGGCAAACGCCGACGAGCGCCGCAGATACAGGGACATGGTCGGACGGAAGATCGTGTGAAAAGCGGTGTGCGGCAGTGAAAAGCGGAAAGAAAATATTTTTGGGTGTCAGTGATCTTGTCCTTTAGTTGGTAGTGAAGGTGGTGGTGGCGGTGGTGGCGACGGCGGCAAAGAAGCTGTATTGACTGAAGGAGATTTTTCACTTTTCCTCTTCCCAATGTAAGTGATGCTAATTATAAATCTGGGTATGGGAATATTTTATGCTTGCTTTGCCTTTCGGCAGGGGACCCCAAATGTCTAAGGCCAGGCAAGTGTGTCTTCCTCGTTTGGAAAACGCTTCGCTTCACTTATCCTTTTTTAGCAGCTTACGATCAAACACCCTTTTGATAAGAAAGACGTCCAAAGGCAGCGTCCAAAGTGATGGATTCGATTGATTGGCCAAGCGAGTGACACAGCTTCATCGATGATAAGTACAAAGGCAAACACGCGCGCGATTGATCGTTGAACCGTTGAAAAAGCGACCAACCTCCTTTTTCGTTGCGAGATGATGTAGCTGCGTTCTTTCTTGGTGAAGATCAGACGAAACAGAGCAGCAGTGATCGTATCATCGATGTTGTTGCTCGGTGTCGTCGCCGGATGGCATTGGACATTTGCCTCTGTGTCGCCATGAAATTTATTTTTCTATTTATAGTAACGATCGAGAGTCAAATGAATCTTTGAAAACGTGGTGGCCCTGCACTGCGATCCTAGCGCTGCCTCCTCGATGGGGGCACATAACATTTAGTAAGCAGATCAACGTTGTCGGGTGGACAAGAAAAAAAAAACAAAATATGCCCCTTGCGACCCAGAGAGTCAAAATGTCTACGACTAGCGGAGAAGAAGCGGCGTCCTTCTCCCGGATTGGGAAATGCATGCACGTGAAACCAAGATTTGAATTCACAGCTCACGCTGAGTGCTGGTTTATTGCCCTTTGGAGCGTTATGCTGTAAAAAGAGGCATCAACGGGATGGTCGATCTGCACCATTCCCGATAAACACCAGATTACCGATGCAATCGGGTGCTCGGGTCATAACGCACCGGCTGCTCTTCTGCGCAGGAGACAGAATGCCGATCGTAATTCATCTGTAACGCTGTTCAGCTTTTACTAGACAAAACGGCAAACGCTTGTTCTCGCTATATTTAACCAAGGGTGTGGAGCATTTAATATGTTTTGAATCCTCGGTATTTGGTGCTCTCCTTGCTTTCCACCGTCCCTCGAAGTAAAATGAAAACACCTGTTGTAAACGACGTGTCATACAACTCGCACGGAGCATGTTGGGTCACTCGCAGGGAAAAAGAAAAAAAAACTTTGTCTAAATATTAGCAATTTTGTCGGCGAGGAGAATTGTTTAAAGTTTTCCCGAAGAATGCATCGCACAATAAGGTCGAGAAACCGAAGTTCTTAGCTTCAATTTGCTGTTTTGCTAACATGACCGCAACACACAGCTCTTTTTGCACTCCTCCACGTGTCGCAAAGCAAAGCGTGCGCGTACAATAAATCTAACGCGCAGCGTGTGTTGCCACCAGCAACGCCGCATCGTCGTTCTCGTCGGTTTTGTGGGTGAATTGTTTATGTGACTAATTTTCAAACCTCCGCCCCGCCATTTGTTGGACCGTTGCCAAGGTGGCGCGGTGTAGTGGAATGAGTTATTCAGCCTGCTTTGATGTAATTTTCGCACAATTTACCCAGTAATGCGAATCGATTAGGGGAATCGCTTCGAATGGTTAAGGTGTTTAAATTTTGACGTTAAAACTTAACTTAGTTGAGTAAGAAGATGTAGACATTCTTCCTATGACGTGTGCGGTGTTGAAAGGCAGCTCACTTTGCAGCGTTTCACAGCGGATGTATTATGTAGCTAGCTTTCTTGCCCTGAGCGGCGTTTCGGTTGATGCCACTGCCATTATGGAAGCGACGGGTGCTGTCACTGGTGCTGTCAGCTCTCTAGGGCGTACAGCAGCAGACTAAGGGACTGTATTTTCCCGAATATGTTTTGCCAAATAAATTTCCTCTCGAAA
This sequence comes from Anopheles stephensi, assembly GCF_013141755.1. Classification (NCBI taxonomy): domain Eukaryota; kingdom Metazoa; phylum Arthropoda; class Insecta; order Diptera; family Culicidae; genus Anopheles; species Anopheles stephensi. Next base: position 88,129,062 of record NC_050203.1, on the reverse strand, counting down.
ATAACGCATCTCGAGCGACGCCGGGGACTTTCTGGGGCTTTTCTGGGGTGGATGATTTGCCTGGCTGTCGTGAAAAAACGGCAGTTTTTGGCAGTCCTCGTTGTGTGCTATCAGACCAGACCAACCCAGCAGTGGGACGAATCGGTTGTGCTGTGCGCTTAGGACGAAGTGTAAGCCCGAACACACCAGTATTCGGTAGGGATTTCCACAGGGAAAAATTGCCATTTCCCGTGGACGGCGTGCGGTGTGTGATTGCCTCCAAACCACAGCCATTTCGGACGAAATTGTATACGCCCGTGGCTGTTGTGATTCATATCTGCGGGCAGGTGCAGTGTCGACGTGTTGAGTAGGCCATTGTCCGTCTGGTATTTGGCCACCGCCATCACGCAACATCTACGTAGTGCTTCTTCGAAGGCGTAAGTGGACGGCGCGTGCGAGTGTTCGCAAAAGCAAATATAACAAATATCAATCTGGTTCCGCCTTTTATAGATACTACCCGACGCAGGAAATTATGTATCGCAGGCAGTTTGTCGCTCTCATCCCATAGCCCTGCTCGTTTGTAAAGATCTCCCAGGAGAAGTCGCATGATCGCGAGCCAAGAACCGACGAATAATTATAGAAATTTTGCAAGCTACGGAAACCTTTGAATTCGCGCAGGACCCGGCGAATCAATGAGCGATGCAACTACAGGCAGGCAACTATCCTTTCGTAGCCCATGAAAATTGACCACTGATCCGGTGATTAGTAATCGCGAGTTTAATTCGGCAAGCCACGCTCCTGCAACCGCACCGCAATCAAAGCCTCGCACCCAACCGACTCTCGATCATGACCATGCATCAAAACTATGTTGTCCTCGTTTGGTACATCATTATGGTGATGATACTGATATATCTGTTCGTTTTCTCGCAATAACACCAGACACACAAACTAGACAGACACTTGAACGCAAGAACACAATCTCACAATCTTCAAATCAGCTAGACAAGCAATACTTGCATACTGTCGCCTATAGCAACGAATGGAGCGCCAAAACCAAATACGATCCGCGATCATCGAGACGATCGATCGTGGAGAAAATGGGCAATATTCGAAGGTTTGATTTGATATAAATAAACTATACAAAATACCAAGCAAATACGAGCGAATATATGATGATTGATCGTCGTTTGTGCGATGTAGGCACTACAGCCACGAAGTAAAGGGTTTCTTTTCGAGGTTGAGAAATATCGTTCGATCAGCGTATTTAAAAGCATTCCTTTTAACCGATTCTGTCCGGTATTTCACTGAATGTCAAAAGGTTTATCCTCTACTCAAATCCGTGCGTGCGTGCGTGCGTCATACTGTCTGTGGTCGAAGAGAAATGGAAGTTTATAACTGCCGCGGATACGTAAATATGTGTGTGATGGTCGTCGTCATCCTTTTCCGAACATATTTCACGTATTGGGTTGGGCATTCGAGACATACAAGGTGACTATTTTTAAGCCTGTGCAATTCGATCCGTCCATTCACACGCGAATGATTTATTTGTAAAGGAAAGAGTTGGTATTTGAGCGTAAATTATTTCATCGACACATGTGTTGCATTTATTTGCAGAACGAAGATTATTGTGCGTGGCCGGAATGGATGCTTCGATAATTACGGTCCAGGCGCAGTACTCCTTCAAGGGATCGAACAATGACGAGCTGTGCTTCAAGAAGGGCGATATCATAACACTGACACAGCGCGAGGAAGGTGGCTGGTGGGAAGGTACACTGGGCGACAAAACGGGCTGGTTTCCCAGCAACTACGTTAAGGAGTATGCCGGTAAGTTGGACGAGGCGGGCTGTTTTCGAAAATGGTTTGTTGATTGCCCTATGCTGCATCTCGGTAGGTCCGTTGCCCTTGTCTGAAACAATAAGACCTCCAGAGGAAATACAGGCCTTTCGATCGGTCGTCTTCCGCGACTTGCTGGAAAGTGAGAAAGCGCACGTTGCCGAGCTGCGAGGACTGGCCGAAAACTTCCTGGAGCCGCTGGAAGGCAGTCAAATGTACGTAACGTTATGCCCAATTTTGCTACGACGTAGTTGGACAACCTTTTCCTGCTTTCATTACAGACTCTCTGCCAACGAATACACGCAGCTTACGTGTAACTTTCTCGAAGTGGTAGAAATGCACGAAGAGTTCCTGCAAACGCTGGAGGACTGCAATGATCGCGTAGGGAAAGTGTTCTTATCGAAGGCACCAACGATGAAGAAAATACACCAATTCTACTGTGCCGCCCATCCTCGTGCCATTGTAATAGTCGATAAGTTTCGGTAAGAGATGCACTAACCCGCTGCTGGAGTGCCGTTTTCTATTGTAATGATGTGTGCTTTCTTGTTCTGCAAATAGTGAGGAACTGAATGTGTTCATGGAAAAACAGGGTGCAGCTAAGCCGGGTTTGCTCGTGCTTACTACCGGTCTTTCGAAGCCGTTCCGGCGTCTGGATAAATATGCAGCCATACTGCAGGAGCTAGAAAGACACATGGAGAGCGGCCATCCGGATAGGGGCGATACGCAGCGGAGCATTGCGGTGTACAAGGACATAGCTTCGTCCTGTTCCGCTACCCGACGGCAGAAAGAGTTGGAGCTGCAGATATTGACTGGGCCGGTACGTGGTTGGCAGGGTGCGGAGTTGAGCACGCTCGGTGACATCATACACATGGGCAGTGTGGCTGTTGGGCCGGAGCATAAGGATCGTTACTTGGTACTGTTTCCCCAAACGCTGCTAATACTGAGCGTGAGCCAACGCATGAGCGCTTTCAAGTATGAGGGAAAACTGCCACTGACGGGCATCACTGTGAACCGATTGGAGGATACGGATCAGCTCAAGAATGCATTTGAAATCAGTGGGACACTGATCGATCGCATCGTAGCCGTGTGCCAAGGGCCGAGTGAGGCCAATCGGTGGGTGGAACTGCTTGGTCCCAAGTCTGGTGCGGCCGAACAGAGCAGCACTGTAGTAGGGACGGTGGACATGAAGCGCAACGTGAGCAGCTCTGCAGTCAATATTCCTCAGCCTCCACCCCATGTAAGTACGATCTTTTGCGTGCATGTGCACGGTTTCGTGTGCAACTGCTCTAGGGACAAGTGTGAATGTGAGGGACGTCACGGTGTCCTCGGGTGGAATGATAACGTTAGAGAACTATTGTTTCAATAAGATCGTCCAAAGAGTGTGCGGGATGTATCATTTAAAATTTTATTTTCTCTCTCTCTTTCTCTTGTTTGATTGTCTTTCGAAACACACACTCTTTCCTATTCTTAACTCGTTTATGGTGGCGTGTGGCATCTTCTTTTCTTATTCTTGAATGACTGTTCCGATTCGTATGAACAAACTCGATTAGGGCAAAAAACAGTTAGCACTCGACTCTCGTGGCTACAGTACTCGTGTATCGGTATGTGCATATGATGGTGGTGGCCAGTGGCACCGTACCTATGGTGCCGACTTTGTAGCGACACTTCCCCCGTCCAACTATCCCCCAACCGCTCCCTATGCCGAACTGACCAGCTACTTCCGGCGCCTTTTCCGGGCGGGTGAACTATCTCGGTATGTCGTACAAGCTTTGCTCTACCCTCAAGTTACATGTACATATGCCAGAGGGGAGGTCGTAATGAGAAGACGACGGCATAAAACGACGGTACGGATGCAACGGCGTGAGAAGGACGCTGCGGCACGTGCCGAAGCGCCAAAGCAGAGTGAAAGCGACGCGATATCCTCAAACCCGGCACAGCACGGAAAGGAGGAAGCTGTAGGAAAGGACGCTTCGGAAGCAAGGGACCAACTGACGCAGCACAGCTACAATTCTAGCGATTCCGAGAGCTCATCCTGTGCCTCATCTTCCTGCTCCAGGAGTCGATCAAATTTTGAACGTCAAAATGCGGTAGATTATGTCGAGGAGGATGACGATGCGTACGAAACGATAACGTTTTTTGCTGGCAAAAGTAAAACGAATGCCGATAGCAGTTGTGAAGACAGCACGGTGTATGAAAGCTACGACAATCCGCACTCTACCGAGGGTGATTCTTTCGAGTATAAACACGACACGCAGAAAGAAGGAGGCGAAGAAGAGGGACAGTTGCTGTCGGAAACTGGCGATTGTGATAGAGCTCGCAGCTCCGAAATGATCGGCTCAGCAGCCATACCATTTTTGCGATTAAACGATCGAGAATCGCTCAACAGCAACGGCGGAGCACACGCGGCCAGCGGTCGATCGAAAGCGGGACCATCGTCGGGAATCCACACAACCACCGCACGGTTGCTCTTGGGCGATCTGAAACAGCAATGCTCGGAACAGTCGCAAATGTCGAGCTTTGAGCATCGGGCTGCCCACGGACGAATGGCTTGCGAGAACTTGCTCAATCTGGACGAGTCCATGAAGATAAAACATTCGCTGCAGCAGCGAACGATCACCGAGGAACGGCACAGTATGCCGACGTACTTTGTGGGCAATCGCTTCAACAACTCGTCGGTGACGGAAATATACATTCCTTCGTGGAAAGAAGACTGCCAGGTTGGCGATGGGCAGGCACTCGCGACGACGACGACGACACCACCAAACGCCAACGCAGCTCATGGCGTGAGCAGTACCGATCGTAACAGTGTACATTCCAGTTCGCTAGACATACCCGCCATGGTTCCTGTGCCCGATCCGGTGACGGCCGAGTTGCTGTACAACTTTCCCCCGGCCGAAGTTGACGACACGCCAAATCGGATGCTCGGATGTTTGTCTCGGGAGCAATCACCATTCCGTAAGCATTCAATCAATTCTGATAAAAAGCTTGTGCTAAATACAAATCATCATAGAAAAGACAAGGACGATTCACAGTCAAATAATGCCAATGGATCGGAAACGCGGGTAGACGACAAAGGCTTAACGGCAGCTGTTCCAAGCGCAACTGCAAGACGTTGCCTGAGTTACCAGTATGTGGAACTGTCTGGTAAAAGAAATTCGCCACTATCCGCTAAGCGACACGATGCCAACAACAATATTGTCTTTAGTGGAGAGAGAGGAAAATACGACAAACGTGCCACGAACCGCCGGGAAGATGATACCGATCGCCCACCGGCTGGCCCTGGTCCCGGTTGCCCGGAGCATAAGTGTCGGTTTTGTAGTTTCTATTCGCGGGGCCACAGTCCCCATTCTAGCGATTCAGGTATGGCCGGTAGTTGTACGATCTCGTCGCCAGATGGGCCCGCTAAATTTTCCGGTGATTTTCTTCTTTGTGATTATGCAGAGCAGCGTATACTGGGCGAGGACGCTGAAGCTCGTGAAGAATACCCAGTGCACGAACGCGAAACGCGCGCCGTGGATGTTGTTGATGGCATGGGACGAGCGTGTGCCCAAGTGTTTGCGCTGAGACAATCCCGCTCGAGCCACAATTTGGGTAGATTTGCGCTCGTTCGTGAGAGTGAGTTCGATTACACTGATAGTGGACAGTACGATCACCATAATGAACCACATCCTCATGATAATTCTCAGTCTCATAGCCGGCGGCAAGACTCGCTGAAGCAAAAGTCCACCGTGACGGGTGGCGCCGGTGCCGGTGCGGTAGAGCCGGGACTGTCCGAGCATCCAGACAGACATGCGTTGCACTACGAACACGCAGGACCTGATCGGACAGTACGCAGTCGCAGTGAGGATCGCGCGTTATCACCAATCTCATCGCCAGATCGAGACGCATCCGAACCGCGACACTATTCCGGTCGCAGCCGTATCGTGGTGAATCTATTCGATCGGTCGTCCGCAGCCACCACGCAGCAACGCGTCCCGACGCAGTCGTCCGTGCCGCCGTACGGTGAGATGGCGGCGGATAGGATCACTTACAAAACTGGCCTCTATGCACACTGGTGGAAGAAGGAAAAGTTACCGATATTTGTCGTCACGAGCAACGAGTCGCTGAAGTTGCCACCGGCCGCTGGGCCACTGTCACCGCACCATGCACTATGTGGCGGTGAGCACAGTAAAGGTAGAGGTACAGAGCTTAGTAGCAAATCGTCGACCAGCCGATCGGGCGACACTCCTTCCGATGGTGACAATGGTCCGTTGGCTCGTCTCAACATTTCTGCCAACGATGGTGGAGCCGGTCGGGGTTCAGGCAAGAGTGTTTCTTCCGTTTTTTGTTGTTGAGTTGGCTGTTTTGATTTGCTGCTTCCTTTGTTGATTTTTCTATGTTTTCTTTCCGTTTTCATTTTCTTCTCACCTTTTTTCATCTTGTGTTGCTTGCGTTCGTCTCATTCGGCCTGGTTGTTAATTTCCATTTCCTTGCAACTGCTGCCATTTCCTTCTATCTTGCAGAACACTGTACAGAGTTTGTTTCAATGTTTGTATTTCTGTTTTTATCAACAATCTCTAGCAAAGTCAACTCTTGCTGGAGGTGCCTCAATAGTTACACGTGGCGCAAAATCGCCAGGAATATAGCATATCTGCTTGCGTGTGTGTGTGTGTGTGAAGCTCTGTTGTACATAAAGTTTGGCCAACGCACCCTGCCTGAGCCCTGTGATCGAGCATATTCCCATCAGTATAATCACATTTCGATAGGACACATTGCGGACTAGCCGAATGCACTAATATAAAGCGCACCTCAGGGTTGGCCTACCGGACACACTGTTTCATCCACCTGCACCTATCCAAAGCTTTCCATCCGATTGCGATCGATGTTGCGTGTTTTGTTGTTATCAGCTGCGTTCTAAGCATCGCCGAACATTCCCCAACTTTTCCTCCGCTGTGCAGTTGTGGGCAGCTCGATGTGAATGATGAATGGAGTTGTGAATTGGGTTTGAGATCGTCGTTGAATGGTGCGTGAGCGTTAATGAATGTGGTTGCTTTTGTCAAAACAGATGTCACCACCGTCGGCAACCGGAAACAGCCATCCGTCGCGGAGCGGCACGTCCAGCATCGTGCAGCACATGTCGCAACACAAACGCAGCCAATCGTTCAATCACCATCTGAGCTACAATCAAGTTCAGCAGCAGCAGCAGCAGCAGCAGCAGCAGCAGCAGCTCCAGCAACAGCAACTAAAGCAACATCAACCGAATCCAAGTCTGTTAGCTTCCCCGAACTCCCTGAACCTAAATCGTCACGAGGCAAACCAGGCGGCACCAAATCAAAAAGGTTTTTCGGAAAAAGGTAAAACGAGCATATCACTGTACTGTCCGATTTCGGGCCGCACCAACTAATTCACAAACTGTGTTGTTTAATTTTAGCTAATTGGAACATAACAAACTTAAGACCTGCACCTCCGTTGCGACCGGCCTTTTTAAGCTCGGTGGCCGTCAGCAGTGCTGGCGGCGGTGCGGCTGGCAGCGGATCGGGCGGAGGACGGAGTGCAACGGCAAGTATTACGGGAAGCATTGGTGGAGCTGCGGCCAGCTGCGTCGGTGGTGGCAACAGCAACAGTGGAGGGGGCAGTGCGGGCTTGAATACGTCCGAGAGCGCGCACCACAGTCTGTCTTGCAGCTCGAGCTCCAAGGTATCGCCCACCTACGAGGAGGACGCATTGGTGCTCCGCGTCATTGAAGCATACTGTGCCGCTTACCAGAGCACCTCACGCAACACGCTGCACTCAGGTAGGAGGAAGCGTTTCTTTATCTTGCTCTGTCGCTCCGTTGAATGCTTGTTTTGTAGTCGCTTTCAAATGTTCCTGTTTTTTTGAGTTCTTTCATTCGTTATGTGTCTTCTAATAATTGACTATTTATTAATCGCACCCGGAGTGGTTTGGGGGTTTCGTGTGATCATGCTCGGGAAAATGGGGAAATCGTGTCGTCAGGAAATGCTTTCTCCATGCAAATGCTAACACAGGAACGGAGGGTTAGCTGCGGGGAAAAGGCCATGAAGTGCAGAAGAGGATAACAAATCCCCGATACCAAAATTCCACGAGCCTTGCTTAATCAAGCAAGTCTCGCCTTTACATTCTATCGTGATGGTTCGCGTGGTAAGAAGGAACAAAAACATGGTTCTTGTTGGACTCTCTTTATGTATAGTGTCATAATATATGTGTATTTAAGTTCACACATTTTCACTATTTTAATGTTACATCACTACGTTATTAAGCATGCAATTTTGTGTTTAAATGTTGCATCCTTTTTCCTTTTATGTTTCATTATCTTCAAAGCTTGGCAAGATATTTCCAATGGTTTGCATCGCTCGTTTTGCTGACAAACACATGAGATTGCTAAAGAAATGACACACACACACTGAAAGAAGGCTAAACTCTTTTATCGTATTATGTCTTCTCTCTTTTCCCATTGCCTATCTGCTCTTTCAATCCTATTCCTTTCATTACGCCGACGGGACGACGACGTGTTTGGTTATCGATCGTTCGTTTTGGCTTACTTTATACTAAACGTTACGTACAACGTTCAAACGAATCTGCTACCTATAAAACGCACCCACCATTCCACAAACGTTTCATCAATTGGCCCGCCTCTCCCTTCCCCCTGTACCGACCCGCTCCAAACCTGCCCGCAGCATTGCTGCCATGGACGCCGTGTTTGCCAATCCGTGGCGGTAAGCTGAAAACAAGCAAACATTTTTCCTCGTCCAATCCTCAGCTGCCCTTCACCTGTTCCTCGCTCTCATCCTATCTCCCGAGCGGTGGCGGTATCAAGAACAGCAGGACACACACATCGACAAATAGCATTAACTCGTCACACATCTGGCGGGAAGCAAATCCAAACAGTTTCAATCTTTACGCTGCTTCGATCGCGACTCTCAGTACGACGAATGGTGCTCCCCCGTCTCAGCAGTACCAGCCGCAACAACAGCAGCCACACCATCCACAGCGTGCTCGCTATTCTATCGGAGGCTACGGCAGTACCGAGTGGCGATCACACCTGGAAGAGTCCGGTCGCAGTACGAACGGAGGGCCACGCTCGATCAATACGTTTAAGACTGGTGCGCCATCCACTACGACGGCCTATCATAATCCAATCGCTCGATCTGGCTCGAACTATGATAACATTTTCATGAACTCAAACACCAACACGCCACTGTTGTCACGCGTTTCGAAGCAGCAGACCGTGTGGATGAACGCGAATCAGGCTCCAGGTGCTCCGGGCTTAAACCACTCTTACTACCAGCACCATCATCATGCTTCTCCGCATCACCATCGCCATCGACACCGGACAACGAGTCGCGAGCTGGATGCAGTTCTCGCCGACAGGGATACAAGTCCACCACCGCCGGCACCGGAAGGTGGCGGATACATCGGCGAATATATGCCCCTGGGACACTCGTCTACGCCCGGCGCTGGTGTGTCGCTGTACGATCGTCGCCTGAATCGGTCGTTCGAAACAGCGCAGGGATTGAAGCGAAATTCAAAAATATCACAACTCCGCCGTTCGACTCCACAGCTAAACGGTGACGACGGAGAAAACGATGACGTCGGAACACGGCGCGGTTCATCGATGCAGGAGGACAACCTGCGCGACGATATGTCGCACAACTCGGTGTCATGCTGCAACAAGCTGTGGATGTTTTACTGGCAGCATCACCGATAGGGATATTAGAACTTTACAGCCATGCAGCCAGCTTTCTGTTCGTGCCACGGGTCAGCGCGTGTTGCCGAAAGCAACTGACTCGCCCACACTTCGGCTGTTATCCTGTCGCTTAGCGAAGGATATTCTGTGAACTGTTTACAATTATTCAACGGTGTGATAGTTGATCCACACCTGATCCGACTGTAGCGTCGTACACTCGTAGCTCGCACAGGACCGATTACACATAACGTTCATCATACATACAACACAAACCAATATTTTATACACTCTTATATATACACACATTTATATGTATAACCAACTGCTGTACAGGGTATACAACTTAACGGCTGTAGTGTGACGTCTGTAAACTGATAGTGTATTTGTTGTTGATCAGTTTTTGTTGTTGTGTCGTGGTGTTAGCGTCGTACGACATCGTGTTTGTGTGTAGAGCGCGGCTTGCTTTATTAATCTGTCGGCATAAAAAAGGTCGGAATTGATACACTCGCATGGAAAAAGATGACCAACCTTAAATTCGGCACTCTTTTCTTCGTTTTCGACCGCCATTCGCTGCGATTGGCCGTATTAGTGGTTCACATGGCGCTAGGAATAGTAAGAAGTAGCCCTGCCTATACTGAGCAGTCAAACTGCATATACTCCGTGTTGCTTGTTGTTGTGGATATACAATGTAGAATTAGCGTTAAAGGTAAACCCCCAAAACAGATGGGGGTTTCGATTTCGAATCTTAACAGGAGCTACTTAACAAACCGTGGGTTAGAGAGACAAAACTAAGTGACGATAATAAATAAACTCGAAACACTATACTACAATTCAGCTAGCAAACAGCATCTCCGGGAGTGTATTGATAGATGTCTTGCTAGTGGTCTTTCATTTATCACTGTGCAGCTTAATCTCCCTAAGTCCTTCTTGATCGAGAGAAATGCAGGCAAATGTTGTGATATTAGGTGAAGTTAAGTTATAGCTGCTTTATTCAGAATTGTGTCTATAATCCCCTTAGAAAGTGGATGTGATTGGTGAGAAAGTGAAGGTCCCCAAAAACATGTGGACCAATGTTCTTGCTAGTTCTGTGATGCACTTATCTTCGTCCCTAACACCCTCATGTTCACCAAGACCTCCCAGTAAGTAAAGAAATGTGCTTGATTTAGGCAGTTAATTTAAACAGACCAGGGCCTGGTAGATAGATGTGATGAAAGAGAATGCCGACCTAAAAACGTGATGTGTGTGTGTGTGACACCATAACCATGGCCGTCCGCTATAGAAATGCAAAAATGCATGAAAGGAAAAAGTGTTCACAGAAGATTAAGTTGGCTTGTGTTTCACGGGGTTTTATGGCATGGTAGACGAAAATAAATAATCTTTTTTCTGTTTTATTTTTGCTCTAAACATCAGTAAAACAAATGAGCACCAGGGGGGGGTGTGTAAGCGAGGCATTTGTATTGTTTTCGGCTTGCGGCTTCTTAGCGCTCTTGTTGAGCTGCTGCCACGCCTGTGCGATCTTCGTGTCGGCTGTACAAAACAACAGCCAGCGAAATGGTCGTGTTTCATTTCATACCGCGCACTGTACGACTGCGGAAGTCTTTTGTGGTCCAATGCGCGGTCGGTCAATTACGATTTTTATGTCCCTTCCCTCTGTGGTGAGTGGTGACGTTGAATCGGGAGGCGCGAAGTTTCATTTTTGTTCGACTCATCTTGCACCGTGTTTCAAAGGGAGAAGTAGTACGCTATTACGTCAGGTTATATGATTTCGATGAATGATTGATGTGATCGTCGTGAAAGGGAGGAAATTTGTAACATGGATTTTGATTTAGTTTTGTATGCAAGAGCACACACTCAGCAGGTGTGATAGAACTTATTGTGTAAAGTCTGGTTTGTTCACTCATTTGAATTGTGTTGAGCATGGTTTATAATTAGTGTGTTTCGCTACCATTTCTATGGTTTGAACGTCGGTAGCGTCTTCCGCGGCTATCAGCAACTCATCAGCAGGTCGTGAAGTGGTAATTTGGTTTCGAGGTCGAAAAGAAACATTTCTGCTCCCTTGGTGAGAACGCGAACCTCTTTGCTTCTTCTTTCATGGCCTCCCAAACCCTCGCCAAAAAAAGAAAAACAATGGCCAAGAGAACTACCCTTACGGATGCTTCTGTCGTCGCCCTCCACAGTATAAGGGCTGATCTAAATCTAAAAGTGTGAATAATTACGCCCACGGATGGATCGGTGGCTGGTTGGTCGGGCGCAACCTTCAAAGCGCATCGTGCTGTTGTTGAACAAATTAAATATCACACCACGAACGGGAGGACCTCTCCGGGCACGAACTGACCCGGTTTTGTCCTCGGTTTCTGGCGGTGTTTCGGGGGATCGACTACAACAATGGGGTCAGTTTTCGGGAGGTTTTAGAGTTTGAGCTTTTTTGATGATGTGCCGCTTGCGTCCCGTTATGCTGTTTTTAGTTCATATTTTCCCCGTTTCGCGGTGTGTTGCTGCCGGATTAATGCTTCTGTAATATGATACTTTGTTTCTCGATCTATATTTTCCCGATCTTACACCCTTGGTTGGGGTTCTTTAGTAGTAGAGTGTCTAGTAGAGCGAGACCACAAAAGTGATTAGTTTTCTGAGTTTTATATTTGTTACTTTTTTTTCTTTTTTATTTAAATTTATGTTTATTCCGGTTCGATCTGCCCTCCCCACGGCTTTTCCTACTGTCTTGGTTTGATCCTTCTCGCGTCGGTGATATGTGACGGTGTCAGGTGTCGAGTACGATGAAATGACCCCAACCCTACGGCAACTGTTCATCAGTGTGCGTCAGCTGCAGCAAGATATGGCACAGGTTAAGCTGCAGATCGCCGAGGAACGCAACCAGCGGGGTCATTTGCAGCAGGTGCTCATGGGTCATCTGGAAACGTACGGGGCAACAAACACAAAATGCTGAAGCAACCAAAAATGGCGGTCGTTCACTGGACCTAAACAAGTAGCTAAAGATGCGCTACAAATCATATAGAGGAGGATTGACCTTAGTGAACTAACATTTATCAGTGTGTATTCCTACAGAGACGAGTATGTTGAAGGCAGTGGAAGTGAAATCGGGTTTATTAACACAATCACACACGCACACACATCTATTTACAATTAGTCTAATTATTTCCGAGTATCGTTTGCTGTCAACTAATTTGATTGAAAGTGAAAACCTTCCAGCGATAACAAAATAACAAACGAAAAGCACGGATAAACAAATGAAAGGAAGCAAAAAAAAACACAGCCTACTTGCTTTTTGTATAGCGTCGGAAGAATGTCCGCATCCGAAGAGTGGTGTTGGTGTTTTCGGGCATTCGTGTAAAAATGGGTCGAAAGTGTGTCCGTGTCCGTGAAAGTGATAACATATCGAACAATCGTTTGTTAGAAAAGGTGGATTTTTTGTCCCGCTCTCTCTCTTTCTCTCTCTATATATATCTTCAGCTCTAGCTGATTCTTCCCGTTTCCCACAATGGGGCTCCTCATCGGCAGGCCATTTCGCCGAGTGACCGATCCGAACAGTTTGGCTGGGCTGCTTGAGCGTGTCATGCGCTGCCTTTTTAATAGAGTTTTTCCTGCCACTGTTTCGTGCTTGAGCAAAAGTGGATGGGGAAATGGGTGGGAGGACAGCTCGAGCTGGAAATGTTCAATTTCAACAAATTCAGCACCGTCCCCAGCCATTGATGGAATCCGTCAGTCGATGGTGTGAGTAAAAGTGAAGCAAGGCTTTTGGTCGAAAGTGAAAATCGATCTACGGGTGGTGCGGCGGCGAATACGCATTGGCATACATAACGCTTAATTACGCCGAAAATTGACCGTGGCAGTGTGTGAACACGGGGTTGTGGGGTGTGTTGTGTGACCGTGATCAGGATGAACGAGTCTTTGACGCTGTGAGAGTGGGAGTTGACCATGTGGGAACAATTTTTCGACCGTACCCTCTCCGGTGGCTGTGAAGATTCGATTTCCAATACCGTCCTTCAAGTGTCGGTACTGGTGAAAGAAAATTCATTCGAGTGTCGTAAAAAACAACTCACACAGCCACGCTGCTGCTGGTGATGGGGGAAATTTTCACTCCTCGGCAAGCCATTTAATTGCACTTGATCGGATGGTAATCATGACATCATCCAGATGTGGGTCAGAAACGTTTCCCAAAATGTTCGTTTGCTTTTTTCCGCAAGGACGGAGTGAAGCTGTCTAATGATCGATTGTTTGAATTGACAGGATAGAAACACATTTGCAAACAATATCCGGCAAAGAGATTAAATGTCTGTTGATGAACGAAAAGGAAACCAAAACTCGAAAGACAAATGAACATTGGCAGCAATCGAAGCGTGAAAAATGTGGTGGCGCGTTTAAGCGTTTGTGCGGTTTTCTCGGCAAACGGCCGTTTTGGCGCGCGTTCGCCAACTTTCCAGCTACCATCATCGGCCATTCGTTTGAGCTTGGAACATTATCGTTCAGTTTGATGTTTTCCAACCGTGCTGCAAAAGGGAAAGCTTTCGCTCACGTGGTTGCCGTTGCAATGCAGAAAATTGCAATATGATGGATTAATTAAATTTTACGTTCTATTTAATTTATCGTTTACGCTGCTCTGACCGCTTGTGGTATTCGGTTTCGATGCGCTGTCATCATCGATGGAAAAAATTGAAAGTTTCACCTTCACTTGCTGGTAGTTGGTATGAAGTTGCCCGTTTTTTAAGAACATTAATCGAACTGGAACGTTCAAATATGACAAATTATACAACAGCTGTATAAAACAAATGGAAGTGCATGTGAATCGGATACACACTTTCAAAAAGTTTGTCAAACAAGATTATTTTCCTTCGATGATATTTATACGGCACATTTGGCAAATTATACGTATCCGCAATAGATCCTTTTCGATCATGCTGGGCATAATCAACGACATTGCATGGATGCTTGGAGAACACAGAATATCTTGGCAGCAATCACGCCGTAATCGATCCTCGCTTGATCGCTGCCTGATAGAGCGATGGACTGCACGGCTCTAGACTTAAAATCATATCAATCACAGACTCAATAGCGTCTTGGATGGACCTATTCGTTCAGGAACAGTAGGGTGCTCGTATGATGAGGCTCGAACGAACTCGACCGGTCGGCAGCTTAGAAGCAATTCTGTAATTGCTGTGAGTGATTCCGCCTCTTCTGCTGGCTTCGATGGACGTCACGGATGAGTGAATAGATTGCAAAAATGGAATAAAAAACACCAACAAGAACGACGCGCCTCGTGCCGCGTGTTTGAAGTGGAAAATGGTTGAAAATAAATTGCTTCTCTATTGACGCTGCACTCTGCCGAGGGAGGTTTGCTCTGTCAAGTAAAGCAGGAAGACAGTGGCACGATCGGCAATAGAAAGCAGGCTTCTAAAAATGTATTTGTGATTTTTTTTCACACAAAGCTTCTTCTTCTTCTTTGGCACTACAACCTCGAGAGGTCTCGGCCTGCCATTTCTGGCTTTCTGTGACTTGATTTTACCCGTAGAAAAGTAGTCAGCCTTACGTACGGGGAGGCGGTCTGAATGGGATTTGAACCCCGGCCCTGCCGTGTGAAGACCGGCGCCGCTGTCGCCTCGGCCACTGGACCGCCCCAAAACAGCACTAAGAGTCCCAAAACAGCCCAAAACAGCGCTTTCACACAAAGCACTAAGAGTAAAATAGTCTGTTGTTAGCTTATTGAAACTATCGGCAAAACATTTACAATAGAAGCAATGCAATTTTGAGAAAACAACATAGTTTAAACGCATCAACGACACGCTGCCAAGTATTCAAAATATGAGAGAAAATAAATAAAAACAGAGAGAGAGCGCGAGAGAGAGAGTGAGTGCAGGTAAAACCGCGCGATCGCAACTGCAAAAGCTGCGAGCGGGAGAAAAACGTGGTTGGAAAAGTGAGAAAATACGGAGAAAAACGCACGCAACTCGACGGAAGTGAACATGATGTGCGCGCGCGCCCGCACACGCCTGGGATCTCTGCACAGCTGCGCGTGTTAGTTGCAATATGATCGTTCGATCGGACGGTTCCCGTACAATCAGTTTTCGTCGCTGAAGTTGTTGCTGTTGGCTGACCGGATTCTAACGGCTCTCGCGTCGTTTTCTCGTGGACGCTCGGTTTCTTCACCCGCGGGGGAAAGTCAAGACACTTGGTTCCGTGTTTGTGTGTGCGTGTGTGTGTCTGGACGGCCAGGAGCATCCAACTGACGTGCGCAGCATCGGGCGATCGAACGGTTGGGCTGCAATTTGTTCGGTACGACAGCGTTCTGGCGTTCCTGCAGTTCCTGCAGTGTATCGGTTACGCGAGGCTCCCACCAGAAACGACGCCACCGACGAAGAAGTCTTGCTCTCCCTTGGCTGGCTGTTGTTTGTTCTTCACGGCTAATTCCGGACCCCGTTCTTGGACGCTTGTGACAAAGGAAGACCTCCGGAGCGGGCTGAAGAAACCCCGAGGGCCAACGCAGTAGTGGAATCTGTTCGATTACTGATTACCGGTCGGCTTGTGGTGTTCCCATCTTTGGGTTCGTTGCGTATACCACCGTTGAAGTCGTTCGTTTGCAGGAGCGTTCGAAACAGAAACCAGTGGCGCAGTGGCTTCGGTTTTAAGCTAGTGTTTTGTGATTATGTGAAGCGATAGAAGAGAAAACAAATAACGCGTGTGTTCGCTTGATTCGTTCTTTTGTTTGTGGTAGCAGAAAGAAGCAATGCAGGAAAAGACTTCTTATAGCGGGAAGCTATAAAGTAGTCGTACGTCGTCATACGTCCATCCAAATGCTAGATGGATAGCGATCGAGTCCATTGAACTAGATAAAGTGTCCGAGCACTTGACCCGTTAGGCAAGAATCTCATCAGTTGGGACCACATACCGCGAATGATGGGCAGCAGGGCAATGATCTAAACGACCAACCAACAAGAAAGTGTTGTACCCTGCGGAAAAGTGCAAATACTCTTCAAATCACGCCCTCGCTCTAAACCTCCACAGACACCGATCGTTTGTGGCGAGGATTGCGTTTGTGCTACTATTAGTGAAGATTTACAAGCCTCCGAAAATGTGGTTCTTCTTAACGAACGCCGAGTGCAAGGACCGGAGCTCTCGTCGACGCAACTTCATCAGCTGCTCCACGGCTACCCAGCTAGTGCTAGTGGCGCTGGTAGCAGTGCTGGCAGCTCGGACAGTTTCCGGTCAAGAGGACTCTCAAGGTTTCGGTAAGTACCTAACCTCAATTTGAACCTCAAAGATCATTACGATTTCTCTTTATTCTGAGCTCCATTGCGTCATGTACTGCTCACCGTAGGTCAGATGGAAAAGCCTTTGAAAATGTTTTGATGGAGCTCGTTGTGGGGATTTTTTTGCCTTCTTCTTCGGAAGGGAAATGAATATCGAACCTTGTTTAGCTTTAATTCCAATCCATTCATTAGACGGTCTATTAGAAGCAATAACGATCGAGAGCACGAATTGGATGTGGGCATAGAAATGCAAGAAGGTATCAATTAAACTGACCGTAAAAGGCTAAGCATCCGTTTGCGGAAAGTAATGTATCTAGTTGCTGGATTAGGTGTGATCATAGAAGAAGAGTCGGTAATCATTGTGATTTTCTTGTAAATCGTCGGATATAGAGATAACTTAGAAAGAGGAACCAGCGATTAGACATTAACCCTGGTTCATTCTTCCAAAATATTTGATATCGTCTAATGAGTTGTTGCTATTCTTTAGCCTAACGGGATACAGCATTTAAACGGAAGAGAAGCTTCATTTTGGTGTGAGAAAAATATGACATTCGCAGCCAAAAAAGCTTTAGAATTAATTGTTGGACAGTTCTGTCACGTTGATCCAACAGCAACTACACACGGACGCGCTATTCTGTCTGCTGTGCATTTTTTATTAGTGTCATTGAACGGATTCTTTCCGCCCAGCAGCCAACAATTCTTCCTAGCCCATTGTCAGACCAGCAACACCGGCCCCCGCTCAGTGTCACAATTAGCGGACAACAATGCGCTAATACCGCGCTCGCGGCGAATCGTTTTTTCCTTCCGGTTGCTTTTTGGGAATTAATCGGATCGGGGCTTTGTGCCTCATTCTACTCGAACGACCTTTCGCTCTTCCCTTATGTTTCCGCTTTGCTCCCTTTGCCAAGCCAAAGAGGGGAGGGAAAGGTGCTATCGGTGGAGGAGGTGGTGAAATGTTCTCAGCCTTTATGCTCTGCCCTTCCGGACTGGGCCGGTGGAATGCATCGTCATTAGTCTGTTGGTGGGCGCACAATGGCGGGCGCTTGGAAAAATTCTACTCAACCTGCAACCGCCGTTAGGTTAGTCGTCAGGGGAAGGAAATGGGACAGGAAAATTTTCCGCTGTGATTCAATTACGCACCCTGGCCAACCTCTGGAGCTCGCTTTCCGAGCAACCCGACAATCATGGTATGGAAAATTAATTCAAAATTATTCTTCTTCTTCTTCTGAGAGCCTCCGGCTACAAGGTGCCTTTCCTTGGAGCTAACATGCTCTTAGGGGGAAAATAATGAAGCCAATCTGCTACTGGTGCGGAAAATTCATTGCTGTAAAAGTCACCCGGAAAGGAAAGCGTACCTTAAAAGCCTTCTTCAGCGGAGTAAAATGCAAATGCACTGAAATTGGTTTTCGGAATATGAAAGCATATGCTGATAAGCTTAATCACGCGTCCATTCGACTAGCCATCAGCCTCCCTCGGCCACCAGTCGTATCAATCAAATTTTCACACCTGACTGCATTAATCTCCACCTTGCAAATGGAAATCACCCTCACTCACTCGGAAAAGCAAGAGCTGCGATCAAGTTCCATCTAATCTCGAGAGCTTTACATTTCGCTAAACCTTTTCTTCGTTCGCATCTGAATGCAAAGCTCGCCACGAATGGACCACTTTGCCAAAAAAGGTGGCGCTGATGTGCCCGTTCTGTTACGGTTATTACGGGTCTACCGGCCACACCGGCCACGCCGACCAACGAAACAAGCCGTGAAGCTGCCGTTCTTACACTTCCCATTTAATGTGGAATGCGTTACGTATTTTTGGCCATCATTCCCTTCCGTTCTTGGCTAGGTTCACAGTTAGCTGGGTGCGGACCGTGTGGCGTTGAAATAATTTGTCGTAATTATACACACCTTCTCACCACCAGTCGGTCGCTAACGGATTGAACTAGTTTGATGAGATTTTGGTCGGATCCTCCAGCCCAGTTTTTTGTTTCGTAAATTTAATTTTCAACGGTTTTTGATCTTGTTTGGGTGTAAGCCACGGAAAACAAAAGACTGCTATCCGCAGGAGGCTGCGGCGAACGATCGTACATTATCTGGAAAAGGCGAGAAAGAATGTTTCACGACAACAGAGTGCAACGAAAAAGGGCGACTACCCCTTTTTCACTTCAACCGGGACTTCAACCGAAAAGAGCTCTGTGTTTCACACGCCGTTTAATTACTCGCCCGGTGTAACAGGCGTGAAACAATCGAAACGATCGCTGGAAGAACATTGTTGCCCGATCTCTGGTCGATCTCGATTGGACTTGGCGGTTGTCCAAAGCTCGAAACTATTATTCTTCCATCTCTGCTCTTCACTCTGCGCCCGGTTTATTCTGCAAAAAAAGAAATCCGAAGGGCTTGGTGTACGGGAAATTGGCGTTTGTTTTATGCTGATTTTGTATGCATAACCTCACACACACACACACACACACACACACACACACGTGCACGCGCGCTTACCGTAATCGTAACATCGTCTTGTCTTAAGAAGCTTTTGCTGTTTTGCCCCATCAAACCCAGCTCGTTAGAAGTTGTTTCTCAAGCTCAGTTCCTCAAGTTCCGTATCGTGCGTGCGTGCGAGCGTTTGCTTGCGTTACATTTGCCTGCTGAAGATACTGCATAATCAATCCGGCCTACTCCGTTCCCGTTGTGTCCCGTACGCGATGAATTGCACATGCACAGCCGAACATCGTACGTAACCTTTTCCCCGGAGGGAGTGAGATTTGGGTTAGTAATTACGCCAAATAGGTCTTGTTTGGTAGGGATAATAGAGAAGCCTCATTTTTTCGTGCATTTACTCTATTGCTTCGGTGCTCTCCCGAAGAAAAACTCGTGCAGTTCTCGGCCCTCCATGATGCCAGGTACGATCAACGTAACGTGTGTTGTATTCAGCTCCCGCCGTGGAGTCAGGCGCCGGCTGGAGATGCTGGATGATGATTTGTCTTGCCAAATCTGCTGTAATTTGCAACTCGTAACCACCATCAGCACGCACACAGTACAGAGTTGTCTTGCTGGAGCGTTTTTTAACGTTTGCTGCCGTTGATTTAAAGTGGTCATTGGAGGTTTCGGGCTGTTACGCAAATTAGTTTACGTTACGTTTCGTCGTGCCATTCTTCAGTTCATTCTGCTCGCTCAGCAGCGAATAAACATGCCAAAGAAACGTTCCCTTCCAAATCCCCGTTGTGTCACGATGACCTCCTGACGACGGGGTACACGTTATGTACGCCCGTTGTACGGTAACAGCAGTTGAGAACATTTCCATCCGGAGCATGATGGCGCATTTACATGGCCGTTTGCGGTTGCGCAACCGCAATTATGCGCCAGTCACCAATCGGCGAACACACTCACTGATGCGTTCTGATCCAGTACGCGCTCTAATGATGGTGTGTGAGATTGTGAGGCAGCTACACATGTTTGCATATGCTTCCGATCGGCATCGGAACTCTGCAGATAATGGCATTGCGTGTGTGTGTGATTCTGTGGTGGTAGTGGTGGTAAAGAACAATAATTACAGCGCTACGACAGCACAAAGGTTGCACTTGTTGTGTCGTTGGGTACTCGTGCGTCACGGGAAGCCAAGTTTGCGGAGGAAAAGTTTAACTGTGCATGATGAATGTGTTTTTACACGCGAAAGAGCAGCTTTAATGGCGTTTTGAATTAGAAGTCAACTTGGAATGATGAGCTTAGAAAGGAACGTTTTCCACCAGCAAGAAGCATTGCTTGGCCGGTATTAAGTTTTTGAAGGTGTCTTCTGTTGTTGGGTTGGGAAGCATTCGTGCCAAGAGCTTCACTAAACACTTGGACGATCGTGCAGAAAACTTGTTCCATTCCAGGCAAAGTGAAGGAACGCCACTTCACACGACAGATTAGCGACGGCAACGCGATGATGGGTCTGGACCTCTTAAACATGGCGATTTTCCACGCAGAAAGGTTGTCCCCTGCTCCCTCTCGGATGCCCTTTTTATTCCACCCAGTTTGCCATCAGGTTTCTGTTCGGAACATCTTCTGCTTCTGCAAGCTATCGCTGCTGCGTGCCGCGAAACCTATCCGCATGTGTTTTATCTTTTTAAGCTCTTCTTCCCGAACGAAACTGTTTGCTCCCAATGCACGAAGCATGGTGATGGTGATTCCTCTCATGCAACGGGAATTCGTGTTGCTGGCGGATGGCTTTCGACACGCATGAAGAAAATTGAAATCTTGAAAGCCCTTTTTGAAGAAAAAAACAACACACCAGCCCTTACAAGATCGCACGATCGCACACACGGACGTGAACGTAGCTGGTAGATCTTCTTGGGTGGTGATGATCTTGGATCGCGAGCTTGGCGAGGGTTCACTATCTGTGAAGCGCTTCATTCGGAGCACAATAGACACAAGAAACAATCCTAAAAGCGCGCTAACAGCAGCAAGTTGCGCAACGCACAATGTTTTGTCCGTAATGGAACAAACTCAATTATCCGCAATTAGCGAGCGCTTGTGGCGGGTGGGTTGCTGCACGTCACGTTGATGTGCAGTGCTTGTCTCCGGTGTCTCTTTCCGCATTCGAGGATCCGGTGTCTCGGTCTCAGTTATTCTCAACATACACTCACGCACACAACTTATTCCACAGTGGCGTAAGTGGACGAAGGCGACAAACTGCACATGCAGCATATAAGTGTGACAGATTACAGTTATTAGTCCACCGGGTCCGTCACTGAGAGTGTCATCTTTAAGGGCAACGAAGAGCAAGAAGCAGAGCATACATGCATGTTTGTTTGGTTTCATGATTGATGTCACCGGATTGGCGCATTGGTGATGGCAGATCTTGTATTTCGCTCAACCAGTCAGCTGTCCGAGCGCTTCGATCTTCGTAATGTTGAGCTATTTAGCTGTTTGTTGCCATGACATAGTGATCGTGTGTGATCGGAGAAACGCATCGAATCGTAACGATATGTGTCAGGAGTATGTGTGTGATCGTATCGTGTGCGCGAAAATCGTGTTGACAGGTACAAACTGTCAGCTTGAAGTCACCAGTATTGGATAGTTTTAGGAAAATGAACTCCAACTACTCCGCAATGGAGGTTGACCCACAAAGAAGGTAATCAGCACCACATACCGCAAATTGCTACCAAGAGCAGAGCCGGTCCGTGTAACGGTCATCAGGCTCGTGAAAGGTGTAAACAATGCGCCATCATCCGTCGTTGGACATGTGACGGTTCTCTGGCCACCACCGTACAATAGGTGGTTTGTTTTCTCCCAAACTCGCAAAAGAAGGATAAACACGGCCTGTGGAAACCTTCTCCATCACGAATCGGTTTAATTTTTCGGTTAATCAACGAAACCTTTCTTCAACGGGCCACAGCGACAAAGAGAGCTTGGTGGAGATCTCGTCGTGACCGGTAGAGTAGTTTCACTGTTTGTGATAGAAGAGGATGCTGCTGCCCAAAATGGAACCGAACCGCGATTCATCTCATCCCACTACCGACCCGTCACACGACCCATTAAACATAATCGTGCGTGCTGTGCTGTACAGTAAACCGCGTTCGTTTCCTGGTGCGGAACGTTAAATGGCGCAATTTTGGTATTTGGTACCGGCGCACCTCTTTGGCCCAAGAAGACGTTTTCATGCCCGATCTAGCACTTGCGCGGGAAATGATGGTTGATCGGTTAAATTTCGACCGCAAATACGGAAAGGAATGCCGCCCAGTTTTTTTTTATAATTAAAACCAATGCAAACCAATCCTCCAAACCGTACTTGAAATTGGGCGATCGGCTGCCGAACTCTTGGGTCCCGGTTCTCTGCACGTGTTTGTGAGAGGGTTTGCTTCTACCGTTCGGGAATTGGTGTCTTCGGCACACTGTTTTTGGCATGTTTTGATCGAAAATCTCCACTAATGGGGGAGCCCCTGCCTTCCCCATTTTCTCATCGCTTTTGTAACCGTTTACTGCTGCCCGGCTGGCTCGAGGCTGCAACGCTCTGCACAGCCTCTCTGTTGTGGGATGATGCCGGAAAGCAGCGAAATAGAAGCGCCCATATGTGTGAGTCCCGGCTCTGTCCATCTTCGGAAGTCGGGAGAAAAGGCGTCGGGAGCTGCAGATGATTGGTGGTCGATTGCGTTTGCTGACGAAGACCTATTTCCGGCGATGGCCGACTTTAGACGTTCGAAACCAACCGACTCGGCGATCTATATGTTCTCACTCTACTCGGGCTGCTCGGAGTAGGGGAAGAAAATAAACAAACAAACAAACGCGAGGCGTTTAGCTCTCGCTTTGACCCGTATTCTGTGTGTCCGCACCGGGAAAATTATGCAAATGTGGTGACCACCAGTCTTCACAAACCCGTGTTGAACAATACCTAGCTTGAGATATGGAAATTGGTTGGCTATATTGGTCGGTGGCAATTATTTCGCGGTTCCGAAGCTTTTTAAATGGTTCAATAACTTGTTCCGTATCTTCGCGTTTTTGCGGTCATCGAACGCGAAGCAGAACTTCAGTGGGTTTGTTTTCGGAATGTTGCTGATCAGAGTTGATCACAGCCAGTTGCCACCTTACCAGTGAAATGAAAAGATTTAGTTTTTTTCCCATGTAATTGATGCCAGGCCGGAAGTTGAGTCTTTTGAACGTCAGGTCTTCCATGATTCCTCCTCCTCGGGTCCACGAGAGAACGGATCAGTTCAATCTAACGATCTCCGGGAACGTGATCGTTTCGGACTTTTCATTTCCACATTTCCGCGGAACGATGTTGATCTATGCTATGCTGCGTGCGTGATGAAGTGCTCATGAACGTCGAGCACGACGATGATCACGTTTAACCATCATAAACCGGGCAAAAGCGGGGAGGGGGATTCATGAAGCCTGGTGGGACTCATTACCCGAGAACGATATGCTGTAGTTTCGCTTTTCATCGTGTAATTTGAAACGATAGGATCGCTTCACGGCGATCTTCAGCGGGCAGCAATAAAGTCTAGTTCACCGGAGAAGTACGCTGAAGTACGCTCCAAAAGCATTCGACCAAGAAGTAACCAGCAGCAGTACCAGATGGTGGTGATGGCAATGGGAGGAAATGCCTATCTGCCGACACGGTAGTTGCATGATCGCAGACCCCGCCGGCGGTGGAAAACATGGGGTTACTTGGGTGTGAAAATCTTTGCCATCCCTCGTGCGCAGAGAGACATACGATCAAACAAAGCGAAAACTTCGCCCCATCATCGTTGAATGTTTGTTGGGAAATGTGTGGTTTTCTTCGGCAATGTGAAATTCAATGAACTCTTTCATTCGCTCTCTCTCTTTCTCTCTATTCTTGGTGCAATTGGTGGCATGTGGTTTTGGCGCAAGCAGAACTTACGCATGTGCCGATCATTCACGGTCAGTTGTTGTTGCATGAGCTCGGGCGAAGCAATAAACCTTCTGGCGAACACACAGTAATTGTGTTACGGCAGAGGCGCACGCGCGTCCGAGCAGAATTCTACCACATCCCGAGACGAGCTGTGCCTTCTTCGTCGGAAGGTTTCTTTTTGTTCTTCCATTCTGTGGCCATTTTCCAACTCAACCGAGCCCGACGGGGCCGGCATCCGAAGAACATTTGTTACTCTTTTTTCGAGCAAAAAGGCGCAAGAAGGCAGAGCATGTTGCCGAGGTGTTCTAGTCATCGACCGGAACTGAAATCAGCATCGTAGCATTGTGAGGTGGATTTCTAATTTTCTCCACCCTGCTGTCCGCGTCTAAACTTTCTCACACCACGGACGGCGCTGGTCGGATTGTTGGAGCTGTTTGAATGATGGTTGAGAAAGCAGAGAGGTTTTGTGTAAGAATGACGGGGTCGAATGTATACTTGAGTAGAACATGCTCAGCAATATCATGATCTCAATCTGACAGGCTTCGTAAAGCTCAATTAGCTTAGAAGCACACGAACACAGCACAAGCTTTAGTCTGCTTCAACTGGTTCGAAAAGGAAAAACTCCCATTCCGATTTATAGGAATTGATAAATGTAAACGTTTCGACATAATTTCCAAACGCTAGCAAGTATATCGTTTCTCGATGCTTCCCCTCGATGCATTCCTTCAATTTCTCCCTGGACGGTGTATCCCACCTTATGTCTCTCCAAAAACCAGCCGAGCGAGTCCTCCTCGGTCATGATTTACGGAAAAGCTCGTTTCTACGGAACCGGAAAAATAGAGATATCATCCAGGTGTCGTCCAGCCAGCACCACGTCCAACAGTGTCCGAGTGTGTCATCCCCGATCGTATCACGATCGGAGTAACCGTTTCGTGAAATACTACGAACCTACCCCGGCTCGAGATGGGGCGGCAACTGCTATGGGCACTGCAGCTCTCCACAGCGGACACCAATGTTTGTGGCTCCTCTCCGTATTGCATGATTCGATTACGAGCTATGAATACGCATCCATTACCATCCATTATGCTGTCTGGTGACGTTTGGATGCATCAGCCCGCTTCTGCTAGCCCGATCGAACAGGCACAACACGGGAGGTACGCGGATGGTTTGTTTAGTCCGCCCATAAAGTTCGCAACCCGGGAGGCACCATATCCGTGCCGACGGTACGTTAGCTTGCCGGTGAGCTGAAGTTTAATTAAAATTCAACGAGAAGCAGCCTGCGGGTGCGACAGAACCGTGGTACAGAAAAAGATCGAGGATTATAGTCCTGTGGAAAGTGGAACTGGTTGCAGAACAACTGGAACCGGACAGGACAACTTTGGCTCCATTCCAGTATTGTGCTGGATGCCACGATGATGCATCTTGACCGTTAAACTGCGAATCAGCATGTTCCCGTTGGGCACGCAAGCACCAGTGACAAGTGGGTTCGCCGCCATTGGAAAACTCCCGTAACCATGATCGCGTATTCGAATGCTCATAAGCCGGCACGTCACGACGATGCGACACGCAACGAGATCGTGGGCAAGAATATGCCAAACTTCAAACTTGCCAAGTCCCTAATCAGATTCCACCCTGCCGTTGCACATGCATGCAGCCAAGGGGCGGGGCACTCGGCGATTGTCCCCTTGCGCGATCTCCCATAACCAGTTTAGTTGGGCGGACCTCAATTCCACCCGACCAGCTTCGCTCGAGAGTGAAAAAGGTCTGTGATTGACCTGCTTGGCAAAGCAGAAATTGCTTATCCTTCGGGTGCTGGCGACGTGACCATGGCCGTGGTAGTGACCGTGTCTGCAGCAGTCTCTTGGTATACATAATACTTCAATTAATTATAGCCACGCTCACCTTTCGCTTCGTTTTCACGCTGAACTAAGTGGAGGCTGGACTGGAACAGGAGCTCTGGACGCTGAGGAAAACAGAGCGAAGGGCGGGGAAAGTCAAAATGCGTGTGGAGATTTGAGAAAAAATGGGAACACTGGTCGTTAAGATTGAGTTCACAGTCGCCGGCTGCAGTGTGTTGCTTTCTCAGAACTGGTGCAAAGTAAAAGTGTGTTCTTTGGAGCGCAGGGAGAGTGGCCGGCAAGCGCAACACCAGGGATTTGTCCAACTTTCCTGCGGTGTTTGTTTTCTATAATTGTATGCAAACTGGACCGGCAGTGTGAGGAATGAGTGAACAGAAAAACAAACCTTGTGGAGAAAAATTAAGTCGCATTAGCAACATTGCACCAAAAACCATGGCATAGCGCTTTCATGTTCGAGTGAAAGAAGGCAACATCATCACAATTGAGGTTGACAGATCGTTTGCCTAGATCTCCTGAGAATTTCCCGCCGGGGCGCTGTACACGTCTCTGGCCGTCTCTGGCCGTCCGGCAGGTTCCTGGATCGTAATCTTGCATGTCATTGTATTATAGCACGATTCATCGTCTGCTGATCGCGATCGCGCGTCTCTTATCATATCGTTCAGATCGCACAATAGACAACGATGCGAAACGGCACAGAACGTTGGGGGTTGCTTGAGGGTTGTTGGTGGGCATGCTAAAAACCGTGCCAAACAGCATAAGAGCAGAGCAGCCACACGTGCTAACCTTCTCCCTGCTAACGTTAATGACCCTGCGGATGGGTTGGTTGGCTGCAACCGTAAACTGTCCCGAGCCGCGCACTCACACCGAGGCTGCCGAGTTACAGTTTTTTGTTGTTCTCCCCGGGCATAAGGTGTCCGCTTTGTTAGACGAATCGGGTCGGATGCTTACATCCCTGGAGCAATGGAAGCAATAGAAAGCGAGCTAGCGTAGAAGACGTCTTCTTCCGGAGGAGCTGACTTGTTGAAGTGTGCTGCCGTATCAAACCATTACTATCGTCATTAGAGTCCGGGATAGCCTCACGTCAGCAACACAAGCTCAGTTCGTCGACGCATAATGTCCACGTTGCATTATTTATGAGCGTTGGTCTGTATCTGTCATGCACACGAGCCTCGACGTGATAATTAAATCCACGGCTCGCTACCGTTTGCTTTCCAGTCGAAGATAAGATGTATTATTACATTCTTCTTCTTCCTTGGCACTACAACCTCGAGAGGTCTCGGTCTGCCATTTCTGACTTTCTGTGACTTAATTTTACCCGTAGTAAAGTAGTCAGCCTTACGTACGGGGGGAGGCGGTCTGAATGGGATTTGAACCCCGGCCCAGCCGTGTGAAGATTGACGCCGCTGTTGCCTCGGCCACCGGACCGCTCCGATGTATTACATTGACAGTCGAATTTCGATCATTCCTCGGTGTTGCTTTCTTTCCGTCCTTCCGTCGCACCTAGAGCAAACCAGGGTCAAAGCCCGCTTGTGTAAAAGGTACGCCGACGCTTACGACGCGTTACAATAAATTAGCTACACGTAACCAAGCAGTTGGCAGTGATCCGTTTATGATGTTGTGTTATGTGCTTTATTTACTGCTTCTGGCTTAGTGTGTTGCTTCATCGACGTGAAAGTCGTTGAAACAAATGGTGTTTAGCATAGTGGAGTGCAATGATCCATCCAGAGAACACACACCCACGAGACTCCATGCCGTCGCTCGTCTGGCGTATCGATAAATCTGCGAAATACAA
This sequence comes from Anopheles stephensi, assembly GCF_013141755.1. NCBI lineage: Eukaryota > Metazoa > Arthropoda > Insecta > Diptera > Culicidae > Anopheles > Anopheles stephensi. The sequence continues at coordinate 88,101,309 of NC_050203.1, read as the reverse complement.
TCTCCACTCCGGTGAACCTCTTCGCTCCGGTGGATGTATCGTGCAGGCCATGCAAACAAACGGCCGGTGATGATCGTCAAGGGATCCTCGCCGTGGTGTGAAGTTGCTGCAACCGGTAGCAGCACCCGATGGGGCGTAATTAGCATCGATTGTTCAACCATACGGGGGTCCGGACCTCCCACGAGTGGGGTCTAAAATATGCATCCACAGGCACCAGAACAATGCACCAACCAGAAGAAAATGTGTTGTGCAGCAGGGTTCGAAAACAATGCCCGGCATCGTCGCGAAAGTGCATAAATAGAGAGCAGGGCGCGAATGGGGAGATGCATCAACCGTGTGGTTTGCTGTGGCTTAAATCTGTATCTGCAACCTCAGAATGGATATCAGATCGCATAGTTCTCGCATGCGATTCACGGCTGATTCACGATGCCCAGGATGAGATGATCGACAGCAGCAAGCGAACCGAGCGAATGCTACTGAAATGAACCAATTTTCCGCCAAGAGCCCACCGTGAGAGATTGCATTGAGGCAGTAGAATGCACAATGGGAATATAAATAATCGCCAACCGATCGTCTGCAAATGCAATCTGTTTCGAATTGACCGTTGCTTCGCTCCGGAGGCAGTCGTACGCGTTAATGTCAATTCTTAGACGCCTCCACGAAGCGGGCAAACCAAAGTCGGAAATTGGGAAGAAGTGTCTTCCCTTGTGACGGAACCCGCCAAACGTCCAATTTCCAGCGAGGCTGGGAAAATGTTCACCTTCACCTCGCGTGTTGTTAGAGCCGTTGATTAATGGTTTCGTCGCTCTAGACGCGAGGTGCCAGTGGCGAGGCAATGGTGGTGCCGGCTAAGACCCGACCCGACCAGCCAAAGGAATGGAGCGTCCGGGTTTCGGTCGGTAGTCTAATGAGATGCACTCTCAACCTCAATTTCCAACCATTTCGTACGCTCGTGGGGTGCTAATGCCTCCCGGGCAGGACCTTTAACCTTGGTTGCTCATCTTTCTCTCCCACTCTCCTTGGGTGAGTTGGTAATGCAGCTTCCGAGCACTGAAACAACAAGCCAAGTCTTCCTCCATTGCACTCCTGTTTCTACAGCCGATCTATAGGAGGCCAGAGAAGAGGGGGCAGTGGGTAGGAAATGAATAACATTTCTTGCTTCTAAGCTGGAGACAGAGGAGCGGCACCATTCACGCTGATCCACCACCATGCTGTTGCCAGGCAAATGCACGCGCCAGCAGTGCAAGCTGGTGCAGATATAGGTTAATGTTACTAATTGAGTCGTTCCTGCCTGCCTGCCAGCCTGCCGGACGTGTTGTGCGCCAACCAGATCCACCACGACCGGGTTCGAGCCTGCGCGTCGTGCCCTGAATAATCCTCTGAGTGGTGCTAATCTCGCTCGGTCGGTCGGTCGGTCGGTCGGTCGGTCGGTCGGTCGGTCGGAAGCCAGTTTCCCGGCTATGGCGTCAGCATTCGGAAACGGGTCATCGGAATAAGCTCGGTTCGGGTTCCGTTGCCGACTTGTCAGAATGAAATGTCAAAGTGCTCCGCCGATCACAGCTGCCACAGCTGCTGCTGCTAGCGGTGCGTAACAGAGGGCATTGGTTTGAAGGATTGGTGGAACGAGCCTCACAGCTCGTTTGATGAACTCTATTGCTAGAGACACATTTTACCGCGTGCACTATGTATTCTGCAATCAGCAATACCCCTTTTCGTGCCCCCGTCAAATCTTGCTCATCCGATCGCGATCGATTCGGTGAAAGTATTTCGCCAAGGCGCCTCTTATCAAAAGAACCACCCTTTGTTGCCGCTTTATTTTCGCAATCCATTCCGAAAGTCTGTTCCTAGGGACTTTCGCAGCCAATATCTTCAACGAGGCGCAATTATCGTTTTTACCTCTGACCGATGGTTCCGAGGTACTTTTTCGCAAGTGGTGATCATTCCGCCTTCTTCACCAGGGATCCAGGCCTTTCTCGATATGTAGGTCACCGATAGAAGGCGGTGATCCGGTAATTTTGCTTTATCAGGCACCCATTTTATTTGGAATCAGTTCGCAAGATCGAGGCATCATCTCCGCCAAATCGAAAGTGATCATATGGCTGTTGATGAACCTCTGGGGCCAGTGCGGTTTGTGTCCTAACCTCTTTCTAATGAAACGCTTCCGTCGCGACCGATAATGATCCCTCTAAAACGCTGACACCAATCTGTCCTAACCGGGTGACCGTGGGCTTTCTTCGCGTCTATTCCTATGAGGTAATGAGGTGCGAAGATATCGGTTACAGCCTTAACTAAAACGCACACGAGACTTGAACCAGCCGGCCGGCCGAGTGGAGACCGACCGGATGGATTAGGTGCTGACACACAAAAGCCAAAATTGATCATGAAAAAATGGCAATCAACTGGTATGGTGCCTGGGATGGGCCTTCGGGACCGGAGCTCCACCGTACGTGTCTGTATTACCAGTAATGGGAAATTGGCGCTTTGAGGGCTCGTAAAGCACATGGGAACTAGAGGGCGGATCCTCAAGATCGATCGAGGAAAGTGAGGAAATTTGTTGCTTGATTGAAGTGTGTTGCGTGTCGGGTGTGGGGCGGCTTTTCTTTTCGGGGGATGCCGACTGTGTGCGCCCTACTGCGATATTGCTTCGCCTTCTGCTACGATCATGCAATTTACCGACGCAGCGAAGTTTTCGAATGCTCTTCACGGTATATGGGATTTATTACGCGCGATTTTGTCCCGCTTTATTACATCGACGTTGATTATGTTGGTTTTCTTCTTCTACCAAGAGAATCAAACATTGCTGTTAATAACCTCTGCCCAAAAACTGGAACAAACAAACATCGTAGCGCGGGTAGCGCGATAAGATCAGACCTCAAACAAAGATCATATAACCAGCAAATTAGTTTCTTCAACCGGGTGAAGCAAAAATGTGAAGTGATTAGCCGTCCCTTCCCCGCAGTCTAAAGGGTTTTCACAAAGTGGAAAATAATTCGTCTTCTAACAAGCAAGCCACAAGGCAGCTGCTGATCGGAGCTCCCACGACAGCAGAACAAGAAGCGCTTCCATTGTGTTGTGTAATGAACAACCCCAAATCTAACGGACTCGCTCCATTGCTCAAGGTCATTATGCTCGGAGCATCAAGCGGTTGTAGCATAGGATAGGAGCATAGCATCGAAGAAAGTATGTCAGTATGCTAAGTAGAGTGTTGTTGTCGCTGGGTTCGGTACGCTCGGTTCGCTGCCAGTTCATGACACAATGGAGCACCGAAGAGGACGCTTGTTCCTGGAAAATCGTCTGTCAGTTGGTGAAGAGGCTGCTAAATTAACATATTTTCCTCCATGTAAGGGCAGTGGGACTGCAAATTAGCTAGACTCTTACGGACGTACTTCTTGAAGATTTCTATTCGTATTATCAAAAAGCAAACAAAAAAAACCATAGCCATACAGCAATTGGCCTCAAAAACCCCCTCGAAGGTCTCAAGTACGACGATAGCGAATTACCCGCGAATCGCGTGCTGTTTGCCCTAGACACACTCTGACCATGTCCATCGTAGATCTTAATTTACTCTTTGAAGCGTCGTCAATTTTCCGAAGATCGAACCGGTTTGCCCGATCCCCGATTATTATCACGCGAGCGTATGTCTCTCGGGGTCGATAAAGGCGTCCTGTTGCGACCTGGAGATCTTTCGCAGATGAAATCTTCGTACCGATTTCCGATCGTCGATGCCTCGTTTGCATATCCCATGTTCTGCGATGCCTACGGACACACAAGATGAGCCTTGATCGCATAAATCTCATGTTTTTTGTTTGCCACAACGATCGATCACCGCAATTTCCAGCGTGGAGAGGTCATAATGGTTTATTGCAGTACGAGCGGGGGGGGGGGGGGGGGGGGGGGGGATGGAATGGAACGGGTCGGGATGTTTGTTTGTTCACAAGAGCGAACAACACAGTTTTTTTAGCCTAAAAAATCAGCCATAAACCCATTTATAACATCATAAAGTTCACAAATAGGTCGGACGGTTTAGGAGTGAATCTCAACGCGTGGAAGTGCCTGTAGGATGGCACGGCGGGCGTACGAAAAGTGGAACACACGAACAACCCAGCAAAAACTCTTATCGTGTTGTGCGAGACTTCGCACCCAGTTTGCTAATGTCTTTTGCTTTATTTCTGATTTGCACAGAGATTCGATCGCTTTCCGGCGAACCGGACTACAAATCGGTGAACCTTACCTGGGAGGTGGAAAGCGTGCATGGGGAGGATGCAGACGACCGGCCGGTTGGGTACAAGGGACGGATGGGAAAGCTTGCCGGCTCCTCGGCGTCCACCTCACGCGGTCCACGCTCGTTCAACGTGTTCTACTGCGAGCTGCAGAACTGGGGACCTCACCGGTGCCGGTCCAAAATTGTCACGGACGAGTCAGCTGATAGTGGGTAAGTGCACCTACCAAGACGATCAAATCAATGTGCTGTCGTACAGGCGATGGCGATGATTAATCGGGTTTTCGTGACATCCATCCGTATCTATTTGCTCGAAGTTCTAATGCTTCTTCTATCTCGCTAGGAAAAGCAAGCAGTACTCGCTGCTGGTGAAGAATCTCCGAATGGCAACCAAGTACTCGTTCCACGTGAAGCCCCAAGCCAAAAAGAGCGAACAGCGCGCCAGTGGTCGAGCGAACGATGGCGAAGATGACGACCAGAGTGCTGCTACGACTGCCACCAACCATGGCCAAACGATCATCATCCCTACGAAGGGCTGTAAGTAGTATAGAGCATGCATACATTTTTCGCAATGGTCAAACAACTAAGTTATCCGTTGCTTTTTGCTTAGTTTCGGCCCACGCGACTCAGTGCCTGCCGGACGCGTCCGAAATTGAGGTCGAGACGGGACCATACTTTGGGGGACGCATTGCAGCGGAGAATGGCAACTGTGGCATCCAGGGAGACGCATCCAGCCCGCAGGAATCGTACACGATGCGCATCGACCATGACAAGTGCGGCAGCAAAGTGAGCACCCGGGATCTTACTGTCGAGACGTACATCACCGTGCAGGAGAATCTGGGCATTCTAACGCACAGCACGCGCAGGTTCGTGGTGGTCTGCACCTTCCAACCCGACACGCTAACCGTCCGGGCCCGGCTGGCACTACCTGGCAAGGGTGGGGCAGCTCCCGTTCCCACCTCCGAATGGTGGCCAGCAAATGGACGCAATGCACGTGTCCGACAATTCAACATGGTGGACAAAAGCAGTTTGGTGCTGAAAGGAACGGAAGCCGACACTCAAGAACCCCAGCACAATGAAGTGGAACAGCAGCAGCCCCCGGAAGAGGATTCGGGTGTCCCTGCGGAAGTGCGAGAACTCCCGGCGGTCGAGGCAGACAGTCAAACGAAGCCAACCAGCAGTGGCAGCAGTGTGGAGAAGAGTGCCGATAAGACGGCGAAAAGCGCGAGTAACTACGCACGGCTCCTCAACGAACAGCGAACCGAACCGGATGAAGGAGCCGGATTGATCGACGAGCTTGACGAGTACGGACAGGACCTGTCGGCGGAGAACGACGCGCTTGGGGCGATGGGTGGAACTGATGATGGAAATGGTCGTCGCGTTGCGATCGGTGCCAACTCTCAGCGACGATCTTCGGGCGGATCGTCAACTGCCGGTGGTGGAGCGTTCGATGCCACGGGGCTGCTTATATCCGCCTGTCTGGCTGTGATACTGATCGGAGCACTCGTTTATTTGCTACAGCGAGAGTTCAAAAAGCAGCGCATGATACACCAGCATCAGCAGATGGAACGGACGGCCTCCGAGCGCCGGGGTGCGGTGGGCGTCACTATGTAGAATTTATCCCTGACTGAACGGAAATGCCTGAACCCCTGTTGTCCAACATGGCTTATTTATGCTCACTCCTCCGTGCTCTGCCTACTCAGATTTGTAGACGATTCCGTGTTTCGTGAGCTGCTACGATTCAAAATCGTCTGTGACTGCAATTAGAGATCTAAGTAAGCTATAACATTTTAACGAAAGCCCAACGACGAGGACGAAGATTCACAAACACACATACACTAACACACACGCTACAGCACGGCCGCCCCCTAGGATTAAGAAATGACAACAAGCGTTAAAAGTGAGAGACCACCCTGTCCCTGCCCATCTCCCACTCCCACTCCCCACCCCCCTCTCACACTTCTTATGCTTGCTCGTTTCCTTTGAAACCATGCAAGCGCTCTCTACCAACACGCCACGAGCGCAACGCACATGTGTTGCATCGTGCATCGGTAGTAGTAGTAGTTGCTTGTAAAGTTTCAGCGTATGAAAATGACTGAGCATAGAATTAGAATACTTTACAAAACTTAACAAAAAAGAAAAACATTCCTCTCAGCACGAAACCCACTCACACACACACTCAACTAGTGTCGTTAGACGATTACGTTAATAATTATAACTTCCAAAACACACACACACACCCCTGTCTCTAGTGCGTAAGAAGTGACGGAACGGGAAGGAAACCAAGTAAACAAAAGAACAAATAAATTGTCTTTAATAAAGATTTTAACTACAACGAAACGATGAACCCTGGCGAGTGTCCGTTATTTTCGAATTTTCTCAACTTTAGCGGTGTTTGACACCCCTGAACACGATCGCCAACTTCGATGCGCGAACCAACACAGGTGAGAGTTTATTTGCCGTTCGGCGGGAGTTTTATTGAAATTTCGTTTTCTTTTACAATAAAATGCTTAATTACACAACTATTTTCGTATCTTTCTTTTAATACACACAAAATTGAACTAAAATTTCGTACGGTTCAGAAAAACCTTTTCCCGAAAATAGTAGTCGAGTTCGACGCTCCTGGATTCGCGAATTGGTTTGCAAAAAAATCCCCCACGGTTGAGGCGAAATTGCTCCCGAAACATTCGATTTTAGATTTTTCGATACCAGGGGAGCATCCAAATCAGCAGGTACCATGGATCACCAGTTGCCGTATACGGCTGTCTCTTTCGCCTCTCGATGCTGACCGATCGGCGGCGATGTGAGCGAACTGCGCGCAAAAAAGACGGGTGATATTTCGATCCGGAGAGAGGCAGCCAATAAGTGAATTCTCCTACATGCATGCTCTCCTGGTATCAGAAAACCAAAAACCGGCCGTGGACACGAGCCGAACCGACGCGGAAATTTTGGGCCGATCTGCTTAGTGCAGCCTCCTACGTGCATGCTCTCCTGGTATCGAATGGCATCAAATCGACAAAGTGGTTTTGGAAATTTTTTGAGTTTTAAAAAGGAAATAAACGACCGGCCGCAAAACATTCATCACCAAGAGAACATCCGAACGAGGAGGTAGCACGCTAGATTACCAGCCGATCGATCGCAATCGTGATACTACCAGAGAGAGAGAGAGAGAGAGACGAGAGAGCAAGAAATGGTAGTCGTTTTGATGCCAGTAGTAAAACCTTTCTCCTTCATTCGACTCACCAACACTATCGATGACGCTAAACTGCCAGAAAGCAAGTGAGTGAAAGAGATGAATCGCACGGAAAAGAGACAGTTGTATGTGCTAGCTGGTTGTCGGCGTTACCTCCCGATTTGGATGCTCTCCTGGTGTCAGCAAATCAAAATCTGACCGTTTCGGGAGGAATTTTTCTCAACCGTCCGGTATTTTTTTTTTATCGAATCGAAAAACCCGCCGCCGTAGATGATCTTCTGCTATCAGGAGTGCTTTATTTTAACGCAGAAAAAGTCAGGAGGGGATGGTCTCGGCGTTGCTTTATTTTATTTCACATTCTTATCGCACTGGAATCAGCACAGTCACCATGACGCGGGAAGAATTATTGATGCACGCACACATCGGTGAGGAAGTTTAATGCCAGCTCACTCGCTTTGCGATATTATGCCATTCGGCTGTTATCGCGATATGCTGCTCTACGAGCGCAGTGAGAGTGCTCTGATAAGTATAGTTAGAAGCAGTCGAGTTGTGGGCCACACTCCGCGATTGGTGCGAGTAGGCTGCAATAACCTGCGTCGTCAAGATGTTCTGTGCGCTACTTGGATGGCTTGGGCTGTACGTTGCAGCTGTCTGGTTGTACGAAAATCTGCGCTCTCCCGTCCTGCTGATACTGGGCAGCATTAAGCAGACTGTCTTCCGGCAGAAGCTCTCCCAGCGATACGGAAAATGGGCCGGTAAGTACGAACCCTACGGCGGTTGTGCTGCAATAGCCACTCTATCGAACGAATCGTTTCAACAGTCATCACCGGCGCATCGGATGGCATTGGCAAGGGTTACGCCCATTATCTCGCGCGCCAAGGTATGGCGATCGTGTTGGTAGCACGGAACGAAGCCAAGCTAGCTAAGGTGGCCGCCGAAATTCAAACGAAGCACGGTGTGGAAACGAAGATTGTGGTGGCCGATTTCTCCAAAGGACCGGAAATCTATCCGCATCTGGAGAGGGCGCTCGGTTCGCTCGACATTGGCATTCTCGGTAAGACCTCGCGCAAGTTCCCGTTCCCGGTTTTTCGGCATTTACCATCAAATTTGGTTTGCTCCGTTTCCATAAACAGTCAACAACGTTGGCGTATCGCACGATACGCCCAAGTTCGTGGACGAAGTACCGCAGTCGGTGATTTGGGACTTGATCAACGTGAATGTGGCTGCCGCGACGCTGCTGTGCCAGATGCTAGCTCCCGCGATGAAACGACGCCAGCGTGGCCTCATCGTGAACGTATCCTCGATTGCCTCAGTATCCCCATCACCCTGTATGTCGATCTATGCCGCCACCAAAGCGTACATGACCAGCTTCTCAGTGGCATTGCGGGAAGAGCTCGGCCCGTTCGGTGTCGAGGTGCAGACCGTGCGACCGTCCTTTGTCCACACCAACATGACGGACTTTCTGGTGAAGGACGCCAAGGACACGCGGATGGAAAAGTATTTGGTCACCGTCGACAGCTTTATGGCGTACGCGGGATGTACGATCGGGAAGGTCGATATGACGTCGGGCCACTGGTCACACGGATTGCAGATCGCTGGGCTCTATCTGATACCGGAGGTGGCGCGTGTGTTCATCCTGGGCCTAATCAACAAGAAGCTGCGCGATGAGTTTCACGCGAAAGGGAAGACAAAATTGCGATAACGAGAGGAGGGGTTCATTTTACAACAATAAATAAGATGATATGAAAATGGCCCTCTCGATACTTACTTGCCCGTCCGTACTAAATGGTGGGGTGCATTGCTTCCTATATTCCAGCAAGGGGTCAAACATAAGTGCGCGTGATGCTGCCATGTTACCCCGATATTGCCCCCGCAGTACGGAAGGTAATTGGATTTCTCACGCGTTTCAAGGGTGTCCGACAGTTTGTTTGCGCGATTGTAACACGATACAGCAGTTAGAATTAAATGATGGTCGGCTATCGATTCCGCGTTTGTAGTACTTTGTGCACGCGCAACACACAGTGGCTTAGGTTAGTGTTCCCTCAGCATTCCTAGCAGGCACACAGCAAGATGCTGCTCGTTTATCCAGCGCTTGCTCTGATCGGAGCCTACTGTTCTCTGTGCTGGTTGCACGACAATCTCCGCACGCCCGTATCGCTTCTATTGCATAGCATACTGCAGGTGCTTCTGCCAAAGCGAACGCTGACCGAAAAGTACGGAGAATGGGCTGGTAAGTTGACGTATCCGCGGTAACCGCTCTAGTAGCGTATTTCATCAACCTCAATGTTGCTCCTCCTGCGTCAGTAATTACGGGTGCGTCGGACGGAATCGGCAAGGGATACGCGGAATATCTTGCCCGAAAGCGCATGAACGTTGTGCTGATTGCTAGAAACGAGCACAAGCTCAACCGTGTGGCCACCGAACTCACCCAGAAATACTCCATCAGGACGAAAGTTGTGGTGGCAGATTTCACCGGAGAGCAGGATGCAGTGTACGATCGACTTGCAAAAGAGCTGCTTCCGCTAGATGTCGGTATACTGGTGAACAACGTCGGGTTGGCGTACGAGCGTGCCATGTGCGTGGATGAACTGCCCAGGAAAGCTGTGCGGGATCTCCTAGCCGTGAATGTGGCCTCGGTTACGCTGCTTTGCCACATGTTGGTGCCATCGATGAAACAACGTGGTCGCGGGTTGATCATCAACATTTCATCGCTGTCGGCTTCCGCTCCTGCACCCTATCTAACGGTCTACTCTGCTTCTAAGGTGTACGTCCGAAACTTCTCCATGGCATTGCGGGAAGAGTTACGTCCTTACGGCGTACAGGTACAGACCGTTCTGCCGGGCTTTGTAAGAACCAACATGACCGCGTTCGTGGCGACCGAGCATAAAGAGAAGCAGGTCTCGAGGCATCTGGTGCAGGTGGACGATTATGTACGATACGCCGGGTTCACGGTCGGCAAAACGGACCGCACGTGTGGCTACTGGACGCACGGGCTGCAGTACGCGGGGCTGAAGCTCGTACCCGAATGTGTCCGCATGTTTGTGATGAAGACAATTTACAACAGCTTACGAAACGCAGCCGCCAGCGGTGTTGAGAAAGACGACTGAAATGCAGAAGAGAAAGAAACATTATTTAAAACACGATTTTTTGATGAACACAATAAACAGCATTCGTTGTGGAGTAACCATTTGAGTATCCTCCAAGCGGAGCATTCAACAGGAATCACGTTGAACGTTCTAGCAGGCATCTTTAACTGCCAATTAACCTAGCAAATCACATCCACTGTACGGAGCACGTACCTCATAGATAACGCACTCCATTCCACAGTTCTTCAAACCGGATTCCTGCTGCCGGTCTCGTACGAGCCACGACAGTGCGTCATTATTAGCGAAGGCAACGATTCGTGTAGCGCACGGAACCGATGAGCGTTTATCCGACGGCATTAGGCCCGTACATCCATTACGTCAACATTGCATAGTCATTACGGCCAGGCAGCGGCGGACTCGCGGATCATCCTTCATCAGTTGTGTTTTGAATCGCAAGTAGGCTGGTGGTAACGACGGTACCAGCTGCACTGCCATGCTTCCACCAATACTATTACAGCTGGCCACAGTTGTTGGGGTGTACAGCATACTTTGCTGGTTGTATGCCAATCTGCGGACACCGCTGTTGCTGCTGTTCCGAAGTGCCACACAGTGGTTTGCCGGTGATCAAAAATCGTTGCCAAAAGTATATGGACAATGGGCAGGTAAGTGGATTAGCGTGGTCCCTCGTTGCACGTGTGTGAGTGCAATTGAAACGATGTGTTCGTTCGTTTCGTTGCTATAGTAATTACCGGCAGCTCGGATGGAATCGGCAAAGGGTACGCAAACTATTTGGCCAGCCAGGGCATGAAGGTGATGCTGATCGCTCGCAATGAAGCGAAACTGCAACGGGTGGCCGAGGAAATCGTGGCCAAACATGGCACGGAGACCAAAATATTGGTGGCCGATTTTTCGCAGGGCGAGCACATTTTTGAACGGCTCGAGACGGAGCTGCTGCCGCTAGATATCGGTATCTTGGTGAACAACGTTGGCGTTATCAACGAAAAGCCCATACAGCTGGATCGGATGGAAAAGCGTTTGTTGTGGGATCTGATCAATATCAACGTCGGCGCAGCAACGCTTCTGTGCAACATTGCTCTCCCGGCGATGAAAAAGCGCAAACGTGGGCTTATCATAAACATTTCTTCCCTATCATCGCTTGCTCCGACCCCTTATCTGGCGGTCTATGCGGCAACAAAGGCTTACATGACCAGCTTTTCCTTGGCACTGCGGGAAGAAGTGACCCCGTACGGGATCGAATGTCAGACCGTGTCCCCAGGGTACGTTCATACGAGTATGACCGAGTATCTGCACCCGACCGATGGGAAGAAAAACTCACTCTCCGTACGGCTTGTTAAAGTAAGCGATATGATACGGTACGCCGGATACTGTATCGGAAAAGTGGACCAAACCACCGGCCATTGGTCACACGGCATACAGGTAAGCTTTTCCAAAGGATTCACACCTCACCGAGCACGAAAACTATAACACGAGAATCACTTTTTTCTTTCTAGACCGCTATACTGAACGCTCTGCCCGCCTCACTCAAGCTGCGAGTATTCACCCGGCTCTACACACAGCTCTTGCACGAATATTCCGATACGGACAAGAAGCTTACGTGACTGGTTAATTGACACTTATCAGTGCTCTGAATACACGCGCACCGCACAGCAAGCTTGCTAACCTAACGCACGCATACATTGAGGCGTCTGTACATTACCTGCTACTAGAAATATACACGGAAAAACTACTACTACTACATCTGCTGCTCTTACTACTAGCCACCGCCGAATGCCAACTAGTTTACAATCGTTGTTGGGTATTTATTAAAAATAATTAACACGAATTTCGAATATCCAATCGCAGCAACCAACCAGTAAACACCCGCAACACCACGGCCCCTTTCATTCCAAAACTTCCTCGCCTTCTTTGATCTCCTTCAGGTTCAACACTTCCAGCGAACCGGCACCTTTCGTTTCGGTTCGAATTATTTCATCCATCTCTCGAAAGTGACCCGGATCGATGAGGCACGTCAGCATCAGCCGTTCGCCTTCCCACTCTTCCCCTTCCGTCACCGTAGAGCCTAGCTTCGCTATTCGCTCCTTCAGACGTTTCGCTTCCTTTGCCGGCAATGCCAGCTTCAGACGCATCTTGGCTCGTTCCAGCGGTATGGTTTCCTTGAGCAGCCGAATCACATCCAGCGCTTGCTGTTTCGCGTTACGATGGGGCTTGATGGAATAATGAATATCTTTCATTGATTTCTCAACGATAGAAACCGGATACGGTCGCTTCGTTTCCGGATTGACGCACTTGTCCGCAACGGTAGTTGCTATCTCCTTGAACATCGAGTCTAGCTGATCCTGTCGTTCCTTTTCCGACACCTGCAGTTCACCTTTGGCCAGGATCTCTTTACAAATTTCAGTGACATCATCTTTGCCGAACGCTTTCTGAAGCTCTTCCTTTTTTGCGACCTCCCCTTTGGATACGTTGTTGAAGACCGCTATCGTTTGGAGCACCTCGTCCAAATCCTTCTCCGCGCCGGATCGCCACGAGAGCACTTTGTTTTTGTAGCACGCTATCTCGAACCGTTTGCCGCCTTTCTTCATTCGAACGACAGCCACATTCGTGAGCCGGATCTGATTCGTTGGGGTGAATATTTTCGGCATTTTGTGGTACTATAATTTGTGCAGCACATGCGACACCCGTTCTTGTTTTGCTCGTGTGTCCGTGCGGCAGCACAAACGCACTTTTGTTTACATTCTGGTGACAGCTGTCAAACTGCTACCCTGTTGTGGCTGCGTACTTTAAAACGGCTGCGTACATTCTAAACTTTGAAATTTAATTCAAACATTTGGCTGCACATTTTCGATTCGATCGATCAGCGCTGCCGTTGCAGGAACTTGGGCTGTTTGCTGGTGATTATTGATCATATGGTTCCGCAAACCGGCATGCTGTTTGAACGATTGATTGCACAACTTGCACGCAAACCGGTACACTTCCTCGTGTATGTACGAATGTGCTTTGAGATTGCTTTTCTTGATAAACTCTTTCCCACACTGCTCACAGCTGTAGATCGGCTTCACCTTCCCAGCCACGGACTCGTGATGGGAATGTTCTTTGCTTTGGTGTATTTCCAGATCGACCTTTTTGTAGTACACCATCCCACAAACCACGCACGCCATCTCCCGCCCATTATTGTGCACCTTCATGTGCCGCAACATGGGCGCTTTGGTTGCGAATTCTCTTTCACAGATATCACATTTAAATTGCTTCACACCACTGTGCAAACGTTTGTGAACACGAAGACTATTTTCGAAACGAAACTCTTTCCCACACACATCACACTTGAACGGTAGCTCCTTTTGGTGTAGAATTTTATGAGACCGCAGCGCACCGGGAAACCGAAATGCGGAAGCGCATTGATCGCACTTGAACGGTTTAGGGTCCTCGTGGTGGCGCATGTGCACCTTTAAATCTTGTGCGTACTTGAATTCTTTGCCGCACAACTTGCAAGAAACGCGCACATTCTCATGTTCCGTTCGAATGTGTTTCTCCAGAAAGCATCGAAAGCCGAAGGTTCGGTGGCACTGGTCGCACTGAAAGCGGGCACTGGCGTGCTGTTTAACACGATGCACGGCAAGTGTTGCGGCCGATGCGTACAAGCTGCCGCACATTTCACAGATCAGTGATTCCTGTAGCAAAAAAAAATGGCTTATTTAAAGAAGAGAAGAAATTTGCGCCAAGAAGAGCCTCACCTTTGAACTCAGTTTTTGCGTTTGGTTGATCGCAGATAACGGCAACAAAAAATCATCATTTGTATTATGGCTTGTTTGGAATGTTTTAGTGGTAAAGGTGGGTGAATCAGCTGAATAATTGGGGTTTTCCTCGCTTTTACGAATCATTTCATTCGTATGACAAACTTGCTGACCCTTTTCGACTAAACCTGCCTCATCCGCTGTATTACCATGTTCCAGACATGCATCAGTTTTGGGAAAACATTGATCCATCGCTATCGTTAGTTCTGTATGCGGTGCATCGTTCCGTTCCGAAAGGTGTTTCATATCACATATTGGTGATTGTTTTTCGTTATCATCAACCGGCTCTAAATAGTCGGGTATAGCTTCAGGCTCAGCACTTTTCAACGCTTCCTTTGCACGTTTTGGTTTTGGTATGCCTTTCCGATTCCATCCATTCTGAGGTTCGGCCACTCTTAACCGCTCCAAATCCAGTTCCCTCCAATGAACACGCCGCTGGTGGTTCGTCAGGTAGTTCTGTTTGTTAAAGCTATGGCAGCACAGCTCGCACTGAAATGTCCGGCCTCTCAAGTTCTTGTGTGAAGTAAACTTCGATCGATTCTCGAATGCTCGATCACAGTGTTCGCATTTGAACGGCAGATTTTCTTTCAAGTGCGACTTTCGGTGCTTTGCCATCGCGTACACACTAGCAAAGCCAACACCACACTCGGGACACACTCGCTTCTGGTGGTTGCGCAAATGTAGCCTCAAGCTTTTCAGATACTTGTAGGTCATTCCGCACAGATTGCACACGTTTGGCCGTTCGTTCGTGTGCACCTGCCTGAGATGTTGTTTTACAATTGAGCTCGTTGCAAAGACCTTTGGACAGATGGGACATTTTGCTCCCTCGTTCGTGTGCCGAAAGATGTGGCAGTTTAGCGCTGTTTGGCCACGGAATGTTTTCGGACAGTGCGGACACTTGTACGGCTTTTCTCCCGTATGCAGTCGAAGGTGGCACTTGAGCGTGCTTTTGTGCAAAAATCGACGATGGCACATCTCACACTCATGCTGCTTGATACCGTAGTGTATTTTCTCGTGCTGTCGGAGTGTCGCTCTGAATTTAAACGATTTGCCACAGAATTCACACGCGATGGCACTTTTGCTTTCATTCTGTGCGGAAGAAGTAAGACGAGTGGCAAAAGTTAGTCAAGTCAGATGGAAGAAAAGGAACTGTAAAAGCACATACCTTGACCACCGGCTTTTCGCCTTCTGGAGAAACGTTTGCATGAGTTAGTTCCGAGCCAGATTGCATACCGCTAAATAGATTTTCTCGAAGGGAAAAAGGTGGTTCGGATTTCACGCGTTGTTTACGATAACATTCGAAGAGATCGCAGTAAACATCGCCGCGCCACTGTCAATAAAACATCGCTTCGGCTTTCTGTCAAAATCATTCGTATTCGCAAGCGCCGACAGCCTGTTTCGATTCCGTAAACAAACCCCCGCAAGCTAGAGAAGCCAATACATACGTTCGGACGGGATTCTATCGACCATCTGCACCAAAGAATTCCAATGGAGAGGGACAGTAAGACTTCGGCGGCAGATAATGGCCGAAAACCAGCCGGAAACAATCTACAATCGTTACCCACCAGACAGTATTTGGACCAGACGGTGATTCCCGTTCTGCTGCAGGGATTGAAAGTGCTCGCCAAAGAAAGACCCCAGGATCCCGTGCAATATCTAGCAAACTTTCTAATGGAAAACCGGAATCGCGTTGAAAAGAGCAATGGAGGCACCACAGAAGAAGCACAATAAATAGATTTTTTATAAGTGACTGAAAAGAAAGTTTGATTTTTGTTGTGAAAGAAGCGGTTGAAGAAGAAGGCGGAGAGAAAAGAGCGGGGATAGAGGGTAAAATCGAGGTAGGATGGCAATTTTCGACGAATCGACCAATACACACATCGGCGGCCAGATACAAGGTGTATGGACATAGGAGGTAGAGTCGTTCAGAGCAAATTGACATTTTTTAACAGATATGCAATAGAAAGGAATAATTCCAGCAACATAAATGAGGAAGACTTCATCAAAGCCTGGAAAGCAAAGAATGCAAACATCATAAAAGAAGTAACCAAATTTATTAAAGAGAATAGAATAACGTTCTAAGAGGGTCAGGAAAGTTAGGAAATTGAAACTACAACAACAAATTCAAAAAGACGCATGTGAAAAAAACTAAGGGCAACTACCTCAAACAAACAAAAGCGTAACGGTTAATTCGAACCTTGTCCTAGGCAAGGAAAGGATAGGATACTTGTAGAGATTCACAATCAACCCTCAATGCCGAGCCAGCCCGGGATAAGGCTGACCTATTCAGGTCATTATCCAGCTCAAAACACTGGATTTTTCATCAATCAACAGCTTTCTCAAACAGTACAAGTACCCAACACCACAATATAAACAAAATAGACCGACCATCAAGGTGTCAACAAACATCTATACAGAATACCAACAAAAAGTGACCACAAGAACGACAAAAGATACAACAGTACAATTATAATCAGAAAAAAGGACATATGGCCTTTAGATGCCAGTCCATACTCATTGAGGATCGTGTATCACAATCGCGGAGTAGTGCGGAAGGGCCCAGGAAGCTGGACTTCCTCACCGAACCGTGATATATCCTCACAAAGAGAAGAAGAAGAAGAAGAAGAAGAAGAAGACATTTTTTAACCTGAAATAACAGTACCCTGGTCATCGAAGGGAAGGGTATTGAGAAGAGTGATGGAAGCGTCGGAGGAGGCGCCGGTGGAGGTAGCGCTAGCGATTTTTTGACGAAAAATGCAATTAAATATCTTCTATCCTATGTGGGTTGCTCCATACCATATGTTTTTGTAAACAAACTCTGACATATCTCGACTAAAATGGTGGTCTGTCAAATCGACAAAAAATCCCTTCTAAATACCTTGATCCTATATAAACTTTGGTTTCTGTCAATCGACAAAAGTTGGCACAGAGTGGTGTAAAATTGTATGTTTTCCGTCGCCTGCTTTTCAGTGTACCAATTTTTGTGCGAAAAAGAGGCCTCTTCTGCACGATGGCCGAGCTGCTGATTGATCCGAACATACGCGGTTGGGTGTTTCTGCCCATTGTTGTAATCACCTTTCTGGTGGGAATCATCCGGCACTACTTTTCCATTCTGATATCGTCCCAGAAGAAGGCGGAACTTACCCAGATTCAGGACAGCCAGGCGATGATCCGTGCCCGGTTACTGCGCGAGAATGGCAAATACCTCACGCAGCAATCGTTCGCCATGCGTAGACACTACTTCAACAACGAGGATACGGGCTACTTCAAGACACAGAAACGGGCACCACCGAGCCCGAATTCGACCGCGATGCTGTCGGATCTGGTGAAGGGGAACTTTATCAACGTGCTACCCATGATTGTGATCGGCGGATGGATTAATTGGATGTTTTCCGGCTTTGTCACGACGAAGGTTCCATTTCCGCTGACACTACGCTTCAAGCCGATGTTGCAGCGAGGCATCGAGCTGGCGTCGCTTGATGCTGCCTGGGTGTCGTCCGCATCGTGGTACTTCCTGAACGTTTTCGGTCTGCGAAGCATCTACACGCTCGTGTTGGGTGAAAATAATGGTAAGTGAAAGGTACGAAACGGTTCGAATCGGATATCGCTATTGTTCCTTTGTTTGGTTATCCGTAGCTGCTCAGCAATCCATGCAGGATCAGATGTCCGGTGCCGCCGTAGCCATGCCACAGGACCCGAAGGCCGCGTTCAAGGCGGAATGGGAGGCGCTGCAGATAACTGAGTATCAGAACGTGCTAGCCAACATCGAGAATGAGCTGCTGGCCAGTAGCGGCCTGGCGGGTGATCACTCTAGCCAAAGTACACCATTCCTACAGTCTAGTCGTGGCGAGGACGGATCGTTGCTTCGGAATTGATACGTTAGAGCAGGTCTGTAGCAAATAGATTACTTAGACTGGTTGTTTTAGATCGAGACGAGTCGGTAAAGAGGCAAAGATCATAGAAAAGCGTTCGCACGCCCCAGAGATTACCTTATAAAATGATGCATAAAGGTACGAGGAGGCGCATTCTAGCGAAGACCACAGTGCACATAGCGTGGCATTGGTATTGTACACCGCAACGAGTTGGTAGTTAAATGAATTATTTAAATCATCTTGCGCAAACATCTTTGTCCAATGGTAACTGTGTTGTTAATACAATGCAAACGGTGGAAGAAGCATGGAAATAAAATCGGAAAAGGAATATTCGCAGGACTGCTGCCTTCTTGTCGATTCGGATGTGGAATAACGAGTTGTACCCCAGCAGCAAACACATTTTTGTAAATGTTTATTACGTGTCCTGTGTCCCTATGCGATTCGTCCATACAAGTGTGTCTAAGTGTGTGTGTGATTAAGATGTATACTTGCTGTTGGACAATAGCACACCTACTTTCCTAAACTAACTCCATTGGCTGTCTTTCCATAGGATCGCGCACTTCTAACCAGTCATAGCACACACACAGACGCAAAATCCAAACATCGGATGATCGTGTTGCCAGCCATGAGGCCGTGTGGTCCAGAGGCTCAAGATAGCCGACGCAGGTTTTGCTCTCCCTGCAGGCAGCAGCATATAAGCACGCGTAAATCATTTTTGCCACGATGATGTGAGATATTTGTCCACACATCCTCTTCTTTTTCTCAGGCAGATCTAACAATGCAATTGGCTACTTGTGTACGAACGTGCGTGTGAAGAATCGGAATGATGGTGATCCGACTACACCGATGAAAGAAAATGAACGTCATTTAAATCTCTCTCTTTTATTCACTTTAGTTACACTGTTTCACAAAATCACAACTGCCATCTTTACCTTTGCCAGACACACACACACACACGCGACACTGGAGATGGATTGGCAATAGTGTTTGTTTGATGTGTGATCGTGCCTGGATATAGTCATTCCTACTAGACAAACACATAGCTTAGTATAGTGTGTGCACAACGCCTGTTAAGGAAGGAAACTTATGCTAGGAAACAACACACTTGAGTAACTCGTAAGTTTTTGCTAGATGTATAGTTTAAGATTGCGACAAGAAAAAGCTATATGTGCTCAGCCCAGCCCGCTCGCCCAGTTTCTGCGCAGCTCTTCCGAACATCCGAACGCGAACAAATAGTATCCTATCAGCTTGTCTTAGATATGATGCGTGGTGATATGAGGATGATGAGAAGGTATGCATGCACACTACTACAACTATGCCGCTTCAGTTGAATGGCGATGAAAACGAACAAACAAGGGATATGAAACTGCTGCCACGTGTTTACAGTAAGTTTGGCCGAACTCAAGCAACGCTTCATTGCGATTTTTACTACACGCATGGCGCTCTACTAATGCTCGCCACCCGCGATGCCTGGATACAGTGGCAGTTAAATAAACTTCGCTTCCTCCAAACGGTGTCACACGCATCACTGAAAAGCGCGTGTGTCTCCGCGGATTTTGTCTGCAATATATTTTCGGTTTCATTATTCTAATGCTCGCCGGCTGGCGCTCGTCGTGTTTCAGGTTTATCACTGTTCTTACTTTTTTGTTTGTTTGCTACCATGCCCAACCGAACATCCTGCATTCTATCAACACTTTTTACAATCCTTGCCGTAGGTAGTGTAATACTTCCAAGTTTCATTGTTGATTGAGCAATCAGTTTTAGTAGTTGCAGTAGTAATAGTGTAAGCAGTGGATAGTGTACTCTGCCAACCACAGATTCTAAGACTGTGTGGCACTGTGTGTGTGTGTGTGTGTGTGTGTCCTCTGTTTTCGAGTGCGTGTCTGGTGGAATATATTTGAATGAAACTGAGAAGCGCGTGAGAGTTATTGGTATGAGAGCAAACCAAAAGGACGCTCAATATTTGTGGTTTCCATGATCTTCTGAAGGTCTTCCGATAGTTGGCAGTGTAACATCATTAAAAGTGTCGGAACATGTTTTTTGTCTGTTTCTTTTGCTTTGCCTGTTTCGAAGGATTAAAACTCGAGTGTGAGAATCTTACCAATAAAAAAGTGGGTTTGTCTTAACAACCTTAGAAAACTAAATGCTAGAGTGTAAACTTAAACCAAATACAAAAAATAAACGATTACCGTTAAATTTTACTACCTTTAAACTTACAGCATAATTTGTATTCTGTTCCTCCTCTTCTACCTCAACCACGTCATTCTTCCGTGTTATGGTCAATATTATTGTATGCCCATTCTCTATTGTTTGTCCGATTTTTCATGCTCGTTCACCAACCCTGCTTAATGTGGTTATGTCTATATGTATGTGTTGCTTGTTAAAGTATTCTTTGGAGAAAAATTGAATCTTTCTCTTCACCCACTCAACACCTATTTTCATACCAGTTGCTTCTACCTGTGCCTTTCAATTTTAGCTTCGGAACCCGATGTTGCTTGTCAAACGCTGCTGTAGTAGATTGGGTATTTTTGTTCAAATTGTTGTCAAGACTTGCTTGGGCTTTTTCTTGTGTAAAACGAAAGATTTGAATTCTTAAAATTGCTCGAAAAACTTTCGCCAACGCCGTGTACACAAACTAAAAAAGAAGGTTTGGAGGTGGCGTTTTGTTTCTTCTAATCTTAGATCGGTCGGACCAGCAGCTCCGGGAATCACAGGAACGGATGACAGGGACCCACAGTGGAGGGAATCTCTCCGTTTTGTGCCTTGGTAGCAGCAGCAGCATTGGTAGGGTGTGGTGACATCGTTAAATGATAATACATTAAATTAATTAAACGCTACATTTAAACTGAAATGACCAGTCCAGCTCAGAGAGTTTTGGCCCTATCCAAAAGATCGCTAATGAATTTCTGTAACGAAACATTGATAACGGGATGTATTAGTAAAAAAAACTGCTAGTTGTATCAGCATCAAAGGGACGATTAGACAATTAGAAAGGGCAACACCAGAGAGAAAAAAAAACTACTCCAATCAAAACACCGTGGGTGAACTCCCGTTCAGACTAGATGGAAAGTAACGAAAGAGAGAGACAGAAAGACGGAAAACAGCTTACCGATATGTCTTGCGGTGGTCGTTTGCATGCGGAAAGCAGGCTCTGCAAGATAGAAAGGCAAACGGATATGTAAATTAATTATGAGGCGAAAAAACGAGCCGAGCGACCCCGGCGAAGCGGTGCAGCAGCTAGCGCACGTCTGGTTTGTGGTTGTGCAGCGGTAAAAGATTGTGCAATTAATTAGTTCACTGAATTAGTGAATCTGTTACGATATACGTTCCGCGATAGGCATCCTTCGCATGCCCAAATACTTCGAAATTTATAGCGGCTCATATTGTGCTTAGCTCTAAGATATCGGGGAATGCCCGCGAGTTGCTTAATATTGACTGATGTTGAACGAAATCGGGACAACGATTTTGCAAAGACTACGAAATAAAAAGAGGCTTCAACAAAAGCTGCTCTCCCAGACTACTTCCTGAAGCGATCGCAACCGCCTCCTCTGCAGAGCAAGTACCTTTTTTACAATGCCATACAGTTATCGTGGGTAGACGGTGTTGTGTCTGTTCCGGATATCTCTCTGCTACCGAGCTTTAGCACATTAAAAATAAAAAATAAAACAACTCGACCGTTCGACTCGAATTTCAAAAAAGCAGAAAACAAAACTACTGGGGTGGTTGGAATGTCTCACAGACAATTCTCGCCCAGCTTGTGATTTTTTGTGATGTTCCTCGATCTTTACCACCGCTGATACACACCCATCATATCACACCACACCGGGGAAGTTGTTAACCGGTAGCACAAAATCCGATTGTTACGATATGGGATTTAAAAATATAATCTTCGGGAGCACAGCACAGGAGCCAATCGGAGGATGCTGCTCGTCCGGCTGGCTGCGATGCGATCGCGATCGCGCGACCCGTTGTTAGATTGTTTCTTTTCCAATCAAATGAAACATTATTTTTGGACCTTTTTCCACACCCGGACCCGGATTGTGCTGCCACTGCCGCCACCGAGAAGGGCATTATACTTACGAACAAATGCGATCTTCTTATGTCATCGGTGTCCATGTCTAGAATCTCGTCGATATCCACGTCGATAGCTTCTGTCTGTGAACGGCCAGACGAACGAAACCCAGAAGAAGGAAGATTATCGGACGAACCGGAAAGAAGAACAAAAGTTGAACGTATTAATTAACAGCCCGTGGTGGTGTGGAATTAAACGAGCCGCGGCACGGCGGTAACTTACGGGAGGATCGAACAGTTTCTGCAGCTCGTCGTACAGCCACATCTCCACCGCTAGCCGCTTCCGGATCAGACTCATCTGGTGCGATCCGTACTTGGCTGTGAGGAACTTCTCGCGGCGCTCCTTGACCTCGCCCTTCTCGGTGAAGTTGACGCGCAGTCCAGTACGACCAGGGGATCGCTCGCAATCGTTCATGGTTTCAACGCCACACTGCATGATCTGTGCTCGCTTGAATACGTCTGCTGCGACAGGACAGAGACCGGGTCTTCTTTTTGATCGCAGCAAAGGTGATGACAGACCGTCCGCCACGAAATTGACGAACTTGGAACTTTTTTTTCTTCCTTCTGGTTCGCCTTCTCCTTCACCGCAGTACTACTGCAAAAAGACGGAAGAAAGAAAACGTGGGATTTAATAAATTAATAACACTAAGCATTAAATTGATAGCTCGGCGATGTGTGATGCGCTTCGTTGTCACGTTTCTTCTTCTTCGTGAGTCTCACTTGGCCAGTGACACACACACACAGAAATGTCTGGACTAATGTAATTAAGCCTTATTTATCATGTCCCTACTTAAGTCGGCATCGTTTTGGCGGCAGAATGTTCAAACAAGCGCACCGAACTTGATCGCCGCCTGTGGTCGGTGTGTCTCCCATATTCCTTTCGGCATGGATCATCATTAGACTATCACGACTGCTTAGGTCGTCGCACACGATTGACTGATCGAAACAACGACGCGGAAAGGTGTCAAGCCAGCAGCATTTAGATGCTATCCGTTTTTTGTATATCGGGGGACTAAAGAGCACTGTGTTCCCGTTCCTTTTTCAACGAGATCTTGGAATTTCATCATTACCAAAACACAGAACAATAGGCACTACATGTGATACGTGATAACACTACTTCTCCATTAAAAGCAGAGAGCTGCGAGAGAGTATGAATCACATACTTTGGGATGGGGAAGAAAGATTCAGATATGCTATTTATAGGATGGTAAGTGTTTCCTTCACGTATTGGTTTACACAGTTCTGCTTATCAATCTCGCTCGGCTCGGTCCCGATGGTATTTCACAAATTTAAAGTGTCAGTTACCACGGAGCTTATCGAAACTTGCATGATTGCTTATTTTGCGCCATGCTATGTGCTTATTTGTGGTTTGGGCCTAGACCCATGTCGAATGACTGTGCAAGAAAGTGGTGCGTTGTAGAAATTTATTGAGTCACTCCAAAGGGGATGCGTAAATGATTGCTGATAATCGAATTATCGTGACGGAAGCTTCAGTGAACTTGAACGTAGTGAACAACATATTTGTAGCCTCAGGCCAGATTTTCAGAGTCATCAAAAAAAGCATCAAAGAGTTTCTGTTGCATTTTACGATGTTGGAATTTAACCCCATATGTGAACAATATTTTCTACTGATGAAAACACGCTTTTGTCCATGACCTTATTCGATTGTGAGGACAGCTGTTTTTCACTTCTGTTTGCCACAAACGAGGCATAACTTTATGCATTAAACACGACAATTAAAATAAAATTATCTACCCTTTCGCGGAAGCCCTTAGAACAAAGATAGAAGTTGCGGTTTACTGTGCTGGTCGTCTGTGCGTGTTCTGTGGCTGGTTAGTGAAAATTGACGGATGGGTGAAAATGAACACCTTCCATCCACATCCAAACTCCATCCATTGCGTTGTGTGCAGTGCGCCGCAATTCATCATCATCATCATCATCATCATTTTCGAACCGTTCCGGGAAACAATATTTTATGTCTCTGCCTAATGCACCCCGCATCATCGCTGCACTCTGCCGGAAGTGGGCTTTGAAGCCCAGAGTTCGCTCTTGTTTTCCTCAATCAACATGTAATCACGTATGTTCGTTGCTTCTACCATTGCACGGCCTCCTTTCTCCGCCTGAATCCATCATCAGAACAATAAGCTCCACGCTACTCCACAACAAACCCACTTCCTGGCCGTCGCGACATTGCACCCGGGAGACTTCGCCTGGATGCGCGGTACGCTGCCGAAGGAAACCGAGCCGAGGTATACTTTTTATTTTGCAATCATTACCCTCCTCCCACTTTGCCAATGCGGAAGGAAAAGCTTGATTGTTTGATGCCTCCCCCTTCAGGTGCAGCATATTCTTGCGCCGTTGTCTACATGCGAACAGTGACGAGCTAAATGTGGGACAACAACGTCGGATGTCATCGTCCCATCGTGGACTGTCGTCTTGGGACTTGCTTGGAACATTGTTTCCCCGTAAGTCAAGCATCACACTGTATGGTCGCTGTCGTCCGGCTGTCCATATTCTCGACAATAATGATCGATATTTTATTACAATCAATCCACCGAGCATCCCGCGCAAACAGCTGCAAGTGCTTCTGTCTTGCATGCAGCAATTGCATTTGCTTAGAATCAGGTTCGCAATTCATCCGTTCCCAGTTTGCAAGAGCACTCGCCGAGCCGGGCAGGGTTGCGCGGCTCGGCTTTTCCCTCTAGTCTGCATCCATTTGTGCTGCTTTTTACCGTTTCTGCAGGTCGTATACGCAAACATGTCCTTCTGTTTTCCACCGTGCTGAGGGTACTGTAATTCCAATACAACCCTGCTGTTCATATTATGGCAACATAATAGATGATCGAGCAGCGAAGAGTCGAGGTCAAGGGGTGTGAGAAGACTTGACAGTGATGTTCTCTTGCGTTTTGCTCTATTTCCATTAGTAAAGGCAGGCGGCGGTGTGATGCATCTATGTGGCACACCCTTTTGTCGGATTATGAACTGTAACCTGAGTGTCTCCAACCAGCACCCGCCATTCTCTGCCGGTAATGGGTGTTGTAGATTGTGCTACGTAATTTCACTTCTTCTATTGTATGCAAAAGCGGCGACTTCTTTGAAATGATGATGAAGCGACGAGACCCCCCTCATCCTCCCAATTCATTGTCCTCTTGTAAAAAGGAATGTAACTGTACACCTGCACGCCACTTTCATGATCACCTCCTTCATTTACATTCGCAACAACGGAAGCGAGCAAAAACCAGATACAATGAATCATTTTGTTTTGGATCTGGCCACTGACCAGCGCATTTTATCTATTAAAACACGAGCTATAAAAGCTTGTTCTCATTTTAATACCACTTACGTCACACTTACGGTACCGTATTTCTGCTTCTCTTGCGGGAGGAAAGTCAGGCGATGAACAAAATCATATCCTTTACACGTCTGCACATCTTGAATGAAATGCGCACTCAGATCGTTAATCGTGCTCCGCAACGATGTACCGAACTGAATGACTGCTGACGTAAGCAAGGCACGTTGATGGGCAAGGTACAGTGAATGTGCATTCTGCCAGTTGTGCTTTGCAGTGCAGCATCTTAGCTTGCGTTCTAAAACATTTGTTTCCCATCAACGTCAACGTCGTGACGATCGCAAGTACGCGACAGCGATGGCCAATGTCATTGGATTAATTATTTTCACTTACAGCAGTGAGTGAGTGCACGTAAGAATTGGAACCGATGGTCGGGATTGAAACCAGATCCACCATACGCGCTGTTGTGATGAAGAGTTAATGTTGGCCGAAACAGCTTTACAAGATTCGCAACGCACAATTTATAGTCATGAAGATTCATCAGCCCAGCATTTTTGCAGCATTAACCAGCAACTGTCTCTTCCAGTCGGTGTGTTCCACCCAGTCTCGGTGTTTTTGTGGTTGATCCTCCACCTACGGCGTTAGCCGCATAATTCAATCAGCATAACCAGGCTCAGTAGTTGCAGCCGGGCTTCGCCGCTTTTGCACCAAGGGAACCGTGCGTAACGACCGTCGAGTTAATTGAATGTGAAATGAGCACCCATTTGGCGGCAAACCAACCATGATGGACAGTTCCACTCACTCCCATACAGAGCGCGAGCCCAACCAGGTCCGAAGCCAAAGGGATTTTTGTACAACTAGCCAGAAGGGCCTGTTTTGACTGAACCTGTCTAGCAAGCAAAAATATATTCGCTATGGATTCATACTCAAAAACGACTAATAGCAAACAAGTGTCACGAAAAGGGCTCCAACTTGCGAGGTTTCTTCACGGTAAATTATTAACATAATTCCTGCAGCTGGTGTGCTGAAGGTGCGCCACAACAGCACGGTGTCAAATAATTTCTGATCCAATTAAGAATGGCCTCAGCACAAATCATGGTTCTCTGACTGGGACAATGTTTAATGTTTCATCAAGATAGTATGGATAGATTTCAATATTTAGTGTTGGGGGTTGGTTTCTTAAGGCACCGCTAGAAGGGATCCGACACTCTCGTTCTGGCAATTTGATACTCTTCTGCATTTCTTTCGCGCTGCATCAACTCTTTAGTTAGTGACACGTGTGCGTGCAGTAAAAGTTTGTGAAATTGTAATTAAAAATAAATTATTGATACGCTCGCCGTATGCAACTGACAATCACGTCACGAAGAGTAGAGCAGTTATGCTCGAACGCTAAATTACACTTTATATGTTGTAGAGGAGGTGTTCTGAGAACGAATTCAAGTATTCGCGTGATCTGTACAATAATTGAATCCGAATTACTACCGGTGTTGCAGCAAAGTTTCCCCCATCAGCAACCGCCAATGTCTGGGATTTGATAAAACGCCCTTCACAGCACTGAACCGTCGTCAAACTTACAGATGGAGAGCCATTAAAGTGTAAACTTTTCCGATTCACGACGACGAAAATGAGTTCTGTCTAGTGAGAGTAAAAATCGAAAAGTAGAATACAACCACAGCACGTAACCGTCCTCTATCTAGACACTTTCAGTGAAATGTGTGTTGGTTGAAAATCTACATAAGGAAAGAACGCCAACACGTGCAGAGATCAACACCGGCGTCAGGGTCATACAAAAAGGGGTTGCACACTGTTTTAGTACACAACTTTCCATGAACTGGCGGGCGAGAGCAACGGAACCGGCATTACCGGAAGCTCTTTATGGCCGTGGGCCGCCCATAAAGCATTGTCTGAAAGAAACGGTATACCGCTGCTGCCTGAAGAGGAACGCGGTCTAGCGCAACGCATTCAGCACAGACCCCTTTTAATCAAGTATAATTAGACGATTTTTTGTATGCTATGCCTCGCGCTAGTTCCGGTTCTTTGCTGTGTGTGCGCCATAGACTTGACATTATTTAATTGGATCATAACGCACCCCGCGTGCTATGAAAACGCAAAATTACGACGCTATCCGAAGAGCTACACACAACAACGAATGTTAAAAAAGCTCGCAACAAGCTTGAGAGCGAATTGAGAATCTGACTTTGTGACGCTGCGATGGTTCATGCTCATAAAATAAACTGAGAATTGAGTTTGGCGAGCCTCGTCAATTACGCATAACTTGCAAAGATGAGCTAAGTTCTTTCCTGGAAATGGCCTATGGTAAAGCAAATAAACCAGTGCGAGTTGTGTTGAGAGCTGTTTCCAAGAATTGCCAATTTTAATGGCGCACAAAATTATCTGTCGCCGGAAATGGAGTTTTTAAGCTAACCTCAGCCAGGAAAAGTCTATGCAAAGAGAATTGTCTGGTTTAAGTAAGGTTCAAACAAATCAGATTGAGTACCTTCAAGGAACCTTTAGCATCTTACATCTGCGTACCCAATATCAAACAGGCCAAACAGGCACGGGTAACACCTTTTTGGGAAGCACCGTTTCAAACAAAAGAATCGTATTAAGTTCTGCTGGAGAGAAACCGTTCAACAGCTGACGCAGGTACGCTCAAGTACCCTCCTTGGGGCCAGAGTTAAGACGTGCCAGAATGTCGGCGCGAAAGCTGGACAGAGAATGATGTCACCTACTAACGACGCTCGCGTGACGATCAGAAACGTGAAACCCTGGCCCAGAGACAGCCACACACAACCACAACCAGGAGCCTTCCCGTCTGCCACACTTTTCAAAGGCTGCTCGTACTATAGCACAAGTGACGGACGAACGTTGCCTTTTTTATCCCACCACGATCAATGGGCTCCCGAACGCCGGGAGAAACCGGTTATGGAAGTCTCATCAGATCTTGCTGGCGATCGACGATTGGCGAAACTCCTCGGCGGCCCAGTGAGGGCCCCCGTTCGACATTCGCGAGCCCTCCATGCCGTACACTGCCTTGTGTCCTAATTGGCAAAAAAAGGCTCCGCAATGCTTGGTTACGTCAGTCGATGTACACTCTCCATGTTCATGTGCTGCCAGCAAAGAGTTTATAGCTTCATCTGTACTTGAACTATATTTTCCCTCTCGGAAGGTGGACACGGCAAAGAGTTGCAATACGTGTGTGACTACATCTTCAATTGATTCTGTTAACTGTGCGGCAGGCGTGTGCAGCAGGAAGAAAAGCCATTTAACTAATACCCCTAGCCACGCACTCTTTTCGTGGATCGAGCGTGGCACATTATAACACAATTGCGTGTGGCAAATTTATTGCATCACCTAACCAGTAGAAGGTACGGTGGTACTGGAAAGATATGACATGAAATCGCGGCATGTTGGGTACGTCCAAGCCTGGTTTGAATGCGCCATTTTCACACTACGCTAACGATGTCAGTTCTCTGTCGCGCCACTTGCTATGTTGAGCAAATCCCGCAAACCAGTAACGAGTAAATATTTAACTCTCACTGGTCAGTGGTAATTAATGTTACAAAAGCTAGCTCGTTTTTAGCGCTCTACCACGTTTTCCGCCTGTCACGAGAATGTCTGCGACGCTTTACTTGAAAACTAAGTAGGGCTGTTGAAATTCGGGATGTTTGCTTGCATTGTTGTCACCCGAATAAAGTCCATTATAGCATTATTGACATGACAGTTGAATAAAATAAGCACACGATTGTAGCGTAAATTACTCTACATTCAGAGGTATGATATGCTCAAGAAGCACAGTAAAAATAGTCCAACGCTAATTGCTTACGATCTTACTCTTGGGATAGTCCACGATTGGCACTAAAACTTCAGGAGGTCTTAGTTTGAATAGAGAGTCCGTCCTGCAACGGGCCGGAGGTAAGCTATGGTTCATCCTAAAATATGACAAATGATATTATCAAACAAATAACACCCACGTCCATGGAGTCTCCTGCTTGACAACTCATCTAGCGGCTCCACCATTTACGAAGCTTTGTTGGCTGGAATCTCACAACAGCCAAAAACAATCCATCAGGCTGTAATGTCTAGTCTTCAGATTTGTTACAGCTTAGCAACGTGGCCGGCATGCGATAAGCCACAAATAATGCCATAAACCTCCCATGTCATTTCGAACGCTACAGCCGCTTCATTCAAAGCTAGTTATCCTTCCCCAGCGAGCCATCGACATAAAAAAGGCATACAGTAGCCACACCAGCGAGATCATGGACGACTTTGCAATTAACTAGCAAATGAACAAAATGCATGCCTCCCTTGTCCAACCTTCTGACAAGGTTGCCGATGCGAAGATATAGAAAAAATAATGCCCATACTCGCGACGCAGCCCATCATTTCATGATTCATGATTTTGTACTTTGGACCCTCGGTTCTCGGGATCAATAGCGTATAAAGTATGCAAATTAAAGACGAGATGTCTTTGTTGTCACAAACATTTATCACCATCGAACTTGAGAGAAACTCACCTCCCGTATATCATATTTTTCACCCAAGCATTAAAACGACTTACAACACAAAAATGGCCGAATCGTCCCACCGTGCTCCAATGCAAAGCCATGCTCCAGTAAAATGGTATTTTAAACTAAGCATAAACAATCATAATGGTTCACTAGCGTACTCTGGCCCAGATCTCCTCCAGTTTTTTTTTCCAGTGCGAGATCAACTCTCATGCTAAACAAGCATTCAGAGCTCGTGTCTCACCACAAGCAAAACGGGCTTCTACTGCAAGTCCCCACCGTGGTTGGTGGAAACACACAACTGCACGCGAATGCATCTCACAACCGTCGTTATTATTATAACTGCTCTCTTCTGCTGCTCCCACCCAGAAGACCACGACCTTCGATGACCTTTTTAGCATCGCACTGCAATATTGCAACTGTTTAACATCCGCAACAAGGTACAACGCAGTCATTCACCGCGCTTTTTCTTATGTTTGTTGTACAGATAAAGCAATCTTTTAGCACACAAACAGGGCGATTGGTGCTCGTGATAGTGAAAAGCATTTGTATGTTGTGAAACGCGACCCTTGGGGTCTTGCGGGAGCTTCTTTCTTTCTTTAAACCCGGTGAGAACTTTTCTCAGCATTAGGGTTAGAGAATGGGTGGAAGTGAAATTTTTGCCACCTGCTGTAATTAT
This sequence comes from Anopheles stephensi, assembly GCF_013141755.1. Taxonomy (NCBI): domain Eukaryota; kingdom Metazoa; phylum Arthropoda; class Insecta; order Diptera; family Culicidae; genus Anopheles; species Anopheles stephensi. Next base: position 88,070,583 of record NC_050203.1, on the reverse strand, counting down.
AGTCCGTAAGAGCTGTTGTTATAATGACCCTAGACATTCAAGAGCTCTTCAAATTAAATCCAATTTGACCAGGAATACCGTGCACATTAAACTGACAATGCTTCAAGCGTATAGTAAACTAGATTTTATTTACTTAAGTATCAACTTATAAAGAACACTCATTCTTCACAAGCGAAGGCAGTCTAAAGCCAGTCTAAATGCCATAGTGATTGGTATGGATCATTTTACAGCAGCTTATCGCTAGGCCGCGCACTTCAGCAAATCGCTTATCAGATTTTGCTCTTGAAGCTGATCATGCTTTTGGCGGCGAAGCGCCAAGCAGTCAAACAATGAGCTAGAAGTTGTACAGGTGAGACTTTTAACGTTATGACCCAATTTTCTGAGTGTTCAAATGTGTACATTTTTGCACTTTATATGGCCTTGCTTTGAGGACTATCCCGTAGTGAGAGAATAAAGAGACCCCTCACATTGCGGATAGATAATTGAATTGAATCTAATTCGAATTGGCACTTCGTCCTAACTCCAAGTCATACCTATAGATGCTCAGCACATCTTTACGTGAAACTCTTTGTGTAAATCCTCCACCGATCGTGGTGGTGCCTTTACTGTTGAACAAGTTATGGACATGATAGAAGATTTATGGAACATGCTGCATGCCCTTTCTCCCACAAATACGGTATTGATAAGATAGATGAGCGCAAATTAATAATCCAGTCATGCTCTACGTGCTGTTGCCAACCTTATCAGTCCAGGAATGCTCCCCCAGGATCCCACGTTGGTAGTTATCGTTGTGACGAACGACAATACTGCCAATGCTCGTATTCCACTTAAACTATCCAATCTTATCGAAACAATCCCCGATTATACGATTTTATCATTTACGGAACTTTTAGCCTTGGAGCAATAAATTGGATTGTGCACTCACATGCGTGTTGTTACCATCAAAAGTGTTATCTTTCTGCTGATGTATGTCAAATATTTTCATAGTAGGATTGTGCACACGTTATGAGGTTTCGATTATTTGTTTGGTATTAGGTGATCAAACATTTTACAAAGTGGCTTACCGTTGAGACACCACAAGCAGTAGTCAGCAATTTCCACTAAATAAATTCGATGGAGCTATCCTGTAAAGACGAAACAAAAATATAAATAGTAATATAAGACGCTGTTTGAAGATATAAAAGAGTGGACAGCATTTTAACACATAAAATGCAGTATAATATTTAACAATATGATTTCAGTAAATGTAAATGAACCAAGATATATATTTTTTCCAGTACGAATTCTAGCAAGCAAGCCTACAAAACATGGTTAATTCGATTCACTACATGTTGAATTACCTTCCACTTCCTACTAATACTTTTTACTCTAATAGAAGTCGCCAACAAACTTGCCCCAAGCAGGAAAACAGAAGAGGGAACAAAAAAAAAAAACAATTATCAACGGTATCTGTGCTAGACGAATCGATTTAAATGAAAATCAGTCCATCAACTTCCGCTGAACGAAACCGAGGAAGAATTGTGATTCGTTTTTCTTGGCTCAATTGGCAAATCAAGGGCAATGCTGTAAGAAACCTACGCAAGACTAATCGAACGACCTTCATTTCAACACACTCTGGCTGTCTCGGGTTTGGTCATCAAGCTCAGTTACCGGCACCACTACCGCTATTTGCGAGACGCATGCATTCTGTGACTTTTGAGAAATTAAGAAACATCTTGCAGTAATAAGCCCCCGTAGAAGGAGTTTTATATTTGGGCTAATGGGCTGCACGCCAGCCTAAAGTCTCCTCCCCAGAAGGAATGTTGGGAAAGGGAATCCATAAAACCCCCATTTTTACAATACTGAGGAGCATTCTCAACCATAACGATACGCCATCAGCGCTTGTGACATGACTCCTTTCTCCAAGCTTCCTCGAGGCATAAAGAAAGCAGTCGTCGCCTCCATCACAAGGCGCATAATGACTTTTAGCCAAAATTGTCGGCAGCCTTTTACGGGTGGCACAATCCGAAAAAAATGCCTTATTCAGGCACCCCACATCACCCCAAAGCTTCATAACCCAGCTATCGATATGCATGAAGCGATATGCGCACGTCCTTAATTATGGCGTCGCACGGGTAATTTTCTTAAAATCATCATCGTCGTCCGCACAACACAGTGTTTTGATTTCGAGGTGTGCCACGAAGGCGAAAGAAGAGTCTCCTCACAGGGCAAGGACAGTAGGTGGCGGAGGAGTAGTAGTTGGTGGCTCGCCCGGGTGCGAGAAGTCGCCACGCATCATGATTTCGAGATCGATTCGGAAAGATTACGTTACAAGCTGCTAGGCTACCAGCTGGCTCGTTGGCTGGTCACGGGCATCCTTTGTTGCTCATCCGACTGCTTGGCTGAAGTGCCGGTTGGGAGGTATGTGTGATGGTTTTAAATGGTCAAAAGCGTCGCCAGTCGCTGGAAAAGCTTTTCGCTTTCCGTACATTCGACGCAACGCAGTGATGCCGCCGCTGCCAGTTCGTTCCATCTCGATGCCACTTCCGTCGTACGCGGAATGTGGCCACCGCAGGCAGAGGGTTGGCGGACGGTGACGACACGAACTTCGATTAGCGCACAAAGGCCCTTGGTGGTTATACAATCGCTTCAAAAAACAAGGCGAGGAAAGATGCATCAACGCCGAATCGAAATATCTAACCTCTACGGGCATCTGCCTGTATGCAAATATTTTAAAACAAGCGATTGGACGAACGATTTCAAATTTTCACTTGCTAGTGTGCCGTCTCTTTGAATCTGCTGTGTCAAGCGTTTTAATGCAGCTGACAACAACTTTGCTAACCCACACAGTGATCACAAGCATCAACAGCCGGCAAATGAAAGGAAAACCACTGAGCAAATGCGCCAGAAATGATGAATTTACAATTTTGTTCTAAAAATACAACCTCAACAAACGGCTTTTGCGTGAACCGGACTCTTGAGATGGCTTGTGCCCAGCTGCATAAACGAGCACACAATACGGAGACTGAGAGAGTTGCAATGGCAGTTCTGAAACGTTTCATTACACAGACTGTGGGAAGAAATCTGTGTTCTTTGGCTTGAAATCGATAACATTCGAAGGATTTCTATCGCACCAACTGCAGAACACCAGTAGAATGCTTATTTACATCAGGCGTAAAGAACGGCAAGGAGAGAGGGCATGACGTGACGTTCCCTTGAGTCACGTTTTATTTTGGCAGCTTCGTACAGAATACCATCAATTTTAGCTTCGAACAAATGTGGGGAAGTTACGTGGATGTTTCGTTTCAAGCCGCACACGATATTGCCACACGACCAGCCCACATCTGGGTCTTTCGTGCGATGCCGGAAGAGCGACAGCTGGCCTTTCTTTGGCGAAAAATTGCTTTTCATTAAAAGTTGCATTAGAGTAACGATTTTTCCTTTCGAGAACTTTCAAGTGTGATTGCAAAGTTCGGATGTGAAGTTCATCAAAAATGAAACCGCACACGGTCAGTCGGAATCATTCATGCATCCCTGGGTATGGTTTGGGGATTTTAAAGTACAGCTGTTTGATTCACTACCACACCACGTCCATTAAACTTTGATGGGAATTGTTCTAATGAAATTTCATTCATTCTTATCAGATAAACAATGAAACAGAAATGCTTCGGCTGTGATTCGCTCATATTGACACATTTAAGACACAACTGTCCAACCGGTCAAACCACAGGGCAAACCAAAGTTAGAGTAAAATTTCAACACAATGTCCCTAGTGATTGTACCGTGCTTGATTTTGTGTTTTGCCTGTTTTGTCACAAGTTTTGTCGCTGGCAGCATTACGAACTCTTTTCCACTGCTTACACCTCCACACTCCGATATTAGCTTCATTGTACAAGCATTTGTAGAACTCCAGGACCAGTGGTGTCCGGCATGGCGTCAGAAAAGATTGTTTGTCCTGAACTACAACACCGACCCACTATCGGAGGACATTTTGACTGCTATATTGAAGATAAATGCACCGCTTAAAATCATATCCAATGAGTTCAGCAGTTTGACGTACTGGACTTACGAGAACCGTCGTTGCGCTCTTATGATGGTTCGAGGATATGAAAGACTAAAGGTTGGCTCAACCTCTTCTTTTCGACAACTGCTTTTAATACTCTTCTCCTTTTTTCTCCAGCCTAGCGAACCCATCTATTACGGCAGTCGTTACATTATATTTCACCCAAAGTTGGAGCAAAACTTGCTGATGGAAGACCTGAACAGTAGCAGCGGAATCATTTTGGACAAGGCGTACCACATCCTCTACAATCGGACCGCAATCGAGATCCATCACAAGAACTTTTTCACCAATCAAACGATCCAGCTCGATCCGCTCAACATACGCGTCCCGAACGATCTGGAGAATCTTTACGGGCGAACGCTACGTATGTCGCTACCGGATGGCAACCAGAAGGTGACCACCTTTGACGCCTACCTCGGGGAAACGATAGCTCGCCATCGTAACGGATCGTTTGCTGCTTCTACTACCATGGACACTAGCATGGACTACGGTGTAATACACATTGGGGTCCCGTTCCTCGGCTCGGACAAGGTTATGGCTCTTGGCAGTACGTTCGTCAGTGTGCTAGTGCCACGGAGCAAACCGAAGCCCGTAATATCGGTGCTAGTCGATCCGTTCGATTACTACAGCTGGATCACACTGTTTGCACTGGTTTTTATACTGACTGCCGTTCTGTCACTGTTTGGACAATTCTTGAGCAAGTTGAACTTTGTGGAAGTGCTACTCGAGATGGTCATGTGCATTCTCGGCGGTCCGTCATTAAAGTACGGCGGATGGTTCGAGAATCAGATCATCACCAACTACTGTCTGCTTACTATCGTGATCGTGTCCTCCTACCAGTCGCTCATCATTTCCTACCTTTCGTTTACCCGCTACTACCCAGAGATCAATTCACCGGACGAGATTCGCAACAGCTGTATCTTCCCAAGGAAAACCGCGTTTGCTTCCCGGCTAAATCTGAAAACCGTCGACGATGTGACAGGTCCCGTGGATAGCTTGTGCTATCTGTTCAACAGTCGAGATAACAAGCGCATCACCACACTTTTAATAGAAAACATGCGTACCATAGACCGAGCGGCAAGCGAGGCGTACAAACGCAACTTACGTGTCGCCGATACTATATTCTTCGAGTTTCATCTGCTGTACTACTTTTACAACAAGTCACTCATTCGTGAGCTGTTCCCGTTCTACATCCACGCGTTCTACGAGTCCGGGTTGTATGATCAGTACTACAAAAACAAGAGCAGCTTTGCCCTGCAGTACAAGCAGGAAGTGTTTGTCATTAAATCGTTTAGCGTCGGGGATCTTTCAATCGTATGGTTTTTGTACATCGGAGGAGTGATCGTGAGTTTGGTGTGGTTTTCGCTAGAGATCCTGCACTATAAACTCCACGTCTGTGTTCAATTGCTCTTGGAATGGAGAAAAAAGAAAATGTTGGGCAAAAGCCGCATTATAAGAAGGTGGCAATTATGGTAATTGTTCGAGATTGCGATACTTGCTTGGGATCTTACAAAAATATAAACAAAACCGTTGTAAACACAAACAAACAACAAAGTACACACTATGAAATAACATAACCTCATTCTGCCGCTTGTAATGCATTGCTCCATTTTTGGAGCATTTGTTGCCCAGAAGCGTTTGATTAACACCACGCCGATTGCATCGCACTTAAAAGCTAGCATTTGTGATTCTTCTTTCTCAGCAAGGATGCTAAACACGATTGCAGCACAGCTTTGTTTCGAGCAATAGAATAACACTATTAGTAACAAAATTATCTTATTAAAGACTTGGAAGCATCACTTTCCACAAAAAACCGCCCAAGTGGCTGTAAAACAATTTCCTGCATTTGAATAGGAAAGAAATCAATTACAGTATGCAAGAAAGCATAACAATTTCACCAATTCTCGTGACGCTTTTTCTCATTATTCGATCGACTTTCGTCGTTGTCCACTGGTGCGCGATTGATTTTGTTCTTCGTGCCTTCCCTCGCGCGGCTGTCGAATATAGTTGGATATATCGCTTTCGATTGCAATTTTCCCATTTCGGTCCAAACACTTCTCCCCTCGGCAGGAAAGTCAGCATGCGGAAAGTGTTGGATTGCCTTTAATTATTTGCCTCGTCGTCATTTGCACCATTTCCTCGTTCATTTGTCCAGCAGGGAACAATGCTCTGGCGCTGTGTGCCACCAGAAACAAAAACCAAATTCCCCACACTAAATCGCGCGCTATTCGATGCGCTTTTACCGTCTTTAGCACACATCGCGACTTCGTTCGTGCCTTGGGGAACGTTGTAAAGTTTTTAATGCTGGCGATGTTCGATGAGCGAACCGTCTCTTAGATAAAGAACCGTCGAACCGACGAATAAAAAAACAAACAAACAAAGAGCACAAAACTACTTCGTCCAGAACCTCCCTAAGAGTATCCATGAAAGAGAAGATGGAGTCAAAAGTCGCGTCGAATGACCCAGTTCCGGGGGTTGCAGGTCGAACCCGAGATACGAAAATCGTTCCATTCGGGTAGCATAATTTGGTGAAGATAAAGCCAGACAAACTGCACGACACACGTGTCGCAACTGTAGAAAGATTACCAAAATTAGTAAACCAATTATGACTTTTTAAAAGCTTTTTGGCTGGAGATTGAAAGCGAGGAATTCAATCACATCAAAAGCGAAAGGAAGGTTGAGATGAAAAGAAAGAACTTGAGACCTTTGCCCCCTAAACAGCAACAAAATAGTATAAAAGCCTTGGTGTGAAATCATAATAAATCATCGAGTTCAGGGAAACTAGAAAAAAATAGCGTAACAGCTAAATCTAGCCAATATGTTTGGCTTATATTTGGGCCCAAAGACAAAAAAATTAACAACCGAAGGTTGTCCTTGGGACGGCATCATTTAACAGACAAGCAACAGCCTGGAGAGAAGGGCTAACAGACGAAGAAAACGCAAAATATACTGTCCAAACATTCAGGTCATGCAGCTGCAAAAACCCAACCCTTAATCAACCTGAATTCGCATCTCGAGCGGACGTCGAGTATCTCATTTCCATTCCGACGCCGTCAAAAATCGAGGGCGTCTGAAAGATTAATGTTGACTCTGGCTGAATGTCTGGCCGAAAGCTGGCTATTACATTCCTGTTGATTTGGATGTGCCTGCTTCGGTCCTGTCTTTTCGGCTGTTCGACTTTGGATTTGCAACTTTGCATTCTAATTCTGTCAACGTGAGCCCTTTCTCTCAAGTACATCTGCACCTAGCAACGCTAGAAACACTGTCGCTAGGGAACGGAAACACACATTTACTAAGCCTACTTATTTCCTGCCAACAAGGTAGCTCTGGCGCGTTTGTTCCTGTTTATGGACTACGGGGAACCGGAATTTAACTCGATCTACCGTACAGGCAGGCAGAAGGGCAAAAAGTACTACAGACAAGTAGAAAAAAAGCATCGAAAGCTTGATTCTGGGAGTGATCGTCAGAGGGTGGCCAAAGCAAGTTTGCGCAACCGGGATGCAGACAGAGATGCAAGAGGCTCCAACAAGCACAACGCGAGCCACGAAGATCTTTTCACCATGCGCTTCATGGCGGGGTGATTCGCGATCGCACCACGTACGCACACACACACAAAGGGGAGAAACCCTCCATGTACACACACACACACACACACACACTGCAAGAGAGTCCACACTCTTCTTTCTTCTGAGCTCTTTTCCGCTGGTCGCCATCGTAACGCAACACGGGGTAACACACAACAAAACACACTACACAATAACACACACCCTCCCGTCCGTCTTGTTTCCTCCTTCCCTTTCCTTTCTTCCACCTCTTCTGGAGCCAACAAGCATCTGATTTGGCCCACCGAAAGGAAACCGATGGACAAGCTTCGCTGCTTTCTCCTCCGGCCGATACGAGCCAACACTGATGCTTGTTGGTGGATGTTGCTCGGCAGAGTATCTCTAGCTGACCGATGGGTTCTCTGATCACCGAAAGTAACAAAGCAACCTCAACATGCTTCATCCGTTGTGCGTGAATGAGTTGTCCTTTGTCAGCCTCTGTCCCCTCCTCTCTCTCTTTCCGTTTCCCTCTCTCTGTCTCACTCCACCAAAGTGACAGCTGATTAGCTTCCCAGCTCACCGGGGCCCTTAGGGTCCGTTTTCACGGCACACCTTGCGCCACATTCTTGCGAGACAGCAGCTGGGGCTCAGAGAGCAGCGAGAAGACTTCGAAAATTTGGTGGACCCCTCGTGGGATTCACGCAAAAGTACACACACACACACACACACTCAGACACACACGAGCAAAACCTGCCTTTCACATATATTCTTCATCTCAGCGAAATTCTTGTGCTTTTTGCACCAGCCACACCACTGCATGCAAAGGTAGTTTTAAAAGCTTTCCTGTTCACACATTTTAGCTCTCGCTTAGTTTCCCCACCGACGAAGATGATGATGGGTGGTGTTGATGCTGCCGAAGGTGTTGTGTTGTTGCTGATGCACAAAGATCTAGCAGAGTGGTACAATGTAAGGCGGTGTGTGTTTTTTTCTCTTGCTTCCGCTGAATACTCTCCCCTATAGCACAAGGGGCGCTATCGCACGGACCCGCTGAAGAGTGGAGGTCTGGAGAGGAGTGTTTTATCTGGCACCTCCACTTCGTGGGGAGTTGGGGGTTTTCACAGCACAGCAACATGGGAAGGCGCAGCAGAGTCGTTTTCACACACGCACGTCTGGAGCGAACTTAGGCACCCATCCTACACACTAGCGTATGCACCACTATAGCAATCTTAGGAAGACCGTCTGTCAGTATATAGGTCGGAGCATGGCCGCCAGGTCGTACCGGCACAGTAACTCTGCTCTCACTTCACTAAGCCCACCGGGTTAAACACCACTGTCAAATGACACTCTGGGCAGACGGCAGCAGACTAAGACGGGTTGCCAACACCATGCAAGTGCTGTTGAGATTGTGAATAGACTTTGCTCACCTTTGCACACCAAAACTGGCAAACACACACACAATCACGCACGCACGCACAAAGCCCTGCACTCCGGGACTGGAGTGATAGCGGGATGGTGCTGGACACGCACGCAGATGAGATATTGGGATACAGCTTCTCCACAGCACACCGAATCAGATTCAGACAACCAAAACCAAAATCGCCACAGGAAGAAAGGTGCGAAAGAGAACACACACACGGACACGTACGGAACGAGATGCGAAAAAAAAAACAGGGAAATATACAGAACCGGACCTGGATAGAGCAGGCTGTAACCACACAAATAACGATACCCGGAGATCGACGGACGTGTTGTGCGGCCGTGCGCGCTACTAAATCTCGCGAACAGCAGAAAACAAATGAATGAACCGGGAGCTGCAGAGATCCAAGCAACCCGCATCATCCCGCAAATGTGGGTGAGAGAGCCCTGCCAACCCCAAGAGAGAGACAGAGAGAGAGAGCGAGAGCGCGCGCGCAAGTAAGAGAGCGAAACGTGCTCTCTCAGGTGCGTTGCAAAGAAAATGCGTTTTCATGCCATACAAAACGTGCGTTGATGGAGTGAATGAGAAGAGGAGAGTGGGAGAGAGTGTTGGTGGAGGGGGAGCAAAATTTGAGAGATTTCATGCTCGTTCTCGCTCACACAATAAGTAAGAGAAATTGTATGTCTGCGCGAATCCTCCCATTTTTGGAGAGAAATGGGGAGACGACAAGCGCAAATACAAAAAAAAAAAAACAGTAAAAGCACATTGAATATACCGGGTTCTCCAGGAGAGTAAAAACAAGATAAGGTTTTGGGTTTTTTTTGACAACAATGCCGTGATTGTCTATTAAACCCTCAAAACTTTTTTTGGCGTTCAGCAAGCTCTGCGACGCCGGAAGCAACTTTCTGCCATCAGCGTCGTGTGCATCGCCGCTGCGTGCTGATATAATTCATTTTCGAATCCTTTCTACCTAGCAGACCTTGCGATGACACAACCTGCTGGACGCGGTGCAATAGATGCAGTTCGATAAAGAAACCACCCCACACAACAAACGCCGTCCGGGCTAGTGAAGTAATCCAATTACACAAACACAATCGGCGATCGGCAAGAAGCTAGAATGAAGAAAACTGCACGAACCGCGCATGCAACTGTGGCCACATACTTCCAAAACTCTGCGGTGTGCGGTGTTTGTATGAGACGGCGTCGGTATGCCGTTGTTGGGGAATTTGTGCTTTTAGGATTATTTGGTGGATGACCACCACCACCGGAAAACACCTAGCCTGGCCTAAGAGGGAGGGTTGAGAAAAGAGCATAGCTAAAGGCAGAAAATGAAGATATGCAACACAACAGCCACACACACGATACCGATGGATAGCGTCGACGTCTCTTGTACAACTCTTGGCTCCTCGCTTAGCAGCGTTTCACTTCGATGCATCTGCCGAGTGAGAAAGCTCGACAAGGCCGAGCGGTGAATTGTGCTGCCCCCCCAGGCTACTGTCGATAACATTCTTCACCATCCCTCCTCCTGCTCCTTCTTCTTCCCCACCTCTCCCCACCCGCAGCACAGCCAGACACGCTTTAGCGAGTGTATGCAGTACACACGTACCAACCTAGGGAGGTTCAATTCTATTTGACAATGACCCAATGATGATACAACAAATAGTACAGAGGTGTATGTTGTCATCATACAAATCGCGCTTCACACAAACACCATTGCAGTGAGGAAACAGCATTATTATCGGTTTGCTGGACAGGAAATTATGGACGAGACACGTGCCTTCTTGACGTGGGATCCATCAACAAATCATTGAACCCTTGATAAGAGGTCCCAAAAAAGACGGATGCAATGCGCTAGGGTAGAACTGCAAATGCAGCTCTCTTCCAACAGTCAGTCAGCGGAGATTCTTCTAGCGGAGATATGCATCAGACACAACGAAAATAAGCTGCTTTTGCTCAAACCGTTTCCACCGTGTCCTCGCTATATCTTTTCGCAACTTGAGCCTTGATTGAGAACTAATGCCAGCAGTAATGTGTGGGGCAGACCAAACACAAAGAAACTGCTGAACGAGCAGCAGCGCCACCATTCTGCGCGAATTGGTTTGGGTTTGAAATGTTATATGCTCATGCCCATGTGTATGTGTGGTTTAAGGTGAGCACACAAAAAATTGGACAACCATCAGCGGCGCGCAATTGTCATGGTTCCATGCTCGCAAGGAATTACTGAAGCTTCGTCGCCTGCAACCAAAAGGCAAAAGGTTTCCATTGAGGGTTTGTGTGTGGAATTCCGCGGTCATAACACCTATCTTTTGCTCATCATATCGTCATTTCGTCAGTATCTGTTCAGGGGTATGTTCTGCCAGCTCTAAGGTCGTTTCATAAATTGCTCAGGATTATTGTTGTGGTCACTGGTGAGCTTCTACCGTTTGCAACTACCTAGACCTTCCTTTGTCTAGGGACGCAACAACTTCAAGCAACAGTAACTAAACGTATATTCAATTAACAGATCACACATAAATCATCCCGGAGCTTTAAACACTACATTTTGCGCCATTTATCCGTCAAAAATCTTCCTCTCTGGTGTGCATGGAGCGTCCCAAAAGGAGGCTGAATTTCCATTTTACGATTGCAAAATTTACCACCGTCACAAAGAGCAGAAACGAGGCAATTAATCTCAATGTATCACGATGACCGATGACTCACAAAACAATTCCAGCCCCCGGTTGGATCGTGGGCTTTGTTTTGCGCCAGAAGCTCCCGAGAACATTGTGTGCTTCTGCTTCCCAGGACAAACAAGATCTCTCCGGTCCTGTACCAAGACACAAGAGGAGGGAAGACTTCGAGTTTCCCCGGGTGGTGATGGTGGAAGCGTAGCCCCATTTCTATTCACTCCTTCCCTTTATTTCCAGGTCCAGCTCTTTTCCCATTCCCTCGTTAATTACATCTTTATGCAAGTAGAGCAACAAACAACCGCCGCGACTACCGCTAAGCGGATAGTAAAGTCAGTAATGTTATAAAAAAAATCTCCTACACGCGCTAGGTTGAAAAAGCCTTCGCCTGGACCAAAGTGGTTGTAATTCGTACTCCACACACCAGCTACAAGAACTAGTCCAAGAAGATGTTTTTTCCCACGTGGCAAGAGTTCTAATAGCGCAGATTGAAAGGAAACCAACACGATGGGATCTCTGTTGGGCTTTAAATGATTCGGAACTGCGGATACTACTGCTGGCGAGAGGCGTAAATTCAATCCAAGCGCATGGATCCGTGGCGGATCGCGATGACGGTGCAAGGGTTTGTTGATGAACCTTTCGGCCCTTCTTCGTCGGGCGGCAACCAACGAATCAATTCTACCCCCCAGCAATACACACCACAAAAGAACCTGCAGGAAGATAGGATTGGGAAATGAAGGGCACACACACACAAGACATTAGCGGCTTGCACTCTTCCCTTACCTTAAGGGCAATCATGCCAGCATACAAGTGCGCTGGGCCAAGCGTTTACTGTACGTGTGTAATAAAAAGAGAGAGCGAAAGAATCGTTTATTAACCTTAACTTGATCTTCCGGGAAGCCCGCTTGGCGGTTCGAGGCAGTCGTGTTGAGGTGATGAGTTCTTTAACACACGCGCACCAACTGTGCCAACTTGTTGTTGGACATCTACCCGTGCCCAGACGAGGTAACCTCTTCCGAGCGGACGCAGCAACCATTACCGAGCGGACGCAGACACACATCAAGTTGCCGCGCGCTCGGTTGTGCTGTTGATATGATAATAACTTCAATTACACCATTAAGCAGCCGGCCCTTTTCTATGCGTAAGGAAAAAGCGTCCGCATTACACTATCAACGGAGCATCCGATAGATTGCGCAGGGCAGAACAGGTCTTTGTTGGTTTAACGATTTTCCCGCACAATCGAGGGCTCGTTATCTTGTTTTTCACCTCGATTTGGCACGGGAATAGCTGGGAAAATTGGGTTCCGGAAACTGTCCTGCGTCTGAGAAAATTCGCAACACAGATACATTCTGCTTAATACTTCGTGCGACATCGTTCGGTCATACGTTTTTGGCTAGTTCAAAGCAAAATTCATCGAAATTAAAATCTTCCAATTGCGTCACCCGAAAAGCTCCCAACAGCTGACGATCGCCGGCGTCACGATCTGGTCTCGTTTTGGCCCGATTCCCGGGATCATTATAGCGATCTGCTGCATGATTGATGGCTTAAGCGGCTAATGGCTCTCGGCTCTGTTTTGGTCAGCTTAGCCTACCCCATGGGCCCAGTCAGTGGGACTACGCAGTGTTTTTCTTATTTGTACATCATTGTGTGAATTATGCTACAGGCTGTTTCCCGTCGGGATAGCCGAGCCGTGATCCCGCTGCAAGAGAGCAACTTTCGTCTCCCGGAGGTACTACTGCACACCGTGACATGGCTGCCGCCGTCTTCGTTGCTATTGCTGGCAGTCGAACAAAATAAAAACTGAACCATCGATAACCTTTCCAATTCGGTGCTTCGTTTGGCCGAATGACGAAAGACACTCGTGATGGAAAATCAGCGAACCGTGCACGCGACGCGTTCGCTCGTGATGCAATTTCCCACCCAAGTCTAGGCTCCAACCGCGCACCACAAATGCTCGATAGGCTGAAAGGATCATCGAATGAGAAAAAAAAACACACACAAAACAAGAGCCAAGATTTTCATAAACAGAGAAACCTTGAAGTATATCGTCTTCTTCAGTGGGCCAGCTGAGCCGAATCGCTGCCCACCACAAACGATCAAGTTGTATGATTGGGAAGCATTTAATGGTTCTCTTACTGGTGGTTCCTTGGCGCGCACACACCTCACTCGACCTTCTTTGGCATTTCGAACCGATCGCTACAAAAGCTCGGTAGTCAAGTAATTGCAACATGAAGCAAGAAAACGGTGGTGATGAGCCAATACTTGTTGGGGCGCTTGTCGCGCTTACGCTAAAGTGAGTAGGAAAACTGGCTCAATGTCGTCGCTCGATGATGTATCTTTATGATCATTTTCTTTCGACACTTAAGAGAAGTTCAGCTCTTACCGCTTTCAATATCTACCAAACCAAAGGTGTATAAAAAAAAGATGAAAATCTGCTTTTGCTTCTAAATCACAAACATATCTTATACATTCTTTTCTTTCGGCAAGATGAGAATGAACCGCTGTGTAAACCAGAACACGGAATGGCATTACGCAATACATTAGGGACATGGAAAAAGAGATAAAGCCCGAAACACGCCCTTCTTCGGACACAGATACACATAACAAACTAGAACGAATGCAACGGACTACAGCAGGAAAAAATCTAATATAAGACGAAAATTTGGCAAAACATTCACCCCGAAGAAAGAGGCCAACCAGAACTCGAAGGTTGAGAAAAGCTCGATTGTTGAAAATCACATCACGTCGACGTTCAACTTTCGTTCGTTGCGCGCGCGAGAGAGCATCCTCGAGGGCGATTTATTTGTCACTCGAGTTTGTTGGCGGTGGCGCCATCACCAAAAGACTGGAAAAGATCCATCTTCAGGCCCCGGCCCAGTTCAAGCAGATGATTCCCGATCGATGCTGCGCCCAAAGGAGGACAAATATTTGTGCTCGCCTTCCCACTGCAAAGCACGATGCAGAAAAGTTTATCCGGGGAATTTCCTTGTACCAGCCTTCTTCTTGCGCTACCTGCATCCATATTTACAGCACCGACAAACAGCGCCGAACTCGAGAGATAGTGTCAACGAGCTTGGGAAGCACTTTAGACGAGAAAAGCGCACAGACTGCGGGACACTCCGTTCAACGAGACACGCCGATCCGTCGGCGGCGTTGGTCCAGCTACCCAAAGTAGATTATAAATTCTAATTTGCATCATAAATTGATCCACAGCGCGCTCGAGATGCGTTCCAGATGCAATTTGCATAAAGTGCAGTGAACCTTAAATTGTTCACTTCGTACCGGACATGTGACACCGGACCGGACCAGACGGGAGAGAAACGCAATGATACAGCTAATATCTAATAATATTTCAATGCAGTTTTCTACAAAATGACTTAATGTTACAAACTTGCCACAACCCGAATTGAACAACGCAGCGACCTACCTACACATATTGACCGGGCTCATTCGGTGCTGGAAATACGCTAGCGATAAGGCGATTAGCACGGAAATACCCGATCTCCAACGCACCCATGACCTCTCCCATTGCCGCCTATCCGCAACCATCCCTTTCACCCCAAGCGGGCAAACAAAAACAATCGGCTTTCGGCTTTCCGCTTATCGTGCTTGCGCCCACCATCGGAGGCATTACCTTGCGTCATTCCCTCGAATGGAGGGAAATCCATTCGGAAGGATTTGGAAGATGTTCCGGACCACGGCGACGGCGTCGTCGGTATTGCTTAACATTCCACACCTTCTTAAGCACCGCTCATCGTCACGATGAAAGACTTATACCGTGGGGCTCATGTCAGGTCGGCAGTCGGCACACAACACAACAGACGCACAACTTCTCATTGAGACAAGGATTCGAAACCGTTCGGAATTGGACAAATCATCGGGCGCCTCCATTTCCTCCATTCCTCTCGATTCCTTCCGCTTTCAGCATGGAACAACTTCTTTAGCAGATTCATCTACTGTGTCGGGCTTCGTTGAATACCGTGTTCGGTTAGCAGAAAATGTGACATCCCGCGGTCACATTAGTGTCAGCTGTCAGCAACAGCAGCAGCAAACGGCGCGCGATTCAAATTGGCGCGTATTGTTGCAGCTGTTGTGTCCTTGTGAGCTGTTTCTGTCTACTGTGATGTGGTCCAATTCAAATGATGTGTATTGGATTGGATTGGAAAGCTTTAATAAAACAACTTTAAACTTCTCCATGATATCTTAACATCTGACACGGGAGTCCAAGGACAAGCATCGACTTTTATGGCCCGCTATAAACCGTGGTTTGATTTACAAACCAACGCCCTGATTATCCCGAGGGCAAAACCAGAACACATAAAATCTCCGTTTAATTATTAGCACTCTAAAAAGCGCAAATGTCAGCCATTGAAACCGTTGGTGATGGTCATCAGATTTTTTGGAGAAGCCCTTCGCTCGCCGTTCGCTGCTTGGCACGAGCAAAACTTGAAACTTATCGACGGCATCGGCCTCCAGTGAATTAAATGCCAAATAGATTTGTACAAAGTTCATCACCTCCACAGTGTTTTGATGGCCCACCCGACCGTTGCAACCACACAACATATCTTTAATTCTGTTCATTCTGCCTTCTGCTTTGCATGATTTTACCCAGCAACATTATTTATGCTTCGCCGAGGTGGTGTAGCGCTGGTTGGCTATGCTTGAAAGAGTTTGCTGTGTTTTTGGTGTAATTCTCAGTCGGTTTCTACCAATTTCCGTTCCATGCCGATTGTACGTAGCACCGTACGGTTTGGCGAGCACGGTCATGGGCAAGAAAAGTTGCCGAGTGCTGGAGTGGCCTTCAACAAACCCCTTTTCTAATTACCATACATCATGGGGGATACTGCCCACCGACAAGCTCCGAGTATTGTATCTGTGTATCAGTGTAAAAACATTCTGTTGCGCTTGCGACCGTCGTCCGGACTACGGATACACTTTTTGGCTGTTCTGAATGTTACGGCTTTTCCTAGAGACATTGGCACGTTCAAATCCTCGGGGAAATAACAACATTTACCAAACGTTCTGCCTCAAAAGCATCGGTAAAACAGTGTAACCGAAAGGCTGGGCTTTTTTGTTGCTTCTGTCTTGTATCCTACATTATGCATCGATCCAGGAAAAAGGGCAAATATTTGATCACTGACTCATCATCATTGCATACGGTCGCGCGAGAGAGCGCTTTCTTTAAAAACGCATTGAAAGATTGGAATTCCTATGTTGATTTTGTGGGAGAGAAACAACCAACCAAGATAAAATCATCGAACTGAGGCTCTTTTTCGTTTTTATAACAAAGAATTACCTTATTTCGAAAACCGTCTAAAATGTGTACATATTTAAACATATCACAGGAACTTAACAACTGAGTTTGCGATAGGTATATATAGGCGTTTTGCGTGTATGTTTTTTCTCTCTCTGTCTCACAACGGGCAATCGAGCAGAACTTGCTGACTACAACACCAAACAGATCCCCATTCCCGTCTCGAGAGCCGAGGGGTTTGCATATTTATTTACTTTCCCAACTTATCAAGCACCCGCAGGGGTCGCTTGTCTGGCACTGCCTTTACAGAGTTGCGAGAGACACCAGACAATCTGTTACGAGCGTTCAGGGCTGATTCATCGTCGTCCACACATTCGTTGCAGCTCCCGGGTTTGCAACTTTACCGCATACGAAGTGCAGTACTGTGAGCTGGGGTACTGTGCCGGCGCAGCGACACCGGACGGAATGGCAAAAGAATATTTACAATCATTTAAGGTCTTCCCTACCCTGGCCCTGGTCCACTGTTTGGAGCTGTTTTGCCTACAAATTGATACACACACACACGTGACGACAACGGCTTTGTCTGTCCGTTAGCAAATCGTGCGAATATGTGTGGTTCTTGGAGTTCTTCCTGATTCGCATAAAAGCAAACAGCCCCTACCGTGTGTGCTTTGCTACCCTTTCGATAGACGTACAATTCGAGAAAAAAGAGTTCTCTACATCGTAAGGGTAGAGTGTGGTCGGTTCAGTCTCATTAAAAACAAACGCCATATCATTACCACGCAGAATGAAATAAAAATGTAAAGTTAAAACGATTACAGCGATTCCGTTCCATTTGGAAGAAGATTTTTTAGCCCATTTGTTCATGGAGGACACTTTTTTGCTGTTGTGTATATTGCAATCATTCACGCCACTCAAGTGGAGTTCCAGACTACTTCAGAACTGGTATCCTTAAGTGGGCGGATTCTGAATATCGTTAGAAACATATGCATTCGAAAAAAAGGCACTAATTCTAACGATTTTTCATACAATGGCCCCGAAGAGATGTGCCCAACTAACGATAGTGTTTCGTATGATACCATTTATGTACAGACAGCATTTTATTGCACCTGCATCGTCAAAATAAAGAAGGGACTGCGTTTTCAACTTATAAATCTCATTATATTATACAGAATTGTGTGACCCATGGGCTTGCGGGCTAAATCATCCTACATATTGAACCCTCGAGATCAGATTCCTTACAAATCATAGTGGATAAGATGTAAAGAGTTATCCCATTTCTAGACTTAGGGAAGTCCCCTGGATCATGAACAGAGGACAAACACGGTTGACGCGTCAGCCATAGAAGAGACACTCACAATTTTTCTCAGCAACATATAACGTTTGGGTGATAAAACGCGACGGGGAAGGTTTCGGATGGCATTCGATCCCCGGACCTGCCTTGTGAATGCAGACATCGTTATCGCATCTACCACTAGACCCCTCCTGAACAGAACTACAGATTCTGCACTATTTTAGTGTTGCCGCTTTCCACAATAGGACTAATTTTAATGCATACATTATGAGTCTCAATTCTTCATTTTACGGATTAGATTTCATTCGCTTATTTGGGTACAACAATCTATACAGAATTTTTCATGAATAACCCCCACTGGGACCAAAAAAAATGGAGGTCGACCAATGGACCAGAGTTTTCAGGTTGATTGCAAATTACGTTCACGAAGATCTCGAAAATAACATACTGAAATTGATTTTATGCGTGTCGGTTGGAACGATCGATCGACAAACTGCTCGATAAACATGCACATGAAAACATTAGCACGAACGAACTCCGAACGATACCAAGAGCGAACGTAAATGCCACCGGAATCTGGAACTTTTGGAAAACTCGATTAAATCATTCAAACTCCTGAAAGCAGCGCCTGGCACCACTCTGCTAGATTGGAAGGCATGGGATAACACCTGACGCACGAACGTTGGGTTTTGCCTTCCCGCTGAGTGAGTGCACTGTCATACATTTTCTTCAAACAAGGAATTATTAATAAAAACACTGTTCGAAAAGTATTGTTGCACAATCTAACCCACAATTGTGTTTCCTTTAGGTTCCCACCCGAAGAAGCGCGTAAAAACACCGAAACGTAACCAATTACGCCAAATGCTTCAACATCCATGTTTGGTTTAAAATGTTCTAATTAATTAATACAAACACCAGAGACACCCACTCGGGGGCCAATATCTCGTCGCCGTTGGAGTGGCCTACCGCGCGCGCTGAGCATGGGATGGGTTTGCGTAATGAACTGTGAAATGTTTCGCCAAGATTGATCGATAGATGGCAAAATGGAGCAAACCAGAAAGAACCGTTCAACACGCCTAATTGCATAAATTAAGGCGTCTGGTGACGGAATTGCCAATAATGTGCCGGAAGTGCTCCACTTTGTCGCTAACGATCCATCATCATATCATGCAAAGTGTAGCAAATGGTTACAAAATTGGTATAATTTCTGTTTTCAACATTTTAAGTGATTTGGACAATATTTTGAAGTAATGCACAAAGAATTTTCCTGCTATTTGGAGAGATAAAAATCGCAGGTGAAAGGTGACGGTGACATTTCACACACCTCTCCCGAGCACTTCTCAATGGCTGTAAACAATTCTCCAAGTGCAATAAGACTTCTTTCCTCTCTCCTTCACAACTCATTTAAAAGCCCCCATCAACTAGCTCATTTCAGCAACGTTCTCCTCGCTTACTCTGTTCCCCGTCGTCGGGAACGTGTGCGATAATCTTTTAATACAATCGAATCTCATTCTCTTCTCTCTCTCTCTCACACACACACACCCACACTCTTTCTCTCTTTATTACCCATGGGATGAAAATATTGCGGATAGCTATATGCAAGGCACATGCTTCTCGGATGTAAACACGGCGCATCAATGTCTGGAGCTCACATAATTTCGCTTCAAATTGAGAGGTAGAGCTACTTTCTCTACACTACGTCCACTTACACACTGCTGGTTATCGAAACTGGGTAGCTAATCTGTTGCAGAAAAGATGTGTGCTTTAATCGCCATTTTGTACCTGCGCCGTGTTTGCACGTGTTTCTAGCATCCTCCCACAAGCTCCAGGCTGGGTGGCATTCCTGGTAAATTGATGATAATTTTAGACTTACTCTTAAGCTGAAGCATGCGTTGGAAAAAGGAATCTGCTCCAGATGACGCGCCACACCAGCACTTTATCACTTGTATTATCCTGGATAGATGACGCACTAATATGATTTCATTCACATAAATCACACTTTTAGTAAAAGCACCCAAACACACAAACACACACACACGAAGAAAATACCGGAGACGATAGTCGAAAGAAAGGAAGAAGAACGAGCCACTGACCACAGCAAGCTGTGCAACGTGGTGTGTTTTATCTCCCACAAGAAGGCAGATCAGCAGAAAGCACTCGCAGACGCACCTCTCACCGACGCGACGATAGACTGGAAACTGAACGAACTGAACGTGGACCAGTGCCCGACACCAAGCGACAACACCAACCGTTCTATAGCCTATGCGACGGAGCCCAAGAATAATCTAGCACTCGCAGATCGTGCAACTGTCGCACACGGCAACACCCGTGGAGACTGTGGGGAGAAGACGGCATATACACACGATGGGAGATGTGATGACAGTGTGTTCTCAGTATTTGCTGCCGCTGTTTGGTGTACCTGTCTCCCGTTCTCACGCATACAGGTTCCCCTTCGCCATGTTGTTGCGTTATCGTTGGGGCACGTCAAATCCGGTGCATGCGCACATGTCCTTTGCGCGATAGAGAGCTTTCGTGAACAAGTTTGCAGCGAGGAAGAAAGCTTTTCTTGCAGATCTGATGGCCAGCCAGTGTGGTAAAATGTTGGCTTTCGATTGAAATGTTTCCACCAACTTGACGAATGTTTTGGTGTGTTTTGAGCAGGTCCTCGCTGGTGTAGGGGGTGCTGCGTGCGGTAGGATTGGGATTGGGGTGGCATTTTGCGTTGTGGTGTGTGTGTGTGTAAAACTCCGAACGATTGCTATTGATTTTTCCTTCACGTGAAGAGTTCAGGACTGTCACTTGCAGCCTACTACGACCCGTGGACAGCAAGTGTTTTTCCTCTGTGTCGCCTGTGCAATTCCACCATTCACCAGTGCTGGATGGTTTTCCTGTATCAAACAGTATTAGTGTCTTGCGAAAACCTCTTTCAAAAAAAGTTCCTCGGGAGAGTGTAAGCACAACCCGAAAGGAAATGATTCATGTCGTTTCCTTATGCTACAGTTCCCCAAAAACACAAGGTGTAAACATTGTACAATTTTAGTCCACGCGAAAGAACCCATTATAGACTTTCCAGAAAATCTTACAGAAGACATCAGGTAACAATTGAGCAACGTAGGTTTGTTGTACGTAATCCTTTTTGATTGGTGCTAACGTTTGCATATTGTTTTCAGTATTGTACGTCCATCGATAGACAGCAGGGAAGACTGTTCATTGAACACGGACCGAGAAAAACGCTCACACAAACAATCTCGCGATGCAGCTAACCCGGAGACAACAGTTTAACTTAATTATCACCACTGGAAAAAGTGCTCCCCATCCACAGATCCGCTTACTTCTGCTACTGCTGTTAGCCGTCATTGTTCCGTACCATGTAACGATAGCACTACCGGAAGGAACGTTCCCGGTTGCGAAGCGTATGAATATCGAAACCTGCTTAGGTAAATGAGATTCGCGCAAGTAAACTCGCATCATTCCCCGCCTGACGCCTTTTTCCCCACGCGTTTTCCTCAGTTCGGTTCGATGTGCATCTTAACACTATCATACGCACGGAAGAATCGCGATCGATGGGTGCACGCTTCCTGGACGATGCTGATCTTAACTCGCGCGAACAGTGTCTACGGCTGTGTTGCGAAACGGAGAACTGTGACGTGTTCGTGTTTGAAGAAAAGGTAAGAAGTCAAACAAGAGCGTTCACACAGAACCATAAAAGTAGAGGTTTCTTTTGGAGAACATGAACTAACTGCGCGCCCCAAAGGTTAATGGTGGCCAACGGAGTTAACGGGGATTCTCCCGCTTGAATATGAATGGGTTTTGTGTTTATTGTTTCTCTGCCCTGTTTTTGTTGTTAGTCTGACAACTCCGGGGGATTCCTGAATCCATTAATTGACACAATGGACAGAGATATGCTGCCCAAAAAACCTCACGCCGCCACAGGTGTAAGTTTTGCGCTGTAAGGTGAGAAAACGTCACCCGTTACAAGCGTAAGCACCGAACTCCACCGAACTCTCTTCCTTATGCTCGTCGGCAATCCAACGCCGGTTTTATGATGTGTAAATACAAAGCTTCCTCCTGGTTCGCTTCAAACCCCAGGAACACCCAAAAGATGTTCCTAAATGTTGCTTTGTTCTAACGGTTGGCGTTCCCATACTCGTGTTCCATTCGCACCATAGAGTCCGGGAACGTGTTTCCTCTTTCAGTGTGGTCCACCGGAGAACTTCCGCTGCAAGTTTACACGCCACTCGAACTACACCAGCGCCGTTCTGTCCATCCCACCGCCGCCCATCGAACAACCGCCTCCACCACCACCGCTGGCAGCCCAGATACAATCGTTAGCCGCACCACCGGCAGGCAACGGGAATGGAGCCACAAAGTCACTCTCGCAGCATGAGATGGAACTGGTTAGCTTGAAGGATGGTGGTGGCACCAGCAAACTGTTGGGCGCAGCAAACTTCGCATCACCACCATCATCCACCACGCCCTTGCCACCGTTGGGAGTACGGCTCGGGGAAATGCTTACAACTCCCAGCCCAAGTACACCGAAACAGCAGTCGTTGGCCTCGCAGCAATGTGGTCACTTTGAGTTTCCATGCCATTCTGGGGAGTGCATCGCAGTGTACAACGTGTGCGATGGCATTCCGCAGTGTGAGGACGGTAGTGATGAAGGTGCCGAATGTCCACAAAAGAACTCCGGTCCCGTTGCGATGCAAGGCGCAAGAGATCAGAGCTCTGGGCATGGACGAACGGCGGGAAGCATTAGTGGTGGCGGATCTGTGAACCAACCTATCATAATGATTCCTGGGGTACGAGGCGGTGTCGCAGGTGCTGGCGGCGGAAACATGAATCCGATGGGTATGAACTCGCCGGGAATGTTGCCACTCGACCAACGCATGTATCAACCCATGGATTACCAGCAACCACCCAATCGATTCAGTTTGTCGTCGCTGGAACAGCAACAGCAGCAACAACAACAGATGCACCGCAATCGCGAAGATCCGATGACGGCTCCCAAACCCTGGCCCCGTCCAGCAATTAACGAGCCTAACTATGTCGGTAAGTTATCCACTGCACAAGTGAGGATGTGTTTTTCTCTCGCTGCTATACTACTACTTCATTCCAGATACCGCGGATAGCCATATCTTTAACCATAAGGGCGGTCTGCAACTGTCGGCAGTAAACAACATGGTCCCACCCGGACAGCAATATCAGGAATCGCTGTCGGAATCGAGTTACATGCCGGCTTCCTCCGTGGTACGTGCAGGAGGTGGAAAATCATACCTCACTCTTGCAGGCAGCAATAGTTATCCTCAACAGGCGTTGCAACAGTTCCCGGTCGAACAATCATCGCAACAACAACCGCCTTATAAAGCCATGATTCCATCCCAGTGGATAGGAAGTAATAACAACATGCGATCTAGTTGGCCGCTGTCGCCCGGGGATGGGCTGTCGCCTAGCAGCAGCGTTGGTAGTGATGGTGTTCCTTCAAGAGAACAGTACATACAACCCCCAGTACAACAGCAAAAGCATCCTTCGATCGCAACGCAAGACATTCAGTCTACTTCCAACGGCGCGGGTGATGGATCAGTGTCCTCGTCGATCGCGTTGCAACAGCAATCGGCCCAAAACCAACCACACCCTGCTAGCAGTGGTGGTGTACAGTGGGCACAGGCAGCATCAGCTGCAGGAACACCAACGCCTGGTACTCTACCGACTGGGGATGGATCAGCGAATCGCGCCGACAGTGCAGTTAAAGATCCATCCACAAGTAGCAGCCATGAATCGATGATGCCTTCGGCCGCTGGCGCGCCCCAAAATAGCGCCAAACATAAGCCACCTTCCAGCAACGCTCCATCGGGCAGTGGGGCCGAATACGAAGAGGATGCATACGACGACACGTACCCGGAATCGACGAATGCCGCCGGTGCGTCCGGAGTCGATGATCAATCGCAGCCACCGACACAAACGGAACCACCGAAGAAAAAGCTCCGAAAACACCGTAAACACGATCACGATCACGGTAAGCAAGATGGCTCGGAAAATGGTGTGGAACCGTTGGAACAGAAAAAGAAGAAGAAAACGAAAACCATCAAGAAAGATAAGGCCGCTGAACATGAAGCGGCTGGACACCATGCTGAACCGATCGTGCACGAGCACCTGAAAGCGCTGCACAAGGAGCTGGAGATCGAGTTTGCGGATCACGACGGGTACGCCGACCGTCCCGGCGGTGCGATGCTCTCACTTACCCTCGGTGTGTTGCTGACCGCGGCCATGGGTATTCTGCTGAGCTGTCGGATGCGTGTCGCACGGCGAAGGATCCGTCGCCCGGGGAAATCGTCTTACGCGCACGACGCCGATTTCCTGGTGAACGGCATGTATCTGTAGTTTTCGCGGATTTTGCGATGCCGGGAAAACCCCCTCTGTCCGGTTTTCCTCTCTATGTCCCATCCGTTTTTTTGACCCTCGCTGTATGATATGTGTTTCGTTCCTTGTTTTCTGGGTTGAACAATTATTCATTATTAGTGCTGTAATTAGTGAAGAGCTGCATTAAAAGGCATACATATACGGAATGAAAAATAAAATTGGCTGAATGGAAAACTCTATGAATGGCTTAATTTGTTCTTTTTTCTAGCAAGTTAAAATTCAATATTCAACAATTTCTTTCACTCAACTCGATGACTACTTGCTGCAAGGTGCGGATGAACGCGATGGCGGAGTTCATCCGTTTCTTTGTGTACATTGTTGGGAAGTGAACGTGTAAACGCGACTACATGTTGTTTAGTCGGTGCTACTCACAGCTGTAGTGACTGTCAGCTGTAGATGTATGCAGCAGGCCGCACACTTCCCCACCGGAGATACCTTCCCATGTTTGTACGCACGTATATGTTTTACGGGGTAAAACAACGGTTGAGAAAAGGACACGGACACATAAATGTTGTTTTTTTCTTCTTTTCTTATCATTTGTTGATTTTAAACGATAATAAAATCATTTATTAGTTGGTTTCGGTAACGATTACCGGTAACGAAACGTAACGAACCACCTTCTCTCTAGCTCTCTCTTTGTGTGTTTGAGTGTTTCCATACTTCCTTTCTTAAAATTCAAAACATGGTCTAAAGCCATTCCAGAATCGGTAATAAATATTTCCCTTGTTTTTTTACAATTTCTACCAAACACAGGTATGCAGAACCGTTCGGACAGATTCCGACAACGTAATAAAATGTCTTCTTTACTGTACTGTATAGGTCTTTAACGCTCCGTACGCAACACATCATTGGTTGTGTCAGCTTCCTGCTTGTTAGTAGTTACCTTCTTTTAGAATAATAGTATTTAGTTTTAGGACTGCGCGTATAATGTCACTTTTACTTCACTCGTCTGTTTACTGTATGTAATTACTGTATTTCATAATTTGCTCGAATAGCACACAACTGTGCGTGATGTTCACATGCTCTAGACTTTCTTTTTTAAAGACTTACAAAAGTCCGTTGGTTAGCTTCTACTCCACTTATACTAAAATATCAGCCCATCGTTCTTTTACACACCGTTTTCCTAATGTCTTTTCTTCCCTTGCAACAACTCGAATAGGATAGTACTTTGTTTTATAATTTAATATGAGTTGATTTTTGTTGTTGCGTTCTAGAGCTTTCATTTTAGCCTTGCCCTTGCCTAGTTTGCAATTAGGAGGAGGTTTATTGCGTTTATCGCGATCGTGTGCTGATAAAAGAATAGGAAAACATACCCCCTCCCCTGTGCCTTTATATGCTGCTTTTGTAGTGTTAGATGCAATAGCATAGAAATGTTACAATGCAAACCCGAACTTTATACAATTCCTGGCGAGTAATTTTCATCTTGCCCAACAGCTAGCTGCTGCTACAACGCCTTTTTGTTTGCATTCCGCTACAAATCACAGATCTTTAGTAACAATTAAGAATGTGTGTTAGTTTCACAATGTCTTTCGTAACCGACAATATACGGATTTAGTAATAGATTAGCTGTAGCGTAAGTAGCTGCTGCTGCTGCTGCTCGTAGGTTCGCAACGGCACAACATGTTCAATATCTCGGGGAGCTTCAGTTCGAACAAATCTAAACAATTACTG
Organism: Anopheles stephensi; assembly: GCF_013141755.1. Lineage (NCBI taxonomy): Eukaryota > Metazoa > Arthropoda > Insecta > Diptera > Culicidae > Anopheles > Anopheles stephensi. The sequence goes on along the minus strand of NC_050203.1, from coordinate 88,044,280 downwards.
CACACATTCAATAAATAGAAAACCCTTTTTCGATGTTGTCAAACACCGTCTTGAACCATGCCCCTTTCGAAGAAAAACAGAACCATTGTACGTGTACGCATATCTATATAAGCTCTCTCTTATCTTACAACACAGTTAAAACGCAGAACCATGAAACGGTACAAAACATACCAATTCGCGAATGGCATACCAGCATGATTGCTACACACATCTTCATGCATGATGGGCATATTTCTTAAAATTCAATATACATTTAGTATGCTTTGTGTCTGTGCCACGCACACACACACACTTTTCGATAAACATACAACTAAACAGAGAGAGAGAGAGAGAGGGTAGGAGTGAAGTAAGGAAATGATAGTGGGGAAAATATTATTACACAGTGTAAAATAGCGAGCTTCGATCATATTTATAGAAACAACCGTATAAAAATGACGAGACTATACGCACGTGACTGGCCACACGCACTTCACCTTCCCACACCTTATTAGGCCGTGTGTGTACAACTGGCTGACCAGTTCATCAGGCTCTCACAAAACAAAACTACGGAAAAATGGCAAAAACGCCTGATGGGCAACACGTAACATGACCACTAAATGGAAACAAAAACATCAAACATGAGGAAACGGCTGCGTGCTTACTGATTTGCGATGACGGGGCGCTACGGTAGCCCGGGCATTATGCCGCTCAGCCCATGATGACTGCCCGAGGACGAGTTCGATTGGCTGCTGTACTGTTGCATCCAGTTGGCCCGATTACACTGATGCTCGAGCCGCTGCACCTGGAGCATCAGCTGCGAGTTTTCTGCGTACATGTCCTTGACTAGTATATCGTTGTTGGCCAGCCGGGCCGCCTGGTCCGATATGACGGTGCACTGAGCTTCCAGCCGGTTGCGCAAATCGTTGATTTCGCTGCGCTGCTGCTGCCAGATTTCTGTGCCAATGAATAGGAAAAACGGGCCCCATTTAAGAATTACTATTTTGCAAAGAATCGTGCGCATAAAACGCCGTGCTTACGATGCAATATGGACTCGGTGTACTGCTGCTGCTGTTTCACCATCATCTGCAGATGGCGATTCTTCTGCTCCAGGTTCTGTATCTTTTGCATCTGGTTAGGATGGGAAGCCGTTTTGGCATAAGACCGTGCCAACACCGATTTGGCTTCCTTCAGCTGCTGCAGCTCCATCATGAGACAATCGCGCTCATGAGTAAGATCCTTGATTTCGTCCTGCAACTGTAGCTGCATCAGCCGCATATGCTTCGTTTGCATCCCGCTGGCACTTCCCTCCGAGTTGGCCGCAGAATGTTGGCTACAGAGATTGCGGAGAGGAAAGTAGAACGATCGGTATGAAGAGTATATGGCAAACCGGACAAAAAGCTCGAGGCAGAAGCTTACATGCTGTGCGTTGAAGCGAGACTGTGAGTGCTGCGCGCCGACTTGACCGAACATGCATCGGACGCATCGATCTGATCCAACAGCGCCACCGTGGTACAGTGTTGGGCTGCGTCTTCGATTTCCTTCGCATCGCAGCTTTCACCATTGGTTGGCTTCTGGATAGGTGAAATTACTCGGTCGAAACTCGACGCACCCAACTCATCCACTTCGATGCCCGATGAACCACCGTCCCGAGGAGGCGATGCGTTTTGCACGGTCGCCATCACAGCCACCGAGCACTTGTCTTCGGTCGGAGTATCTGCTTCGGGTGCGGCGTTAACTGCCACCGGTGGACGCCAGTTGGGATTTTGATAGTCGCGCACTGGTCGCTGGATGGTGCTTTGATTCCACAGATAACTTATCGGAGAGCTGGCAGGACGCTCTTCCGCCTCCGGTGTTTCAACTCGCGGTGATGGAGAACTGTCGGGAGAGAGAGAGAGAGAGAGAGAAAGGATGTAGAGAAGAACGCTCGCTTCGCTCCAGTCCCCTGTCCGGTCACTTACAGTAGCATTTCTGAAGGATATTTGTGCATCTGCTCCATGTCCTGTATTCTTCGGCGTAACCTTTCCACCTCGGCCGTCCTTTCCTCCAGCGCTATCTGTGCTTGCTCAAAGTCCGCTTCCAGCTCGAGATACTGCTGCTCCAAGCCGTCCTTTTCGTCGATCGGCGACAACCGGCCATCCTTCTCCAGCTTCGAATGACCCGCAAACTGTTCCTCGTACTCGGCAACCTTCTTCAGCAGCTCGGTAAACTTTTCATCGTTCATTCGCTGCTCTTCTTCGTACAGCAACCTTTCATCGTTCACCTTCGCCTGCCAATAGTCCTCGCAGTCTTCGTACTCTTTGCGCATCTGCTCCAGGCTGGACTCGAGCTCGTCGCAGCGTGCCTTCAGCTTGCTGCTATCTTCTCCTTCATCCTTCTTAGCCGGTGCAGCAGCGCCCTGCAATGGCACCTCCTCAACCGTTTTCTCAGCCAAATTATGTTTCGCTTCCTTCAACTCTATCTCAAGCTCTTCGATTCTTGTACGCAATGCCTTGATTTCAGCGTCACGGTTCAATGACGATTCGTTCATGCTTGAAATTCCGGATGATGTACCCGTCAGATCGGCGCAGCTCGGAACCACAGCACCACCGGCAGGAGCATCCTCACCGGAGCACCGGATACTTTGCCCCAGTTCCGAATGCAAGGCCATCCAATCGCCCGAAGAAGAGTCCGATTCGATGTCATTTTCGTTGCTGCATCGGCGAAATTTACCCAGTCGGGGGCTCTCATCCGACAGGCGCGTCTTACTCGGCGAATCACCACGACGCTTGATGGCAGCCGAGCTGCCGGTAGAACCTTCCACGCACGACGTCGGTGCACTCAAGTCGTCCGAAACCACGGTGCACCGTTTAAGCTTAAACTTGCCGAGCTCCACGCTGAGCATTTCAATCTCCGCGCTCAGCTCATCGTTCTTATCGCGCAAACCCGTGTTTTCGCTCTGCAGCAACGATATCCGATCGATCAGGTCCAGCACTTCCTCGCTGTCCTTCCGCACAAAGCCACACTCATCGTCGTCCGCGTAATCGTTCCGATTGTTTTCCTCCAGCTCGGCAATATCTCGGTTCAGCTTGATGTTCTTCTCCAGCAGGTCCGTTATCTCCTTCGTTAGATTCTCCTGATCCTGGCGCAGTTCCTCGTTTTCCTCTGCCAACCGGGACATTTCCGTCCTCAGTTTGCTCTCTTCGCCCTCGAGCGTTTGGATGCGTTTCTCGAGCAGCACATGTGCGTTTGCCAGTTGCTCCCGCTCAAAGGCTAGCTGTGAGGTCAGCTCCTTGACCGTTTCGTGATGCCGCTGCTCTAGCTGGCGAATCTTCGAGCGTGTAGAGTTCTCCAGTGAATTGTGACGTTCGTCTACTTCCTGCGCCAGCAGCACGGCTCGATGGTTTACCTCCTTATTGTCGGCGTACAGTTTCTTGTTCTCTTCCACCAGCTGATGGAACGCTTGGCGTAGTGCAGTCACTTCTGCCTTGTGCAGCACCAGCGAGGCCTAGCGAGTGACAGGGGACGGAAACAAATAAAGGTGAAATCGTTATCAATCGATGACGGTGACGGCTGAAAGACGATTACGAACAGATGAACGATCCTCTCGTTGCGCGTTTCTCCTCCGGGTTTATGTGTGACCATAAACCTCTATTACACTCACTGCAACACACCACTACACCTCATAATCGTAGAGTTAAAGCAAAGCCAATCTTTCTTCCTGAAGCTGATTTCGCATCAGACATACGGCCCGCTTGCAACCATCAGAATTGGCAGCCTTTTCTTATCATGATAATAAACATTACTCACAACAGTAAGCAAAAGATAACTTTCAAGATATCAACAATGCACACATTTTCAAACAAACCTATTCTCATGTATATGAACCTCTGCAACGAGTTTAAAATCGCTTCTTCCGGAATATTGTTTAGCGGTGTTGATTTCCGCAGATTGTTATTGATGATTTTCTAGACTCTTTTGGACCCAACTCACCGATTTTTAAAAGCTTGCATTGCATTGCACAGCAGTTACACAACTAAGGCTAACTGGTTGATAAATATTCATAACTATCAGCATACATGCTTTACAGATGGCAATTGACACTCACGATGTACGGTGATCAATTAGCAAACAAATGATGATGTGTGGGTCCAGATGGGCGGTGGGTGGTGTGTTCCACTACATTCTCCTACGCATTTGTCTTCCAGTGTGAGCCAGAGACACTGTTACGGCAATCCATTTGTTTTTGGTGAAAAAATACTTACTCGCACGATGAGTGCAGCATCGTCGAACGGGTTGCTGCTGATGTTGCTGATGGTGCTGCTATTGAGGTGGCCACCAACAAGCCGCTGATGTTCCTCCTCGAGTGCTTGCACCAAATCCGCGACATGTATCACGTCCCGATTGAAGCCCAGTTCGTGCAGCAAATTGGATGGCGTTTCTATGCCAGCTGATTCCCACATGTCAATGATGATGGAAGCTGCCAGGGATCCTATTTCTGATGTCCAATCTACCACCAGCGAGAAAGAGAGTGAGTGCAAATGTTTGATGAAACGAAATCAGAGGAAAAAACCCGATAGGAAACGTACCTGGAGGCAATGCAAGTGTGAAAGTGCTTTCTTCTGCCGTAACGACGGCCGTGGGACAACCACCCCGTGGACCGCCACCGCAATCATCAAGCTGCAGTTCCTTGGTTTCACTCATCGGTAGCAGATCGGTGTTGCTTTCGAGCAGAGCAATAAATTCCTCAAATCCGATACCTTCGTCCGGTTGCAGCGACAGCTTGTTGAACACTTCCTGTGCAGCCAACCGAGCAGGCACCTTCTGCAGACCTACCCGCTCGCACACCTCCTCCAGCTGAGTTTGGTTCAGCAGATCTCCATGCCGACGATCGCAGTCGAGCAGAAGCGAGTTCCAAATTTCACGCAAATTCTCCGATAAGTTCATAAAGTAAATCTTCTGATCGATGCGTTCGTCGTCCATGTGCAGCTGCTCGCGGATCGTGACCGTAGTGGTGGCTGCGTTCCGCTTGCTGTCCACTATTGTCGGACGTTGCCGGTGCGTAGGTAGCGAGGCACAGCGTTTTAACCGATGCACACCCGCACCAGCTCCGACTACCGGTCGGCGTCGTTTGGAACCGTGGATGTCACTCTGGGATGCCGACCGTTGCACTTTGGATGAGGCAATGTTACCGCCTGCGGGCGCGGTTATGACATTTTGCCGTGGTCCTTCCTCTTTCACCACGGGATGTTTCACTGTGACCGATTCGTTGTCCGAGTTGGACGAAAGCGAAGATGAATCGAGCCCATTCACATCCTCGCGTGGCCTTGACCGGCGCCCGTACTTCTTTGTACCGACGACAAACTTCGGCGATACTTCCCGATCGGAAGAGTCATCCAGCACGGTGGTTTCTGCCGCCTTTTCAACCACCAAATCGTTCCGTTCGAGTTTAAGCGCACAGTTTCGGTGATTCATGAATTCATTATCATCCACCGGAACGCCATCATCATCGCACGCCTCCTTCTTCTTACTGTCGTCGAGCTGTGGTGACGGCTTCGCTTGACCGATTAACGCCGAGAGGCTTACGTTCTGTTGCTTCTCGTTCGCTTTGGTAAGGCTGCTGCTGTTGTGCTGCAAAGTGTCCAATTTACGTGGAATGTTTTTCGCGGCCGAATTTCGTTGGACTGTCGATCGGTGCTTGTGTGTGTTGCTGCTGCTGCTGCCATTTGACACATTGCTACCTCCGGAAGGGTGGAATGATGAAGGCGGGCCGGACGTGGATGACACTCCCGAAGTACTACTACTGCTGCTACTACTGCTGCCTCCATCCTTGTTTCCAACGATGTGATTGCTTTTGCCCCCCGACGTAAGGCAGACTGGTGAGGAATATGAGTCCATCTGCTGGGACGCTAATTGCTGTTGCTGTTGCTGTTGCTGCTGCTGCTGTTGCTGCGGCTGCTGCTGATCCGGATGATCGGAGCCTGATGGAAGACAACACGGAAGAACAAACATCAGCAAGGCTGTCCCAAATATGACGTTCCAAACAGGCGATGAGCGCAACATTACATAGTATAATAATCATTTTGACAGATCGCGACTAGAAAATTCTGCTCCCCTGCACAGCACTAGCACCAACCAGCACCGGAATAGAAGCAATGACGAAACCCAACGACACGGCAGTCGAGGTGCGTTTTCTTGCTAGCAGCAGCCCACGTTTGAGCACCAAACCATCATAACACCTGCACGCACTCTGTCTCGGTCGTCCCCTCTCTATACCTCTCTCTCTCTCACACACACACACACACACACACTTTGTTACTTGTTAGCTCAGCTCCACATTTCCTTCCCCGCTCTCTATCGAAACATCCCCGGAAGGTCGAATGGATTACGACTCCTCATCGCGTGCGCCTGTGTACGGGCCAACTCTCACTCTTCATGCCGCACTGGTGCGCGGATATGTTGGAACTTGCTGGCCTACTACGCCACAGGAGTATCCCTCCTACAGCCTTATCCAACTACTACTATGCTCGAAACGCGCACTGCTTCGCCTAGCGGACAAGCGAGCTGACTGATTGGCTGACTGTCTGACTGACTGTGGCTGGGTTGCTGCGATTGTCTGGTTCGTTTCATTCGATTCGGTTGCGCTTCGGTTCGGTACGCAGAGTAACACAGTGTGCGCGGCGGCTCCTTGTCTTGGGGCACGTGGTGTTGGTGCATTCGGACACGGACACACGTTGCCTTTAGTGCGTCATACACAACACAACGTGTCGTGATGCCACACCACTGCCATACACGACGGCCCAGATGGCGAGCGCGCACTATTAGTGTGCGTTGAACTGCAGTCAGCCGAAGCAAACACAACAAACCACACACCGCAATGCAACAACGCAACATAAAACCAAAAAGAAAAAAAAAACGAGTGGGTTATGGGTTATAAAAAATCAACACACCACCTTACTTGCTTGCTTGCTTAAATGGACACAGGGAAAGGGTTGGTCTGTCCGCGGCGAAGGAAGGCGCAACAATATTGCACGCCGTTAACGCTGTGGCGCGCAATAGAACTCACGCAAACAAACGCGCGCGCTCACCAAAGCAAGGTGTTGATTGGGTTGATGACATTGTTTATTCCCATTTTTTTTACCGTGGTGTGATATGCAGCTTTAAACATTTGCGAAAAAAGAAGTTTAATACACGTAGCGCATTCTGTTGAAGTCACGATTGCGCTGCGACTATCGACAGAAGTAAAAGAATTTGAAGCAACTCTGATCCGTCGGTGTAATAAATTGCGCCTTATTACTATTCTCAAGTTATTGTTTCCAGTTCAACAAACAAGCCAGGCTAGAGGGCAACGAGTACGAGTATTACAGCTTTATGGTACAACTACCTTACTTGGCCAAGAGAACGTAAAATAACTTTATTTATAGGTGCAGACCACAGAAGCTTGGGTTTCGGTTTGAATGGAAAATTATTTCACCGAAGTTCCCTCTTATATCATCTTGTCTTAAATACTCGTCTTTCAAACAAATCTCGCCACCAAACGTTACACAAAACGTTACGTTGCACCGTGGTCACACAAACAGCACTACCATTTTCCGAAAAACGAACGTTTACACGCTTCATATAAATAATTAATTTTCACCCGGGTGGGAAGCAGTGGAAAGGGAGAGAGATTTTACATTTTCAATTCACAGTATAGTACACACTACTTTCCCACCACGGTATTGTGTGTGGCCACCGTCATATAATGCATTTAGCTTAAGAAACTACTATCTTCCACTCCCAGTCAAAAGCTGTATAATGAGTGTAAAAATAAAACTCAGTTTCAAGGTCGTAGAGAGTTTCCGAGCTACACATACCTCTCGCACTGTTGATCCCCAACGGATTAATATCACATGCGCTGGTTGTTTGCCGAATGTCTTCGAATGTCTTTGAGGCGTGTGGCCTAAGGTCATAGGACATTCGACGCTCGCGCGAAAATTTGCCGTAGTTCGGGAGGTTACATTTTTCAGAGTTAGCACCATCGATCAAACAACAGACCAAGCCTGTTGGTGCTTTGGGTTACCCGTATCGACTAGAGCACATTCCGTGCAAGTTTGTTAATGAACTAGATCCTCTGACTATGACTTACCAATATAAGCCGTAGTTTGCTTCCATGGTAGTGTATCTTGAAGCCGTGGACTGCTTTAAACATATGGACGTTTGTGTTAAAACCTGAAACCCACTGCAAACGACTGACTACAAAGCTGATAGAACAGTAATTATTAATAAACCTTTTGGTTCGCTTATCAACCGAGGCAATGTAGCCAGAAATACACCAGAGAAAGATAATTTAATTATAACTCTAACCTGCCAACAGAATTTACGATCTTCATGAAGCGCACTAGGGAATCACACCTTTCAAATGGGGACAAGGGAAGCTGTTAGGGTGTTGCTACACACTACTCAAAAAATTTATTGCCTTTTCGCATATGTTTACGACTATATTAGCGTGTTGCGTGTGGTGATGGTACTGACAGTGGGTGCCCATTCATCCGTTCGCTCGTTGTTGTTTATTGATTATTGCGCTACTACTTGTTGCATTATGTATATCGGCTGTAAACTAAATTGGATCAAGTTCAACCTATTTAACCGACCTTCACCAGTCACTAGTAGTCCTTTGAGAAAAAAGACATAGCGCCACAAGTCCGCAAAAAGGACGGTAGTAAGTACGGGAGCAACCATCGGTTGACAACTTTCTGGTGGGTAAATTAAACCAGCCGAATCCCCGATCTTCCCCGTTTGGGCATGATTCGGTTCATTACGGGACCTCCTATTCAACAAAACCACAAAAACCAAAGCATTTAAGCCTAATTGTTGGATCGTTTGTTATTTTGCGCCACTCTTTGCGCTTGTTTTTAGTTCGATTTGCAACCGCGGCACACAGTCAACACACGAGATACAGTGTGTATTGTCGTAAACCTGTTTGTCGTACACAATGCGCCAAACACGTCACCACTGAGTCTCTTGTGTTAGTACGAGCTTACTGTAATGGCTACATAATGTCTACCGAAATAAAATAAAAAAGGAATACAGCAAAACAGATCGAATTTACAATCGCAAAATTAAGCGACACTTTGGGCAAAACTTTGCGCCTAAAAGATGCGACTAAAGGTAAATTAAATTGTAAAGCAAACCAAATAAAAAAACATTTCACCGATATATGATGCTTTTTAGATGGGAAGATTTATGAAATATATTTTACTTTATTTCAATTGAAATATAAGGTTTTTGACGAACTAACACCATTTTGACAGGGCTATCAATCATCTGCGAACCTTATGTCTGCTGTTTTATTTTGTTTCTTTCACTAGCAGATCACAATATTGAGACTATTTTTACATCACATTTTCCACTTCACACAGTAAGGTATGCGAGAAATGTGGCCCGCATTAGTGACAGAGACACTTGACGTAACAACGCTACGACACAGCGCCATTGAAGTGGAGTGGAAACACATTTTTGGAACATTATTGTTTACGGGTCTTTGCGTGACTAACAATGAAATTATGAACAGAAAATGTGATGTAGCTTCAAGAGACAAGCACTAAATAAAAATCGCAATATTACTCTGCAGACACTTCTTCAAACGATTCATGATCCCTCGAAGTCCGCGAATCCCTTAAATCCACCGTGCTATCATCTCCATCAATGGATGGAATACACAGCGACATTGGAATGACGGTTTGAGCGTGTTTTAACCTAATGCTCAGCTTGAAACGTAACGTTCCCTGTGGGAGTCGTCAAGGTGCAATCGATCGATATTCGGCTGGATTCAGCTTCGAAGAAACTAGGATGGGCTACAAAAAGCGATAAATATGTCGTCTTCTGTTTCCATCTCGCGGCCAGCCACGCGCTCTCTAAAACCAAATATTTCACCACAGTTCGAGTGTGTGGTGTGCCCGACTGTGCCTTTCGCTAGTCAAATTAGGCTCCCTCTGACGTTCCCTAACTCTTCTCCTATATTCACACCCATCTATCGAATGGAAATTCCCTAAAGTGGGCCCCTTCCTCGAAGCCATAAACCATGCGGTGACCGAAGCCACAGAAAGAATGAAATGGCTGTAACAACCTGGTACCCGGAAGTGGTCGAGTCGCGCGCGACCGTGTCGTCCGTAGTAGAAACGTGATAAGAATCTACTATTCCTAGCCCGCCCGGTGACAGAGCCAATCGAGCGGGTCCCTACCACGATCATTACAGTGTGTACTATCGAGGGCTTGTCCCTTTGCAGTTTGAAAAGCGGAAGTGTTCCCGGTGGCCAACCGAAAGTAGGTATAGCAAGTGAATGAATGACCCAACAACTCACGCTACTATTTGTGGTTAAACTCCTTAAATCCACTATGGATAAATCGATCATTTGCTCCTCATGACAGTCTCTTGCAGGATGATCAGTCATCATTTCGCCTATGTGGTGCATTGCCATCGCTCAAGCTCAAACTGCTGATTGTTTCAGCACAGATACAGACATTGCATATGTTTCTAGAAAATGATACCATGAAGAATTGGACGACATTTTCTTTATCTAATCTACTGCTCTTTTATCGGATTTGCGCAAGACAAATTAATGAAGAAAAACAGACCTGAAAAACAGACGCGTACATTTGTAAGTTTCAATGCTCGTTGTCAAGACAATTTTACGACAAAAAAGTCCATAGTAAAGGCTTCAATGGAAAGATTGCACAATCTTAGTAGGCAAAGAGACACAAATCTGTCTCTCGTTAGCGGGGTTTGCTTAGTTCCGGAGGAAAAATGCATCTGCTTCCACTCCGGGAGCAAAATCTTCCACAGTATATTGTTTCCACACCGACAAAGGTTAATGATCTCTGCCTTCACCGGGCTCCCATTATATTTTAGGGAGCGAACAGCGAAATTCATCCCGGCATTTGGAGCTTTGGCGATAATTATGGCCGTAACCGTAAGAAGATATCTCGGGCATTCGTGTTTTTCTTTTCCTGCCTCACCGGCTCGCCGGAAGGAGATACAACGACCCAAAGGGAATTCAGGCTAGAAGCAACAAGGTGAAGCTGAAGGTGCTGAGCTAGTACAGGAATGGAATAGTAATTTAAGAGCAAAACCCAGTCCCCATTGCCGTTCCCTACCTTCTCCTTCGTATGTTTCCTCCGCTCGGTTGAACGCCATCGTTGTCAGCGTGGGCATACCCTCCATTTCGCTGCCAGTAGCCGCGATCGAGTCCTCGTTACCGCCAAGGATGTGCAACAGTCCTTCGCGAAATTCGCGGAAGCTGACGTGCGTCTTGGAACCGGTCATCAAACACTTGACCAACAGATGGCCTCGCTCCTTCAACTCCAGTGTGCGGCACAGCTTGACGAGCGAATCTCGATCGAGTCCACCGGTACCGTCGCCGGTACTGTGCGACTGGAACATGTGATACAGCTTCTGCTCGTACGGATCGGATGAGAGCGCCATTTCGCCTGCTTTGCCACGAACGGGGAGTTACGAAAAAGGTACTCAATTTTACATCCACCAAGGTACTATAGAAATTCACACACAATCAGACAGCTGCTGCACAGACAAGACGCACGTACGTTCGTACTGCCCTTTAGGCGAAAGAAGAAAATAAGGGCCACTTTCCAACACACACTTCACACAGCACAACACACGGAGGCAGGCAAACGAGCTTAACTTTCTGTAACACTGATTGCTTTTTTTCGTGTGTTTGCGTCCTCTCTCGAGCAGATCAGAGATGGCGCTGAACAGCGCCTACTTTCTTGGACGCAATGACGATGGTAACCTGAGCCTGGGGAACAGACCAATGAATGGGGACATTATTGTACACGAATGCTTCCAGAAGCGCGGGCAGCATCGATAATCCGATATGGACACAACACACCGACCAAGAATCAGTCGCCAAGGCACTACCACTAACCCACTAGCTGGTAGCTGTGCTGTATAATGAGCCGCACTGTGCACTGGTCACACACATATCCCTTCTGATATTCCCACTGACCACTAAGCGGCTGAGGGAGGTTGGTTAATTGGGACAGGAACCCCTCTCTTCCGTGCTGTTCTTTATTCTGCGACACGATTAAAATTGGTTCCCGAATTCATTACCAGGGCACTACCACAAGCACACGGCGAAATGGCATCGCGCTTTGCTATGCGCCCAGGAGAAAATCAATTTAATTTTTCCTCCTCTCGGCTCTGTGTGTTTGTGTTGCTCCCCGTACCGCCCTGGAGGCGGAATGATGCTTATTGTGGCCTGTGTTTCACTTTTTTTCTTTTTCTCTATACGCTCACTCTACCGCCATACCTAATCGTACTTACTAAATCACACATACCCACTAACCTCCTAACGTGACACGATACGAACAACACACTGCACACAAATAATCCACCATCCAGGACCACGAAAAAGAGGCCTAATTATGTAAAACCAGCACGTTGTAATGAAACATCTCGAACAAGGATGGAACTGATTAAAACAGGTCACTACAATGGCCTAACATTACGAAGAGGTGTTTTGCGTTGGTCACGGAATTACGGAAAGAAGGGTTTATCTATCGAAAACCCCGTCATGTGTGTCGTCTTTAGCCCTTGCAATGAATAATGTCTTTCACTACACCGAGAAGGCCGTGCGACTTTTTGTTGTACCCCTCGTACACACATACGCTCGCAGATGCATTAATCCCAACAGTGCACGCACACTAGCGCACGGAGTGACTTTGACAACACAACTGAGAAGTGTCAAAATCTCGCCGTAGATACGTCAAGGCAGGCGCCGAATGCACAGCTGTTGTTATTTTCTAAACAAACAAACAAAAAAAAACAATATGATCAAAAAAACATAATGATAACTCTAGCGTATTCTTAAATTTATTTGCTTCTTTTTGCTTCCTCTAATCACTGTCGCTTGATCCGGAGCCATAATTGCACAGCAGCAGTTGAGGCCGTTTGGTGACTTCGTCAGCTCTGGGCGATTTTGTTTCTTCGGCCGTTGTGTCTTTTGGCCGCTTTTCGTCTGGACCATGTTCACTAAGCCCGCCCGGCTGTAGCCCGGATGAGCTTGTAGCTGATCGTTTTACGATACCCAAAGCTTTAGTTTCCAGCTTCGTACCGGCAACCTGCTTGGTGACTGTTGCCGATTTGTTAGACGCGGTTGACGGCAGCACAGGCCTGTTGAGGATTGCACTTCGTCGTTCTTTGTCTTTCTCGTGCACTGTTTTGGATGAGTGTAAGCGCATCAGCTGTGCCATACGTCGGTCGTGGTCACATTCCGGGAGCAGGGCAATCGCAAGGCTCGACCTTCCTAGCAAAGCTTTGTCCTTTTCTTCTTGAAGTTTCAGCTCCTTTTTTCGTGTCTGCAAACGGAGAGAAAAAAACAAACAATTATAGATTATTAATTATTAAACATCAGGGTCTAACAATGTACCCTTCGTTACATACCCTAAATTGTGCTCTAAGTCGACTGTTTGCTTCGAAATCGTCCCGCCAAACGGAATCGTTGCGTTGAAAGAGTCGCCCCAGAACGGGCTTAGCCTCTTCGGCCGCCTGCGTATCTTTCGCACCATGTTCCAGCTTGTACATAGCATCGTCGAACAGCTTCCGCTGAACCTCATTCGTTTCCGGCACAATCTGCTCATTCTGTTTTGGATCCCAGCGATTTTCCTGCCGCCTCGCACCGGAAACAATCTCGTAGTCCAGATTCTGTGGATCAGTTTTGATCTCGAAGTGATTGTCACAGAGGTGGCATTTCATCCGGAACTGGTACACGGGCGTAGAATAGTACATGCCCACCTTCTTCTTTTCCGCATTGTATCGCACGCCCATGCCGATGTGGTTCTTGCATCCATCGCACCAAATGTTGTACGGCATCTCGAAGCGGATGATTAAGATGCCCAGATGGATTTTGCGGGCACGTTCCCGCAAAGCGTGCGTGCCTTGCCATTTGTTCAATCCGCCGGCTTTTGGATCGTAATCCGGCGGATAGTAAAGGTTCTGCCCCTTGCGTTCTCCCATTTCGACCTTGTGCTGTGCGGATCACGCAACTATGGTCCACTTTCAGTAGCGTACAATCACAGATAGAAGTTCACTTTTCACCCTCACTTCGTTCGTGTTATCCTCGTGTTATATCGTGTTAACGTCAATAAAGCAGCGATCGAATCGTTTCCTTTAGATAAGCAATTATTCTGTAGAAAGTTTCCAACATTCCTTTTCAGTCGCAGTTCAGTTTGTTTTGTTTGGATTGTGCGTGCTATTGTAAACACAAGGAGATGTCATCTGGTTCGTTCAAATATCCTTCGTCAAGTTATTAGTTCGTTCAATTCAAATTTCAACTAAGGCATATTTTGTCAAGCAATTTATCTGTTACTCCAACGTGGAGTGGGCATCAGGTGGGGCCAATGCAGTTTTCATTTTTACATTTGTATCTAGATAAGTGAAATTTTGTTCGCGTAAGCCTGCAATGGACCACACATATAATATTTGCTAGTTTTTTGAGTTCAAGGCAAGCAACAGCGCATTCAAATTGTCGACTAATTTTCGCAGCTGGTTCTTGTTTCTTCAATAGTCGCTTCTCTGGTTATTGTCATCCATCCATCCATGATTCGCTTTCTTGAGGGAATAATTTAGCTTCATACAAAGCTAGGAATACATCACGGCTTAGTATTTAAGTCATGATAATGGATAAAATTATCCAACGCTGTCTTAATAGACCACGGGCTAACCGCACCCTCTGCGTTCTTTGGGAAAGCGCCGGCGTAAAACAACTGCTGCTAGCTGCCTCGTGTTGTGACAGTTAACACTATCGTTCTCCTCACCGTGTTGGAACGGATCTTTGATTTTCTGATTCAGGGCTTTGGTTATAGGAATTTCCGACGCAAGTCACTCTAGGCCTAGTACCGATCCGCTGCATTCGTCATAGAGCAGGGCATTTGGGCAAACATGATCATCTACACCAACACCGGCAACCCGTTTGGGCTGAAGTTGCTAATTTGTGCAAATTTGGCCAAAACCAACGTGGAAGTGAAGCATGTTACACTCGGTGGTATGTAGGGCGGGTGGGTATCCGCCGCAGGTTCTTAGGTACTTATTGTTTGTCCAATCTTTCCCTAGATTCGGCTCTGGGAGACATGAAGCATCTTCCCATACTGCAGCTGGACAGCGGAGTGCAGCTGTTTTCGACGGACGTGGCGGCTAAATATCTGCTGCCGGGCGAAGATACGTCCAAGGTGGTGCAACGGGACGAGTGGCTCGAATGGTCCTCGAAGCGGTTGGCACCGGCTTTAACCCACAACATGGCTGTCGGTTCCCGTGCCGACCCTAATACGAAACCGATCCTCAACACGCTGGTGAAAATGCTGGACGACTGTCTGAGCGGTAGTACGTTTTTGACGGGCGATAAAATTAGCAGTGCCGATGTGGCCGTCTGGAGTCTGCTTGCCCCGGACGGTACGCTGAAAGGTGCGGTCAACATCGACAATCTGCTGCGCTGGTATCGTCAGATTTCCGCCCTGCCCGAGGTTCAATCGGCGCTGGCCATGCTGCCGTTGAAGGATCTCAGCTTTGCCTCGCTGCAACACAGCAACCGGTACGGTGGATTGCATCATATCGTGCTCAATCCGGAAATTGCCGATTTCGAAGGTGAACTGCTGGCCGACACGTCCGCAAACATTGCCGAAACGGTGCAGCGGGACGAAATCGAAGCGGCGCGGGCAGCATTCGGCGAAGTGGACGATCGTGCTGTGCGCGACGAGCCGAGGATCGTGTTGCCAAAACCTGGCCAGAAGAATAACCTCATCACGTCCGCCCTGCCGTACGTGAACAACGTGCCCCATCTGGGAAACATTGTCGGCTGTGTCCTGTCGGCGGATATATTTGCTCGCTACTCGCGACTCTGCGGATACAACACGCTCTACATCGGTGGTACGGATGAGTACGGTACGGCGACGGAAACGAAGGCCCTCGCGGAGGGTCTGACGCCACGGCAGATTTGCGACAAGTATTTCGATATTCACAACTCGATCTACCGGTGGTTCGGAATCGGGTTCGATTACTTTGGCCGCACAACGACCGCCGAGCAGACACGCATCGTGCAGGAAATTTTTAAGGACCTGTACGCCACCGGGTACATCGAAACGCGCTCGGTGGAACAGTTGCTGTGTCAGAAGTGTGAACGCTATCTAGCGGACCGGTTTGTGGAAGGAACCTGCCCCCATCCGGGCTGCGGGTATGAGGATGCACGCGGCGATCAGTGCGACGGTTGCGGTAAGCTGGTAAACGCGATCGAGCTGCTCCGGCCACGCTGCAAGATGTGCAACTCTTCGCCCGTGATTCGCGACTCGAACCAATTCTTTCTCGATCTGCCAAAGATCGAGCCGACGCTGCGGGAATGGGTGGATCGCTCCGAGCCCGGGTGGACACACAATGCGCGCGTGATTACACGGGCCTGGCTGAAGGAAGGGCTCAAGTCGCGGTGCATTACGCGAGATCTCAAGTGGGGCATTCCGGTGCCGCTCGAGGGCTACGAAAACAAGGTGTTTTACGTGTGGTTTGACGCGCCGATCGGATACATTTCCATCACCAGCCGGTACTGCAAGGAGTGGAAGCAGTGGTGGCAACCGGACACATCCAAGTCCGGCGTCAAGGTTGATCTGTACCAGTTCATGGCGAAGGACAACGTGCCGTTCCATTCGGTCATGTTTCCGGCCTCGTTGCTGGCAGCGGACAAGGGCTACACGCTCGTGTCCCACATTATGGCCACCGAGTATCTCAATTACGAGGATGGCAAGTTTAGCAAGAGCCGGGGCATAGGTGTGTTCGGTAACGATGCGCAAGACACGGGCATTCCGGCCGATGTGTGGCGATTCTATCTCGGCGCCGCCCGGCCGGAGGGTCAGGATTCTTCCTTCAGCTGGAGCGATCTGCAGGCACGCAACAACAGCGAGCTGCTTAAGAACTTGGGCAACTTTTTCAACCGGGCGCTCGTGTTTTGCGAGAAATTCTTCGACTCCACCGTACCGGCGATGACACTGACCGAGGAGGACTACACGCTGCTGGCGCTGATCAATCGCGAGCTGAAGGGATACGTGAACCAGATGGAGAAGGCTCGCATGCGCGATGGAATCCGGCACCTGCTGCAAATTTCGCGCTACGGCAACCAGCTGATGCAGTCGGAGGAACCGTGGGTGAAGGTGAAGGGAACGGATGATCAGAAGGCACGTGCTGGCACGGTGATTGGCCTGTGCTGTAATTTTGCATGTGAGTAGAAAGTGCGATCTGCAGACCGGGGGAACTGTGCGTCTTATTCGAAACGTGATCAACTTCATTTCCAGGCTTGCTGGCGACGCTTATATTCCCGTTCATGCCCACGACGGCGCGGAACATGTACAGTCAACTGAACGTTCGTGGTGGATTCATCAACTCAGAGTACGTACTGAGCGCCCACCGAGCGAATGACTTGAAGGATATCCCTTTAACGCTTTTTCCCCCCTATTCCACAGCAAACCATTCATTCGGACGCTTCTACCGACGGGCCATCGTATTGGCAAACCGACCGTGCTGTTCATCAAAATCGAAGACTCGAAGATCGAGGAGCTGAAACAGAAGTATGGTGGACAGCAGCAGCAGCAGGCGGTAAAACCCAAAGCTGCCACTCCTGTGTCGACATCCGTACCGCCGCCAACAGGCAGCTTCAGCTCGCTAAAGGACGCACAAAAGGCGGTCGACGAGCAAGCTGCCAAGGTGCGCAAGATCAAGTCGAGCGGAGCCGATCGGACGGTTTGGCAGCCGGAGGTTAACATTTTGCTCGAGCTCAAGAAGCAACTGCAATCGCTCAGTCAGCCCCGCACGTCCGAGAGTGCTCCTGCAGCACCGGGAGAAAAAGCAGCCAACAGTACTGCCGCCAAACCTGCGCCGCCGAATGCAGCCACCACCGCTGTGCCAGCGGATATAAAAGCGCTCGAAGAGGAAATCGCTCAGCAAGGCAGTAAGGTGCGCAAGCTGAAGGAGTCCAGCACGGATAAGTCCGTGTGGCAGCCGGAGGTATCGCTGTTGCTTTCGCTGAAGCAAAAGCTGGCCAGTCTGACCGGTATACCAGTGGCTGGTCCTGCTGCGAGCAGCGGAAAAAAGAAGGGCAATAAGAAGTAAAAACGCCTCCGGCCCCTCTTTTCTAGATGGAAGTACCCAGGGAAGACAACGTACAGTTTGTGCATGGATCATTACTAAAAGTTTGGCAATAAACGTTATTTGATATAGCAAACCATATACGTATATCGTCAGTTGGTGAAGATGGTTATCGGTTACATACGATTTTATCTAGAGACGAATTGTTTGAGCCCATTTTGATGCCAATCCTCTGCCAGTGGGGAGTGTGAGTTAAAAATTGAAAATTATAAAAATACATAAACAATTTTTAGGGCTTTTTTTCTGTACACTACTGTGTTGGTGTGGTGCAACTGTCAAACTGTTATCAATATGCGGCTGTCAAAAACGTGTTGGTAAACGTGTCTTCGTCGGTTATAAAAAACATATTCTACCACCATAGTTCACAATGAGTTGCTTCATTTGCCGTGGTGAAACGGTTTCTCGTTCCCTGTGAACAGTGCCGGTGGTTATAGTTGTTGCCCTTTCACTGAACTGGGTCTGTCGGTAACTGGAGAGACTGGATCGCTGGTTGTGCAATTTTGGTGGGCAACGAAAACCGGGAGTGAGCAGCAGCAGGAATTCGGCCGAAAACTTGTTTACATTCACACACAGACAGACAGACAGGCAGCCTCTCACTCCCATGTTCTTTTGCGTTGGCGTAAATGAAACAGAAAGCATCCTGGTCATGTTGAGATAGCCGACCGACCGACCGACCGACGAGACTCGTCATCGCGCGCTTCCGTGTTCCCGCATCTATCCCCACCCCCAGCGACAACGAAGGCTAAGAAAGCTACCGTAGGACACTGGTCGGGTGGTCGGAAAACGGGCGCGCCTGCAACGGAGCAGCAGCCCACAACACTCGATGGTGGTGGTTTCATTGTAGTGTAGCATTCATTGTGCAACGGAGCGGTCACAAATCGGTTCGAGTGGAAAACTTTAGCGTGCTGTTTACGGGATGAGTGAAAGACACGCCACGATTGCGGAACAGCTGGCCAAATGGCGTCAGGACCATTTGCTGGCGTTTTGGGATGTGCTCACGGAACAGCAGCGGACTACGTTACTAGATTCGCTGTCCGATAGCGTCGACTGTGGTGCGCTGGATGAAGCGTTCCGCCGTGCCATGGCAACCGCCACGTCGACGAAGGAAGATTTGAACGAGCTGCTGAAACCACTCGCCCGCGAACGATATCTATCGGTGGCCGAGGCAACGGAGGCGGAGCTGGAGGATTTGCGGCAGGCAGGGCTGGAACAGATTCGGGCTGGCCGGGTTGGCGTTATACTGTTGGCGGGCGGGCAGGGCACCCGGCTCGGTTCGACTGCTCCGAAAGGCACGTACAATGTGCAGCTGCCATCGGGAAAGTCACTGTTTCAGCTCCAAGCCGAGCGTATCAGGAAGCTGCAGCAGTTGGCCGGTGGTGACGGCCGCATCCACTGGTACATCATGACCAGCGAGCATACGCACACGGAAACGCTCGACTACTTCCGGGAGAACAATTACTTCGGTCTGCCGGCCGATCAGGTCCGGCTGTTCCGGCAGCGCAGTGTGCCGTGCGTCGATTTCGACGGGCGCATTCTGCTGGACGAAAAGTGGAAAGTGGCCACCGCCCCCGACGGTAACGGAGGTATCTACCGTGCGCTCAAGGACGAAGGCATACTGGACGAACTGGACCGGGCAGGCGTCCAGTATCTCCACGCCCACAGCGTGGACAACATACTGATCAAGGTTGCAGATCCAGTTTTCATCGGCTACTGTGTGCGCAAAGATGCCGACTGCGGTGTGAAGGTGATCGAGAAGGTGCAGCCGGACGAAGCCGTCGGTGTGGTGTGCGAGGTGAAAGGCAAGTACCAGGTAGTCGAGTACAGCGAGCTCTCGAGCGAAACGGCCAATCGCCGCAATCCGACCGACGGCAAGCTCACATTCAACGCTGGCAACATTTGCAATCACTTCTTCACCGCCAGCTTTCTACGGCGCATTGCCGACACGCAAATGCCGCTGCACGTGGCCAAGAAGAAGATCCCGTACGTCGACACGGCAACCGGCGAACGCGTGAAGCCCACCGCCCCGAACGGCATCAAGATGGAAAAGTTCATCTTCGACGTGTTTCCGCTGGCGGAACGGTTCGTGGCGCTGGAGGGCCGCCGGGAGGAAGAGTTCAGTGCCCTCAAGAATGCCGATTCGGCCGGGATCGATTGTCCGTCGAGCGTGCGGGGCGACATCTACCGATTGCATCGGAAGTGGCTTATCGCAGCAGGCGCGGTCGAAGTGCTTGATGCTGCCGACGCATCGTTTGATTGCGAAATTTCTCCGCTCCTATCTTACGCTGGCGAGGGGCTGGAGTTGGCCGCCAGCGGTCAAAGCTTCCGCTGTCCAGTGCATCTGACCGGGGCCGATGAGCGGCAGGCACACTAACAATGCATGGAGGCGGAGGGGAGAGAGAGAGAGAGAGAGATAGATAGAGACCACGATTGATGCTGCTGCAGATGTACAATCATCACATCAATCGAAGCAGTTACGCTATCGCCTTCTCATCGATGATTTATCGCTTGCTTTGTAGGGGGCCTACCGCCCACTAGAGGCGCCAACATTAACCAAGAAGCGAAAATGAAGAAGGCCAAGAGGAGTACACGCAAGTACACCAAACGTCGAGATGTACATGTGTGTGTCGTCTTACTGTCGGAAGCTTAATTGGAACGTCCAACTGTAGAACGTTTGGGAAGCTGAGTTCGCGCCTTTAAACAACGATTTTGGTCTAAAATTTAGTTACACTACCTGCTGATCTGTGTTCAACTTAAGAATCTTTGTTTTTTCTTCTTTAGTTCCTTTCGTCATCTTTCCGTCGGCTGTTGGTTTCAATGCTTCCCCACCAACTCACGACGTATCTCAATTAACTCGATTATTTTGAAAACATTGGCCCATTATACTGTTTAACCGTTTCTTTCCGTTCTATGTGTTTGTTTGTTTGTTATTATTTGGCTAGCAAAACTGACAGTTAGGTAGATAGTTGAAGGCCCCGAGACATTCCGAACGTGTGCCGAACACACCTGTTTCAGAAACAGCCCTGTCTAACACACACACATCGGCTGGAAAGTGGATCACGTTTTTCGATAATCAGCATCAATTAATGTTTACACTACTGCTGTTGAGCTGGATGTGTGTGCGTGTGTGTGTGGACAGGCTTATCTTAAGTACACCGCACACACGCACACGCACGCACTCGAAAGCAGGAGCAAATCGCAATATAATATAATCCGCCTCTTTGTTATCTGTTTTTCTTTTAAGGTGTTATCAATACTGTTGTAGTTGAGTTGAGTGTGTGGTGCGCGCATATAAAAGCATACAGATTTCCTTCCTTAGCAATGAGATTTCTTCTATTATATAGTAATATAATCATTTTTTTTTATCGTTAAACCCTAGGCGCTAGCAACGGTATACTTAAGCACACACGCGCGTTTTACCAATTTTACTTTTGCTTGTTAGAACAAAATTTATGATTTCTTTTTAAAGAAAACGAAACAAAAATATGGTAATAAAAAGAAATAAAATAAAACAATTTCCATCCTGTGCCTGAGAAAGGTGTGTTCCATTTTGCTCTAGTCCTACGTTTAAGAGAAACTATATGCCAAGTTTAAAGTATCGTAAACTTACTTACTTGCTTGTCATGCGCTCACAATCGCTTCGCAGTCTTGGCCATTTGCTGAAGGAGTCGTCGATACAGCTCTGGATGATGGATGAATCAGCATTACCCCATTACTTTATCTCATTCTGGGAGCCTAGCAAGCACCCGACCTTTCCATGTGGACGGCCTAAAAACAATGATACATGCTTACTGAATTCTCCTCTTCATGGTTGGCCAACTGGTAACCGGGGTTGAGCCTTACTCGCTGCATAATAGCAAGATAATCTTACAACAGCTCAAATAGGTTTCCCTTTCTTTCGAGACATTACCGACCCCACCGAATGGTTTGAAACCGATTTGGGGTATCTAAATCAATATTCATTAATTTCGTTAAGTTTAATGCTGCCCCACGAGGTGCTTCACACAGCACCGAGGATGTACATTTATTTTCACGTTGTTGTTCATGCTGTTACTAGACGCACCTTGGTGTGAGTGTTTGCAGCAAACATCTTACCATCCCAACTCCTGAGAGCAGTTGCTCCCGGTACAGATTTTCTCATCACTTATCAGAAGGGGGGTGGGTTTGATCTTTAAGTTTCTGTTTTTGGATCTGCTTTCTCTACTCTCAAGCAATGTACTGCTTAAAAACGTTTTCTGTTTTTCACGTTCCTTTTCCTTCATTCAAAAACCTGCGTTTTGGACGGAAAAAGATCGAGAGGATCATCTTAAAGAGCACCAGGACCAACCAACAACAATGACAAAAGAAGGTTGTTTACCTATCCTTCCTTCCTTCCTTGACTTCTTTTTCTTGTGCTGCTTCTTTTAGTCTAGCTCTCTAACAGTAGCAAGTAAAAATGTAAAATAGAAATTCACTACTCAGTTTCCTAAACCTAGTGTGGTTTCTGTCGCTTCTGGGCAGAAGAACAAAAAGGCCACCTTTGTTGAGCACGTTAACCTAAATTGACGATATACACGCATTCGTGTTACCACTACATACTTTCCTCAGAGAACTGTCCTTTTAAAGGTTATGCGCGAATTAAGAATTATTCATTCTAACGAGAACTTAATCACATGAATTAAATAAAAATATTATTATTAAGGTCCTCCTCTCAGCCAACCGCCGTTTGTACACACCATCTCACTAAGCAGGGAGCATTTCGATAAATTTAATTGTAGTACAAATAGTTGCGGCACATCGAGAATCAGTATATCCTTTCAGATGGTCACTTTTTCTCCTCCCTCTCTCTCTCTCTCTAATCTTAATCTAGCTCTATTTGTTTGACCTTATATCGATTGTAAGGTGCGTACGGTGCCCGGCTCAATCCGTTGTCTTGAACGATAACGGAAGTGGTAGTGGTTTTTATTAAATCCTGTCGCTTACCGAGCAGCCAGTCAGTGCACGATGCCCGCTGTGAGCCGGACACATGCTGGTCCAGCCACCGATCGACGACGCGCTTGAACCGTTGATCCATCCGCGTAGTAACCCGACAATGGCTCTAGGAGAACGAGTTAGCAAAAAAACGGTTATTGACTTTGTTCACATCTCATTTCCAGCTTGAAAGGGTTGTACGTCATCATTACCTGCCGCGAGCTGGTAAGCGATCCCTGCCGGTACATGGCAAAATCCTTCTTCTTCTGCCCCTGGGACGCCCTGTACGGTAGATTGCGATCCGCAGCACCGTTAACGCTCGGTACGCGGCGACGATGCTCCGATGCAGAAGCAGTGGAGGAAGGTGACGCCACTTGATTCTTCAAGCCATTACCACTGCCGAACCACAGCGACGGACTGCTGTTGCTGTCCTCCGCCGCAACAGCAGCCGCAGCTTGTAGCTTATTGCCGCTGCTGATGCTATTATTATTATTGATGTTGTTCGGATTGTTGTTGTTGCTGCTGCCATTGTCCTTTGCCGCAGCAGGACTCGACGATTCTCCTCCTTTTGCCGTCGTTGCTGCTGCGTGTCCAATTCCTATTTCGTCCAGTAGCGGCGTTTTCTCCCGACTACCACCGGATGCTGCGCTACGATCATTAGCATCGGTTTCCTTCTTCAAGCTGGCATCGTTTGCTTCCGTAACTGCCATCGTGAGGGAGTACGAATTGAGCGCAGCTGTCGGTGCTTGCCTCGATTTCTCCCCTCCCGAGCTCTGTTCCTTCTCTGGCTCATCACTTTGCAGCTCTGCCATGGTAGCCGATTGGCCGCCAATGGTTACTGACACAGTTCTTCCTTCAGCCTCACCATGCTTTCTTCGCCATTTCGCATTGCGCGATAGGAAAACGGGCATACGAGCGCAGGTGCCCGCTATTGGACGTGATTTCTGAGCAAACGGAACCACGACGCGAAAACACGACACAGCGCGCGGAAGAGAATTGAAGAAAAAAGAATGAAGAAAACGAAAAAAAAAACACACACACATTAATTTTGCTCCGTTTCGGGCAGTACGGCGAGGAGGGTAGGTAGAAAGGAAGCGCAATACTATCAGGAGTATTATCACAGATCAGAAAAAACAGCACAACGCAACGATATGGACACATACAGGAGACTAGATATAGATAGGAAAGCGATATGACGACACCAAGAAACTAAAAGCACAACCCTGTTGGCACAAAAGCAAAACGACTGAAACGCTTAAGAAGAGCGTGAAACACAAACATGCATCGATTTTGACTACAACAGCAAAAAAAAATCACCCCCACAGCAGCATATCTAGGCAAAATTGAGACCAATTTCCATACCACACGTTATAGGAGAAAGAGGACGACTCTGGCGTCAACCACAGTCCCCGTGATCATTCATTTGTTTTTGAATTAATGAGCAATTGAGTGCTTTCGTAAGTATCATATTAGCTTTTGATGGGATTTGATCCCCGGTTTTGGCTCATAAGACCGAGCACCACACACCACTTGTTGGCCTTTTATCAGTTTTTGTCCTTTAAATCACCACATCAATTAAACTCGGGGAGTATATCAAGCGGAAACGGTACTTGCAAGGCCTCTTGTATTAATTGCGAGCTGCACACGAGGAACGGTGACGTGTATTTCTACGTAATCGTATGTGTGGTCACCAGTGATGTGCAAACTGAATCAGAATGAGTGAATGACTTAAATCTTAGCAATGAATTAGATGATTTAAATCATCACGAAGAGTTACTTCAACTCTGTGCCGACTAGCCGCTCACTCACTGCGTTTTAACTCATGCATGAGTTAAATAACTCATTGGTGATTTAACTCTCCGTGCCGACTCACTCACCTCGTTTTTACTCACTAGAGAGTTAAATGTCGTACTGGCATATCGCATTGGTCAGGATCACACGATGATTTAAGAAAATACAATACGGTAACGAGTCGTAAGGATAGATTGTTCACAAAAAAAATATTTTAAAAAGGACTATGTAGATCTTTCGCTTGTGTGTGTGTACGGCTGCACTACATTTTTCCACTATGCTGCTCGTCAGTTATTATATGATATCGAAGCGAGCTTTCGGCAAAACTTTGTTATTGCATCGCGAAATGTTAATGAAGCAAAAAAAATGCTAATGAGCTTCGGAATGAACACGGAATGAATCAACAGAAAGCCATAAATGACAGGCCGAGACCTCTCGAGGTTATTGCACCAGTATTACTTAATATTTCCCTGTTATTGCCTTGAATATTGTGCTTACCTGTTGAGTTGCGATCAATGCGATATGCCAATACGACATTTAACTCTCTAGTGAGTAAAAACGAGGTGAGTGAGTGGTTAGTCGGCACGGAGAGTTAACTCATGAGTGAGTGAAAACGCAGTGAGTGAGTGGCCCTTCGGCATGGAGAGTTAAATCATTATTGAAGAATAAACTCTTAAAGAGTGAGTATCAGATTTAACTCACTATTATAGTTCATTCACTCTGATTTAATTTACGCTGCTGAGTGGTTATTTCCATCACAGTAGTGTGGTGGTTGTGTGATAGGATGAATGGGGATATTCAAGTACCCATCTTCGCTCGCTCGTTACAGTTATCCGTTCGCCGCCAAGAGCAAAAGACAGATACGTTTTTCTTTTTCTTTTATGTACCAGGTCAAACACAAAGCATGTTACAAAATGATAAACAGAGGAGTCTTTTAATACTAATATAATTTGTTTAAGGCTTCTATATCATTGCTGTTCCCCTGTAACGGAGTATCCAAAGCATCATGCTCTAAAAGGGAACACTAAGCAAAATCCTGCTACTGGTGAGCAGTTTCACATCTAATGCGAACACAAGAAACTATAAGAAAGGCAACCGATATATGCGAACCGCGCGGACAATGTTTGCAATGTCTACTACTACTACTATACCTGTGTATATTAACAATAAAAGAAATGCACACTTTGAATAGTTGAAAACAAGAAGAGAAAAGCACAACATTTTGGTTTAAAAGCTACAAAAAGCTGGCGGAAAGGTAGATAAATAGTAATGTATAAACAAAATCGAAGAATTGCATTTCTACTTGCATCGACGACGCGCTCGCGGTTAGCGCTGCTTTACATCTATTCCAATCAATAGCATAATCAGTACGAAAATACAAAAGTATATTATAACAAACAAAAAACTAGTGCAAGCAATAATATGAAAAGTAAACGTAGGTAGAACGAGAGAGAGAGAGAGATAAAGAGAGAACGTAAAGAGAAAGAAACGCAGTATGGTTGAGAAGAGATAAACATACTTGTATAATAAGAACCATCCAAATAAAACTAGGTTGATGTTGATGGAGATAGTTAGTTGGAACATACCTATTTTGCCTTAAACTGTTCAAGTGTTGCCCCACACACACGGACACACGGCCACTTTACACCTCCTCTTTGATCTCTTAGACGCTCTTTACGTGTGTATCGTCGGTTGGCTACTATTCATTGCCACAGTATATTAAGAAAAAATCCACTTTACCACAGAGCAATGACTCCAAAACGGAAAGAAATTAATGTTCGTTTAAATAGTAATGAAGAAACAAATACTACGAAACGCTAATTCAAAGTAAAAATCAACAACAAAAAAAGAAAGTCAACTTCCAAAGGAAAAAACAAAAAACTACGTTGATTTCGGGTGTGTTTTTTTATATATGAAAATATAAGTGTGCATGTGTTTGTTTCACACACACACACAGGGGTAGTAAAAACGAACGAACAAAGTTTCTTTAATATTTGCAAATTTTCTTTTCTTATTGTTCATCATTCATGCCTTGTTTTGCTTGAGAAACATTCAATCAGACAGGACAACCAACACACACGTGTTGCTGATGCTTGCTGCTGATGCTGCTAGACGATAGTAAAGACTGACTTTCTTACACTTAAGATGCTTAAATATGCTTGCTTTTTTACATATAATACACAATAATCCACGGATAAAATTACCGGAAGAAATATTACATGAACTCTCTCTCTCGCTCTCTCTCACTCTCCCTTGGGAACTGCGAGTGCTCTTCGCAAAACTTAGTTCAAAGCATGTGAGTGTGGGTGTGTGTGTGTGTGTTTGCGTATAAAACTGCTCATTATTCTGGGCCCTTTTTTTCCGTTTCGCCCCCTTCCGAATACTGTTCATAGCTGTGTTCTTCTTCGTTTTGCCTTGTTTCAAACACAATGTCCGAGTAGAGTTATTAGAGAGGTAAAACAACACGCTCGGGGGTGACTATTTACAAATGATTAAACCTTTAACACTCCCTTATCCTTCTCGCTCAGTCTCCGGATCTGTGTTATAAATAAAAATATTATTCAGCATCAAGAAGCATCCTATATACAGAGATTGTGTTTCCTTTAATGTCTTGTCTTACGATTGATAGCGAGACGATTCTATTTATTCACAAAGGTCTACTCTTCCTCGTGCGTCTGTACATTCAATTGTTTTACGACTCCGTTGCCTTCGCTATCCAGCAGCAGCATAATATACCTTCGCCTCGCTCGGCATGCCCTACCATTCTTCATCCTTCCGAGGAACATATCTCGTTTTCATATGGCAAAAATTGAACAGAAAATCCCATCTCTGGTTTGAGCCGCTTTCCGTACAGCACACACACAAAGAAAGCACGTCCTGTCCTACTACCCTATGATGATGCTGATCACTAGGCTCCACAACCAATGAACTGTGTGTTGATGTGAGTTATTACACTAAACTGTTTAAAGTTATTATGTATATTGTATTCTCAAAGACGAAATCACAGTTCCCATTCCGGGGGAGGGCTTTTCCTACCGATAGAGGGAAGCTCCATACGAAACGTGTGCATCGTGGAGCATTGTGTGTGTAGCAAAAAGCCGGCCGGTTATTATGCCTGTTTCCGTTTCCCTATTCCGGCTGTTCCTACAGCTTCCTTTCTGTTTGTTTTATTCTTCCATTCACCAAAAATATACATCTGTTCAACTTTGTGGAGTACCTTTTTCTCTCTCTCTCTCTCTCTCTCTCTCTCTCTCTCTCTCTCTTCTCTCTCCAGACAAATACATACGCTCCGAGAAGGTAGATAATAAGGAACTGATTTGTCCACCTAGAGGCATCTTGCTTTGTCATGCTCTAATTGATTTGACTTGCATGTTCTGCTACGAGAGGAAGGTGATGTTCTTTTCCTCCACTCACTAACTAACTAATCTCGGCGCGGTTGGTTTGAAGAACAATTGATAACATGAAAATAAATAAAGCATCACACAGGGGGGAGAGGGACTGATGATCGCTCTTCTCTCTCTTACTTGAACAATTTGGTTTTAACGATTTAGCAAACGAGCACTGCTCACTGATTATCTTCCAACCATTTTTTGTCCACAGAGGAGACACCTTTTGCCTTCCGCCTCCTTGTGCACCCTCTATCTAACCCTCATCCAAACCAAAGACTAATCTCGAGCAGTTCATTAAAGATCAGAACTGATAACAGATTGTGGTAGAAGAGCAAGTAGTGGTAGTGGTAGTGGTAGTAGTAGTAGTAGTTGCAGTTGCACACGAGTCTTGCAGTGGTCACGTCACGGTACGTGTTCGCTCGCGTCCCCCCTTTCAAGATCATGATTTGTGGAATTAGTTTCGTTTGTATCGTAAGAAGCTTTGCGTTCAAATTGTGTATACATTCTTAAACAGTTTGTTTGACCTGGCACAGGATAAAAGAATGTTAAAAAAGAGAAGAAGAAGAAGAGGCATGAATAAAAAAAACAAGCTTAAATTAGTCAAACGTATTTGGGCAGAGAAAAACATTCGATTATGTTAGAAGAAAACACACGCACGCAACGATTGTTTGATCAACAAAAGGGGGCAACTGGATGCTGATGATGATGGCAAATTGGTGGCTCGCAAAACCATTTAACTAAACATTTCACACAGCAAACTGAATTTCGAACAGCAAACTGAAACGTGGGTTTGTGTGTAACTCTGTGCCGAAATCGAAACATGCGAATGATTGGTAAAACTTGGGGCGATGCGAGTGTGTTGCACTTGAAGTTGAGTCAAATAGTAAATAATCGAGACGAAAAAGTAATGGATTCTCAAACAAAAACATACACCTTCTCTCGATAACCACCAATAAACATAGGTAAACATAATTGGAGTAAAGCAAGTTGCTTATAAGGGCGTTGTGTGTATGTGTATGGAAGTCCCAATACGGTCGAAACAACGACTAACGAATAACCAAATGCAAAACATATGAGAAACGAATCCCCCAACGATCCCCAAACGACGCTGTTAGGGTACAAACAATAACTTTATAAATGAAGCGTGAATGAAACTGCGTGGACAAGTTGCTGTTGCGAACATATTTACACAAAACTGCAAAAACAGGCTTTACAGAAACGCGTTCCCACCAATCCGCCGTCATCCCCACCACTTTGAAATCCGCCAAATGGCCACTCCGTAAAACCCGCCCGTGTCTCTCTCTCACAATACACTAAATTAGTTTCTTAAAGTGCAGCAAACAAATTTTTCGGCACACGTGTGTTAAGGTGGGGGAAAAGAAGAGTAAGGGAAAGGGGGGATTGATGATTCTCCATCCCATATCCCACTTCGTCTCTCTCTGTTGTGGGTTGTGGGTGCGATTCAGGATCAGAAAAAACGGCTCTAGCTCTAGCTCTAGCAAATACTACTTACCAGCTCCTCATCGGGAGTTTCCGTTTTCACTTCGGCATTTGATGTTGTGCTTCCGGTAACGCCACCAGCGCTATTACTGCTGCTGTTTCCCATTTTGGAAGATCCGGATCCGGCGGGGGCATTATTATGATTCACAACACCACCACTACTGCTATTGTTGCTGCTGCTGTTGTTCGAAATCAATGATGCACCAACAGCGTCTCCACTGCCACTAATACTACTACTGTTAGCGACAACACCAGCACCACCAACACTTCCACAGACACCACTTCCACTAGTAGTACCGCCGCCTACAACACTACCCCCACCTCCTCCACCTCCACCACCACCTCCACCACCACCACCACCACTATCACTGCCGGTACCGGTGGCGGCTGGGTTTGAGAGACGGTTGACGTACGAGCCGTAGGCCTGCGCGTTGGCGAAATTAGTAGCAGTGTCGTCCGATTCGGTGTCCAGCAGTTCGATCGTTAGCCGGCAATCGATCTTATACTGGAAAGAGAAAGGCAAATACAATCATTTGTCCGTCCACTATCTTTCGTACAGCAACCATACAACGACAGAGAGCGCTTCCCACTTACAATGTATATTTTGAAACAGTTTTCATCCTGCAGTGCTGCTTCGGCTTTTCGCTGGTAGGCGAGCTCGGTCGCCGTACGACGGTTTGCCGTGCGGCAAAGCCCCCCCGCTCCACCCCGCCTCTGCTCGGCCTGGAACAGCTCGACGCACTCTTGCGCCCCTCGTTCCGTGACGCAGTGCTGCAGCTGCCGTACAGCGTTTTGTACCACCTGCGACAAAAGCAACCAAGAGTTAGTTAAGAGGGTAAACGAGCCTTTACCAAGCTTTCCCGTGCATTTACATACCCGGTCCAGCGTAAATGCGATGTAGGCGTGAATGCCAAACATCTCCCGCAGCGTGTCCTCGTAGCTGCTCGATTCCATGTTGCCGTCGAGCAGATTTTTCAACATGTCCAGGAAGATGTTGTAGTACTCCTCGATGCGGATTTCGTTCTTGGGTTTTAGCCGAAGCGCGGTGGCGGTGCTGTTGTTGCGTGTACTCTCGTACGCGCGCTCTTCGGCGGCTATTATTTGCGCACGCTCGTAAATCGTGCGCAAGCGTTCGCATAGGATGGCGTGCAGTCGGAGGAACAGGTACCAGCTGTTGTTGGTGAAAAATAGTGTATATGCTTCTTCCTGCAGACAGAGCGAAAAACGAAACGTGTAAGATACAGACGCATATAGTAATGAGACATTCGCATTTATACGTACGATATGTTTGCTCACGGCATGCGGAGGCAGTGGTGGACTCATGGGTTGCTGCGGTGATGAGGATGATGTTCCACCAGCAGCAGAGCTTGCTGCGCCCTCCTGCTCGCTTTCTTCCTTAATTTCCATTTTTATTGTCGTTGACTTATCGCCGGCAGTGCCATCGTCCTCGGTACCACCCGTCGCACTAACATTACCACCGCTACCATTGCTGTCTGCCTTTGTAGCAACAGCATGACTACCACTCCCGGCGCAGACTTCCGAGCTGGGTGCCGTTGTATTTGTGGAGGAGGATAAAGCAGACGACCCGGTGCTCATACCACCAACTGCCGTCAGTTGAACTGTTTCGGAGGAAGCAGTTGCCTTTGGCGTCGCTGATACACCACCGCCATCGCCCGCGCTTTTGCTATGATGATCACTATCTTTCGACAATCCTCCTTCCGACTCAGCTGCTGCTGACACATCGAAAGTGGTTGCTGACGACCCACTGGAAGGATTGAAATTGCTGATACTGCTGCTGCCAGAAAAGTTTGGCGCAGAGGCGCAAGCCGCTTTCTTAACGCTGGTAGAAGATGATTTGCCCGCGCTGCTGCTAATATCTTCGTCTTGCTCCATTTCCGTATCCTTGTCGTCTACAGAAAGAAAAAATGCGTTATCTCAGTGTTGGCACACACACACACACAGACAGGGGTTTCCCTATAACACGTACCTTCTTCTCGCTCATCCTCACTGAGCTGCTGCCGTGGAGCGAAAAAGAGATCCGGCACAAACTGTCGCAGTATGTGCTTTATCCGAGCTTTCTCCTGCTTTTGAATCCCCGTCTGCCGCTTCACGTGATGTATGAGCAGATTGGCCGCATCTTCCAGTATTGTCTTGTCTTTGTACGGTATTGTCATATGGGGCCCGCTGGCCTGCGGGACGGCCGCCGAATCGTCGTTCTGTTCATGGCGCTGTATTCGTTCGTAAAATTAGAAACAAGGTCAGTTGAATCACTCATCTCCCAAATCCCAAATATTCACTCTACTTCTATATACTCTGTGGTCAAATTCACCGCCCAACAGACAACATTCCTACGCACAAACAAAACACAAAGGAACAACCATTCCTCTGCGGGAGAATAATTACAAGCAAATGATTTACACACACACACACAGACACACACTTAAAGAGAAAAGAAAACCCATAAACAAACTGGAGACGATCGTGTTTACCTTCATGTAACTCACCTCATCAAAAAGTGTCTCAATTTCATTGAACAAACTTTTCGATCGGAGGGCTTTGATGTCCGTTTGCTTGAAGTTGATGCCTTGGTGGTCCAACGATTTAAGGTAATACTTTTCGTTCTGCTCTCGCCACTGCTTGTTGAAGCTCTGCCGGGAAGAGCGGAAGAAAGGCCCGTTAAAAAGTGGAAGATCGTTAGACGCATCGCGATACCGTACCTTTTGTGCTTCTCGCCATTCCTCTTCCTTGGCCTTCATGCGCCGCAACACGACCGGAACCGCAACGGAAGGGTTTTTCTTCAAACCCTGTATAATGTCTGCCGCTTTGTCGCCGTAAATCCGCCGCAGCGCTCGCTGGTGAATGGTGGCCGAGGTTCCGCCCAGACAATCGTCCAGCCGGAATCGACTCACCTCGTCCTGCGACATACGGGTGAGCTTTTTCTGGACGCCTTCCAGCACACGGATGGTGGCACTGTTCGACTCGATCACCACGTCCAGCTCGAAGCGCTCGTCTTCGCAGCGGTAGATGAACTCTTCGTACTGCGTTTTGCGCGACGTTACGAACGTGGAGTCTTCCGCCCAGGTTGGGAAGGACACCCACGTGTCGTTCAGCACATCCCGGCAAAGACTCGTGCGCCCCGAACACTTTACGCCTTCGTGCGATTTCGGCAGGGCACAGTAGCTCGCGCCGAATCTTTTGCACGTGGAAAGATCAACGTCCGCCGCCAGTTCGCTTTGCGTTCGGTCACGGTCCTGGCGTGCGGCGGCCGCTGCGGCAGCTGTCAGCGGTATGCATTCGTTCGCTCCACCGCCCCCGGTACCGGAGGACGGTCCGAGGAAGTCCTGGAACCACTTCAGCAGATCCGGAAAGCGACTCAGAAATGGTGTGATCAGGGTCTGCAGTTCCGACTTTGAGACAATCTCTTGGTTGTAAAGGGTCAGACAGCGCAAAAAGTCCTCGTACACGTCCGGACTGCGCAGCGCCTTGCGGACCTTGTCGAAGAACGCGTAATCGTTCAGCGTGCCGTACTTGGACGCTTCCGCCAGCGATACATCGCGGCAGATCGGTTTGTGCCGCTTCATGGGCGGTGGTCCAGTACCGTCGCCACGATCTCGCGCTGAGCTCATGTTATTGCCGTGCCCGGTCGGGCCACCCACTCCCGGCCCAACGAATCCCATCTGCGACGCGTACGAGGGTGATCGTTTGATCGCGTTCACGCCCCCTCCTGCTCCACCACCACCACTAGCTCCACCGACACTGGCCGACACTAGGTTTGCCATTACGTTTGAGACGGCGTTGGGACCACCGCCAACACCAACACCACCACCGCCGCCGGGAGGAAGCACATTCCCGCCCACCAGTGCACCAGTGGCATTCATGCCGGACATGGCCGTGCCGTGAATGTACTTCGTGTTCAGACTGCCTGCGCTGCCACTACCACTGCCCGGTGGTCCACTGCCGGTCACGCTTCCCATATGATGATTACGATCCTTCTCCACCATTACAGCTGCTCCTCCCGTGCCGATCATGGTCCCGCCCGCCGTTCGAATAGCACTGCCCACCACGGGAATACCGCCACCTCCCGGAGGCATACTGCCACCGACTCCCGTGCCATGCATTCCGCCAACGCTGTCAGCCGCTCCCAACGTCGAATAGTCTCGTTCCTGCTGCAGCCGTGCCAGGCCCGTGGCTTGCATACTGTTGTACACCTTCAGGCTTGCGAGACCGCCGCCTCCGATGCCGGAATTGCCCCCCAACTTCTTGCCGGCCCCGTGAACCACGGGAACGGAAGCACCGCTCCCCAGGCCAACTATTGCGGTAGTGCCACCAGCGCCCGGGCCACTCAATTGCGGCGGATGCTGCTGATGGTCATGCATCGAAGCGTTTACCACGAGATTGTGCGAGTTGCTTTTGCCCGATGAGGTGAGGTGATGCTGCTGCTGCTGCTGCTGTTGCTGCATGGCCGCCTGATTATGGTGACTGGTTGCGTCGGGCAAGAATTGGCCGAACTCGCGCAACAAATCTTCCTGATTGTCGAACAGCTGCGCCACCTGCGTGTACACCTCGGCCTCGGTGAGCTGCTTCGCGTTGGTCAGGCACCCGCTCTGGGCGCCCTCTTTGTACGTTTTCTGCTCCTTCTGGTAGGTGTGCAGAATCTCCAGGAACCGTTTGTACTTTTCCGGCTGCGTATGGAACCGGTTTTTGATTTTGTTCACGTACGTAATGGCATGATTGAACTCGACCGGCTGATTCGCGGTGGCAGCCATCGGCGTTGGCACCACTGTCGTCGTGACGGTGGCCGTCTGTGCCTCCGGTGGTGGGTGCACCTGCTGCAGGGTTGTTTGTTGGTGGTGCTGTACCTGCGTCGGTGCTGACACCATGCCACCACCCGCCGTCGGGACCATACTGCTGCCCCCAATCGCTACACCCGGCGCTTGCTGTTGCGATATAATTTGCTGCGTTAATATCCGATGGATGCTGGTGGCTGGTGGGGGTGGTGGTGGCGCCGTCTGACCGCCTGTCACTACCGTCCCACCTCCGCCCGCTCCTGCTGAGGCATCCACTGTCGTCGAGGTCGACGACGCCGACGACGATGCAGACGTGACTCCCGCAGGAAGACTGGCATTGCTTGCGGCCGATCCGGTCGATATCGTACGTTCGCGGTGGTGATCGCTGCGTGCGGAAAAGTTTTGTGCCACTTGTGGACCTCCTCCTCCAGCTGCACCCGCTGTCGTCGTCGTGGTAGTAAGTGATTGCTGCGCGTTCTGTGCAGTGGCTGGACTGGCGTTGCCTCCGGCCGAACCACCGGTGGGCTGCTGCAGCGATGCTCCGCCGTGCACGGGCACACTGGCCCCGCCTGGCGTTGCTGTCGCTGCATGACCACCGCCGTAAGCCATGAGATTGACGGCTCCGGTCGTACCTCCGCCGGCCGCAGCATTCCCACCAGAGCTAGCGGTTACTACGTTCGTTCCTCCAGTTCCGCTACCGCCTGTCGATTGCACTATTTGACCGCCGCCCTGGAAGATTGTATTGTACTTGTGCGGTGAGGGTTGCGGTGCCACAGAAGCACCGCCCGATGATGCCGTCGGTTGTACGGACACGGACACCTGGAACAAATAGCATCCCTGGTCGTTTGCCTGCACCTCTATCTTGTAGCCGGGCGGCAGGAACGTGTTGAAGCCGACGATCAATTCCGGGTGGCCGCGGAACAAGTTCGACACGCGCTGAATAACGCCCGGTGTGTCGATGCTTTGAGATTTGAACTCTTTCATTATGTCGAGGAAATCGTTGTACACCTGCGGCTGGTTGCCGAACCGGTATTTCACCTGATCGAGATAGCTGAGCGCATCCTCGACCTTTAGCCGCTGTAGCTGCGCCTGGCCCTGGGGCGGGGGAGGCGGCGGGCCCTGCGCCGCACCTCCACCTCCCGGTAGCACGCCCGGCGACATACTGGTGGTAATGACCTGCTGGACTCCTGTCGCTGCGGTGACACTGCTCCCACCGCTGCTTACTACCGCACTGTTGTTACTGTTTGGAGTGGCCGCCGCAACTGTTGTCGCATTTACCACTGCGCTTTTGTGGCTTGGACCGCGAACTTGACCGGTCGCGTTTACTACATGTATTTGCTGCTGCTGCTGCTGTGGATTCGTTGTCTGCTGGGCTTTCACCAAGTTGCTGCCAAGCGTATTATAAGCTAGAATCGGCAAAAGGGATGATACCGCGTTAGCATCCTCTTCGTACAGTGAACAATCTAGCTACTGGGCATGAGGGATATACTTACAGGTCGTGTACTGGACACTAGTGGCTTGTTGTGCTGGCACAAGCTGTGTCGCTTGCTGCTGATTGCTCAGGTTCGTCACGGAACTGACGGAATCTGGTGGTGTGGACGTCTTGATGACGTTCGGCGGGATCTGGTACTGTATGGTCGTGCCAGTACTGCTGGCCACATTATGCGGTTGTGTGGTCGTGATAATACGCTGCTGACCCGTGGGAGGCTGAACCCGCGGTTGCCCAAATTGTATCTCTTCCGTTCTCCCGCGCTTCATGGTGGGTTCATTTTCTTTTATTTTGTTTCTTTTCTGCGCGCGCTTCTCTGGTATGATTTTTCTTTTTTCTAGCACACTTTTAAACGCAGTAAAATAGTTTCCACCAACTGCACAACACCGTATTCACCCAATCACCCAATCACTCACTTCAAAACTTTTTACCCCCAAATGTCCTTTTTTCTGTCACACTTTTGCCAATCCTTGCACTACTCCGATGTAACTGCTGCAGTCCTTCTTCTGCCCGATGATGCTGCTTGAGCTGTTTTATAATCATTTGCACTCAGATAAATGGCCATAAACTGCTGAAAATCGCTACAAAAAAGAGAAGGAAAACAAGTTAGCACAGTGCAATGACACGCACACACTGGACAAATTTACAGAATAAAACTATACTCGATTATCGGACAGAATAACAAACTTTTGCTAGCATGAACGCTTCCCTGTTCTCGATTAACAACATTTGTAAAGGGAAATAATGTTTCTTTGTTTCTTCCTTCATTCTCTCTGGCTCTCGCGCGAGACTTGCTCACCCACCACCAACCGATTTGCTTCTCTTTATTATCAACATTGAAGAGACCATATCGTAAACACGCATCGGTATTATCACAGAAATATGTGCAGCGCATCCCTTTATCATTGAAGCTTTGGCCGATTTTTGGCGAGCGAAAACGGAGCGAAACATCTGTTTGAAGGGAATTGTTCGGATCGACAACCGAGCTTCCTTTGCCGGGTGGTTGCTTTTGTCTTGTACTCGCACGCAAACGACGAAACCACGGAAGCGAAGAGTCGGAGAAGACTCCCGGGAATGTTGTTACGGTGGACTTGCGCACTTCGAATCCGCCATCCATCCGTCAACGTTATAACAAGAATGTACGGGTAAAATCATTCTTATCCCCTTATCCAGGGGTGAAACGGCCCAACTGCGGCAGTGAGAAGAGAGTGCCAAATGAGGCTCTTTTTCGAAGTTGACAACGCAAAAGGCTACTGTTCAATAACTTACATACTAATACTTTACTTTAGTGAAATCGTGACGTGAGTGAATAAACAATGCATCAAAAAAAAACTAATCAAGACCAAAATGTGAATTTGACAACTTTTTGCATGTTCTTAAGATTGCAACTACGCTTACACATACATATTTGCACGTCCCACAAAGAGCGGAACCGCCGCTTAAAATGTGCTCTCCCGGAGTTTTCCCTGTTCTCTCCTTTTTATCTCCGTGCCCGCAATAAAAACATAACAGCGCAACCCTACACTACTACTCCCCACCTGGAACCGGTATTTGCTGCATTATACTGTTCATCCCGTCGCCCTGTGGCACTAACCAGCGCTGCACGCGTTTCAAGCGCGTATTGGGCGAAAAAAGCTGCCATACCACACCAAAGCAAAGACCGCGACGTGGTTGAACCGTCGTTGTCGTTTTCGTCGCTTCTGGATAGTGGTGAAGGCGTCGTCGGCTGTCCGTGCGTATGGGTGTTCCGAACGTGCACCTACTCCTTGTGGGAGAGCAGTGCATTTGAATGTGCATTTGAGTGGCGATGAGCGTCGTCGCCCGATCTGCCGCTACACTACTATTTATAATATATCCCGTAGGAAGCGTTTTTCGCTCCCCTCAAACCCTTGAACGCGATCAGGATGGAGAACACACAACAAATATTACACAACCGTTATATTCGCGCTCTTCAGGAGAAAGCATTCTTGCACATTATGGTGTTTTTTTAAGAATCCACTCTACATACTCAATTTGAAAACATTATGTACAGCTAGGGGAGTAACAAATATACTGCAGAAGAATGCCGGCCAATGCCATTATTATCACAACCTAGAATGTGTAACACTATTCTAGGGCTTTGAAACTCTGAGGAAAGACCCGTTCAAAGAAGTGTTTCAGAAAAAAAATGGATTAATAGAACTAAGATTTCAACACCTAATCTGGAACAGGCGCACTTTTCGCCTGCCAAACCAAGTACATAACTTTGCTGAGGAGGCTGCTCCTGTCCACAGATAGTAATGCATTCACGAACATATCTAATCGTTGGTCAGTGTTCAAATACTATATATTGGACCTTTTCTCCCGTTTGTGAGCTTCAACGTAAGACAGAGGTAGAGTCGGATCTCCCCCAACACAATTTGACGGCCCCTTCCCCACTAAATAAGACTCGGTGTGGCATAACAAAGTACAACTTATACGAGATTTACGCACTGCGCTCACAGCTCAGCATTACTGGTTTCCAACGTTTCCGCCGTTCGCATCTCAAGCTCTCTCACTCTCTCGCTCGCCGCCTCTCTCTCTCTCTGTGCGCTTGTATAAGAGACTAAACGTGAAAAGCAATCTCACACACATTCGTAATAATGTTGCTTGCACAGAGGAACCAGAAAAAAGGCGCGGATTACACGACCTAGAGTAGTCTCTCACAACAACACAAATTTTTATGCATATTTGCTTGAGCTGAGTTGCTGATTTTTCTGTAGTGAAAACAAACGTATCATGTCCACTACCGTCCAACTGCAACTTGTCCAGTATATGCAAAGTTCACATTAATGAAAAAAATTAACCTGATACTGGGAATGGCATTATAACAACCCAATGTTTCCACTTTCTTTTGACCTACATAATAAAACTAGATTCACAGTCCGAGGAGGTTCGTGCAACACAAGTTACTATGACGACCGACGCAAGGATTTTGTTAGAAAGTATGGAATATACTGCAGAAAGCATCATATACAGGAAAATAGAGTTCAACTTTGGTCGATCAACTTTTTGGCAGCGAAATCAACTTTTGGTCAAATTGTGGAATGTCTCTACCAACAGCATTTGAGCAGAAAATGCTTAACATCAAATGTTAGTACCCAACACAGAGTATAGCACACGCCAAATCAAGCCAAAATCTTCCTCCTCACTTCGATTCTCGCTCCGTCTACGCATCGCATACATACAAACCCCACAACACACCAGAATATTCACTTCCAATTGGACCAAATACCGCAAAAGCCGAGAAGGAGGCCAACACCATCATCATCATCGGCAACCGTCGTCCTCTGGCCTCCAACCAGGCCAAGGCGGTAAACACACTACAGCGCGTCACGAGATATATGCTGCCTGATGCGTCGCGACTGTGTGCGCGTGTTTGTGCGTATACACACCGCCGTCTCACGCACATTATCATCGGGCGATTACGCGTTTGCACTGCGAACAGAGCCAGCCAGCAGCTAACGGCACGCTGGTGTTGGTGTATGTTTTACGCACCCTCTGCTCCGATGTGTGCGTGACATGAATAAGAGAGACACACACTGATCGTTTTGTCTTTTTTCTAGTTTGTTGAAACCGTTTTTAGCTTCGCACAAGCTCGGAACGGGACTGACGGAAGCTCTTGGACCACACACATGTGTGGCTCGCAAAGAAACAGCACCTAACTCGTAAATGATCGAATATAAAATCGCATTCTGGAACTTCTTTCCCCTGTTTCAACGCCCATTAAATACATTTTGGAAGTTACATTAAGCTACACGAATAATGGCACATCTCAGCAAACATGAAGTATCACTGATCAATCCAGTAGTACGTCTAATAGGTTGCGTGGATGATCATTTCTTTATTATTTAAGATTTTTTTTCCCTTCTACCGTACATTCCTATTCGACGGAAACCACACAAACACACTCACACGTCTTCATCAGCGCGCTTCCATCGTGTACTCACACTACTCTCACACCACAAATGCACTCTATATATATACACCATCATACCACCCGGCCTGCTGCTGTTTTGCCTTCCTTAAACAGACACCAAATTTTCTAACCCATGTGGAAGGAAAAAAAACCCACAAGAACAACAAAACAAGAATCGCAAAACGTAAAAAAGTGGAAAACCAACGCGAGCGCAATCACAATCAAACTCTGTGTTCGCGATTGTGTGCACACGGCTTTCCATGTAGTAGTGGTGGCAAGCAGTCCACGCTCCCGCGCGCGATATTTCCCGCTCTCACAACTACACACTCACACACACTCACACTTGTCACGTCTCCACTAAATGCGAAGCAGAGGTACAGTACGCGTAAGCGTCACGAGAATGAGAAAACGAACTGTAGAGTTGCTCAGCGTAACAAACTGACGAAAGCGGGAGGGTGTGGGGGAAGGATGTCGTAGGGGAAGAAAAAAAAAATACAAAACCTATCAGCACTGATCGGACGGAGCGAGGGTCAGCCAGACGGAGGAGAAGAAAGGAAGTGTGTTGAGGAGAATTCAAGTCGCAAAAATGGAATACGGAATGTATAGTCTCAATAAAAACCTATTAAAATGTCCATTGAGCTGTGTTAAGTCCATTTGCAGTTTGTTAATATATCATTTTCACTCATAACATTCACTTCAACAAAGCTTGCACATTCACGCTCAATCACCTTCGGGCACAGGGATGCGTTAAAGAGCACGAATTTATTGCTTTTACTATGGCTGTTCACACGCAGTCGACGACACTTCCGACGGACGTACACAAGCAATAATACACAACTGGTGTCACAAAAGCGTGAAAAGAGGCGCTTAGCTGGCTTTTCAGCTAACCCTTGGAATACAACACACAGCACACACACGGGTGGGGGAAGGCTCACCTGTGTGAAATACACGGCACAGTAAACGACTTGTACACGCTAGGGACAACTAGCACTATATCGGCTGGAGTTACTGGTATCCTCTCATCACAAAGAAAGTTACGCTTCCAAGCACTAGTCCGAAACGCTGTTCCGAACATTCCCAGCTAAAAACCGGTGACACGGCCGGGAGGACCAAGCACAAAATGGGGCTTTTCTTCTTCGCATACGCGACGCGTCTCGGTTGCACGGAAGAAAAGCTGCTGCTGCTACCAGCCAGCCAGTCCCGCTCACTTTGCTACTCTTTTCTTTTCACGACGGATGACGACTGCGGAAAAGATGACAACGAACGAAGGCCAGCAGCAGCAAGCGAGCAGAGCGGGAGCGAATCTGCTCTGTGTTTGCCAGATTGCACCAATACCAACACGCACACCATACACTCTCACACAAACGCGGGGTGCGCCACCACACGCACGCAGTGGTAGAAAAATGAGCGAGCAGTGCGAACTGTCAGTAACGCCATATTACTCTGACGTCCGGTTTTAGCATGCTTTTGATCGAACGAAAAGCGAAATTTCTTCACTCTATTATACGGACATATCCAACAACTTGGCCAGCAAAACTGCTTCTTTGCTTAAGGCATCTGTTATCATCGTCTGATGGTGCTGTTTTCTCTAATCCCAATCCCTATTCGGGACTGTCCTGCCGCACTTTACTACCCGGCGTTATAAAAATATATCAGAATTTGACAATTTCGACCGCGACACATACCACACCACACATGCATTGCACAGTGTGTCAACCTTCCCAATTTTCATTCGTTTGCTCAAGTGACTCAACCAAAGCTACGTCGATCCGTGTTCGCTTAACCTCTTGCTGACTTAGTTCCATATCTGTTCAGATTTTAGTTTGACCAACAAAAAACATTGCAACTAGTGGCAATTATGGCTGTTCTCGACTGCCTTTTGGTGACATTTGCGGAGCAGTTCATGTTTTATCAGCAGAAACTACACTCATGTGGCACACACCACACTCACCGTGTACACAAATAATCGAGTATCTAATCACACACATTCTAGGGCGCGCTGCTTAATACTGTTGCTCGTTTGCCACGGTGGCGGCGGCAACCGAGACAGGCAATACCTCCTTCTTGCCGACGATCGTCGTGAAAGCAAACATGTGCAAATTACATACACGTAAAATTTCCTTGCCAGAGTTCCTTCTCACTAAAACCTGGCCTACTTTGATTTAACGAAAAGGATGATCCGACCCTAGTCTAGTCTTAGAGGATGCAATCGCGCGAGAGAATATTAGTTTTGTCCATCTTTTCCACAACAATGGAGTGTAATTTACATAACAAACTGTCTTAGCACACGACGGTTATCGGAGTAGTAATCGGAATCGCCTAGAGAAGACGTTTAAGAAAAGGCCAAATAGGGTGATACACTTTTTTTTGTATTGCCGATTCTACTTCGAGCATAGCAGCGCCTGGGGTTTGATCTGTTTTGGATGCACGGTACACATACATGCACACTCAAACCCACGAGCAACTAAGCAACCGCAACCAACAGTGCACTATCGCTTTGGGCAAGAATTTGTTGATCAAAGAGTGCGCTGTAGCTTCAGCTAATTCCAACAGTCTATTCTCTTCGTGCACCGCAGGCAGGGTTACTGAAGGTAATGATGAGATGCGGCGAAATAATACATCCTCTCCTGTCCGATCTCCTTCCCGCCATCGCCACCACGCACTATCATCGCATCCAGTTTCACTCCCACTGCTTTGCTCCTTTGCTCATTATGACTATTATTATCTTTCTATCTATTACGCATGCATCCGATTTGAGTCGGTCGCGGACCAAATAAAAGTTGCTACCTTGCGCGCCGCAAAACCGGGAAAAAACAAAATGGCGCGTGAAAGTTATTTTTCTTGTTCTTTTATTTTGCTTGCATCAGATGGTAAAGGCCCGTATACGTACACGATGGTGCGGTTTGCTCGTGTGCGTGTACGATGTGCCATTCTGTTGCTAGTGTGCGTGTCATTTGTTACATCAACTCTTTGCCACTCTTCTGCACTGTGCACCCTTTTTCTTCCTACTTCCCACCGTTCACACCCGTTGTTACCTATCCAAGCAACGGAAGGTGGTACAGCCACGACGAACGAAAAACACCACTGACAACCGCATCGAAATCGAGCGCAATGGGAATCGAACTGGAAGGCGGAAAATTGCTTCACCATATAAGTCACAAGACGCCCTATGAATCTTTCATCAAGTCGAATCTGTAACAAACGCCACCTTTCGGACACACATTCTTTCACAGCTCGCTTTCATCAGACAGGATACAATGGAAAAACTTACCTTTTCGGTAAAATGTGGCTTTTATCATATTGCTTGCTGTTGTGTATGGGTCTGTATGGTGTTTTCCTGGCCGCAGCTATCGCACCTTAACTAGCCACGCGCTGGGATTACACTAGCTCCGGACCGGACATGGGCACATGCCGCACATGATGCTGCAGTTAACCAGCTTGGCGCTTGGTCTTGGTGGCAGCAGACCACAGCAGACATTACTGCGTTTTGGCCACACAGAAACGATGAGCTTGGCCTCCGACAAGCGATACCAGTCGGCAGGCTTTCTTACACGCGTAATTACCGCACAGCACGGCGACGAGAACACACAAAACGCCTAATCACATGCACACCACACCACGTATATTCAGTGCCGCTCCGGGTTTGTGTTATCACGAACGCGAGCGTGCTCACTGCAGCGGTTCAAGAACGGCAACGAAATGCGAACTCTTTTCACTCGGTACTTCGATTTTCACTGCCAATTGCATATACGAAGTTCACTTCTGCGGCGACGTTTCGACTGCTTGGCGGAGGATGCTTCTGGCGATAGAAGATAATTTTATTCTCAGCAACGCACACATCGAACTGAGCCTTGTAGAAGAGGTTACACCATGACGGCGCGTGTTGTCAAAACCCCAGTTCTGACAGCCGACTGACAGCTGGCTGGAGTGATGGTTGTCAAATTGATTTCATAACAGCAATTTGTTTTGATTCTCTTCCCAAAAATAATGGAATGAGCATTTTGCTTTACAACAAACCGGAAATCAGCAGCGATGAGTGTAAGCCGGGCACATTCCGAAGATCCCGACATAGACCCACCATCGGAGAGGGTAATTAGCAATCCTGCTGCTTATAGAGCTGCGAAACTAATGCTCGTGTTTCCAATCCATTCCAGTCTGTGGTCATTTTTGGACGAGATGTGAGCACGATCCCATGCTTTCGGAACAGCTTTCTGTACGGAATCAGCATCGGCATGGGGGTAGGATTTTTGGCATTTCTGAAAACCTCCCGCCCACAGCTTTCCACGCACATCGGGTTCGGCACGTTCATGGCAACGACGCTTGGCTATTGGTTTCCGTGTCGCTACAATTGGTCTAAACAAAAGTTCGACACTGCTCAGTTGCAACAGGCACTGCAGCAGCAAGCCATTTACGAGGGTACCGACAAGGAGCGTGAAACGCTAGCGGCAAAGATGGAGCATGCCTAATGAGGGACAGTGCGTTCAGGTAGTCAGGTGTTTTGTTCGTTGTGAATTAACAAAAAGTCGATAAAAAAAGTTTCCTGTCGTTGAATGCTTACTTATAAATATTTATTTGGTCTATTCCAATCCCAACGTGCGTCGCATTGCCGTCGCTTCGTCCGATTCATTCATCGGAGAGTGGCCGTTCGGTTCCATCGAAACACTTGCCGTCCCGGAACTGATCGTTCGCAGTACAGTGGAATAGTCCCCCAATTCCGCCAGGGGTGCAACGACTTTCAGTACCTTATTTACTGATCCGCGCGGAGCAACATCTTCGATGCGTGCCCTTCGTCGGTTTAAGTCGGCAAGGATCGCTGACAGATACTCACTCGGTGTCACAATCTCCAGAAACATGTCCGGTTCTAGAAGGCGACAGCGTGCATTCGTCAGTATATTGCCTATGCATTGGGCAGCAGCGGCCATAATGAATGGATCAGCAGTGCCTCGGCCGATCGTGAGCGCATGCAACTTAACAGTGCAGTTTGCAAGCTGCCCGCCCAGCTTCGGACCTCGCTGTAG
Organism: Anopheles stephensi; assembly: GCF_013141755.1. Classification (NCBI taxonomy): domain Eukaryota; kingdom Metazoa; phylum Arthropoda; class Insecta; order Diptera; family Culicidae; genus Anopheles; species Anopheles stephensi. Next base: position 87,999,289 of record NC_050203.1, on the reverse strand, counting down.
GGCACCGAGCGCTCCTTTGCGGAAAAATGCCATTTGTCTTGGACGCACCAGTTTCAGAGTTTCTTGCGCTTCGGCAGAATTATCCAGCACAACGCGCTCTGCACTACCCTCACCGGTCTCATTGGGATAAATCGTCATATCCATGTACACGGATTGTTTGCTGCCCGCGATTTCCTTTTCCGCCGTCCACTGTCCTCGGCTAGGTTCTTCGAGCGTTTCCTTGTAGGCAATTTGAAGCGGCCCCAAATCGGCATCGATCCGGTACTCGGTTAAAATGCGAGATTTTACAATTTCTATATGAAGCTGTCCCATGCCGCCGAGCACAGTTTGTCCGGTCACTTCATCGTATCGTATTCGCAGGCTTGGATCTTCTCGTTGGATTTCGCGCAACGCATTGTCCAGCGCAGTTTGTTGTCCCGATGACGGTGGTTCTATGGAGCAAAAATAAACTGCATCCGGTATAGTCGTTTGCAAACCCAACTTTGATGCCAGCAGAAGCTCATCATCTATCGACTCTTCCTCCACACTATTGCTGGCCGCTGAGAGCCGCTTTAGTGCTTTTTTTAGAGCAGCAGCATTTGCGACCACCAGATCCCCCGTAACTGTTGCTTTCGGTCCAGCACAAAGTCCAATATTTCCTGCACCAAACGCATCAATTTCACGGTACTCATCTGCCAGCGGTTCGTAGATGCGTTGTACCGTTTCCGAACCACCGGTGGCAGTGATAAATTTGGATCCCTTCTTCACCGTTCCGCGAAATGCACGAATCATCGAGATTGGACCTCGCTGCTTGTCGTGTGTGACTTTGAACACCTTTCCAACAAAATCGGACCTGAAAGTGGAGCAAACATGATTATTTCAAAATGCTTTTACATCAAATATCTGAGCTCATACCCAAAACAGTCATATATCTGGTTTCGTTCGCTTGGAGCAGGTAAAAAGTTCAACACGCTGTCCATCAGCAGTTGCACTCCAACGTTTTTATACGAAGATCCCAGCAGGACAGGCACAATTTGCTGTTTCAATGTGCTGTTACGTATCGCATCTAGGACTAGATTTAGTTTCACGTTTTCGAAACTGTTCGCCTCGATGATAGCTTGCGCAAGATTATCGTCCAGTCCCGAAAGCAAGTCGATCAATTCGTACAGCTTCTCCTGAACCGTATCGTGCAGATATTCATCGGCTATCGGAACCGCTTTGTACGATCGGCCTTTGTTTTGACCGTCCCAGATTATTTGGCTCGACGAAAGCAAATCGATTACACCTGAAAACAGGATATGTAAGTGTTTGAAAAAATGAACAGATTTGCAAAGCAGGACTCAATCTCAATTATATTTCTTACCCACCAGTTTTCCGTTCTGCTTTATGGGCATTTGTAGTGGCAAAGGTACAGTGGACAGCTTTTGCTTTAGATCCACCAAACACGCGTCGAAGTCGGCCGTCTCTTTGTCCATTTTATTTACAAATACTAAGCGCGGCAACTGATGTCGATCGGCCTGACTCCACACAGTAATGGTCTGTGCTTCTACGCCAGCCGATCCGTCCAGGATGACCACGGTACCGTCGACTGCTCCGAGCGATTGCTCCACTTCCATCGTAAAATCGATATGACCGGGTGTGTCGAGCAGATTGATACGATGCTCCTTCCAGTTAAAGCTAACTGCAGCGCTACATATCGTAATGCCTCGTTCACGTTCCTGCTGCAGGAAGTCTGTGACCGTGTTGCCCAGCATCACCTCGCCCAGCATATCCGTGCGGCCGGAATAGTACAGCATGCGCTCCGTCGTCGTCGTTTTGCCGGCATCGATGTGCGCCAGTATGCCAATGTTTCGTATCCGCTTTTCGCTTATTGTTCCGTCGGAGTTATGGACATGTCGGCGGCATGGAAATAAATTCAGAAAACGTCTTCTCTGCCGGGCAATCGCAACTTTGAGCAACCGATTGCACAACATTTTCGGTACGATTGTACGAGCGCATGAATGGAAACGGCCGTGCTGTGTTTGTTTACGTATTTGCGCTGTTCCTGCCAGGAGTGACAGTTAGCATGGACAGCGCGACTGACAGATTGCGTCAACGGGCGATGACGTTTGACATTTCTTTATTTTCATTTTTGCCTGCGTTTCATCGCTACTTCAGCGCAACAGTGTAGCCCATACCATGGCCGATATCGAAAACAGACCAACTGCGGAGATTAAAAATTGAACAAAAGAAACAAAATCGAAATGCCAGGCAAATGAGCCCGGAAAAGTGATTGAAGCTGTTCGCGTCCACAAGTGTAGTATTACTTCCCTCTGGTGTGTTAGAAATCGGCCAGAATGTTGCAGTTTCTAAAGAAGACAGGTTTGTGTTTATCGTTTGTGCGAGCAAGTGCGACATGAGTCCAAGCATTTCTGTACTATTTTCGCTGAAGCAAGTGGTTCAGGGCATTGGCCGTTCCTAGGGCCAAGGGCAACTCGGAAAAAGCGGAAGGGAAGGAAGGTCTGTCTGCAGTATCGCAACGCTTTCCAACGATCAAACTTTCTCCACTAGTGCAGTACGATAGGGTGAAGGGAGAGGCTGGGAGAAAGGGGCGGATTGTTGCTATTTATGTTCCATCTCGTTTGATTTTCCCTCCCAGCTCGGCAGGGCGGGGACTTGGAAAGCTCATACACCCGACGGTAATGATTGTGTATGTTCGCATTCCTTTCACAGGTCGAAGAAAATCTATCACAACCGGCAGCACCAGCGAGTACCATCCTTCATCGATACTAAATAATGATTCAACGACGATCCCATCATCACTCAGAACATCGGATGATGTCATCGATGGTGCGAAATCACCTGAAAACGATGAGGAGGCATTGAGACTAGCAGAGCGGTACTGCTTCGAACGGAAAGGTAGGAACAAACGCTAGTTAGATCCTTCAGAAACACGGTACTTTCCCGGAGTTGCGTAAATAATTGATCACCAATTTCTTTGCAGATACCGCTGCTATTCGCGTGTCGAAACTTTCGCGCCGTATGATTGATATTCTGGCGGAGCAGAGCTGCATCTGCTACTTTGTGCAATTTTTAGAATCGAAAAATGCTCTCGCACTGATTAAATTCTGGCTGGAAGTGGAAAGCTTCAAGGCGGCAGCTTCTGAAACTGTGCGGAGTGTGCTGAGGTCGTCCGTTGGTGGTTCCGGTGCTCACGTGCATGGCCGATTGCATCGTAGCGTCTCTTCCGACGGGTACGATAGTCTATCGTACTTTAGCATAGACTGCGATTCGCTATCGACGAACTCATTCTCGGAAAATGCCTTTGAAGACTCACAATCGGCCGACGACCTGCGTGAGCTGGATTCTCGTACATCACAAAGCTGTACGCCTGTACCTCCGCCCACTCCACTGGAGGTGCTCGAGGAGGTGGACATTAAGGATGAAAGTTCCGAGACAGTGGTCCTGCGAGAAGGAGAAGAAGAAGCGAAGGGCCAAGAAACCAGAGGGAAACACATGGAAGTCTGTGATATAACGGTCATGCGGCAGTCGTTGACTGACGATGAAAAAACACAAATCTGCGAAGCAGGCAAAGGAACAGCGTTGGAATCGTCGGTTGCTACGGCAACGGCAAAGCCTATCCGAGTCTTTAACTCGCTCATCAACTCGGATGCGGTAAGAATCTATAGGAAGTATTTGGTCACCAGTTCGCCACACTATATCGAAATGCCGGCCACCATACTGTCCCACATCTCGCTAGCACTTGCTGGCAGCAGCGGGACGTGCAGTGAGAGTATCTTCAACGAAGCACAAAACCATCTGCTGGAAATATTGGAACAAACCTACTTGAATCCCTTTCTGGAGAGCTCGTTCTACTGTAAGTACACACTGGAGGTCCTGACAAGCGATAACCTTACGCTCCGCGACATTTTGGGGAGCGAAATGGCGTTGTTCTACTTTATGGAGCATCTGGAGCAGCAGGGCAAGCGCCACTACCTGGAGTTCTATGTGGGGGCGGTACATTTCAAGCGTTCGGTCGAGAATCAAATCCAAGCCCAGAAGGACGCCGTCGTGCTGTACGAGAAATATTTTTCCCTACAGGCCACCAGTACGCTTGGGCTGAGCGATAAGATACGCTTCCTGCTCGAGGAGCATATATGCTCGGCGGATCCAACCATCGTAGCTGAATGCTTCGAGCTGCCGGTACGAATTATTGAGCACTTTCTCGAGCAGCGGTACTTTGCGGGATTCATCAAATCGCCGCTCTACTGCCGGTTCATCAGCGAACTGCTCGGAAAGGTGAAGACGAGTGCAAACGACGGTGGTGGACGTGGGACAGAAGGACAGCGCAACGGTGGTGGAGGCCGGCGTGGACATCGCAAAACGCTGTCGGACGTAACGAGCGATTGCAGTGCAGGTGGTGGTCGGCGTGGAAACACGGTTGCGTTCATTTCCTCCCAAAACACTCTGCTGGCCATGTCCGACACCAACTACCAGCGAAACCGGAAGCACTTGGTAGCCGTCGCACTGGCGGCTGCCAGCAACAGCGGTCCATCTGGGAGTGGTACGGGCGTTGGCGGCAGTGTTTACGGGGGCGGTGATATTATGCAAATCGACTCACGTCAACTGTACAATCCGGATCTGCTGTGGCGACGGCGTACGTCGCCTGTGGCGGGTCTAACGTTCGGGCGGATCGATGCACTGGGTCGGTACGAGCGAGATTTCGATATCGCGGAACCACCGTCCGGAGATGATCGTTGGAATCGTAACCGAATCAAGAAAGCCGTTCGCAAGCTTGTCAATTTGCCGGAGGACAAGGCACAGGAAGAGTTGGCCTGGCAGGTGGCCGAGATGATTGTGAAAGACATTACGAACGTTACCATGAATAGTAGTAGTAGCAGCAACAAGACGTGATTGAAAACGAATCCTCTCTGCGGGGGCGAAGTGATCCTGGTGATGGTGGAACATTTTTTAAAATGATTCAAGCGTTGAAGCAAAAGTATTAACACTAATTCACTCACTCGCAGAATGGGACAGTTCTGTGGCTTCTTTACGTAATATTACTAACTAGTAGTCCGGGAGATGTAGAGCGAATCTCTTCACGGCAACATGATGGTGCTTACAAGAAAAACAAACATTCGACATGGTTGTTGATGAACTACTATTATTTACTACTTACAGTAGGCAATGCTTCCCTAGAGGAATAATGTTATTGTATTATACGAATACGCCCTAACCGCTGCACATTGTGCCGGAACAAAATGATCGGCCAACCCGTACGTATGCTCTCGAATTATTTTTGTTTAATGAGAATTCTCATTTTTAACTCATCGTGCATTGCCACACGGATTAAGTAGTATTGTTTTTATTGTAAATTCATTTTATCTCGAACAAATTCGTTCAAAGCGCGACAAACTGTATGTAATCAGGGAATGCATACAGTATTAGGAGCTGTAGAGATGTGCCAATACTCTTTGGGACATGCTTGTCGGGAATCGCGGTCACCATTACCGGCACGATCGGCTTAAGACCGTAAAAATCGTCCAACACGCGGGCTGGCGCCTGTTTAATGTTCAATCTGTTACTTTTTTATAGCGATTAAGGAAAGCATTAATATTATCGGTTTAAAAACACACACACATTTATCTCAAAAGAGCAACCATGGAACAAAAAGAGCATACCATCGTAGCAGCGCAGAGCGTGGCGCAAAAGCATCGTACAACATGTCCAATTATGTTAAGGGATATAGTAAGGAACAAAATATATTTTCTTACAAATAACAGAAAATCTGTGAATGCTTTCTTTCAGCATGCTGTAAACCGAGCGTTCGTCCTGAGCGACTTGTTACACAAAAAGGGGTGTCCTCACTTTATTTTACCGGGGATTTAGATCGAACGACGTTAAATATGAGAAAGATTTGCGGTAAATCGCACTAAAATCTAGCGAGAAAGTTGCGGGAAAAGCGCGAACCAGAGAATAATTATGTTTGCTTTTCCCTTAGGCTTACTCTACACACACACACACATAAACAAATTACACATGATTCCGGGATACTGTGATGCTAATACTGTGACGTTGAGCAATGGCCCGAGCGTAATCGAAAGCGATCTCTCTGAAGATTGCTGAAGGTTGTCGAATCGATTTGCGGGCCATTTGCATATAAAAAAGCGTTAAAATTGAACTTTCAAAAATAGTTGTCATTTAAAGTCTTTCCGGAGGCCGCTTTAGTCCTGTGCTGCCTTTCGAGCGAACTGCGTGAGGGACGAAATTTCGCTCGGGTTCGAATCGGACGGCAGATTGCTGAATTCGATCTCCTCGCTCATAATGTTTTCTTAAAAGAAAGGAAAGATTAAAGGTAAGATGCAAGATGCTTAGGTGCTTTGGGGCGTAATTTACCGGTAGTTTCGTTGGTGGGCCATTTTTTGTGACTGGGAGCGTACAGTACGATCAGTGCAAAGATGTAAATATTCCACATGCCGTATACACCGGTGAAGAACGCGGACGTAAACTCTAGGTCGATGTTGTCGTCCCACTTCCAACGGCCCTCTGAAACTTGTCCAATGATAAAGCCGATAACGGTCATGGCAGCGCAGAGCAGGGTAGCAAGCATCAGGAACTGGAACCGATAGATAATGCCCTCGTAGTGCAGCCGTCGCGCGGAGGACATGGACGGGAGCGATGTGCGCTTGATGTTGATGTTGCAGAATACCTTCCAGATCATGTAGCAAAGAAAGCAAAAGTACAATCCCGCCGATATGCCAGCCAAGATGATGAAACCAAGCTGAAAGAATGGACGGAAAGTCCCAGTTTTGAGTCCCGTCACAAGTGCAATTTAAGGAAAGTATGTGTAACTCACGGCAACGTTTGCGCCAACTTTGGACACCCAAATCGAGTAGAATGGGTTCCGGAGCTGTACGCCACGTTCGCACATATCAAACAGAAAGAGCGACACACAGCCAACGGCCACCGCGCTCAGATGCTTCCAGTACGTCTTGACACCCGACTTTTCGCCCGTCTCTTGAATCTATTGAGATAAGTAAAGCCAGTCGTTAGTACGCCGCATCCGGAACAGGTTTACTCTTCATCGTAGCTCACTAACCAGCATGTGTTCCCCGGCGAAAATTAGCCAGAAAGAGAGAAGCGTAGCGTAAAACACTCCTTGGCGTATGTCGCTTAGAAGCAGCATAAACGGCATGTCGAAGAAAAGCGTAAAATATTCGAACGGCAGGTTCAAAAATGTAAGCGCACAACCCAGCGCCAACAGCATCTCTTCTAGCAGTGCGGGTTTGCGGTGCAGCAAATGGACGCGCTGCCAGAACCAGGCCATGATTAGCACAATGAACGGAAGGAACACCGTCTTGAGCGATACCCACACTTTGGTGAACCCACCGTTCTGATAGATGACGGACAGGTGCAAATCTTTGATGTGCCCAATGTCCAGATTCATACGCCGCTCGCTGTCTACCGGCAGACGCACGTTTAGCAGGTAAAAGTCGTGGTGCAGTGAACCCAGCTCGAACAGTGGAATCGTGTTGCAGTTGTACAGATAGTCGTCCGTCACATTGTTGGCGGTGCAATCGAGATCTCGCTCCTCGAGCGACGATGCCAGATACTTCCAATCCTGATCCGCATCGCCCTTGTTCCGATACGCCAACCGTGCATCGATCGTAATCTTGGTGTGCGGTTTGTGCAGCACATTTGCATCGTACGCAATGTCTGTTTGCAGCACGCCAATCAAGTTCTGCTGCCAGCGCGAATAGTCTAGCTGGCGGCCTTCGCGAGGAAGTGGCATCTGGAAGACGAACACGATCTGGTTGGCCATCTTCATATCGTCACTCTCGATATCGAAATGGTCCAAGCTTTGGCAACGATCTTCTCCCCTTGAGTACAGCCATACTGAGGTGTCGTTGTGCGAGCCCGGTACATCCTTACAAATGGTGGCCAGAATTGTCTGCACACTTGCCGGAACCGGGGCTGAGAATAGATCGTAAAAAAAAAATTGATGTTAGAGACGAAAAATCACTCTCACTCACACATCAGTAGGCAGGCGGCTATGGTTGTGTTGCTAATAACGCATGCAATAGAAACGCGTACATGCAAGCGCACGGTCGAACGCAGACGCGCGGCTTCATCAAAGGGGATGCGGCATAAAATAAACAAAGAAAATCGCTGAACGCTCGCGTCGTACTGCACCCACACCCAGATGCTGGGCTAATCGATTTATCCTGTTCCATTAATTGCGGTATTTTTAGTATACATTAATTAAGCTAAAAACTCTCACCCCCAAAAGGTACACAACTCCTTTCGCCAGTCTTTTGATATGCTTGTTGCTTTTTTTCTATTGTATATTTGTGTGGGTGGAAGAGATTGGTAAACGAGCCAGAAGACGCCGTTTCCGCTTTGCTACTCACCGATGAGACCACCCAGAAGGAAGCAAAGGAACTGCAAGAACAACAGCGATGCCACTAAAATGCTTAACTTTTTGCCACTCAGATTCTCCAGTATGGTGCCCGACATCTTGACCGGTCTGTTTTATCGGTCTGATTCGGTTCGGTACGTATAGAACGGAGCACGGCTAGTAGCGTACCACCGGCGTAGAAGAAACGCACTGAAAAAGTGTATGATGCACCGGCTTAGGTAGAGTTCTGCCAATGGCATAAACGCCGAAACATACACACAAACACATACACATACACTGTTTCTGCTGCTGTATGGGAATGCTACCAGCTAATTTAGCCGTCCATGGAGCCGGGTGGTGCAACACATATTTGTTTCAATGAAAATGCAATTTAAAACACTATCATCCTCGTAACCGCTACAAAGGAGATTAAGTTCATTCATCTACAGTTTAGAAATGGTAGTTTGCTATTATTCACCGTTCAACTGTTTTGTTCGAAACACTGCACTGGTTGTCTACTGTACACCACGGCCTAAGGCGTTACATAGGCGTTACCCTTCCGTTATGCTGTACACATTTCGATGCACAGTGGGATGCAATCTTCAAATCATTATTTATTTGTATTTATGTTTCCACCTCCTTATGATATCTCGATCACCTGTCTGCCAAAAGAGGATTAAGACATGTTTTTTGATACACTAGAGGATTTGGAGGATTTAAGTACATGATAATGGCTAAGCATTTGGCCGTATGCTATCCCACGTTGCGTAAAGTGGATGACGTGACAAGAGGGAGAAGTGTCAGGTTTTGGCCAGCAGTAGCAATTTTTTGAGCAAAAGTTCCAAAAATCAAAGCTGGCCGGGCCACGGTAATATCGAAGAAGGTAATCCCGCGAACCGAATACTGTCGGTACGGAAAGCCCACTTGCAACGAACGTCTTGACACCCAGCCCGCCGTTCAGCCCATTCTCAGACAGGTGCCCGCTGTGCCAAAGTCCTGTGAAACCCCTGCGTGTGCCCAACACACGGCACACATCGATAAAACGATTGTTTAGTGTTAATCGAATACCCGACATACCAGAGCAGGCCGTGCAAGGGCAACACAGAGCACCGAGTAGGGCCAAGCAATAGTTGCAAGATGCAGACGTCTTGTACGTGATCGAGTTTCCAGCGAACCACATACACACACACACATGACGTGGATCGGCGGCCAGTGGATGGGCAGACGGCACTGACGTGCTGAGACGAAGCACCTCCGCTGCCTGGTGTGTAGCATGACGATGTGCAGATGCAAGTCTTCGTAACATCGAGCCAGGCCAGAGAAAAACAGCACATTAAGTCGCACACACTGTTCGCCGGTTATAATTAGACTCCCGTACGGTGGTAATTCGGGATACTCAGCAGAACGGCAAAGACGGACTCGAAATTGAATAATTAAGCGAAGATAAACAAAGTGCTTCAGGCGAAGATGGCAGCATCGGACGATCGTACGTTCCCTCCAGAGCACGGGCTGCTTTCCGATACGTCCTCTCTTGGCCGCAACTCGACCACCACACACGGACGGGAGGAAATGCCACACGTCACAGGTATGTATGGCGAGGTTTCGAGATGATTGTTCCGGTGCGCTGATGTTTCCATTTCGTTGTAGCACCGTTGATGAAATTTAAAACGTACCTTTCGGCTCTCCGACCATGGTCCCTATCGGCAAGCCTGATGCCCACACTGCTCGGCACGACACTCGCGGTGCGTGTGCATGGATACGAGAGCTTTGGCATATTCACCTTCCTGTGTACCGTGCTCACGGTGGTGACCGTACACTGTGCTGGAAACGTGGTCAATACGTATTACGATTTCGTGAAGGGTATAGACGATCGCAAGGCAGACGATCGAACGTTGGTCGATCATATACTTAGCCAGGATGAGGTAAATCTTTTTGGGAATGGACGACGGTCGATAGGAAAACCTATCTAACCTTTTAACCCCTCTCAGGTTGTCACACTGGGTGTGCTGCTGTACGGTGCCGGATGTGTGGGATTTGTGTTCCTTGTGTATCTATCGCCTGCCAAGCTGGAACACCTCGCACTGGTGTACTTTGGAGGGCTGTCCTCCAGTTTTCTGTATACCGGTGGAATTGGTCTTAAGTACATTGCGCTCGGTGATGTGCTCATCCTGGTCATCTTCGGTCCCATCTCGGTGCTGTTTTCGTACATGGCACAGACGGGGTACATCGAGTGGGCCACCTTTCTGTACGCGATTCCGCTCGCGCTCAACACGGAAGCAATCCTGCACAGCAACAATACGCGCGACGCCGAGTCGGACAAACGGGTCGGCATCGTGACGCTGGCCATCCTGATAGGCCGAACGTGCTCGTACGTCCTGTATGCCGTGCTGCTGTTCACGCCGTACGTGATCTTTGTGGTGCTCGGTATGAAATACTCAGTCCTGTTTCTGTTGCCCATGGTAACGTTTAAGCAGGCGTTCGCTATTGAGAGACAGTTTCGCAATGAAAGCACACTGCAGAAGGTTCCCCGTCAAACAGCCAAACTGAACCTATTCTTCGGTCTCTTGTACGTGGTGGCCTGTCTGACCGCGCCCCAGCTACCGTTCATAGCGCGAAAGTGAACCTACCGCGGCAGATGGTACAAGTGAGCAAACAATACCGCGGTACCGTGGAGCTGGGACGATAAGACGTGTTTACCGAAGCGTGTTCGAAGATTTGGGCACACGTCTCAAAGCTACAGAAGGATCTTTCTTTGGTTTATATTTATTCATGCTGCAAACATGCTGCCACATACTCTACTCGTTCAGTTCCGCGTTAGAAAAGCGCGCACTTGTGCTTGGTTGCGTACTTAATGTGCACACGCCGTTGTTGTAGTGTACGTACGTGTGTTTTTGGTGCAAGTGCAAATATTGTACAATTACAAGGATCTGGATCCGCTTCTCGTAATAGTGCAGGATGAAATGTTTTCCGTAAAAGGTTAAATGTATTATGAAATGTATGTTATTTGCTCTGCACCAAGGAACGTCGGGACGTGGAATCATCCAATCCGGACACTTCCTGCAACGGGCTGCTTTAGATAAGTTTGTGAGTGTAATATAATGCAAGTTTTACTACTTTACTACCACACGATCCCGTCACTGGTCGTTCCGCCTGGGGTGGGACACACGATCCAAATAGACTTATGCGGCGGGATTTCTATCGTTTTATGGTTTAGTGCGATGATGAGAATAAGCGAGCAACCTTTCCGTTCCCTTGACCCTCTCTACTGCGACACATAAAACGACACATATCAATCATCGAAATCTAAAATAAATCAAGAGGCCCGGAGGCAACTCGGAGTCGATTGCAACGTACTACAAGCAGACCATTTCTCAAAGATCACAGCAGCTACAGATGATCGCGTGTGCGCCACGGACGAAATGCGAAACGAAACCTGTCGTTCTGAGCTTGAGAAAAAAGAAGACCAAAGTCACAACAATCTTAAGTAACAAAATCAAGAGCCATCTCGCGAAAGGATTAGAGCGTGTGCGTATAAAAAACAATGTAATTATTTCCGTGTAAGTAGTACCACGTTAATGTCGTCCCCTCTATCCCACACTCCCCTGCTAATGAGCCTCGTCTGGCTGTGCAATGAATAATTGTTGTGAGACACGGTGTATCGGCAGCGATCACCGATCGTGACCGATACAGATAGAGAGCGAACGCTTCATGGGGAAAGGTATTTTGAAAATTAATGATATTTTTTCATCCTTCAACGCCAACCCGACGACTATGTGAGAGGACAATAATTAGCTAATGAATATAATACACAAATGAGACGAGGAACAACAACACAATTATGATGCATTCAACATCGACTATAAGTACGGTAGGAAATGAGGGATCGTAAGGCGGAACAAGCGGTCGAGATAGTTTTTGTGTCTGGAAATACGTACTAACCTCAGCTTTTTTACAGCTTTCAATCAATCGAACAGCAGGCACCACCAAGCAGGTGGAACATGAAGTAGACGGACGATAGTTATGCTCGTTAAAGAATGCGGCCGCTTAGCTTCGGCGATTCGGAATGAAATTAGGTAGCGCAGCTGATCATAGGCAAACTGGTGATGTTGTTCTACTACTTCGTAGCACAACGGCAAGAATCATTTCGAGCCTTTGACTCAACAAAACGGGCGATTTATTCAGCGCAGCAGCAGCCGCGAGGATCTGAGTCCCTTAAGAAGAGTAGTGCCATTTTTATGGCATTGTGACAGAGAACGTGAAGTATATTGGTAATTTATTTATTCCTGGAAGGAAGGAATGAACTGTTCGCTGGCTGGTATGAGTCGCTCGTTTTGCCTGCGTTTGACCTGAAATGATTCACGGAGGCTCTGAAACAGTTGCAATTTAGTGTCCGTTGGGTTTTTTTCTCGTTGTAAGCGTGAGATGAAGAGAGGATATCTGTAAACTGCCTCACACCATGAGCGATAGCACGTATCGTAAATTAATTTTATAAGAAATTGCGGCATTTTGCTTATCGTTGATCGTTTCTTCGTTCGCTAGTGCCACAAGGAAGGCGCTTTCGCAAGCGCTCCGATTGGCGTACTGCTGACTTAACTTAGTATAAAGCTATGTTTCAGGTTCTGGCTAGAGATGGTCGAGATTGAGACGAATATAGATCCGAATACAGTTACAATATTCGCATATCGTCCCTCCCAGGTTCTTACACGCCAACAGCGGCGGCCGTTCCCCAAGCCAGTAGTTAGTAGAAGAAAAGAATGTATGTGTTAACGCGTACGAAAAATGCGCATTATCCAAGCGTGAAGGAGTCTTCCATGCGTACTGTTTTCGGCCTGTTGTTGGTGGCTCAGGCCAGCACACCTTGTGGACCGAGCGGATTTGAATGCTAGAATTTGTGTAGGCGGTTTTGTGTAGGCAACTCTATTTATTATTTGAACCCGGGCCTTGGTTGCGCACCACTCGGTAGGAATTTGTATTCAGAAGAAAACCATGGCGAAAACACTGTTAGTAAGAAGAAATAAATCATTAGCTGCAGTAAAACCCAACGATACATGGTTTGTGTTTTGAACTGTAACGGCCTGCTGCGATTTCAAGTGCACAGGTGTGTGTGTGAGTTTGTTTACATTCTTTCGAGTTTGACAGTTCTGTTTTGGTTCAGTTTGTTTTGTTGTCATCCCGTGGAGCTTTCCGGTGCCAGTACCAGTGAAATGGTGAGGGGAAATTGTTGGTTTTGTTGAGTTTTACGGTTTATCATATGTATGGCTTACATACATCATAGCTCAAGTGATTGAGCTACATTGTTTTCGGGTTGCTGTAATGTTGTTGTACGCCAATGCTGAATGCTCGTCATCGAATACACCTTTGCCGGTTCGTGAAATGCGTTCACAGTTGTGAGGAAAGTTTGTACAAGTGTGTGTGTGGTGATGTTCTGCATGATTTAGATCTCCAATTGAAAAATGAGGTAAAATTAGGCTACGTACAAGTATATCCGCTGATTGCTAATGGGCTTCACTTTAACTACACACGCACAAAAACACACACGCTTACACTGCACACTCATGGATGTTAGCTCCATCGTACTCTGCAGAGTCGAGCTCGTCCAGCTGGTTCCCTAGCAGAATGTGCTGGATGCATCCGTTGAACGATGTGGCAAAGTTTCCCATCGTACGGTTGTACACATTCTCGTCGGGGAACCCTCCTGCAGGACAAAAAAAGATACAGAAAAAAGCACAATCAATAAGCGATTTTCCCGTTGCATGCGTGGTTAGCAAGGAACGAACCTAAATATGTTATCTCCTCGCTCAAAGCGGCCTTATCGTACGCTCGGGAATCCAAATTTCGCACATTCTGTATGAGCTTTCCGGAGAGCAGTTCGTACCCGTCGATGGATAGGTGTAGTTGATGCGCTTTTGTCTCCAGCAACACATTGTGCCAATCACCATCGGCCACGAACGCTTTCCAGGGTCCAGCTCCTCCGTTGTTGGCGGGGTCCGAGGGATCCTCCTCAAGCATATTGCTAACGACCACCAGGAAACCATTGCGAATCCCTATGCCAAAGTATCTGCCAGCTTCATCGGTAGTCCACGCCAGCATCCCGTCCTCGAGCGTGGAAATGTTGAAGGAAATCTGCAGCCCCAAGGGCAATCTGCTGCCAGCTGCACCGCCGACCCCGTCATCATTACGCTTGTCCTTCATTTTAATCTTTTGCGACGGTATCAGAATGTAGCTACGATCGTTAAATCCGAGCGACGAATACTTGGTGGTTGCTATCTCACAATAATGGCCCGTCCATCCTACGCCACAACTGCAGCGACCGTTCTGTAGGCATTGGCCACTGTTGCGGCACTGCACAATTTCGCACGATTCTTGAATTTCACAATTTACCCCTTTCGAGTACTCGGGACACTTGCACCGCGGTTGCGAGTGTTCGTCTAGCCAGCAGAGTCCCCCATGGGCACATATGTCCCCCCCGCACGGTGTCCCATCGCAATCGTTAATGTTGCGCGAAGCGACGATCGAGCTGTCGTTGAGCGTGATGCGCGTTCCGTTCAAATTTACGTGCCGAATGCAACCCCGAAACGATACGGGGTAACCCGAGATGGCGTCATACGGCAAAGTGGACAGATCGGGCAAGCCGCCCAAGTAGAGGTGCTTCGTAAGGCTCACGTACTCCTCGCGAACGGAGCCAATGATCGAGGTGCTCTTTCCTTCGACCCACAGCGTTAAACGTTTGCCGTACTTTGCGATACGAATAAAGTGCCATTCGCCGGTCGCAAGCACATGATTGCTTCGTACT
This sequence comes from Anopheles stephensi, assembly GCF_013141755.1. Lineage (NCBI taxonomy): Eukaryota > Metazoa > Arthropoda > Insecta > Diptera > Culicidae > Anopheles > Anopheles stephensi. The sequence goes on along the minus strand of NC_050203.1, from coordinate 87,984,140 downwards.
ACGGCCGTTTGGGTGCGTGTGGCAGATATCCGATACTCCACCACGCCGCCCTGCAAGCTGATGCTTATAAATCCTTGTTCCTGCGCGTTCGAATCGAACGTACGCACGAAAAGGATGAGGCCTTTCTCCGAAAGCGGGCGAACCTGTAGCTCGATGGTCAGCTGTCTTATCCGCAGCTGGCGGTAGTTGCCCGATCGTGGCACCATCGAATGGCCGGCATACTGCTCGGTATCGTTCGATTCCGGCAGTACCTTGAGCACGTCGTTGATCTTGTCCAGCTCGCGGATGGATTTTAACAGGATCGAATGGTTATGCGGGATGATGTGCGAATGCTGCACGATCTTTTCGTACCGAACCTCGTTCTCACGGTACGAAGCGGACCAGTCTCCGAGGCCGGTGTTGGGCCATCGCAGCGCCAGGTACGATCGTCGACCGGAGAAGGAAACGTCGCTGAGATACTTAAGATTTGATTCGCACCGTTTGCCTACCTTTCCGAAGGGACAATCGCACTCGTAGCCTGCTACTAATGGGAAACACGAAGCGCCGGGTGCGCATTTGCTGACACTTTCATCGCAAGGATTCAGCTTCTGCGAGCACAGGATGCCATTCCAATCCTCCTGACAGATGCAGGTAAAGGTAGAACCATGCTGCAAGCAAGCGCCATTGTTTTGGCACGCATGTCGATGGCACTCCTTCGTACCGCACTGGCCAACGCTTCGGCCCCGCATGCCTCCGATATGCTGCAGCGGAATGTGCACCGGTCCCGCGACAAGCCGGATGTCGAACAGACACCCCTGAAAGCCTGAATGAAGGGGCAAATCGTGCGGTAGGCTGGAAAAGTTGACAGCCTCGTGGCCACCGATGTACAGCTGTGGAGCGACGTTAAGCTTTCGGCTGCTTCCCGGTGAGTTTCCCGAAATGTTCACCTTGCCATCGATCGACAGCCAAGCGGTGCGTCCATTTCGTCCTGCCTGTATCGTGGTGGGTCGGGACGATTGCACCTGTATCGGTTGCTGCGTGAATATCCTTCGCGGCCCGCTCCCCAAGTTCCATGTGACAAGAATGAAACCTGCAATGACGGCAAGAATTCGCTGTTGTAAAGGGGAAAGATCACACGCAGCTGTCTCTGACGCGCTTAGTACCTTGGATGAAGCTAACCGAAAAGTGATCACTTTGATCGTGATGGTCGTACGGTTGGCCGATGAATGCCAGCAGCGAAATCTGGGCCGTGGTCGTGGGGATAATTTTAAAGCTAAACTCAAACCGATCTTCCAGCGGAAAGGCGATCGGATAAGCGACGTAGGAAGAAATGCCCTTGATGCTACCGAAGAACGATGGCTGCAGAATGTCTAGGTCATGCTCGCAAAAATGGCCATGCTTTCCGTACGGGCAAAGGCACAGGTATCCACTTTCCGGAAACGTTACGCACGTGCCACCGAACCGGCACGGATTGTTATCACACACGGATCGTTCGCACGTTTTTCCCATGTACCCGAACGAACACTTGCAGCTCCACGAAACGCTGCCAGTTCCTGGTGGCGCGTTGCTGCCAGAGTTGAGAGAGTGATGCCCAGTCAGCCCGTAACCATCCGCTTCCACACACATCGCTCCGTTGCGACAGGGACTCGAAAGACAGGCCAACGAGGTGCATTCGTAAATCTTGTACGCATCTTCGGCGTTGCTGCAAGTAAAGGTTCAAATCAAAATAACGCACTTTACGGCAAACGAATTACCTACTCGAAGATGGCCGCCGGGATGCTGTTAATTTCCAAGTCATAAATGCATCCGGTAAATCCGTGAGATCGCGATATGTTGTGGCTCAAGGTGTACATCGTTTTGATGGGACGTCCGCCCAGGTGTAACCAGCTCTGCTTGATTGAAGCTAATGCTGCCATTGCACCGGGACCACCATCCTGCCCCTCCTTTTGCTGCTGCCTTGTGCGCAGGACGTTTCCAAGCCAGGTCGGCTGCTCCCCACTCATGGCCAACGTTTCGTTTACATGCAGTGATGCATTGCAATGGCTGTAGCGATCGTTGAAGTTTAACCTAAAAAGAAGGAAGAATCTCATGAAATATATCGGTAAATGATGCAGCTTACAGAAGCCGCCATTACACCTACTGCACTTTCACGTTCAGCTCGTATCCATTGTTGACCGTGCCTTCTATCTCGCTCAACAGCATTGTCTGCAGCCCACAGGAGAATTGAAACTGAAGCAAACCCTTGTGCAGGAACAGCGCCACATAGTGATTGCCATCGTCGCCTTCCGCCGTGGCCAGCAGAATCAGCCCTTCGCGAGACGTGAGCTTGGCCTTAAAGCGTACCGACATGGAGGCCAACTGTTTGAGCGTTTCCATCGACTGGCCGATCGGATCGGATGAGCTGTTCCGCCGGTAAATGATGTGGCGCAGAAAGGACTCTTTCGAAAAGGCAGCATTCTGTATGCTGACCGGTACATCACAGAAGGGTCCTGCGTAACGGAAATCGCAATGACAGCGGATACCGTTCGGGGTCATGGCACAAGTTCCACCGTTGGCGCATACAGTATCGTCACACTCTTCAATCACTTCGGGTGATCGAGTTGTAGTTGTGGTCGTTGCTACTGGGATAATTGGAGCGAGGGAAGTGGTGCTCCCATGGCGCTCCTGTGTGGCTTCATCCGGCAGCGAAGTTAGTATGCCTATTCCATTGGTTGTGAACGTTGGTGTGTCTGTAACTTGATCTTCGCCTTGTAATCCTGGCGAAACGGATCGATTTGTGGGAGATTCGGTAAAGAACGAGCTCAGTTCGGGCGTGAGTGTCGACACTCTGGGAAGATCCGATGTAGGGAATAGTGCGTCTATTGGGGTGGTTCCGAACTCGGAAGGTGCAGAACCATCGTCGCTGGTAGGCAACTTAGCCGATGGTTTCGCAGTAGGGAAGTAGTCCCCGATTGAAACTTCCTGGGTAACTTCTTGTGTACTGTAGCCGGTTCCTACCGTAGTGTCAGGAGCGGACGTTTTTTCTTTCGTAGCGTCTGTCCCTCCTGAAAGCCCGTAGGTTGACTTTATATCAGGATCTGATGATAAAGTAGTACGAGACACTACGCTGCTATCAGTAGCACCTTCACTTGGAGACGTAGGAGTATACTGATCACTTGCTGAGCTCGCTGGAAAGAGAGACGGTACGACAGACGGCACAGTTCCCTCACCTTTACCAGTGGCTGTTTCACTGTATGCTACATCCACAGAAGGATCCGTAAATTCCCCAGTAGCATCAGGTGATATTGGTTGTGAGGAAAGCGGGAAGCTTGTGGTTCTTTCCTGCGATAGATCGGTGGACGATTTCCAAACGCCATCGGTCGAAAATGGATACGATTCCATGGTAGGCGTGTAGAAGGATGATTTGGTAATTTCTTCCGCTTCCGACGTGCTCGCTGTTGGTGCCGTATAGTTACAGTCTACCTCGATCTGACCGTCCTCATCCAGCATGAGACACTCGCAGTTTTGTCCGGTGAAATTAGGCCCACAAGTACAGAAATACTCATCCACACCATCCACACACGTGGCACCATTCACACAGCGCGGATCAGGTCCTAGTTGACATTCGTCATACTGCAGCTCACACCGTTCGCCGTGATAATCCGGCACACAGTAGCACGTGGGCGAATCTTCCTCCATCAGGCACAACGCTTGGTTGGCGCACGGTGAACTCGCGCAGACCATTATCTCTTCCTCGCAGTTTGTCCCACTGAAACCCATCGGACACGCGCAAACGTACGAGGCGAACTTGTCGATACAGATCGCTCCGTTCTGACAGGGAGACGATGCACACTCGTTGATCTCTGCATCGCACAACCGACCCTCGAATCCTTCCGTACAGCGGCAGGAAAATTCTAGCCCGGGTCCCTCGATGCAGGCTGCCCCATTATGACACCGATCGCCGGTATCACACACGGCTATATCGAGCTCGCAAAACTCGCCCTCGTAACCTAACGCACAAGTGCAATAGAACGCATTATCCTTATCATGACACTGGCCACCATTCTGGCACGGATTGGACTGGCATTCGTTGAAGTTCTCCTCACAGTTTAATCCTTGTTCCGGGAGAAAAAAAAACAAACATCACCGAGAGATCAGATTTGGCAGGTGTAAGTATCATTCTTTGCATCTCCCGTCCTTACCTAGAAAACCGTCGGGACAGGTGCAGTTGTAGGAAGCGACACCATCGATGCAGGTTCCTCCGTTAAGACACGGCCCGGACCAACATTCATCCCAGTTTGTCTGGCAATGTACACCGGTGTACCCATCGATGCAATAGCAAGAGTATGTGCTTGAAGCAAAAAGGAACATAACAAAGCAACCATTGATTTGTGCTGTGGAATGCTATGCTACACATAATTCTACGCTACGTGAACAATAACAACAATCATAGTAAACAACGACGTATCTCCAGGTTACGCGACAGTTTTTGGCCCCTTTTTTGAATAGCGGGGATAAACAAACAAACGTTAAAACGGGAATGCTCAACCGGGGAGCATTAGTAAATAAGATCTTGCGCATATTTTGTTCACGCCGAATCCTGTGATGTTAGAGGAGGGGGGGAGTGGTGGAAGGTAGTTGAGTCGCTGCGGTTAGCAAACATAGCAGGCAGCTGGCATGGCGTTAAGATGTAAATTATACCATTAACTTTTCGGAACTATCAATATCGATTATACACGCGACTGCACTCACGTTTACAACGTGTATGTATGCGTATGGGTGTGCGTGGGCAAAGGATATGCGGACTAACACTTGGAACGTGGAGTGCGCTCTCTCTCTAGACCTCAAGTGTCCGGTTTTAATGATGGGCATGTGTTACATGTGCACGGGGACTTCTAGCCGGGCAACTGCGTTAATCGTGTTACGAGTTGATCGATTTTTAATGAGCAAAAGGGCGGAACAATAAATTGGAACCAATAACCTGCTTCGAACTTTGACTTCAATCTCGGCACTCCGCGCCGGAGGTACAGCACACGGAACGCAGGCGGGATGATTACCTATTTAGATCATCGATGCACACCCCATAAACACATGGATTGCTGAGACAGGCAAAGCCTGCTTTGGTCGAACCGGAAGTTAGGAACAGCACCAACATGGACAACCACCAACAACGATAAAAGCACTGTGTCCTTGTTTCTGACGATTTGTTAGCTTGACGTATCATCCTGTTTGCGCTATTGAAGATACTTTTTCTCATTTGCTCATCCATTTCACTTTGGGTAGAATTGCTGGGAACTGGATATTACACTCAATAGTCGACAGAATTACACAAGAATTGTATCTTTCCTCCCAGGCACACTATGCGAAGTTCACTATTTCATTTTAGACATTTTAGCGCTAAGTGAAAATTATGCTAGAAGAATATACACCATGAACCTAAACACGCCGACCGTTTCACATTCGAGAACCACGTTCTAGCACGACCCAAGAAATACTATTTACGGACCATAAACAGAGAAGGTGTTCGATGGTTTGGTTGGTGTCGTCGTCGTCGTCGTCGTTGCTTTCAGACCCTCGGTTCGTTTTCGATGGAAAGTACTTTTTCGTACAATGTTTCATTCCCTAGCACCACCACCACCCTCGAGGCCGGCCATCAGGCTAAAGCATGTTCCTCACGCGGTGTGACTAACGCTGTATCCTGGGGCCAAAACACATACCACACGTTACCCAGCCGTACGGTTGTCAAGGGTTACCTGGAAATAACAACCGACTTCAGCTGATCCCAGTAGGCGAGTTGCTCCCTTCGAATCCGTCGGGGAAAGTTTTTCCCCTTGCTTTGGCCGCTTCGAACTACAGTGATGTGTGAAGAGGAGCACATGGTGCCGGGTTTGATTGTCCGGGAACTGGGGGATATTCTGGTAGGCTTTATTGTGTTGAAACATGCAATTATGTTCTTGTTGCATGGTGACCCCATACTGCCGGTATGCAAACTGGAAGAATGAGGATGAGCCCATCGGTGCGTACCTCTTTCTGAAAGGAGTATAAATAGTTCTGAGGAGTGAAACAGTTGGCTAACTATGCTAAGTTGCATGGTGTTTTAAGTAGAAGGAGGGACTGTAATCCGTTGTCTGTGGAATGTTCGTGCTTATATTATGAACATGTGCTCAATTGTGTGACTCTGAACAAGCTATTTGGCACATCCTTGCACGTACATATCTCCGTAAGAGTGTACTAATTTGTGCTTTATTCTTTCTCTTTATTTTTAGCAATATGCTGTTCAACCGAGATCTGATGTGTGTACGCCACTGCAATCAAACGATTTTCTCATACGATATCTTGACCCAGTGTCCGTTATGCTTGCAAGCGTTGGGCGAAAACATGGAAAACACACCAATCACGTCAGTATGATTTGATAGGTTAATAGATGTGACGGAATTAGGAACATAATTCGTGATATTTTTCTTCCTTGTAGACTACCCTGCCCATTCGTCAGAGCATGCCAGTATCCTTGTTCTATTATTCTGCGACCATCGGTTGGAGATTTTTTAACGTAAGATTCATAGTTAGTCCAGAGAAGTGTAAGGTGATAAATAGATGAAACATTGTTTTTCTTTTAGCTCCTTTCAAAACCAAAATAATCTACACATAGCGCTCACATCCTCCAGTGGAACTATAGTCGAGTTTGATGTAAATGGTTTAGCAAAAACACCACCCAAAAGTAAACATTCCACTGCAAACGAATGGGACCAATGTCTTATTATTGCCCAAATACCGGAGCCTTGGTATGATCGGTGGGATGAAGTTTTGGAAAAGATTGCATGTGATCCTTTGTGGAGCAAGGACATGTACCAGGAGCACACTCACAACTGCTACGCGTTTGTGTTAAGCTTTCTAAACGAGCTGGATTATGGAGAATGGAACGATTTCTGTCATGACAAGTATTTATCATAAACACACGTTTTAGCAGATTGTGACCGAATAATAACCGAAGCGAACAAAATCTTTGTAGGCTATCGTTCAGTAGGCAGATTGTCGCGTCAAAGACGCAGAGTGCTGCTAAATACATCACCATACATCGTAAGCTACAAGCACGCAACTATTTCATCGAACAGCAAGAATGATCGAGCTGTGCAGATATCTTCTGATTTACTGTGATTATCAAGCATTATTATTAGATTCTTACTGCAAGCATGAAAATTGTGTCTAAATACATGCAATTAAGGTGTAAAAAAGCGTTGAGAAAAACGATCCATACGCCGTCCGATTATGTGGCAAACCAACTGTCATTTCAAATATTCAACTCATTTTGCTATTAATTTTTGCGCGAGAAAGGACAAAACAGTTTAATAATTTGAATTAATGCAAATAATAGGTTGTCTTTGTGAATCTCTACAATTTTTTTGAGAATTTGTATTATAAAATGTCACGTTCGATTTCCACTGTTGTCCATAAAGACTGTCACTGTGCACGTCCAGAAATGCTCGAATGAGGCCTTAGGGCTCAGTTCTACATCGCGCGAGTGCGTGGGTTTTCTGTACAATTAAACTAGACAATTGGGACTGTTATACGATATATTTATGAACTTTCGTAGAGAAAGACTTTGAAACAAGCTAAATTTTACTTATCTCGTTGTTATTTAAGCATCAAACGTAAAATGAAGCCCAATGATTGGGAATCGACTACAATTGTTCCCTGCACAGTGTTTGTGCATCGAATGTGCGGGCTCGTGTAAGTTCGCCTTAACGTTCGGGCAGCTGCTCGACTGGGTCCGCTCGGCGTGTGTGTGAGTGCGTGAGAGAATTCAGTCGTCATAATTTTCTTCGCAAGATCCAATTTTTTCATTACCAATTTTTGCTACAATTCAACCATCGTGACGAAAAGAAAAAGGTGCGTGTGGCTGATTTGGAAGTTGTTGCGTTTCACAGCATACTGTATTGCTGGTCGAAGCACGCGCTAATGGTGTGGGATTGGGCGTTCGGGTGTGAATCTTATTGGAATGTGTGTTTTGCATAGTGTCCGAGCGACGGGGCCACACGGGGGAAGTTAAATGGATTGTTTGTCGTAGTTTGTGCTGCGCTGTACGTGTGCTTACGTGTCCGTGCGTCTCTTCTGGAAGTGTGTTACTCATCCTCGCCCGACCTAGAGATAATTGGCGTATGTCGTCGTCGTCGCATCAGTCGCTCGACTTCACAGCACACACACACGTCGGAATTTTATCAATCGAATGTAGAGGCTCGTGCGTACCAGTGCGAAGATTTATCATAAGCATCAAGTTTCCCAGTGCGTAAACCTCGAATAGAGAGCTCGATCGATGATCGTCTGTGCTGACGAAGGTGCTGTTGGGAATATGGCGCTAGAAGGAAACAAGTGGGAAGGGGAGGGGGGGGGGTTTGGGCTTCAATCCGTGGACAGGAACAAAGCACATCCAGTGTTGCGAAGAAATGGACCCGTTTTTGTGTAGTGTAGGGGTGCGGCAGTTTCTATCTCGGCTGGATTGGCAAAAAAATCCTGCTTGGGATAAACAGTGTTGAAAGAGAGAGATAGAGAGCGTGAGAGCGAAAGAGTACAACAGTACAGTGTGTGTGTGTGTGCGTGCGAGAGAGGGAATGAGAAAGTATTTGCATGCGTATGAGAGTAGGAGAACAAAAGAGGGCTAACGGGGTTTTCCTGACAGAACGGAAACATCCAGGTTCCGCGTCATTGACACCCTCTGTTCTTCCAATCCCTCCCATCCCACCCACCGTTGTTGGGCTGTTGTAGGGCATCGCAATTATCGCCTGGACAAAGAAGTGGAGAAATGCAGGGACAGATGACGATGGCGATGTGTGTCGTAAACAGCAACAGCGTAAACCTCACACACGGTCATGGTGACAAAATCTGGTAGTAATTGAGAGCAGAAGTGGCTGAGATTGGTCGAGAGCCAGGCGAATGAGAGAAATAGAAATAGAAAGAGATAGAGAGAGGGAGAGAGAGAGAGAGTGAGAAACCTGTCATCAGAGGGGCAGATCCAAATGGAATGGCTGGCTGTTGGAAACAAGTGTGTACTAACACTGCGCCAACACTAGTAATCTCGAAACTCATGTATCACCTATAGTAACGAAGCCAGCTTACTTGATTACGGCTGCGATCGATACTGTAGTATGCAGAGCAGTTAACTATGGCCGTATGTTGTTGCTCCCCAGCTGGCTGTCCGGAGCAGCCCCGAAAAACGAGTGCATTTGCACCAAAACAGTTGCTCGAATGCATCCAGGATGGGAATGATCACTACACCACAGCAAATGCCCATTTTCACACCAACAAACAATTCAGCAGGTGCAATCAAAATTGATAAGAAGCTTCAGCAGAGCACAGGAGAAAAAAACAAGGTGTCGCTGTATTGGAAGAAGACAGCTGAAACGCAATAGCAACTGAGTTTACGACCAGGAAGGAAATCATTCCGCCACGACTCTTTAAAATCCGCTTATTTGTGATCATGTTTTTGTACAACTTGGTCGTTGTGTGTGTGTGTGTGTGTGTGTGACACGAACTGGAAACGCAGAATATGCAGCTAAGCACAGCAAGCTGACCGTCAATGAGCGGCCAGTGGTATTGTGAATCGACGGCGAGCGAACGACGGAACAACAGGCTCTATTTAATTGCACAGAAACCCAACCAGCGGACGTGTGAGTAAGGCACAAAAGCAAGAACAAAACACAAAAGGAAGAAGCAACAAGAAAGAATCGAGAACGAAGGGAACCATGAATGAATGCAGAACACGATGACGGCCATGTCGCGGTCTCTTTATTAAATTACCGTTTTGAGCCAGTGTGTTTGGTCTGATTGTGCTGGTATTGGATGGGCCTGCATATGCGTGTACACGATACAGGGTGCAGTGTCTCACTATTCCGTCGTCCGTCGCAAGATAGTTCGCGATCGTGCCCTTCGGCTTCGTTTGTATACCTAAACAGTGCTCTGTCGACAGTAGAATCGACCTGCCAGATCCGGGAGTTTCACCAGCGTTCCGTCGTCGTAGCCTTGAACCAAGTACCGTCGGTCAGCTGGTGCAATCATTTGCGAATGGTGAAATAATCAACGCGCACGGTAGCAGGTGTATTTTACGATCGATTTCATCCGGCAACTCGAAACTCCGTGGTGCAATTGTGACGTTCCGTGGCTTTCTTTCTGTGCATACAAAAGGCGATAATTGCTTTTAGTTGTGTGTTAGCCGCGTGCTACCCATATCTCCGTTCGCTCTGCGGTAGATTGTACACGGTACCGTCCCATCATGTGATGAAGATGACGCTTCACTTTGCTGTAAAGTGTTCCGCAAATCATCGTTGTACATCATCGTGTCGTTCCAAAATGTCACCTGAAATGTGTTCGTGCTTGTGTGTGTGTGTGTGTGCGTGTATGAAAGTGAAGTCGTAATTCGCCTAGGCCAGCAACAACGGCAGCCTACTTTAACGCCCCTTTAGAACATTCCTGTGGTGAGCTGTTAGAGAAGGCATACTACAGGACGGGAAACGCAACCCGCAGACGGTTCAATTCCAGTGCCCGATAAGAAAAATCCCAAATGTTCCCTGAATTCGATAGATGGTGCTGAGTGGGCGTTCAGAGCAGCTTCCGGTTTTTGGTGGCAGCTTCCTCGGAGCTTGTTTTTCTTTCATTTACAATTTATAAACATTTCGTCCTCCTGAGCGCTTTTCCAACTACGCCGCCGAAGAAATATTTCTTTCGCAATGACACGATCTTTTCACTTTAACGCGACTGGGTGGTGGGAGTAAGTGTTGTAAACGTAAATATTGACTGTAAACATTGGGAGCTCCGTGTATGCGTCAGTGGCTGCATGTCTCGCGCGCTCGCTCTCTCTCTCTGTGTAGGTGAACTCTGGACTGTTCTTTGTTTCCGACGCACGTCGGTCGCGGTTTAAGTGTATCGCGCGATTTGCACTGGCGCTGGATGCATCACGGCTAATGAAGATCCTTCGTCCAGTCGGCCGAGCACATTAGCGTATGCGTAGTTGAAGGTTCTCGTATAGCATTGACGGTTCTGCCGTATATTATTTTAATGCCAATCCTAGTGTGCTGCGAACCGCGACGACTACACGCGAGCGCTCGCTCACCATCACACAGTTATACAACGCGGCGTTTATCAGTGGCCGTGTTACATATCAGTCTCTTAACAACCTCTTCCAAGGGTCGACAAAGCTGGCCGTGATCGTCGTGTGTTGCAGCAGCATGGTTGTTGTGCAAAAGAAGCGGTGCGCCCAAGTTTGGTTGGTTGGTGGTTATTCGATGTGTTGTGCGTTTGGAATTTGGTCATGTTGCGTATGAACCTAAGTGTATTAAAATTAAATTAGCATTCAGTTTGCAGGCAATCAAAACTTTGTCTTTTAATTTCTCATTTTCCCTCTCTCTCTCTCTCTCTCTCTCTCTCTCTCTCTCTTTCTCGCTCCAAGCGTTCCTTGTTCGCTCTGGTTGATTTTCTTTCTCTATGGTGATCATAATTAAACAACGTGTGCTTTTGTGTTTTGTACCATCCGTGGTCGTCTTCCAACATAAAAACGGCATACGGAATATGCCTTTGTGGCCTGCACCTTGGCACTCGTTCACTTGGTTCCAATGTGCGCATCAAAACGCAAGAATATTCAAACTTACTGAGTGATTCACTAATTTGTTGGTGTGCTTCGAGATATGAGTCACCGATTACAACAATCCGCACCTTCGTCGCCGGTGTTGGTGCTGTGCGGAGAGTGTGTGGTGAAAATGCGTAAAACGCACTATCCCTCTCATCCACACATGCATACGCCTGCTTTGTTGTGGTGGAAACGCGTCCTGCCGGTCGAGCAATGTGCACTAATTTCGTTTCCGCTATATTTTCTTTGCAGCAAGAACGTAGGATAAACGCTATCCTACTGCAGGACGATTAACAATCACACACACTATCGGCGACTATCGGTTTCCCGGTTATCGGTCCCCCTCTCCAGTGTGTACGAAGTGTGTGAGGGAAGCTTCGGTGACAGGCGAACAAAGTGTACAGGACATTTCCTGCTGAAGTGAAAGTAGGTTGTGGAGTTTTCTCGTCGTCGGTACTAGCAGCACTCGGTCTAAGGTCGAATCGATGGCATCCAGTCCGCGAGCCGGTGGCGCAGCGCAACGCCCAAACGGTGCCACACAGAACAAAATCTGTCAGTTCAAGCTCGTGCTGCTGGGCGAATCGGCGGTCGGAAAGTCATCGCTGGTGTTACGCTTCGTTAAGGGCCAGTTCCACGAGTACCAGGAAAGCACGATCGGTGCCGCTTTCCTAACACAAACCCTGTGCATCGATGATACGACAGTGAAGTTCGAGATATGGGATACTGCTGGCCAGGAACGGTAAGCATTGCCTTTCCACCCCCTTCCCCCCACTCTACCATAATCTCGTTCATGTTTTGCTGATTGTTTTTGTGTGTGTGTGTGGTGTAATCGTTGCACAGGTACCACAGTTTGGCGCCCATGTACTACCGAGGTGCACAGGCCGCGATCGTGGTGTACGATATTCAAAACAGTGATAGCTTTGCGAGGGCCAAAACGTGGGTCAAGGAGCTTCAAAGACAGGTAAGAGCGAGGAGGAGAGCATGATGATAACCTGCGTCGTGGTTGTGTGCGCGTGTTTCATCTTCGCCAACGAATTGCCACGTTTGTTCTGTTTTCTTTCTTTTCTGCATCTGGAAAGGCATCGCCAAACATTGTGATTGCATTAGCCGGTAACAAGGCCGATCTGGCCAACAGCCGTGTCGTAGACTATGAGGAAGCCAAGCAATACGCGGACGACAATGGACTACTATTTATGGAAACATCCGCCAAGACGGCCGTCAACGTGAATGATATATTCCTTGCAATAGGTGAGTGCGAATGATTTGCCGTCGTGTTTTTTGTTTAGATGAAAGCGGTCCAGTTGTGAAGATATACGTAGAGGATGATTCATTTGATCACATATTAAATTTGTTAAGGACACCACCTATCACAGCAATCTCTGCTGCTCTAGTGTCTCGGTTGCTAGGATGCAATTTCGTCTTTCCGAGCTGAGCTTCTTTCTGTGTGTCTGCCAGCTATATCCTAGCATACCGGTGGCAGATAGGATTCCATAAACAATTGTTGTTGATGATAGTGTGCAAGAAAGCGTAAAAATAGCTTAACTGCTGCGTGCGCACTCCGTGTGCAAAAAAAAAGGGTTGATCGATTATTCTAGGTCTAGGTCTAGGTTTCGCTACTAAGGTTTCGCTTAATTTGTTTGTCACAACAATTGGCGTCATACAAAGAGAATCTGATGGGAGGAGGAGGCAGTTCGTTTCCGAGTTGACGTGATAACTGCATCACCAATAGGTTTGATTTAATCCTATTTGGAAATGGCAGCGATAACCTGCAATTCCGACGAACATCTTTCTAATGCAAGCTTTCTTTCTCTCTATCGCAGCTAAAAAGTTACCCAAGAACGAGGGTGCTGGACCGCAGCAAAACATTAGACCAACGCAAAACGAAACCAATAGGCAGAACAGTGGTTGCTGTGCTGTGAGCAAGTGATGTTATTCAGCAGGTAAGTGTTCTCGGCGAGCTCTCGGATCGGCCTAGCTTAAACCTAGCACATCCTTTACCTCTACTTTTAGCAAATGGACTGTTGAATGCGTGTGAAAACTGCTGCATGAAAAATTGTATAATGGTAATTATCGTATTGTTGAAGCAGAAGAAGAAGCCGGTGGAGAAGATAATAATGCTGGCCGCCGCCGCCGCCGGTATGATAAGGATGATGAGTAAATTGATAGGAAGTAAGACCGATTCCAAACTAGTTATGGCATACTACCAGCAAACAGTAAAGCATTATATTTAAAGGAAGAAACACACACACACACACACAGCAAGAAGAACAGCAAACACAAACAAAACAAAGAAGAAAAAAAGAACAAAATTGTAGAAAACAAAAGGGACAAAAAAAGAAACATAAAATCATCTGCAAAAACGAACAAAACTTACATTGAGTAGGCGGAGGAAAGGCAGTCGTAGCACGAACAGGTTAAATTGTGGATGATAAATTATGCAAGCGCCGAGCAAGGAGTAGAATTGATTGTGCGCGGAAAACCAGCGCGCGCGGAACGCAATGGGTTAGTTCTGCAAGCCCGTCGGGTTTAGTTTAATTGGGAATTGTAGAAAGCAGATCTATTTTATTTGAGTCTACTACGCGGTGAAATGATAATATAAACTAGTAATATTAATATTCACTCTATACTACTAGCAACGAGCCGCCCCTCCCCCAAAAGAAAAGAAAAAAAACACCACAGCTACAAACGATCATCTTATGGCTCTCAACGCAAAGCGGTCGCCTATCCTACCTAACCCTAACGAGAGATAAACAAATTGGTTAAACCACACTTACACCCCAGGAAGAACCAACAATTATTTCCACAATTGACAAACAAGAAAAGAAAACAAAGTGAAAAAACATCACGCTCCCCCCGAAAATAATACACCACCCCTATTTTGTGCCCTCCAATTTCCTTCGTTCGATCGGCTCCTGGACCCGGGTTCGCGTTTCGTGCTTAAAGACAGGCTACTGTTTGTTAACGATGTATGCGCGTAAAACCGATGTTTGCATTTGTGATCCAGCTATTTTAGATGTGTTTTTTCACCCACCACCTTCTTTGGTCACCTTCTGCCCTAATGCTTCTCTCCAAGCACGATTGAAAAGCACAGCCGCGGAAGGAGGACAGCCAAACAAGAAACAGCTACACATCGTGCTGTTCGATGGTGGAAGATTGCGAAACGATACGCGAATATTAGCTTAAATAAGTTCAACCAACCTTGTGTCGATTCGTGAACAGCTCATCTGACTGGATAAATCGTTTTTAAACAAATTCGAGAAGCTTTATGTTTTGTGTTTTGTTTCGGTGTGTCTGTATGTGTGCGTGCGTTTGCTGCGATGAGCTGTGCATGCTGCGAGAGGAATATATTAGGTAAGCAGGAAAAGTGCAACCAACAGCAGAACAAAAAGTGTATGTTAAACAAAGAAAAACAGGGGAAAGCAAAAGGAAAATGTATGGAAAAATGCCGCGCAGTTCGTTTACCTGTGACACACCATTTCGAACCATTTTCTGTAGGAGATTGTGATTGAGATTGTTAGAGCATCCGGACACTCATTCAGTATCCTTTACCTTCCCCCCATTAGCTCTTCTCTTCCCTTCTTTCCTCTGTGGCGCTCATATAACCTGGTAGGTTATCGCTGCACGTATAAGTAGGCTTACTGCTAGATTTAGGTTTTGTCACGTGGCCGGGCAGATTGGGCTGTCCCCCATTTCCCCGTGTGTGGTTGTAAGCGGCCCGCGCGAGCTCTTTCCGTTAAACAGCCGTTTCGAATGGTGGCAATAGAATGCAATCGATCGCCTGCTTAGTGAGCGCTCGTTTGCAATACACAAGCATTCTTCTATCGGCACACAAACAGTACACACGGGGCTCCAGCAGGTGCTAGTAGTAGTAAATAGCAAAACACTCACACACGGACATAAACATACGAGGATACCACAAACAAAACAGCCCAATTTTTTTCCTTCATTAAACTCAGCAGCCAGAGAGAAAGAAAGAGAGAGAGAGGGAGCCATTGCAAGGGTAGCGCTGTCTCTAGCTGCTTTTCATCCATTTGGTGGCCGTACGCCGTTTTTACATGAGAGCAGGAGAGAGACGCCCGTGGGACGTTCACACACACACATTCACACTCACACACAGCAAAGTAAATTCCAACAAAAAAAAAAAACCCAGCCACCCGGAGAAACTGAGCAAACCCAGAAACTAAATCAAACACGCTGCAGAAGCGGAAGTGCTATAAACAATGCGGTGAAGCGGATGTGGAACACTACCGCCATTCGAAGTTGATAAAGAGTCAATAAAGAGAAACATGATACATTCTGTACAGTTAAATGTGTTGTCTCGTTCTTGTGCACTAACACTTACATAGCTTTATTCGTATTACGCGTACCAACGAGGGAGCGGCCACTCACACACACACACACGAGATACACTCTAGGAAAAGTCGTCCACGGCGAGCAATGCGTCCCAGTCGATGTTGTTGTTGTAGACCTCTTGCTGCAGCCAGAGCTCGTAGTTCTGCTTGAACTCTTCGCTCAGCTCGATCTCTTCCGGTTTGCGCGCCAGCCCTCCGTAGCAGGCGTTCCCGCGCTCCGATGCTCCTAGCCCCGACGCCATGCCAGCACCGCCAGCACCCCCATTGACACATCCGCCGAGCGATCCACCGGCCCCACCACCACCACCACCCCCACCATTCAACCCATCGCCACCGCCAGCACCGCCGACGATGGCCGTCACGCCGAGGCCACCGCCGATGCCGCCGATGCCTTCGATCGGATCGTCGTAGTCGAGCCCCTCGATGCCGGCCAGGATGCCATTGTTTACCTGCAAGTACCGCCGGTTGTTGAACCGGTCCACCCCGCTCTTCAGCGCACACTCGTCCGCCTGGAAGTCCCACGGGCGCGCATCCAGATCGTTCCCGAACGCCCAGTCGTCGTTCAGCCGGTGGCGCACCTTCGCGTAGATCGCGCTGATCGTCTTCATGTTCGACTTGCGCCACTGACGGCCCAGGTACTTGGTTTGCATTTTGAGCAGCTTCAGCACGTACAGCTGCATCAGCGCGTGGCGCACCTTGAGCGTGCGCTTCAGTATCGGCGCCGACTTGAACACGACCAGCATCATGATGCGCGAGTGCTTCCACTTGGTCAGCTTGTTGAGTATGCGCAGCAGGTTGATGCAGGAAAAGACGTTGCGCCACGAGTAGGTGGCCGAGTCGCCGACCAGCATCGATTCGGACGTCAGCTCGGGCTGCTCGCCGATCACGCACGACGGGAAGTCGATGATGGGGATGCCGTTGTTCGCGCCCACGTACCCCATAATGTCCTGGTTGAAGAACTTCAGCACCAGCGGGATGCAGTTGGCAAACACCAGATGCTGCGAGATGAACTCGAACTGGTAGATGTGGTTGATCTTGAAGTGCTTCAGGTAGAGCAGCAGGATGGCGGACACGGCCTTCACGGTGATCTCCTTGTGCCGGCTCACGTCGATCCCCAGCTTCGAGGACTGCAGCACCGTCATGCTGTGAATGTGCCGGTGGAAAGGTGGAAAGCGGTTAGGGTGGAAGGGTGGAAAGCGTGCAAAGCGTACAGAGAACCACTCACGGCATATCTTCCGGCAGCACGTCGGCCATGATGTTGATGCTTTCGGTTTTGGCTTTCGAGGTCGGTGCGGCCGCCAGCAGGATCTTTAGCAGCGATATCATGTACTGGGACAGGTTGGGCAGCAGCGCCTGGTACAGTATTTCGGTCGGAGTGAGCGGAATTTCGCCCTCCGACGTCGAAAGCGGATTGCGATTAATTTCCTCCTCGCGGCGTATCTGCACGTCCGCCAGACTCACGTACATGTGCTGCAAGCAAGCAAGCAAAGAGAGAGAAAACCGATAGCGATACAGTAATGCAAGGAGGGGGGAAGGCACGCGAAGGAACCACCCGTACCTTTTTCAACGTTTTGAACCCTTCCTGTATCGGTTGCGGAAGCCCGGCAATCGTTTCGTGGTCGTCCTTCAGCGTGTACCCGATAAACTTGCTGCGCGAGTTGTTGAGAAATATGTCAATATCCTTGCGCCGGATCTTCGGAGCCCAGGGCAGGCGGTTAGTAATCTCTGGCGGTGGCTCTTCCACGGGTTCGGCCGGTGGCGGTGAACATTCGCCGCCGTCGTCGCCTTCCTTCGCCTCGCCGGCTTCGCCCGCCGTTGCGGGCTGCGGTGCGGCGCCACCTTCCTCGCCTGGTGCGGCCGCCGGATTGGCACCACCGTTTATTGGGTCCTCGTACTGGCGAAAATAGACGGAGATGTCTTCCTCGCTCTCCGTCGCCGCCGTCTCCATCTCCAGCCCCAGCTGCTCCTGCTCATCCAGCGAGCTTTGCTTGATCAAGCTCTGTCGACGGTGAGGTGGACCAAGACGCCGGGCCGCGAAATGCAAAGAGGGACAACGGATTAGATCGATCGACCGGAGCGGCAATGTTCGGGGGATGGGAACGCAATCAGATACATGGGCTAAAGTTGGTGACACAGTGACAATGAATGGTGTTTTTATGTTGTTTGTTCTCTGTTCTGCTCTCTATGCGACAACAAACAGAGGATGATCATGAGCAGCGTGTATTTACGTGAGTGCTTGTGTGTGTGCGTGTGTGTGTGTGGTTGTGAGTGTTTTTGGGGTGGGGTGGAAAGCGCTGAATGAAGGGATAACACAGAGATTTTGGCGCTAGCCTAGTGCATGAAGATGAAGTCATGCGTAAGTGGCGCAGGCATACTGACGAATGCGACCGTGTCGGAAGGGTTTTCGAGCAATGGCTAGCCTTTCTAATCAAACGGCCAACATCAAATTGGAAGAGAGCGTATCCTTCTCAAGATACGCTCTTTTCTAGAGTGAGAGAGCATGGTGAGTGGGTGAGTGGGTCGAACAACCAAAACGTGATGGCTTCAAACTCAAAAGCAACAAGCAATGATCCGTGGACGATCCGGTGACACGATCGAGATCGACCGAATGAGTCGGGACAATGAGTCGATAAGACAAATGAATGAACAGAGCGTCGACTAACTACAACAACCAACCGGTGCACGACGGCATAACTGCACGTTTGATTAAGAAGCGATTCCAAACGTGTGAAAGAAGAGGAAGCTAAAAGTAAGCTAAGTTTGCAACACATTTTCTATTTACACATGATATTTGAACAGAGAGAGAGAGAGAGAGAAAGAGAATATGGCCAACAAAACAAGCATATTATCGCTATTGATTCTACTGGCAAACTGGGAAGAACAGATAAACACGGACATGTAGGATAATCAGGCAATTGACGATTGGCAGCAGCGTAGGTTTTAGTGAGAACGGACGGTTTAGTTGCCGATTAAAACCCTCACCCCAAGACAGGCGATAACGTATGCATTAAAAAACAGTCTGATTTTAGACCTAGCGCTAGCGATCGATCATCTGATTTATAGTTTGATGCATGAATCGATCTTGAATATCGAGGCCTTCGACGCAACAGGCCAAGAACAGGAAGTAACCAGTTGATTTGGCCTGGTCTCCACAGGGCTGGTGTATGCCGACTTCCTTATTAGCTTGCTGCGAGTAACTATAGCCAAAGTACTTAAGGATTTGCAGTCCGTAATAAGCTCCTGCTTCGTTGCAAGAGAACAATCAGGAGGAGTAAGCGAGAGAATGCACTTTCTTCTTCATCACGAACGAAAAGTCCATTTTTAATGCATACGTTCGCTGAGCCACACAACTAAACACTAGCTCCCTGCTGATGCAAACGATCGCTAGGTGTAATATTCGCTACAGCACAACAACTACACACAACACAAGGCAAAGGACGAACTAACAAAACGAGGACAACCAACACATGGCGATACTCTCGATCGACGAGAGGGGGGCAGGTTTTAGGTGGGCATATGGGACAGGGTTATTTTTAGAAATCGATCAATAAGAACAACAATGATGTGTGTGTGTGTGACGAATGATGGTTCGTATGTGTTGCGTGTCGCGTGTGCTTGGAATGTTTGGGTTTTTTTTTACATTCTTGTAGAACACATTTCGATTTACAGTGATTACGATAAGTGGCGGCGAAGTGGTAGCATTTAGCTCTCCTGAGTTCTTGGAAAGAGAAAGACATAACTTAACGAACGAAAAAAAACGAGATAAAATAAAACAAAAGTAGGGTAGTAGTGAACGCAAAATAATGATGGCGCCGTATTAGTGCCGTCAGCGCGCAAAAAGTGTGAGTGTCCACTGGTGTGTCTGTTTCGACCAGCACTGCGCTCTGCACACATATTAACCAGTTGGCAAAGAAAGGAAAGAAAGTTTTTATCTTATCGGTCGCGTTACGCAGCGCGTGTGTGTGTGTGTATCGATCGGGTATTACCAGTCAGTGTTGCCTGATCGTTATACAGTCTGTTACACTGATCGCACGGGGGGGATATGTACTTAGAGTACTGAGTGTCTTTCGAGAGATCTTCCGAAGCTTGTATATCTTGCAAAAAAGTCAAACAAATCAATTATATATTCATTGCTGTAGAGAGTAGAAAAATGGCGGCCAAACTTAGTTTTTTAGCAGTATATAGCAAATATGTAGAAGGAAAAAGGAAAGAAAGAGAGAAGAGTGAGAGAAGAACAGTTTTCGACAGCGCAGTAGAGTTGAAAAGGTATTGCTGAAGAGGAAAATAGAGCTAACAAGAACAAATTATAACCGAAAACCGAACCAAAAGTCATAACCAAAGGGAGAAAGGGTAAGGATGGCAAATATAACTTGCAGCATTGATATCGGGAAGAGAAAGTTGAACAGTTTGGCAGTAATGTAACATAACAGCAGTCACGGTGAGAAGAGAAGACATTGGCAAGTTAGGAAAAGAATAATAATAAAGAAAATGCTATAAATATAGATGCTTTCGACGATGAAAAGTTCAACAAAGACATTTCGATAGCTGCCAAACGACAGTGTGGTGAGACGGATAAAATATTAGAGAAGAAAGAGTGAGAGAGAAAAATACGGCTTTGGGCAGGTAGAGTAATGTAAGTAGAAGAGAAAGTTAGTAAAGTAAGTACCGAAAGTAGTGGGTGGGTGGTAGAGAAAAGGGGGGCAACGGAAAAGTACCAAAATAAGGTAACGGAAAAGAATTTTACATATATATATGTACTCCGGGGAAGTATAAAGAGGAAGGAAGAAAAAAGAAATCAAGATGAGACTCAAGAAAGCTTCACTACCTCTTGCGTTTGACTAGGGTTCGTACATACTCTTCGGGATGGTCGGCTACGCTTCGCGTTCTGATTGTCATCATTCGATGGTGCTGTGATCGGTGGCGAACTGGCTCGCATCACCTTCGATACCTCTAGCGTGTCCTCGCGATTCTGGGAAAGGCCAGCCGCACTTCGATACTTGTCTGCAAGCAGTGTTGGTTAAGTCGTTAGTCATTGGGCATGGGGAACCCGCGTCGAACGCATGATGTTTCGCGCTGCTTACCTTTGAGATTTTTTAGCGTATCCATGCCTCCCAAGGACACGAGAGATATTTTCCACAGTAACAGTAATACCTTTTTCATTGGAAAATGCGGCGCCATGCCGGAGCAGAAGTGTGTGACCATCCCGAGCAGTTTTACGGACAGCAGCTCGTCGCCGATGGGATAGGCTGGCAAAAACAAAGGGAACGTTTAGATGCATTCGTAGCTCGCGAACAGTTCCAGGCAAAGGACCCAACAACAAGTGCCCACTTGCGTAATTAATCGTAGATTGCTGTGACAATTTGACCTTTTCGGTGAGATTTGCCATAGCAACCCAAAGCAAATGACGGGATGATTTAAGTGAAAGCACGGAATAAGTTGAGACCTCCCGAATCCTAGAATAGCGTGGCCTTGTGGGCCTCCAGACCAGGACTTACTTATTTCGGTCACGAAGTTTGAAACCAGCTGAGCGTATTCTTGATTTTTGCTCTCCTTCTCCGCACGCATCACCTCAGTGATGATATACAGCACGGACAGAATGACGCGCAGATCGATTGAATCGGCTAGCGATACTGCTATTTTGCGCAATGCTAGGTTGGCAGTGGATGAATTGCTGCAAATCAAGCCCGTATTAGTTGATCAGCTTGCTCGTCACCTTCAATCTTGCTACTCACTCAATCTCCAAATTCAACAGCTCCACAAATGCACCAAACACGCCGGCCGAGTACAGCATCATTACGTTCTTGCGAGCCCACATTTGTTGCTCCTGGTCGGATTGCACCTCGACCCAGCAACCCTGCGCAAGGTATAGTATGCAGCGGGCCGCCTTCATACGCTGGCTCTTTTTCGACATGTCGAGCTGATCGAGCAGCTTCAGTATGATGCCATTCTGCTCACTTTCGGACAGCTTCTGCCAGCTCGGTGGCAGTTTGTACAGTTCCATCTGGTCTTCGAATGCCTGGAAAGCGGAGTGTTCGTTAGCGTGCGCTTCATGCAAGCGAGGAAACTACTAAAGCTTCCACTTACCTTAACATTGTGCTGAAATTCCGATTGTTCGGTGTAGCTGTACAGCTCGGCAATCTCGTTCGCATGAGTATCCGCGTCCGCATAAACAAAATCTAGATCGGGAAATTCTAATGCATTGTTCCCCTGCGAAAGAAAACATTGAACATGGATGTGTATGTTGTGGCGTGACTACGAATGATGCGAGAAAGGTGCTACATGAAGATCTTGGACGCCCAGTGCGCAACGGTCTGGCTGTGGACTGTGGACTGGCACGATAAGAAATTGGGAACTATCGTACGAGGATACAATTATTCTCGAATGACACACTACCGAGAGGGGGGGGGGGGGGGGGGGGGGGATTTGGAAATGAGCGTGAACAGGGGATGACAGTATGATGGCATGTGGATGGCTGATTGTCAAGAAAAAGAAACGACAGGAAAGATAGAAATTGGACGGATCGTAGCAAGCACGGCACGTTATCCTTTCTTCCTTCGTTCTGCACAGGTTTCTATGGCCATCCTGCATCGAACCACGGAGTACCACTGATACGTTTTACCGTGCAGAGGGGTACTACATGCTCATACATTTAGGCTATACGGCCAGTTAGTTTAACCAAACCACCAAATGCGCTTGTTTGTTTCTGTTGGCAGTGTGTGTTTGATGGGCGACAATCCATCCCGCGTTGGCATTGTCGGGGGGGGTGGTGGTTAAAGAATATGCGCGGCTGCTCGCATTGCGGCTCACTTACATCAAACTAGTGGAAACGGGGTAGTAGAGAATTATTGTCCAAAAAAAACATCGTTATGCACACGACAGCAGCAGTATTCAACACCAACTAACAATAATCCACTGGCTTCCGTTGCGTACGTGTTTGGAAAGCAGGGGCACACCTGTGATTTTTCTTCTTTTCAGCAGCGGAACCAATATTCGCTTGCGCTTGTGGGAAACACACCATGCACGGGTTTCCTCGGATGGGCTGCTTGCTTTCCTCAACACACAGCCAAGGAAGCGACGCAATCGATCGATCGACCGTCCGTCCGACCGACCGATGTGTGTGGTAAGTGCGAAGAGAAACAGGGTGCTGGAATGTAAGCCTACTTACGTCGGGCATCTCGTTCTCGTTGAAATTATATATCGCCAACATGTCGCCTTCCATCGCGATGGCACGGCGCGACCAATAGAGTTCTCGCAGTTCACGTTTCCTCGTTCGAACGCATCCGGGAGGGGTCTTAACGATTTACTTTTTCATTATGTTCACCAGCAGCACTGGGCACCAGGAGAAAATTTATCTCTTTTTTGCATTTTTGATGTGTTGTGTTGTGACAGTTGTGACAGTGCTGTCAAACACACTGGCCAGAAGGCATTGCAGCGCCCTCTAAGAGAAAACGAAGGAAGCTTTCCGCATGGACAGTGGGAGATTTTATATTTTCAGCTTTATTTTATTTTTTGAACAATTGGGTGAATAGATGGACTTGCTACAACGAAATTTAGAGTGCTGATGTTCAATAAAATTGATTTATTCCGAATAGTCTTCCCAACATGCTGAGCAATTCTCTAGGTGGCTTTTGTTTTGCGATGGAGGCGCCTTAAAATTGTTTAAATTTTAGTGCACAATATTCATGTAGGATTCTTATTCTGTTTTTCAAGCTGGAAGATCCATTGATAGCTAATTTAACCAAAAAAAAAAAAAAAGTAACGATTTCGTCTGCCGTATTAATAGACACATCCCCCGTACGTTTCGACTGCTGGCATGCTGTTTTTCTTTTGTTGTTGGTGCCACCCGGTTACTACATTTCTTTCACGTGCACCCAGATCGGACCGTGTGCTTGCAAATACCAACAGAGGTCCGACCGTTCGGCTCGGCTTTCTTTTAGTTTAATTTGCCGTTGCATCCGAACGTGGTTGGACGTAGTGGCGTGTAGTTCAGGCGCTGACTGAAACTGTTCGGGCTCCACGTTCAAAGCGCACCGTGCTTACAGTTTGACGCGGCCTGTAATGGCAAAGGGTTGTGGCCGTTGTTGTTGGTTATTGTCGGTCAGTCTTCACACTAAAAGGATTATCAACGGCGATTGCGAATGTCGCCGCGGTTCGCAGTGCAGTTGTTGTAGTGGCGTAAACAACGAAACTTTACCCTGATTCGAGGGCAACGTCGACCCCGATTGTGGTGCCGTGGAAGGTGGTGACTAGTGCGACCGAAGGTGCAAAGCAGGTGGGACGCCCGAAAATAACTTTTCCAGCACCCTTGAACCGAAAACATTGTTTCCGAAGTTAAAGAAGAAAAATAGACAGCTTTCCTTGTGGGTTTACGGTACAAGTAAACGGCAAGATTATAGACAAACCATCATCATCATCAATCATCACGTTTCGCGCTGGGAATGGAGGCGCATGGTGTGTGACATAGAAGAGTACTTGAAAATTGATTTAAATTGTTATGACTTCCGGACGAATGTCTGCGCATGAATAGCGAAGATTATGTGAGCTGTGTTCTTTAAACAAGCGAAAATTGCTAAATTGGTCGTAAAGAATAAACATTCTTATTCTTTGCAATTCAAACCGGCCACGCGAGAACTATGGCTCGTGCAACTGGCTGGTGTAACGCTGGATTTTTTGTAACGTTTGAACCATATTTAACTTTTTTAAAAACTATTTCAATATTTTGTTATTCTCTCGCATCGTAAAATTGGCCAGTTATATAACGACGTTCAGCTGTGCCTTGTTTTTCTGTGGATTTTCCAATTTCACTGCAAAACACCAAATAAGGAAAATACTTGAGCTAAAGTACGGTATTGATGAAAAGCAAACGATTGATTGGTATTGGTGGCACACGCGACATGCTCCCTATTCATAGCTTCGCAATGCACTTAGCGCAGGGGAGAGAGCATTGACTGCAACGGGTGGAGGTTATTAGCGCCCGCTTACTTGTCGGTATTACGTTCCTGACGGTGCCATTGCTGGTGGTTGCATCGCGGTGCATTGCACAGGACCTGCATCCATCCACGGGGCGACTCGCCATCAATTATAAAAAGAAGAGCTAATACGCAAAAGAAAATCGATATCGAATCGAAACGGTTCACAAACGCTCGCGAACCACCCTTCGGCACGATGGTGATGCACCGAGCATTACTGTCACTCGGCAATTTCGACGGAACGCAAACGTGGGTGGCGCAGGACGGAGGTGGACAAGGAGGAGGGTGGACAAAAGCAATAGTACAATTTACATAAGCGCAATGAAAGGAATAAATGAATCGTTCCCATCTTGATTGCTGACCTTGGGGTGCGTTGATATCTGAGGCCCATCTAATAAGACGAGCCCTACAGTAGCCGATTCTTGGCTGCTGATGGCGTGCAGATGACGGACGGCTTCAATTGAGCGATTGCTGGTTATAGTAAAACTGGACAGTCGCTTTGATTAATTCAATTCGTTAAGGACTTTGCCGAGATGCAAATGGGTTACGCGAGTAGTTGTGCGAGCAAACAAATGAACACGATGATGCACCCTGACCGATGCAAGATATTGCACCCAGCCTCACGGAGGACGATAACGATCACGTGCCTTGCTAAAACAATGTGATATTTTTGTTTTAGCCGCTAAAAACGTCTTCCTCGGATGTGTTTGGTGCACGAGATGGCACAAAGTCAGCAGAGCTTTTTGAAACAAGAAGCGGGCCACTTGAGTCGGGAGGATACGCTGCTGAAAATGGCCGATCATCGTTCAAACTGGAGCCGCGTGTTGGCGGACAACAAGCTAATACTGATCACACTGAGCGGAGTTCTGCTGGGAGTTATCATAGGTGAGTAAAATAATGAAATGAAAGATAGAGTTAAAGAGACCAGCTTTATTCGAACCCGAGGTGTTAAGCCACCGGATGCAGAAACCTAATTTATGCTAGCATTTTGATTTGAGTGAATGCCAAAAATATTCTACTCTCCAACCAGGGCTTACAATTTCCTAGACCTTATGCTTTCTTATGCTCGATGAGGCTTTGCTTCTGTTGGTCCGGGCAGGCCAGTTGGTAGAGGAACTGAATCAGTGTTCGCGTCGGACGCCCAGTCATGCGATCGTTTTCCAGGTACGGAATACCGGCACCTCGCTTGAGCATTCCAACGCCCGTAATGTCCATGTGGACCCAGTCCACACACGGAACAAACTCCTTCAGGAAAGCCGCACCTAAGCAGGCGCTTCCCTTGCCGCGGCCAGCATTGCTGATGTCCACGTTGCTATAATCTGGAAGAAGGAAGGTTGGACGAATGAGAGTTGTAGCGTCATCCCAATTCAGAGCAGAGACTTTGACTTACCGGTGACTTTGTGTGTGTAGTATTGCCACAACGGCATACGCCATACGCGATCTCCGCTGAGAGCGCCCGCTTTCTGTATCTGAGACCACAAGAAGTCCGAGTTGGAAAAGACGCCGCTTGCTGCACCGCCCAGCGCATGGATGATACCGTCCGAGATGGTAGCGACGTCGACAACAATTTTCGGCTTGAAGGTGGTTTGTCCGTAGATGAACGCATCCGCCAGCATCAACCGACCGGCATTGTTCGTGTCGTGCACTGCGACCGTCTTCCCGTTCATGGCCGTGATAACATCGCCCGGCTTGAATGCCATTCCCGACGGCATATTCTCACACAACGGAATCAGCCCGACCAGATTGACTGGAAGCGACAGCGCGGCAGCTGCACGGATCGTGGCCACAACCGTGGCAGCTCCGGCCATGCTGGCCCGATACTTGGCCATATCTTCCGGGTCCTTCAGGCAAAGTCCTCCACTGTTGAACGTCATGCCCTTTCCAGCGAGCATGATCGGACGGCCCGACTTATCGTCCCCGCAGTAGCTGATCTCGAGGAATATGGGTGGCTCACACGAGCTTTTGGCTACGGACAGAAAGCAGGACATGCTCTTCGCTTCCGCCCAATCCTTGTTGCGCACCTCGATGTTTACTCCGCACGGGCAGAGCGCATCCACAGCCGCCTGAGCAAATGCCGTCGGTGTGATCTGGTTACCGGGGCCATCCGACAGACTGCGGGCTAAATTTTGTGCGTCGGCTTTGAACAGACCCCGAGTCCATGCGTCCACTTCGGTCGAATCGTACAGATCGAGCTTCGGAATGGGCTTACGGTCCTTCTTCGTTTTGTTCGCCTGATAGCGCCACGTTGCGAGCCCACTGCCCTCCGCCGCCTGCTCCGGATAGTCCATCGGATCGACGTAGATCTGGGTGCAGCCTTCGTTGGCCAACTTCTTTGCACCAATGCCGGCAGCAACGCGAACATTTTCCATACCCTCGTCGATGGTTTCGAGCTCGTTGAACCCGGCTCCCTCGATGCCCAGTCCAACGATGGCAATCGATCCGATTTCGGGGTCCAGATTGTTGAACACCTTCACACTGCCCAGCTTGCCCTTCAGGTTGCACCTGTTGCATAAACGCGAAAAAGTGTGAGTAATCCGGCCCATCCAAGAAGGCATGGAGTACGACTTACTCTTTGATGAGGTTCAAGAGTTGTCCGTCGGTTTTGGCATCAAAATGGATTGCGGTGGGCGAGAGACGCGGTTCCTCGGTATCAATTTCTTGTTCGTAAAGTCCAAGCACCAGCCCTTTCTGCGATGGGTAATAACAGGGATCGGGTTTGAATGTAAGCGGCGAAGCTGTTTAGCGCCCCTTCTTACCTCAGCTCGGTTTTCACCAATTTGTGTAGAATATTGGCACGCCTTGGGAATGACACTACGGCCCACGGTTCCCAAACACCTTCTAGCTAGGACAGACAGCATTCTGACCGTTGGTTAGTGAAAACTGGCAACGTGTACGGGTTTCTATAGGTGCTTCAACGGGATCCTTCACGGAGCGGTTACAAAACGTGTCTGATCAGGACGAAAACTTCCAACCATATCCAGTTTTATTTATTGGTTGCTTAGATTAGATTTCACCGTCTTCCAATACGCTTGACATCCAAAAGCAAGGCATCCTGTGATGGGGTGAATGAAATTGATAACCTGGTGGTTTTCTCTCTCTCTCTCCAATAGGATTTACGTTTCGCCCGTTGGGTCTTTCGAGTGACTCACTGATGCTTATCGCCTACCCGGGAGAACTGTTTATGCGCGTACTGAAACTGATGATTCTTCCACTCGTCATAGCGAGTCTAATAAGCGGTTCTTCCAGCCTGAATGCGAAACTAAACGGCAAAATAGCACTGCGCACCTTTGTGTACTTTCTGACCACGTCACTGTTGAACGCCATCCTTGGCACGACGCTGGCGCTTATAATACACCCAGGCAACCCGAACACCGACGACGCAGTGCAAACGGATTCACTGCGAGATACGCCGCTCACCAAGGCCAAAACGGTGAGCCTGATGGACAGTGTTCTGGATCTGGGACGGTAAGCAACACACGACAAGGCAGGATTGCAGGACTAACTGATTCTGGATGTTGTTGGATTTCCCACCCATGATAGGAATATTTTCCCAGACAATATCTTCCAAGCTGCCCTCCAACAAGCTCACACGGTATACGTTCCCAAGGAATCGCCAGGGCTAGCGGGCAATGGCACTGAGCTGTCCCAGACATCTGCTCCGATTACGTCCAGCTCGGTCAATCTCGTCGAATGGTCGGAATCGAACGTGGAGTGGACACGCATCGTCGAGTACCGGTCGGGAACCAACTCGCTCGGGATCGTTTTTTTCTGCCTAGTGTTTGGCACACTGCTGGGCACGATCGGGCGCAAGGGTTACGTGGTGGTGCAGTTCTTCTCGGCCATCTTCGACGTCATCATGAAGATGGTGACGGGCGTGATGTGGCTAACGCCGATCGGCATTAGCAGCGTTATTGCGGGCAAAATCTTGAGCGTCGACGATATCGGTTTCGTGATGACGCAGCTGGCCTGGTTTATCTTCACCATAGCGCTCGGCGTGTTCCTGTACCAGTGGGTCATCCTGCAAGCGATCTACTTTGCGTTTGTGCGCAAGAACCCGTTCCGCTTCTATCTGGGGCTGGTGCAGCCGATCCTGACGGGTTTCGCAACGGCGTCCACGGCCGCCGCCTTGCCACTGACGTTTCGCTGCATGAACGAGCGGCTGAAGATTGATTCGCGCATCACGCGCTTCGTGCTGCCGATCGGCTGCAACATCAATATGGACGGGACGGCGCTGTTCATCGCGGTGGCCTCCATCTTTATCGCGCAGATGAGCAACATGACGCTGAACCTGGGACAGGTGGTGACTGTCGTGCTGACCTCTACCGCCGCCTCTATGAGCTCGGCCAGTATTCCTTCCGCAGCGCTCGTGCTCCTGCTGATCGCCCTATCCGCGATCGATGCTCCGATCAACAATGCTACGCTGTTGTTTGCCATCGATTGGTTTGTGTAGGTTTACCAACGTGTGACGAGCGTGATATCTTGCGGTTCGGTTTAATGAGCTGTCTCTCCTCTGTTCCCTCTGTTCTTCCCCATGCACAGCGATCGCATCCGGACGACCAACAATTTGCTGGGCGATTGTTATGCCGCCGCAGTGGTAGAGCATCTGTCCCGGAACGAGCTGAAAATTTCCGACATCGACGCGTACTACAAGGACGACGACATTACGTCGGACGACCAGTGCGAGCAGGATGTGAACGGCAAGCGGAAACTGTCCTTCCCCAACTCTGTGATTTTAAACGTAGAAGTATCGACACCCGTTTCCAACACTTAGAGATTTTATACAGTTACCGTTTTAATCTTTAACCCACACGATTGCGTGAGGTACACGAGCGGACAACGCTTTCAGGAAATAAACGCAAACCGAGTTCCATTGGAAGCACACTGTCATCCACCAGTCGGGGCAGTCAGTCAGTCAGTCGAGTTGGTTATTTTTCGTATAAAACATATGTTTATTTCTCCTAAACTACACCTACAGACACATTTTTTGCATTATAAACACTGTCGCCTCTAACGCTCCTAACACTCACACCGGCCTACTTCCGTTCCACCGTTCCATTCTCTAACATATGGCAGTTGCGCAGTTGCTTGTTTGTGGCTTGTTGGTGGTTGGGCTTTCTCTCGTGAACCGGACGGTTTTTTTCTAAAATTTTGCTCTCTATTTTTGCTCCTAACAGTTGCAATAAAACTAGCGTGCCGCCATGCTGTCCACGTGATCGCACGGAGCTAAATTTGGTGTCCTTAACGTTTACAGGCTTAGGTAGACGCGGTTGCTGATTTGCTAACGAACCCACGGGCACCACACCCGAGGGACGGGGCAGCTTGGTTAAAAACGACACATTAAAATAGGTTTAAAAACGCCACTCCGGACTCGTGCCAAAGCCCACGAGCGCAATGTAAGTAAATGCAGACTATTCGCCGGCGATGGGAGCTGATGGGAGTTCCGGCTTTCCTTCACTACTCGTTAACCAATAATTAAAACACTTGCCAATTACTTAAAATGGGATACAGCCCTAAAGCTTGCAGTCTTGTGTGATTCGTTTGAAAGTGGCCTCCCAAGGGCGAATCTAGATGTCCTACGCTAATCCTACGTACGCTTCACTATCTACTACTGCTCGCTGCGCCTGTGCACTACCTGCTAGGTTCTCTGGCATTTACAAGCGGCAAACGAGTGCCCGGTGCAAGCGCAGTGCCGCTACCGGCTGTCCCCGTTTGCCGAGCTACTTTCCGCTGAGAGTATTTACAGTACTGTAACCACTACACCTGTACACGCTTACGGCTAACGATTAAAACGGTGCTTTGAATTTGGGGACGGACATTAAAACGACGCAAAACCGACGCACCTACGTTCAACTGGCGGCGATCGTTTTCACTTACACTTATCTAGTATATACAGTCTCCTCATGTACCTGTCTCGTCCTGCGTGTTCAGGGGAAATAATTTCACTACAATCTCATCGGTTGATCGGCTGTCCCGAACGTGTCGCTGCACAGGAAGTCGGATGTGGTATGTACAAGGCGTGCAGCGCGTATTACGTTCGACGACGGGAGCTTGTGGTTTTGCTTACTACTTCTGCTCTGTTTGGGGAAGGGACCTTAGACCTACACAGCCATCCGAAGGGGGGAATTTGGTTCGCGTCGACAGGGAAACGTGTCAGTAGGGTTTCCTCTGGCCGGCGGGCCCTCGTTGTTGTGGAGGTCGAGGCAGCGAAACCATGTGGTGGGACGTCGGCATCCCCGTCGAGACTACGTGCGGCGAGATCGAGGGTGATCGTGTCGCTAGCGGCGAAAGGGACGGCGAGAAGCTGGGGGACATGGCTGAGGAGGTGCTGAAGCCGGCGGCCGAATCATGACTAATGGGCGAGCGGGGCAACAGGTACTGGTTGGGGACGCCCCCGTGATGACTGCCAGGGTTGTTACGCCCGGCAAAGACCGGCACATTGATCGAGCGTGGCGCCACATTCGTCAGCAGTGGCGGTGGTAGCGTTTTCACCGTGTGATGCAACGAGTTCTTGCTTTTGGCACTGGACGTTCCGCTGTTGCCGCTCTGGACGGATAGCGTGTCATCCTTCAGTCGAGCAATCTCGGAGAACACGTGCGCCAAGGGTTGATACTGGGGGCCCCAGTCGAGCAGATAGTCCCAGTTGTAGCTGCCCGTGAGCTCTTCCTCGCTGTGCACGATCGAGCTGAGGGAACCGTTCATCGAGATTCCCTGTTGATTGCCCACGACGGGCACGTCGCCGTAACCTCCCATCATGACGTGGTCGACCGTTGCTCCGATGCTGCCCGCATTCGTGACCGTCTCGTCGACGCTGCTCGCTCGATCACTGTTGTTGGTGACGTCGTTCAGCTTGGCGTAGATCAGATTGGTGAGGTCCGACTCGCGATGGTGCTCGTCGTCGTGGAACATGTGCAGCGTATCGATCGGTAGCGTGTGTAGCATGGCGTCTTTCGAACTACCGAGCCCCATGCTCTCCGAGCAGCGGCGCGACGAATTGGACGCATTGCCCGTCGTGCCGTTGTCGACGATGCCAAGCCGTGC
The DNA here is from genome assembly GCF_013141755.1 of Anopheles stephensi. Lineage (NCBI taxonomy): Eukaryota > Metazoa > Arthropoda > Insecta > Diptera > Culicidae > Anopheles > Anopheles stephensi. The sequence goes on along the minus strand of NC_050203.1, from coordinate 87,952,209 downwards.
TAGGTACTCCTGCGTGTTCTGTACCGAGACGTCCGATAGGCGACCGTCCAGCTGGAGACCATCACGCTGCAGTGGGCCACCTTCGTTGATCATGCGGATCTCCTCATCCTCACCATCATCCTCCGCAGAACCGCGCCCAGACGATCCCGACTGCTCCGAACCTGACAACTCGGACGTCGTAGCGGCACCCGAGTTTGAACTCGCCCCGTACGGTGGTATCTCATCGTACTTGGGTGGTGCAAACTGACCGGCTCCTGTTGCACCGCTAGACGACCCCCGGATGGGGATCGTGTCGAACGCACTCGGATCGACGTAGTTGTTCGAGTGTCCGACAGACTCCGAGCTAAGCCCAGTCTTGTTGACGTGCTTCTGCTGTCGGTTGCGCATGTGCAAGAAAAGGAACACGGACGCCACACCGATGATTATGAGGAGCAGCGAGATCACTAGCCCGACGGCCCAATTGGCGAATCCGCCACCGGCAGACACGGACTGGGAGTTTTCGTAGCTACCACTGCCACCGGCACCGCTGCCCAGCTCGTTGCCCTTGAGGTGGGCCAGCGCATCGATCGCTATCTCGACCACGGTCATGTTGGTGAGCGATCCCTGCCTGCCGGAGCCTGCCGTCACTACCAAGCTAATGTCTCGGCCGGCGTCCAGCATGGAGGCCACGTTGTCTAGTCGCTTCTTGATCAGTATGGCACCCGTCGTACGGTTCATCTTGAAGTACGGATGCTGCGTCGTGAGCTGATAAACGATGCGCCCATCCGGTCCACGATCACGGTCGGTCGCTGTCACGTGACCCACCACATACCCTACGGGCAGCTGGCCCGATTCGGGCGTTTTGATAACGAATCGGTACGTGCGCTCCGTAAACTGCGGACTGAACTCATCGCGACTCTCGATAACAATCTTCACACGCACCGTCTTGGATTTGCCGCCCGTGTCAGTGGCCCGCAGCGCGAACGCATATCGGTTCTTCTCCTCGTAGTCGAACACGGCGTTCGAGTTGACGACTCCACTCGTTGGATCTACCTTGAACAGCTTCCAGCTATCGTCCAGCCCCGAGTACGATCCGGACAGTACACTGTCGATCGTGTAGTTCACAACACCGAACGGTCCACGATCCATATCGGTGGCCCGTGCGGTGAAGATGCTGATACCGATCGGCTCGTTCTCGCCTACAAACTCCAAATACTCAGGCACGGGAAATTGGGGCTCGTTGTCATTCTCGTCCGACAGAGCGATTGTAAACGGATGCACTGCGCAGCGTGGTGCCGAGTGACTGTCGCACGCCCGCACCACGAGATTGTACTGCGTCTGGCCGTGGTCGTAATCCAGGTACTTGTTGGTGTACAGCAATCCCGATACCAGGTCGATCGAAAACATGCCACTATCGTTGCCGGATATTATCTGGTAGATCACTTCCGAGCTGGGCGATCCCGACTGATCGGCATCGAGGGCGGACAGCTTTGCGATGGAATGTTTGATAGGTGCCAACTCGCCTATCGTTGCCTCGTACGTGCCCGGTTGGAATTCTGGCGCATTGTCATTCGCATCCTCGACCGTAACGATCACACGCACGATCGTGCTGAGACTCGCGTCCGGTCTGTTCACGTGTCGAGTGCCAGGCTCAACGGTGACCAGCTTCAGTTCGTAGTAGTCCACACGCTCCCGGTCCAGCCGGTCCACCAGCACGATTGCTCCATCGGGATAGGTCACGTCGAACACCGAGTCTTGGTTGCCATCGATAATTTCGAATGCAATTGCCGACTCTGCACCGGACTGCTGTTGCAGTACCGATTTGGGGATCAAATTGACGACCGTCGTGCCGGGGAGTGCTTCCTCGTTAACCGATACACGGTACTGGCTCTGGACGTACTGTGGGTTCACTTTGCCTTTCGATTTCATCTCCAACCGCACGGTTGTGGTGGATGAAAGTGCAGGTTGGCCAGAGTCCGTGGCAGCTACGGTAAGATAAAGCGTTCCTCCCATACCGTTCGTTGAGAGCTGGCTAATGTTGGCGAACAACTGGCCTGTGGATTCGTCGATAGTGAACCCGGTCGTGACTGTTCCTTTAGGTGAGACGATCGAGTAGCGTACGATGGCATTCGGCTCACTGTCTGCATCGGTGGCATTGACCGAAAGGATCATCACGTTTGTGTTGCTTCCGTCCTTTGGATCTGTGGAAAAATAGTGAGTAAAGTTTAGTGTGAGGCCCCCCTTCTTCGTCGGTCGGAAAGTCGCAAATCCTGTGGAACGTAGCATTACCGGATAGCATGGCGTGATAGGTGATCTGCTGGAAGATTGGCGCATTATCGTTCACATCGACCACACGCACGGTGAGCGTTGTGCGTGCGACATGCGCCGAATCGGAAGCCAGCAAGCGCAGCAGGAACTCGTGCCGATCCTCGTAGTCTAGCGGGCGAATGAGAATGATTTTCCCACTGTAGCGATCGATCGAGAAGTAGCTGGTGGCATCGTCATCGTTCAGCTCGGCGAAACTGTACGTCAGCGGTGGGTTCGTATCTACATCGTTGGCTGTGATAGTGGTGAGCACCGTTCCGACAGTTGTTGCTAAAAATAAATACAATCAGTTGCATTGCTGAACCGCACGAAACCAATCCACGCAGGGCCTTGGGAATGTGATGACCTACCTTCGCTGACGCTGATGACGGTGTTCGGTGGAAAGGTCGGCTGGTTGTCATTGACATCCACGACGTTCACGTTGATGGTAGCGGTTCCCGTCATCTGCGGGACGCCTTCGTCCGTGGCGATCACCTTCAGCTTGTACTTGTCGCGGATCTCCCTGTCGAGCACGATGTTTGTCTTCACGATTCCGCTAAATGCCGGCTCAATGATGAACGCGTTGTCATGGTTTCCATCGACGATGTGGTACAGGATGCGTGCGTTTGCTCCCTGATCCGAATCGAACGCTCCGACCTTGATCACGAACGTGCCCTTGCTGTTGCCCTCCCAGACGGAGGCCGCGTACTGTTGCTGCGTGAAGCGAGGCGCGTTGTCATTTTCGTCTCGCAGCTCCACGATTATCGAGGTGTATCCGTAGAGCAGCGGAGTGCCGTCCGTGCGAGCTACGGCCACCAGTTCGATGCCTTCACTCTTAAGCCGACTGAACCGTTCGTAGTCGAGGTTGTGCGAGTTACGGATCCTGATCTCACCGGTCACGGCGTCGATCGAGAACGTTCCGTCCTCGTTGCCCGATCCGAAACTGTAGATGATCTTCTGTCTACGGCCGTCACTGCGAACGGCACTGAGCTGCAGTACCGGCTGACCGACCGGTGTGTTCTCCGACAGCATCACTCGATAGGAAGTGTTTTGGAACCGCAGCACCGGCAGCTCCTGCTGTACCTCTCCGACGCGTAGCTCGATCAGCCCGGTTGCGATCTGCGGAGGATTGCCCTTATCGCGTGCCGTAACTTCAATGTGCAGCAAGCGACCATTCTCACTGGCCAAGCTCTGTGTGGCGCTCAACGCACCCGTCGTAGGATTGATGCGGAACTTGCCAATGCTGTTGACGTTGTCGTTCAGACTGTACACAATTTCGCCATTGCTGCCCTGATCGCTGTCGGTGGCCGAGATGTGAAGAAGCGTTTGGCCCGGTTGCACGAGCGCTCCGATCTGCTCCCGAAACGGGTACTTATCGAACACGGGTTTGTTGTCGTTGACATCGGCTATGATGACCTGCACGGGGACGTTTTGTGAGCGGGCATTGTACCGTCCACCATCCATCGCCACCACCATGAAGTTGTACACATTTTGCCGCTCTCGGTCGAAAAGTCTGCCGGAGAAAAGAAGTTGTAAGTGACTGGCTACAGAGCTGCAGCTTAGAAAGGAAATCTTCTTCTGCTAATCCACTTACCCAGCGGTGGTGATGACTCCGGTTTTGCTGTCGATGTTGAACAACCATTCGGTAACATTGGCCAGGGAGTAAACGATGCGAGCGTTGATGCCCACGTCTGCATCGATTGCTTTGACCGTGAGCACAGTCGTCCCAATGTGAGCGTCTTCATCGATCGTAGCAATGTATTTTTGTAGCTCAAACTTAGGATCGTTGTCGTTCTCGTCCTCCACGCGAATGGTGATGTTGCAGTGGCCCTGATGCGACACTGGCGAGCCACGATCCTGTGCCGTAATTTGCAGGACGTACCGCGCATGAACCTCGCGGTCCAGTGGACGAGCTGTGAGCGCACCCGTGTGCAGATCAATGCTGAACTTGTTGCCCATGTTGCCTCCTGCCAAACGAATAATCCCAAAAGTCAATATTAAGTAAGGTAGGGGATTCGTCTTCGCAAGCTCATGATGCTCGACTTACCTGAGATGCTGTAAGTAATTTCGCTGTTCAGGCCATCGTCTGCATCGGTAGCAACGACGGTGTGGATGACCGAGAGTTCGCTATTTTCGGGCACTGCTAGCGGGTAACAGGAACCTTGCCCAAACTCCGGTGCATGATCGTTAACGTCGGTGATGCGCACGACAAGTGTAGCCACGTCAAACTGAGGCATCTCCTGGCTGGAGACTGCAGCCGATGACGCTTTCTTAAAGCGCCCTCCTTCCGTCACGTAGATCGGTATCGTGTAGAGATCTTTCGACTCTCGATCAAAGGTGCCACGCGTCGTGACGATGCCACGCACCGGATCAACGGCAAAGTGGTCCTCACCGACGCCTTTCGGTATTTCGTAGGTGAGATTCAGCGAACCACCGGATCCAGCGTCCGAGTGGGATCTGGCCGAGACGCGCACCACAAAACTGCCGCTCGGAACGTTCTCCGTAATGTTGACATAGTACACTGGTTCCACGAAGCGTGGCGGATTGTTCGTCATGTTCTGGATAACGATTTGTAGCGTTATCTTAGCTTCGCGCGGTCGTGGTGATCCATGATCGCTGGCCGCTATCACCAGCTGATACTTTCCGCTCACCGAGTTGCGTTTGCCACTGTCCATGATGAAGTTGCTGCTGAAAGGCTTCGCCAGTCGGATAATGCCAGAGCTAGAGTCGATCGTGAATCGCTCGTCTTCGTTGCCACCAACGAACGTGTACGCGATGTGACCATTCTCGCCGCTATCACGATCTATAGCGACCACGTGCGAAACGACCTGGTCGATTTCCAACGAATCGCTTATGTACACCACACCGTCTGCCGTTTGCGGGATCACGAACTTTGGCGAGTTGTCGTTGACATCCGTCACCATGATGCGTGCGGTGGCGGAAGTGGTTAGTCGCTCGGTGACGTTCGATGACTGATCGGTCGCTTGGACGATCAACAGGAACTCTTGCGTGTCCTCGTGATCCAGCGGGGCAAGCAACGTGAGCGATCCTGTAAGCGAGTCGATGGCGAAATACTCCTTCTGCGCCAGATGGGCTGGCTTGGAAAGGTTGTACTTAATTTCCGCATTGGTGCCAGTATCGTTATCTTGCACGGTGAAGTTATACACGATCGCCCCGACAGGAGTGTCCTCGGACACGTAGACATTGATCGGATCGCTGGGCCATTTCGGAGGATTATCGTTCACGTCTGCTATTTCGATCTTCACGGTGACGGCGGAACTCTGCGGATTGTTGCTAGCGCTCGTGTCCAGCGCCCGTATCTCCATACGATACTCGCTCTGCTGTTCGCGATCGAGCTGCCTAGCGACGACCAGCTTGCCCGAGTTACGATCAATGTCAAAGGCGCCCTCGGTGATGTCGTTCGTTAGCGGGGTAAGCGTGTAGGTAATATGCAAATCGTTGCTGCTCGCGATGAGATTTTCCGCGTCCGATTGCTCGTTGCCACTAATCGATCCAATGATGTGTCCAACGCCGACGTCTTCCCGTAACTGCATGCATAAACAGCAACGTTAAGATGATGCATATCTACAAATTACTCTTGCTCGGTTGATACTTACCCTAAACACTAAGCTGGAGCTGGTGAACGTAGGCCGGTTATCGTTCAGATCTAGCACCTCGATCCTTAGCAAGCGAACTGTTTGCTTGGGCGGCTTTCCGCTGTCCGTTGCGGCTACCGCCAATCGGTAGATCGTTTTCTCCTCATGATCCAGCGACGTTTTGGTCCGAATCACTCCACTCACCGGATCGATCGAGAACATACCGTACCCGTCGGAATCGCGACCCTTGAGGATGGAGTAGCTGATGGACGCATTCTGACCATGGTCGCGATCGATCGCACGGACTTTCACCACCTCGGTTCCGATCGGTTGCTCCTCGCGCACGCTGACGACATCCTCTTGCGGGTCGACAATATCGGGCGCATTGTCGTTGACGTCCAGAATTTGTATCTGGACAGACACTCGCGAGCTTCGATAGGGGGTACCTTGGTCGCGCGCTTCCACAACCAGATCGTAGGAAGCTTTCGTTTCACGATCGAGCGAATCCCGAGTCGTTATTTCACCTGGAGGATTACACAGTTCCGCGTGGCCGTTAGTACAAATGCGTAAAACACAGACACTCGCTGCATTATCACTTACCTGAGACGGGGTTAATCTGGAAGCTGGTGTTGCTCGGTATGAGACTGTATCGCACCACAGCATTTATTCCCGCATCGGAATCGGATGCCGAGACGGTACCGATCATTGCACCGCGACGCATGTTTTCCTCGATTTCGAACTCGTACAAATGCTTCGCAAAAATGGGACTATTATCGTTGGCGTCAAGGATCGTGACGATCACGTGGGCGGTCGCAGTAAGCGTCGGCACACCGTTATCGCTCACTATCACAGTAATGTTGTACCGGTCCTTTACTTCCCGGTCGAGCTTAGTCCGCAGGTAGATCCAACCACTGTTCGGAAAGATGCCAAAGATTTCCGCAACGGGTTCGTCCGGTGATGCAGGCTGTGTCGACTTGCCGGTACGCTGGTGATCTTCGCCTAGAATTTTGTACGTCAGTCGGGCATTGTTGCCCGTGTCGGCATCGGTCGCACTGACTTGTAGGATCTGTGGAGGGAAGGAGTGTGTGAGCGACCGTAACATCCGGAATGCTTCGCTCCTACGAATTACCTGTGAGTTGCTGGGCGTTGACTCGATGACCGTGATGGCATACTCGTTCCGCTCGAAAATGGGTGCATTATCGTTCACGTCCTGCACCTCCACCAGAATGGTCAGGTTGGTAGAGAGCGTCGGTGTTCCAGAGTCGGATGCCGTCACTACCAGCGTGTGGCGCTGCATGGACTCATAGTCGAGCGGTCGAGCTAGGGTAAGATGGCCACTGCGACTGTCCATGCTGAACAAGCCAGACCTTGCACCACCGCTCAGTGGATTGCCCTGTCCAGCCAGCTTGTACGTGATGACACCACTCATGCCTGAATCTTTATCCTGTGCATTAGCCTCGTACAGCGGCGAGCCGATCTCCACGTTCTCCGGCACAGAGATGCGCACTGTGTTCGACTCAAACTCTGGCGGATTATCATTCACGTCCTCGATGTCGATATTGACCTGCGTGTGACCGTAGGCAGGTGGATCGCCACTTGTGGCTTGGATGTTTAGCAGCACTTGCGGCTTGGTTTCATGATCCAGCGCGTTGGCCACCCGAATGTTGCCCGACACCGGATCGATAGCGAAGAATCCGTCAGGATCTCCGGAGTAGATAAAGTAGCGAAGCGATCCACGGTTGCCTGCGAGATTGTGAGACGTTTAGCCGTATTTCCCAAACTTCGGACTGTTACCAATAAGGCCCACTTCCGAGTGGCTTACCTGAGTTGCTGCTTGTTGCCGATACCGTCCCAACGACCGTGTTCCGCTTCACATCTTCCTTCACGTAGTAAGTGTAGCGCGGTTTGTCGAAGATTGGTGGTCGCTGCGTGGCATCGATGACGCTAATGAACACCTCTGCGTCATGCGTCGACCGGAGGCCACCACCGTCGCTGGCAGAAATGTTTAGCCTGTGGTAGGGCTGCGTCCGACTCGACAGCATGTTTGGGCGCGTGACAAAGATTTCTCCCGTCAATCGGTCCATACGGAAAATGCCGGCCTCATTACCAGCCACTATGCGATAGCTGATCGTGCCGAAGCTACCCGAATCGGAATCGGTGGCCACAACCACCACCACCGGCGTAGAAAGCAGCGAATTCGTCGGCATGCTCTCGCGCAACGACACGTTGTACTCGCGAGGATAAAACGTTGGCCGATTGTCGTTAACATCGGTCAGCTGGATTTTTACCATGGCCGTCGTACTGAGACCTCCTGCGGGTCGAGAGCAAGAACGGAGCGGAAAAAGAAAACCAAAAGTCAGCGGCGCCATCAGCAGCAGGTCTTGACTTGTCACATACCTCGATCGGTCGCTATGATGGGAAACTCGTAGGAATTGCGCGTCTCATAGTCCAGCTCGCTGGCAATGCACACCTCGCCGGTGCTCGGCCGGATCTCGAACTCCGTGTTCTTCTTGTAGCCCTCGCCGAGGGTGTAGTTCACCATTGCGTTAACGCCACAGTCCGGATCGGTAGCCGATACCTGTAATTACGAGCCGGCATCGATCGAGCCAGCATCGAGGATCGCAAAGGAAGAACAAATGAACGAAACGATAGGTTAGAATGCCGACTTTTGAAACAAATCTAAATCGAAAGCCCATTCCCTTACGGACGAACGGGCTGGCCGCGTAATGGGAACGGGCTGCTCGGGTTCGGGGCATCATTAATTCTAAGCGCGGCGCAATGTACACGTGTTTCCATTGATTATCGCAAACGTGGCGCAATTGGCGCAACCGACGGAACCGCGTCTTAGATGAAAGATCGATCGAGCTCGGTACCGTCGGCAGCTTTCCTTTGATCTTCGACCAGCTCCTCTTCGGCCATTACCGGCCCGGTCTCAGCGCGGGCGCACGCGCGAGGGAGGTTTCAGGAGCGGGCCTAATGTGGAATTAAATTAATAATAATTATTCCATGGAACCGTCCGTGAAATCGGTCCCGCGTGCGCATCCAGTGCGCTAGATGAGTTGAAGTTGCAACTTCGCTACCACTGGCATACGGTGCTTCCACTTGTTGCTTGCTTTCGGACGCCACAGGCAAGCGCTTTCGATAGAAATGAAATGGATTTCGTGCGATTGATCGCACGTTGCTGTGTGCAGTTTGGTCCAGAGTGATTTCACCCCGAAGTTAGCTAGTCTCAAGAGCAAGAACTCCGCTGGACTGGCAACAGAAAAAAACAAACCTGAACCTCCCGTGGAAGACATTAGTGGACGAAGGAAGGTAAGTGAGCAATTTGCGACTATTTATACGATAATGAGTGGCTGATCTTTGGGCTAATGGGGAAGCGAGGTTTCTTCCTTAAATTTCGCGTCAATATGCACGGAAAAACTGTTTCGGAGTTGTGGTTGATGTGATGCTGTGGAGGAGGCGTTCGCTGCGCGGCGATGGTTAAGATCTCATCATTACGATTATGGTCGAGTGCAAGTTTGATACCACCACAGTAGTCAATAAAATTAATCCTTCGCAAAAGGTCCTTAATGACCACTGTTGTCGGTTGGAGAAAGGCGAAAGTAAAATCTGCAACGTCGAACAAAACGCGGAACTTGTACATTGTGATGAGGGAGCGCACCAGGAAAGGGCGAAAAAGAGTAATGCCCAATTGGTGTTTGTTCTTCGCTTTTCAACGATTCGCATGTGGCGAAAAGTCCTGGTTCGGATCGGTGGCTGCGTGCTGGTGTGCCCGTTTATTGGCCTGCGCTGCTCGGAGATGAAGATGGAGAGTCACATAAAATACCCATATTCGTAATTCGTGTTTTCTTGTCTTATCCCGGGCTGTTATCTTTTATGACTGCACTGCACCCCGGCAAGCTGTCCGGCGCTGGGGGTTTCCGTGCAGCGTTGATGTCCTTCCTGGCGTCTTGATTTAATGCGCCGCAGCTTGGGCGATTAGACTCGAGGGCCGTATGATGTGACTTTTACGCAACGGACTTTCGGGCGACCTGTCTCTGTAACTCTGTTGCACACATATTTTCATTATTATCTCGAAAATATATATTTTCCTCCCCAGCGCACGGCCAGTAGCCGGTGTGAGTAGCGAGAATGGAAGCAGAACCGGCGGTAACCGAAAGCAAAAAAGCCCCAGACTGAAGCTAAAATACAGTTCGAACAAATCAAGCGAGCGAATGAGGTGGTGAGACAAGAAGAAAATCATCTTCCAAAAATTCGCCACCACGAAAACGAAAAAAAAAAGCAGCCAAATGCAATCCCACCACCGGGGCGCAGCAAATGCAGAAGCAAAAAAGCTTCCCGAAAATGGTTCGCCTTGTTGGCCCGGCCGGGAAGAGAAATGAGCCTTCATCCTTTATTTTTAATGATTTTCTGAAAGATGCGTTTCGGTGCGATGCGTCTCGCTACCGCATATTATCCGATCCGGCGATCGGCTTCTCCCGGACCGGATAACGATCGTCCGCACGAGGGTGACAGTGAATCATATGCGCGCGCACACACACAGAGACAAGCCCAAGGATCCCGAGAATCCTTTCTCCCGATTCTTTCCGGGGGATGGTTTGCAGGCCATGTTTTGGATTTGGACGTGTGATTTTTCTCTCCCGGTGGGTGTTTTTTTTCTTGTAGGCCCCAAAGACACTAGCCGCGGCGCGTTGACAACGGCATATTTGATGATGACACTGAATGACACCATCGCCGAAAGAAGGGACCTGGCAATACGCTCTGAACCTCGTAGTCAATTTTGGGTGCTGCCGCATTTTTCATCCCTTCCCGTGGACGGTAGGTTAGACCGTTCTGCCGGCCAACCCGCACACACACAGCGTATCGCATTTCGCACGACCAAACCACGGCTATCGGATGATTTTAATCAAATCAGGTGCATGGGTTTTATCATTTAAATTCGAAGTGAAGATTAATTCGACGGGATCATAAATCAATTTGCGACCCAAGTGAAGTGGAGTCGGCTGGATATGGTGTAAGGGGAGAGGTATGTACGAGAGGGGAGAGACAAGGGAGTGCGCCACTCCGGGGCCAGCTGAAGCGTGTTGTGTGCTGCTGGAGGGCTAACACGATCTTTTGCGATCTCAACACGTTATCTGCACCTCGAGATCCTTCTCGATTCTCGGGCACATCTGTCGAGCGCGCATGGGACGAAGAAGGCGAAGGAGGATGAGGAGGAGGAGGAGGAGGAAGAGGTGGTGGCGACGCCAGGGATGCCAGGGTGGGTGACGATACAACAAGAGAGCTCGAAAGGCACGTTTAGTATTGTGGTGATGTGATGCGATTACGTGAAAACACTCAAGCTCAAGCACAGCCATCGCCAGACGAGGATGCGTTTTTGCATTTCGTGCTAACGATTCGGACACCGATTACCGATCGGCGGCTAGGTATGTCTCCTTCCTTTGTGACCTGCGTCCCAGCGAGTGTATCGGAACTGGACGGAGTTGTGGTTCATATTTCTCGCTCCAAGTCGGGCGAGCCTTGGGTATTCTTGTGGAGCACTAATGGTTCTGTCGTTAGTTTGTTTCTTGCTCGGACCTCCGAGGAAGATGCCGCCAACAGGACGAGATCTACAGGCGGAGAATATTTGGGAGGGTTTAATTGAATTTTTATGTTGCAAATCAGCGAAAACTGTGTAACCGACGCACGCACGCGCAAATTGAAAATGTTCTTTTCGGGTGCATTCTTGTCGACGTTTGAAATCGAGGTTCGGCATTGATGCTGGATTGATGATCGCTTTTCGGGAGAGAACATCTCCGATTGAATGTCTACGTCTGTCGTTGTGCGTCATAGAGTAGTTCCAAGCGATAACTACTCTGATGAGATTCTGTATTGGCCTTCAGCAGTAGCAGTAGTTCCCTGCGACCCAATTCCACCGAGTTGCGAACTGTACCGTTTTATATCCACAGCGCCACAACACAAGTTACCGTTGGAAGATATTTCTGTTCGCATCCCACGTCGGATCAGTGCTGGTGCTATAATCCACCCACCACGCGATCGATTCTGCGCCCGTTACCATACAGCTTTAGATAACTCTTCCGAAAGCATAAGCACCCACAAAGGCTAACATGTGGCCGGCACTGCTGCTGCTACTGCTCCAGCCTGCATGACACTTTGGCGGTGTAACAATTTCATTCCCTTCGGTGGGTCCTCTGGCAAAAGCCACCGATTGCTAGAATGCGCCTTCTGCTGACGTTCTCAAGGGTCAATTGCAGTAAGAGAGGTGGCAGCACCAGCGGCAGCCTATTTCAATGGTCCGTGCAGCATGAATGAAAAAGGTGGGCCTGCCGAGAAAATCGAGGCTGCATCGAGTTGGGTCCCGACCGGCGATCGAACCGACGACGCGCCGGTTTGTTATCATTCGACGATCTTTCGCAGAGTATTCATTTGCAATCCAAATAAATTTATGTATATATTCGCGTTCACGTATTATGTAGATGCTGACGCGCTTCTGCCTCATCGCAGGACTGAGCGAAGAAGCAAGAAGCAAAAAAAAGAAACACGGCAGTAGAAGTAAGGCAATTCAATAGACAGATCGAAACGCGCTGGGTGAACGCAAAAAAACACACAAACAAGAAATAGAATGAAGGAGAAAGACATAACGAAAGGATAATCAAGAACGTCCGCCACAGCCCATCGGGCGATGCTGTGGCGAGTTTTCTCCAATGCCTCGAGAAGGGAATATTTTACGAAAGTTTCAAATAAACACACACAATCCCGTAGACCGAAGGGAGCTAAAGAAAGAGATCGCTTTCGGGCTACAGGAACGACCGGCCCTGCTGCAAAACAGTGAAATCCCCGGGTCTCGGGAGTGCTTGGGCCAAGGCTGGCGGATGCGGATGCTGCGGAAGCTCTCCTTTTCCTACTAGAAGACAGCGGAGACGACAGCTCGAGTTGACATTTTCGACGCTCGGCGATGAAGATAGGGCGCTGAGACGTGAACCGAACCGAACCTTGGGTCGCTCTTGGCGCGCCACGTACAGCCATCGTATTCAAACCACGAGCCTTCGACGATCGAGCCATACTACGCCTCTCAACGTCGAACGACGCTTATCTAATTGTAATTAAAACGGTTATCTAAATCTTGTGGTAAATCAATTAATCTCGAAACCTGCACCGACTACACTCGGTACTCTGGCTCGGGCAAGCCGGAGAGGATGGGCTACTTTGGGGAGCCAGCTTGGATTGCCTAAGCGGTTCCTCTGCACATGTGCACAGTTTAACTAGGAAACAGGTCGCCCAACACGGAGGAATGTTTCAGTTTCACCCACCATTTGGGATCGCGTCGAATCGTGGGTATTTTAGCGCGGAAAATCGACCTACTGGGACATCAGAATCGAAGCTGAACGCGAGCTGTTTGACCACCGACGCAAAGGTCACAACCTTTGTCTCACTTTCGTGCTGCTCGCCGCGATTCTATTGACCAGCCCTGACAAGCCCTACCTCATTACAGTCATCCCGAGCAAGGTTTAAGGGCGCCGTATCCGCCGAAGCAGAATGAGGACACAACAGGCGTTCAGGCCGGTCGACCAAGCGAGGAAAAAATTCGATACGAATTCCAGCACTTTCCAGCGGATCACACAATGAATCAAAGCGAAGGAATGTGCTCATCAAGGCAAGGGTAAATGTCGATGTACCGCAGGAAAAGAAAGACAGCCCACAAAAAAAGAAACAACGCATAAATGTTATAATTAATGGAAAGTATCGTAATGAACTCTTCTGCGTATTCTAATTAAATAAATATATTCCGCAGGCTCGCTGTCCGCGAAAGGCGCCCGAGCGATCGACGCAAATTTTCGCATCCGAGTCCCACTTGAGGAGACTGTTGACGAACTTGGTCGGATCTGAGGCTGAGATTGGCAGTGGCGATCCGGCGATCGGTCGTACACTTCCCGTCATCCAGCGGGATCTGCCAGCGGTGGCCTTCAGCATAGTCGCCGACTTCTCTTTCTTTCGCGTGCGTCCTCTGCAACATTGCTGCCTTGCTCGATTAGTTCATTCGCTCATTAAATCGTTGGAGGCTGCGAGCAGTTATCTGGCCAGTAAATTTACGTTTTATTTCCTTCCCTTGCTTCGGGTGACTCAACCACCTCATCGCGAACCAGTTCTTGGTGGCTTTTCGCTGTGGTTGTGGCCATTTTTTGTTGCTCTTTCTCTCCCTCGCTCGATTGAGAGTCTCAATTCTGGTTCTAACGCACCTACCAATTGTGTCGCCTGGGTCGCAACTGTGACTTTCCCTTACTGTTACAAATTCAAAGACCACGACAATAGCTTCATTCGAGAATGCTGGCGAACTCTATCCATTTGTGATTTCTCACCCATTTGATGACACATCGATCGTTGTTGAGATCCTTGGCTACCATCGTCTAAGCTATTTTAATGCCGAGTAGTTCAATCATTGGAAGTTTGCTATTTGCAGATTAGGAAGTCTGTGGACCTTACGCCAAAGCCGCAGTTGGTTCAAAATCCCAATCACGGAACTGCGAGCCCAGTGGGGAGAGCAGAGCAGGGGAGAAATTCCGACCCGTGGACTGCGCCTCGTGACGGAGCGGACGGAATGCGGGAAAACGGTACGGAACGCAAGTTTTGCAGCTCGTTCTGCGCCATTTTTGAGGGCTATCTTTAATTGGGGAGACAGTTGCCAACGTCGCTCAATTAGAGAAGCTGATGAGCGATCATAAAACCGTGTTTCACCGATCGATATCGAGATGGATCGATCGCGCGCGAGATAGGCGAGGTTTGCCGCTCGTGCACTCGTTGGTTTGTTTCCGCTCCGGCTCCGGTTGGTTGGCCACGTGGATCTCTTTCGTCGTTAAAGTTGGGATTTTTTGGAGCTATTGAGGATGGTTTATTTACCACACAGTTCCCCCCAAAATTTGCGCCGAAGGATGAGTGGATGTGCCGGAGCCCATTGGTTTTGGGGCTAGCAGTGAAGGTAATCGGGATTAATTATAGCTCCACGCGAATACAACCACAACGCGGGCTGTGTCGCGATAGAAAGAAGGTCTCGTACCCTGGGTTTGCCGTTGCACTTGCACACATGACCCATCATTTCACGATTATCGAGAAGGTCGAGCGTGAAAATGGAGTTTTATCCGGCGCGAGGTCGGAATCCCGTCCGAAAGGTCTGGTATTTAGAGCAGCGATTATAAAGCCAAACCGGGACCGTGGCCAACGCCACCGACTACCGCCCCGGTGGCGGACGGTGTGCGTAGCTGTTCTTGGGAGGGTGCGTTTGGTTCATTTCACCGAAACCGAGGCACGCCAGCAGAAGAATGATTAATGGGTTGGCATTGTGAGCTAATTATATTTTAATAACATCACTATCGCCATTATTCCCGTGTGATACATTAAAAGGCTTCTTCGTCTAGGAGGTGCTTCGTCGGGGCCTGCGCCGGACAGCCGACCGAGGGCGATGGGACGCCAGGACGCCTGGGTTTGAAGGGGTTCGGCCCCTTTCGGGAAGGTTGGCTAGTGGCGGTTCCATCATTTGTGGCTCATAAAACCGCGCAGTGACTTTCTTGCCATTCCCGGGGGCCGGTTTGGCCCGAAACTGGGAGGCTCTGCTTTCCCGCGGACTTTCCTTTCCCGTGCGTGCGGTTTCGGTTTTTTGGGGTGCTCGGTGAAGTTCTCGCCGCGAAAGAATGGACCCGAAAGACGAAGAAATCGTTTTGTTGATTGACCTAAAACTGCGTCTAATGCTGTTCCTTTTTCGCCCGCCTTTCTCTCGATTGCTGTCCGGGCTCCGGCAAGCGCTTGTGAACGTGGGGCGGTTTTTGATAGAGTTTTAGGCGGAGTAGTGGTGTGTGTGTGTGTGTGTGTCTGCCGCAGAAAAAAAACCGTCGTACTTGCCGTCAGAGCGGACGGTATTCAAAAAGAGACCGAAGTGAACGCCGCGCGGTTGTTGGAAATTCCGAGCATTGTTCTATGTATGGGGCCCTATCGGTAGAAAAGACTTGGGTGCTGGCTCAAGCGACGAAACGAATCGCACGGAACGTACGCAACCGGCTGCCGCTAGCCGGCGCACGGACCGACTATTCGGTCCGACTGCATCGTTTTGAGGGTGCTCATAAAATTCACTACTTAACGCACACACGATCCACCCTTCCACGTGGAACCCACCCACCATCCCCTGGGCAGCCGGTGTGTCTCCCTTCACGGGGCAAAACAAACAATGTCTGAGTGTTGCGTCTTTTTTTGTTGTTGTTGCTGATGTGTTCCCCTCGTCCTTCTTCCTTCGCCTTGCCTTTATTTTTCGCCCGTTTTTATTTTCTAGTCTGCGCCCGTGTCGGAAGTCTCTGGATAGATGGGAGTGATTCCATCCACTTCCAAAAACGGCGCATTTATAAGCACTAGAGCATCGGACCGGACAGAACGGAAGGGGTGCGTAAGGCAGCAGAAAAGATTGTGAAGGGTTTTATGTTTATTGCATACGTTTGGGCTGCCCCCTCCTAGTTCGGTTCTTTGACGATCAAGTGAACGCTCGACGATCGGGCAACATACATTCTTCACATGCGCAGCGCGATCGTGTGGGTGAAAGAGACGAGCGTGAAACCGCGTGAGGGTGGAGAAAATTTGAAGAAAACCATGGCTAACTTAGACAATCCAGAAGGCCACTCGGCGATGCGCGCTGGGAACACGATCACGGGGCAGATCAAAGTTGCGAATGGCTCGATATCAGGCTACGGCCAACGGTGGATTATAAACGCGCAAACGCCCTGCTTATTCTTCTCCAGCGATTGGGGCGCAGGGGAATTGCTGTGTGTGTGAGTGTGTGGATGCACATTTTCCGTGCAAATGAAAATTAATTTGAAAAATGAAACCAACCAACGAGCGCGGCAGAGCGTTGCTTCGCCCAAAATCTGTTTGCTGAGAATCCATTCGGACGCATTAGCAATGGTACGGCGGAAGATGGAATATACTTTTGGGAGTTTCGTTCCTTTTCACCGAGCTTGGGTGCCTCAGACAAGCGCCAGCTGGATGCATGCATAAATTTTCCCCGGCCGTATGGAGAACGTAACACGGGGCTGGGCCAAAGCTAGACGGACAGCCGTAGTCAGGCCTTATTGCACTGTATTCTTTTGTTTTCGTGCTTTGAGGTTTTAATTTAGATGAATTGAAGCGGCTTTGTTTGATGTGCTGGTAATGGGTAAGTAATAATAGAAGTCGAATAGCGATTTGAGCTGGAGGTACTAAGGCAAAGGCGCAATTCGCTAGAACAGAACAACTGAAAGCAGTAACTGAGACTGAGGTGGTTCGATGTACCGTAACATGGGTGCTGTTGAATATTTTACCCCAATTAAGACAATCTTCAGGTGCAAAAGAAATTGCACCAAACAGCATCTGGCAAAGCTCTCGGGCGCCCTCAGAACGAGGATCAAGATCGGTAAAGGGAGAGTTCTTGAGGAACACAAATTAGGGCAGGATTGAGGTTAGGATGTTAATTTCCAATCTGGACGAAAAAAAATGGCGAGTACCGCCCGGATTTGCGATCGTCGAAAGAATGTTTTGTTGAAGGGACCGAGCGTTACAACGAGTTTGACTCACACAGACACACGCACACACGGCACGGGGAAAGTAAGAGAGATGTTTGGTGAACTGCACGAACCCAAGCGTGTCTGGCGGAATGTCTTTCTTTGCCTATCAGCCCAAAGCACCCGAACAGACGAGCCGGAGCATGGGGCCAGCCGATGCGAAGTGTGTACGATATATGAACTCTCTTCAGATTAATTGATCGCCATTTCCACCTCGCAATCAAACGAACAACGCCACATTAATTTCGCTTCTCCTTTTTTCCCCATTGGGTGAGAAAAATCGATACCTTTACGCGCATGGGCCATTCGGTGCTGGGGTGCCCTGCGTTCGTTCCGTCAAGACCGACGAAGGTGCAGCAGGGCCGGGAACTTTGGGTGCCGCAAAGTCCTGCCTAAAAAACGACCGCCACCCTCGTACCCTCATCATCCGGCAGCGCGGCCTGATCCGTATTGGGTAGGTATGGGTGTATGATGAAGTAAGGAGGATACGCCAAATCGGGGACACAAAAGGAAGTGCAAAAAACATGGCAGATTTTTTCACCCAACAATAACTCGCTCTTGGAGAATGCGTGTGTGTGTGTGGGGCTGGTTCCTCGGGGTGGAGTCCGTGGGGTGACAAGATTTATTTCAACCGAAGCCTTATCTACTCATTTCATTTCATAAATTAAATTTTCGGAAACTGAGCCCATCCCCGCGAACGAAAGCGTTAAAGGCGCGCGCGTTCTTCGTGTGGTTGGGGAGTTGTGGCGTGGGGAGGCGAGGTTGCTTTTTTTTTTGGTGTGCGCGGCTGTTGTGCTTTCATTCAGCCAATGTTCATGTTGGCAAGGAGGTCTCGAGGCAAAGGACTCGCGCACGCCGGAACGCGAACTAAGGGAGGGCTTGGATGTTTTGTGAATGTCGTAAATCGTAGCTCAATTTTGTAGCGTTCGATAACGGCTGCTGCAGATGCATGCAGAATGCACCGTTCCAGCTATACCGGCAACCGTGTGTGTGTGCCGTAAGGTGTATCTCTGAATATCGGGCCCGGTTCGCCACAAGTCACAAAAGGATGTTGGCTGGTCAGTCAGACTCTGAGACTCTGAAGGCTGCATGTGCATGCGGTCCGGGTGTGTAGTTACTGTCGAACTCGACCCGGCAGACGCTCCTTAATCCAATTAACGGTTAAGTACGTCCTGCAAAAGCGTCCAGCGTGACAGCTCGTGCGAAAGGGACACCTTCGCCCTTGTCGTGCTCGCGAATTGACGAAGCGCGGATTGAGGGAGGCATTTCTCGCAACAGCAACAAAACAGAAGAAGCGAAAAAACGCCATATCTATGTCTGGTATCATCCTGGCGGTGGTGGTTTAACCTTCACGAGCGCTTCGAGCATTTAAAGCCGTTTTGTTCGCTTTATCTGCATATTGCCCATGCTCGGTCACGGTGGGCGGTGGTGGCTAGGGGAAGGAAACGCGCCGAGCTTATGCAAAAATCTGATCCACGAAAGTCCTTTTAAATGCAGGTCACACGAAGCACAGCCCATCAGCGAGCGCTGGAGTGGTCCGCCAAACCATCAACAATCAGATAGGGCAACATGAGCGAACAGATGGCAACAGCTTCAGCAACACGGATTTGGAAGGACCGGGGAAGGATTGGGGAAGGAGCACCAGCACGGGGTAAGCACATTTACATTAATTTATATGTATATATGAAATAAATAATGTCACTGCCGAAAAGTTCGACCGCCGAATGTTCGTTCTCGCGCGGTTTGGTAGCGGCAAATCGATCGGCTCGCGATCACGATTGCAGACAGGATCCGCAAAGGGGCCCGTAGGCAACGAATAAATCGGCCAACGAAAGCAGGCCGGGAGACGGGATTTTCGGTAGCGAACCGTGCAGGAGAAAGGAAGCACTGGAAGCCAACAAAACGCGCGAAAAACGTTCGAATTAAACGAGATCGATCGGTCCGTAAAAGGAAGAACGGTGGCCCCTTCGAAGCTGGCCGGGATATATGTCGCAACGAAACGGATCGATGTGATGGATGGATGAATGAATCTCATCCCGGATGCGTGGCGTGAAAGGCTAAAGCCGAGCCGAGCCGAGGTCGAAAGGAAAAAAAGGGAGGCCTCCCAAAGGCCCGCCAACCGTCAACGAAATCCACGTCCGCGCTACAAACACTGGATATCCCTAATTTGAAGTCAGAAGGACATTTAAACCGCTGACAAAAAGGCAACGGCTGATGGGCAACGAATCCTTTCGGTGCCTGCCCATTTTCGGGATCGATCTGGATCTGGATGGAGCTGGAGTTAGACTTTCCCAAGATCCTGCCATCCGACCGACCCGGCTAGGGGCGACTGTGGCACGCGTATTCTTGGTTTTTGCGTTTCCGTTCTCACCGATGTGTCGATGCGATTCATCTGCTTAATTTAGCATTTCGCTTAAAGAGACTCTATACAAGAGCGAAAC
Organism: Anopheles stephensi; assembly: GCF_013141755.1. Lineage (NCBI taxonomy): Eukaryota > Metazoa > Arthropoda > Insecta > Diptera > Culicidae > Anopheles > Anopheles stephensi. The sequence continues at coordinate 87,932,316 of NC_050203.1, read as the reverse complement.
CTTCCATCGAATGGAGCAGAGGAGAACAGGGCAAACCCAACAAAAAAAAAACCCTCCTCAAAGAACAATCGCATCGCAAGGGGGATGGGATTGAATGCAACGACAAGCCGAGGAAAGTCGCGCGATCGAACTCGCGCGATAAACGTTTGCATATGGAGACAGTAATCGTTTGGGCCGAGTCCGGGTAAGGCTAGGGAGAGCATGGGCAGGCACGTTGGCGACAAACATGGACGAGAATGTTCAGGAGACGTACACCCGGCCACATAGCCGCGTTGTCGCGCGCTTTGCTCGCCCGATGATCCTCCAATTTTGGCGATCTCCACCCCTGTTCAGGCCAGCCATCATGGAAGCCACCAACATCAACGGGTTGAGCGACAAATGTAAGATTATTGAGAATGTTAACGTAAGCTTTCGCTTTCCGCCCGGCCCACCACCGTCGCAGGAGATCCTCCACTGAATGTTCGTCCTGCTGCCTGATCATCCCTACTCCGTTCGATTCGTTCGATCCGTCTTCGAAGGAGGTTTCGTTTGATCCAATGTCCCGCGAGACCGCGAGTTTGGTTAGGTCGTTCGTTTGCAGTTGTCTGTTTTTTGGGCTCTCCTGGCTCTCGTGGCTCTGTTCGTGGCCACCTCTTTCCATTACACAGCTCAGTCGTACCGAAGCGGTCACCTTTTTTTGTTGTTGTTTGGTTCTTGTTGTATTTGTGTGCATTTGCTGTTTCGTTGTTTCGTTTCTTGTTTTTACCTGAACCCGTCGTCAACGATTTTCCCCCCCCGGACGATTTCGATGTCGCTTGTTTGATTGTTTCTGTGGCTTTTTTTTGTGTGGATACTTTTCATATTTATTATTATTATTGCTAGTTGTATCCTTCGCCTTTTTGTTTCGCGCTTTGGTCCCTATGGGTTTCGGTTCGCTTTTCAACTCTCATCTCACCAAGTGATGACAGTTTAAGGAATGTTCTCCCGCCCGGACGCACACACACACACACACGCACAAACACCCACCAAAGTTCTCTGGAATCATTTTTTAAATCAAATTCCATCATTCCAAGCTATCGTCGGAAGAAAGATTGTTGACTATTAGCGGAAAGGATTTCACACGGAACACACTGCAGTTCGATGCACTTTCGTCGATGGATGCATAAACCGGGTAGAATGACTAAGGTGTGACGCATAGCATTCACACATACGCACACACACGCACATCGGAATGCGACTTATCCATCGTTCTGCACGTCCAAATGTTCGACAGTGGAAATGTTCGAGTTCTGGAGCATTAACCGTTTCTACAAAACTACAACAAAGCAAGCCTGGTTGCAGTCCGGCACCAGAAGCAGTCTGGCGTTCACATTTCTACAACATTTTGCCAAAAAACGATGAAAATTTATGAAGGCTTACACGGCTTAAGAGGATGTCTGCCGGGCCGGCTGCTTCTGGCTTGCTTTCGGACAGCTTTCGGACACGGACCCACGGCTGGGTGATTCGATGATCCGTGATTTATAGGAAGCGCTCTATCCGGTGGCCATTCCGTGGCCGTGCGTGCTTTGTATGATTTTTATGATTCTTCGCCCATTTCGGCTGCAGTTTTGGGGGGAAATGATTTATCTCGCGCGCGGAATCATCGTGTCCGACTGCTCGAAATAAAGAGGCGCATGGAGTTTTACGCTTTCTTTTCTGGTCTTTTATCATTTGCTGGCTGTGGTTTGGTTTTTTGTTGTTGCTGTTTGGAAGCTACAAAATTTGAAGAAGGCTATCATCCGTGCCAGGGAAGTAATGCATCTTTGCTTATCGGTACGTTCTCAAGGTGGAGTTCAGGTTGGTTGAGGTGTTTTTTGCTGCTGTTGCTCCCCGTTGCTGTTCATTGCTGGCGAACCTTTAGTTATTAACATCGCAGGAGGCTCGGGAGTCGTGAAAGTGGTCACGTAATGGCACTTGGCGTTGGAAAGCTTTGAGGAAAAAGGAATGGAACAGGCGGCGGCCAGGGGAAGCAAAGAGATTGCCAAAATAATTGCCAACTATGAGCTTATATTGCTTTTCCACCGCAGCAGACGTAACGGCCAGGAAGCGCAAAAAAGGACCTCCGTTGCAGTGCAATGATCATCCTTGCTGCTGCTGCTGCTTCTTCTGGATGGCGATGGATAATAAAAAATTTACCGCACATCGCAATACGCGGTGCACAACGAGCTGGCCCGTCAAATTCATCATTACCGACAATCTGACCGGTCCGGCAGACGGATCGGTTCGCGAGCGAGGGTGCGCCACACGGGCGGACGCGCATGGTGAGGACGGCGCAAGATTGGTTTTAGTGTCCGGTTGGGGGCTGGTGCACCGGTGGCTTGCATGAAAAACGGAACGAAAATGCACCCTAATCTTCATCCCGGCAACCTTCAATCAGCGAAAAGCTCGTACCAAACATCGGGCACTCGGGATCGATTCGGCTCCACCACACGTACGAGCCAAACGGCGGTGGAAAAACTACTTGCGGTTGATGATTGGGATGTAGGGAGAGGCGCGCGCACACATACACACAACACGGGGAAAAAACGGGAAAGAAACACAGCAAAACTTGAATGAAAATCATCCGCAAATGAGATAGCATCGCAATCATAATGCACTTTGGCTGCCGGTCGCTCCGGCGTACGCAATTCCATCCATCGTGACCGGATCCGGCCGGGCCCCGGCGACGATGGGCGGGAAGCCGAGCTGGTGGGGCGGAAAACGAACATTCCTTCCTTCTGGCACCATCATCTGGCACGATCTTCTTCGATCGGATTTGGTGTTCTTCGTGGTCGCGGTCGGAGAAAAGAATGCCCTGCGGACAGGTCATTCGACACCAGCCGATCATGGCCTGAAGGGTGCCCGGGATCATTTCATCCTTCGTCCACCCCGCAGGCATACGAGAGAGAGAGAGAGAGAGAGAGAGAACGAGTACGAGCGAGACGGAGCAAATTGCGGGGAAAATTGCTTCACTGTCCCCGGTACTCGGTTAGTAAATTTGCTTCGACGGAAGATTCGAATTTCTTGATTGCTGCGTTGCATGCATCGGAACGAAGGAAATGTTGCACTGTTTTGCGCGAGCGGTATCCTTTTCCTTTCGCGCGTGTGTTCAGCCCGGTTTTTTGTTGTTGTTGCAGCCTGCACTGCACTGCTGGTGCTGGCAAGGATTCGCGCACGATGATGATGATAGGTAAAGGCGCCGATGGAAAGCCAACCGACCAACGAAAAAACGCAGCTCTCTATGTGTACATATGAGTCGTACAACCATCCGTGCGCCCTGCGTTTTTTGCTGAGGACGATCGGGTTCGATTCGTCCCGGCCAGGGGACGCATGGGACCACGGTGGATCGGGTTCGATTTTCATAGGATGCACACGTTATTGCGTGGCGTGTGCATTTGTAATGGCGGAAAACCATGATCATACACCGGCCAGTTGGCGACAAGCCGCAAACGTCAAGCCGGTGGCAGCCGGTGGAAGCGGCAGAAGGCCAAACAGCGAATGAGAGATTCATCATGATCCATCAAAAGATATGGACGAAAGATGATGAACTTTTCACTGCACTGTCCGCCAGCCACCCCACGTGGCGTGGTGTTCTTCCGCCACAAGCTCGAGGTTTCTGAACTTGTTAGCTTTAGCCGGGCCGGAGCGAACCGGGTTGGATGTGATTATTATTTTCTTATTATGGCTCGGATGCATTTTATCTTTATATAATTTTGTACACCATTTGGCGTACAAAGGGGGGGGATTTTTTTCCCCTGTCGCGATCTGGAAACAACCCCCTGTTTTGTGTGCCGTCCCATCATTGTTCAGGAACAATTGGGTTTTTGTTGTTTGCTTGCTTTACACTGTCGAGTCCAACGTAGACGCGATATGTGTTTGAGAGGATCGGTTCGGAGGTCGAAAGGTAGCCGATCTGGTCCTCCAAGCTTAGAAGTGACTATCCGGGAGGGTAGTTGTGGTAGTAAGTCATTCTCGACCGATCGTTGCGAGAATTGTGAAGAAATTGTTGTCAAGGTTTTTGATACTTATTTGCGTAGAGAGTTGAGGAAATCTGATGGTCAAAGGTCATCGCAAAACGTACCTGTAAAGAGAAGAGATAAGAGTATGATATTAGCTGCTTGTCTGCAATGACATTTTACCGACTTAACATTTAAAATTAATCAAAAAGATTAATCAAACACTGTATGAATTGTCTATCTGGCCAGTTATTTGAAGTACTGCAATGAATGTTTGCTAAATGCACATCGCAATCTCGATCAGTCGTGGGCAAACTCTCATCAAGACGTAATACCCCGAAGAAGGTACCACCCGTCGTTAGAACTGAATAGTAGCAGTAATTATACAGCTTGCAGGGAAAATTCACAGGCCCGCGAGCTCGATTCGCAGCTCAACGTATCTAATTACGTGGAGACTCACGGAATGGGGCGAACCGAGATCCGAGAAGAGTTTAAAGAATGAACCCGATTTTAGGCTACCAGGAAAACGGAAAGGAGCAGCAAAAAAAAAACTGCGCCCATTCGATCAAGATGAGACTGTGATCAACGTTGACGAGGAATCTTCATCACTTCTCGTGCTCGCGTTTTGCCCCGACATTCAGCCCAGATGGCACGCTCAAAAATGGTTCGCTAAAATCCTGCGCCGTGACTTGATATGAATAAAAATCGTCGCCCGATACATCTGCATCCCCATGGTTTGTATGTGTGTGTCGCTTGGCGATGGGAGGCGTAACTACAAGTGAGGAAGAAAACGAGCGTGGAACGACGCGTAGGAACGCAGGGTAAGAAATAGATAATTATTTGATAATAAAACCCGAGCACCAGCCATTGCGAGATTGCGTGAGTGAGTTCCCATTTTGCTGGGGCCTTCTTCCATTCGGTGCGCGTTTCTGGTTTCCAAGATCTCCTTCCCTTCTGCACCCGTCTCTCCTGCCCGAGTCTCCACCGCAAGCTTTCTACGATTGCTGAAAGCTCAGCGTCAGTGAGGCCGGGCACAGGGAGGAATGATCGCGAACGCGATCACTGTAATCACTTTGCGATCGATGGTTGGGCAGCAGCAACAGCAACCAGGCCGAGCGAACATGATTCGTCGTCTTCGGGCGGAAATGGGTGGCGATCATGGCGAGTGCACGACAGAGAACGCACCGTGAGCAGGGCAGCAGGAATGTATTTAATAATCATCGACAAAATTTTAAAAATAATTACAAAACGCACCGCACTCTGAGCGGTGAAGTGGGACACGTGAGTAGGCACGGGCAGTGGGAAGGAAAAGAAAATGGCGGCACAGATTTGCTCTTCAGAGTTGTGAGGATGATTTTAGATCGTTTTTCGCGGAATCCATGGACGCGAAAGTAATGTAAAGATTTTCGATACAAGCTTCAAGGGACTCTTTCAGAGACTCGTACCCAGGAACGATGCAGTTTGATAGAAAATACAATTTTAATTTTCCAATCGGCTAACTAATCACCTACATTGAATCAACGCAGCGGCGGTTCTACCAGTTGGCTCAGTATCGTTGCATTAATAACCATAATCCTCACCCCGCACGGACGTTATTTGTTCTTCGTGGCTTGGGCGTCCCACCCCAACGCTCTCGACTTAAGCTTCTAGCGACTTGCAACCGCAACCGACCACCAGATCGTAGAACACCATCGCATAGACAAGACGATCGATGCCGGCAGTGTAATAAATATAGGCAACATTACGTGGTGATTTCTTCCCAACAGTTCCCACCGCAGATGCCTACTAGATGCTGGCATTTGGCAGACTGAGGCTGAGTCTTTTTTTTCTCCTCCAATATTGAATGCAATGGCTTTTAATTTGCCATCAGGAGACAGTGGGTAAAGAGGCAAGATGGGGGATGATTTTATTAAAGACTCATCCGTGTGCAAGCAACATGGCGGACCAGGTTGGCTGGCTGGAATTGCGTACACGATCGCACGCTACGTTCGCATTCCAGTGCGTAAGATCGATCCCCACCCCCTAGCGCAAAACTTGCACGCCCCTCGCACGAGTGGGAACGAGAGGCAGGAGAGATAGGTGGCAGGACGGGGGCAGAACAGGATCAGATCATCTTGAGCAATATCGACATCAAAGATGCGACGAGCTATTCACTTTATGAATCGGAATGGTGTGCAAATGTCATGTTCGATCAGAGCCAATCACTGATTGAAGCAGTGACAGCGGTGGTAGTATAATGATTGCATTTCCTGCCCGGCCCCCGTGTGCATCCAGACATTGTGAACATGTGTGTGTGTGTGTGTGTCGCTATGAAACAGTCAAGAGGCACGGTGTAGGTTGCACCGTTGGAGAGCCCTTGAAGGCATTCCGGCGAGGATTAGCCGTTGGTACGGCTTGCTGGACGAGCCTGAGATTACGCTGATTGCAAAGTCACCTGATAAAGTAGCGGATGTATTGAACAGTTTTGAGAACACGGACGGTTAACTTATGTTAACTATTTCGCATCGGGTGGCCCAATAAACACGCTCGAACACTGTTGAAATGGAAATCAATGTATGATTAGAACCTTTATTGAATGATAAAAGCTTGATTTTATCACACCCCGATAACAGTCGAACATTCAAATTACGGCTAACTTGATGCGCATCACTCGTCCGGCTGTTCCTCGACGGCTATTTCGAGTGGCTCCTCACAGCCACCATGGCGCAGAACGCGCAGCTCGATCGATCGTGCCGCCAACTCTTCGGCTTTGCAGTCCAGCAGGCAACGGTTGGCGTACGTGTTGAGATCCGTTCCGCAAACCGGGTCGTACATCCGTGGACAGGCACAAACTCCATCGGCAGAGCGTCGGCCGTGGACACTTTCGCCGCCCAGCAGAAGCACCGCGGCCAACAACAGCAACACAAAGCTCCAGGAACGCATCTCGGACAGTTTGGCTTAGGGGGAACTGGGAATTCGCAAGTAACTATCACCTGCAACGGGTAAGACACGAGACACTAGACTAGTTCGTCAGCTGTAGCAGAAATCGCGCTAGGCAATGAATCAGTCCGATGCGCTTTTGCTGCTGATAAATAAAAAACTGCCAACTGATATGGCCCACGTTATCGCAAAAACAAAGCATGCTGGTGATGTGTTTTCCTTTCGTTGGAAGTTTGTATTGTAGTGGTGGAGGTCTGACACACACACACAAACACGGAGAGTCACTGATTGCGTAGACTTGCACCTGTTGTGTGTTGGAGTTGGATAGCGTTTCTGTCACTTTTTCCTAAAACCTCCAAGCTGATAAATCCAAGCACACGTACTGTAAATACGCCTTTGACAGAGTTTTAATCTTTCACGATTGCAAGGAGTAATGTGAAATATTGATAATCGCTCAAAAGTTACGATAACTCACGCTTGATTCTTTGAGAACATTGCCAGGAATATGGCCAAATGCAGAGCATCGTTTGCTGGCAAAAATATTCTAACGCAGAGTTCTCGAGAATTCTATCGAGAAGTTTTAAAGTGCCGTGTCTTCAACACGCTCTCACAAGCTTGTCAAAGCACTTGTCACTAATCGATCATAAAAAAGAGCTTGTCTTGATGCCTTAACTTTATCAACGATAAGCATCTAGTGGGAACCCGGTGACGCATTCGGTGTGATGTGGTCATGCAGTGGTAATAAACATCGAAAGACACTCGGTTGCCTTAAACAATATGCCAGTGTATGCAAGTGTATTTATAAAATCGGTTTTACATTGCGATGCGATGTTTTACAGCACTTAGTGGAGATAAATCTACAAATCTTCGTTGCAGTTGCCATCCTTCACTTTGTGCAATCCGATCCGACGACCGGTGGGTGTTTCGCTGGCACACTTAAGGACACATTCGTTGGAGTAGGTCTCGTTGTTACTCGCACAGACCGGTCGATACATGAGATTGCACGCGCAGGTCGCCATTTCCGAGTAGATGTCCGCCTCGACCTGCGTGGTTTGGACGGCGAGAATCACCACGAGCAGGATCGATACTGCAAGCACTGGAGCACGCATCTTTGTGGGTTTCGAAGTTTTGGTTGGTAAAAGTTTGGTAAGATGTAACTGACGATGTCGTCGAACCGATGTGACGGGTCGTATTAACGGGAGCAGCATGAACTGAAGCTTATCAACGTCGCACTATGCTGGACAATCGGCGAGCAGCGTAGAATAGCTGGGTTTACTCGAGCTGTTATCAGAAGCCGGCCCTGGCCCTGGGCTGATGTTCGATAAGATAGGAAGTGGATTTTTTGTGTTGGTAAAGTTTACCCTTTTATAGACCCTTTATGGGTTTTTACAAATACGTTTTCGATTTTTGCTACAGAAGCCCTGTGTTACGATGACAGGAGCAGAAAACGGATGAAAGACAGTCAAACAAAGCAGAACTGGCAATTTTCTCGTGATATTAGTTTATATACGTTTCGGCACTGTTGGAATGGTTTGATGCGGGGAACAGATCGTAATCAGCCGGTATGTTCCGTATCATCCTTGACTAGTGTTGACAGCACTTGGGGAGTACATGAAAACATGTTTATTCCGGTGTTTACGTTCTGGGCCGCAAAATAAACAAATAACTTACACGTAAACAGCCCCATTTGCCAACATCTTCCTCTCAACTGGTGATCATGCCTGAAATATCGCCATTTCCGAAGCTAATTTAGTAAATAGCGTATTAAACCCGGCCCAAGCAATCAAGTGTTTGATGGAACTTCTCGATCCATTAAAAAGTGCTTAAACGCTCTAAGGTTTCGCACGGAACCTGTGCAGAATATTGGGCAGATGGTTTCTCAGGCAGCACTCCAGCCTAGACAACACGACACGCCAGCAAGTGCAGCAGATTATGATCATCCGCTTTGCGCCGCTTGTTCGGGCTGCACTTGCATGATTTATCGAAGGACCCTCTGTCTTTACGACCACGTCGATTACGGTGATGGAAGTCTATCTGCGGCTAATCTATCCGACGCCTTGCTATACGGCCGGGTGGTGGTCCCCACAAACCGGGTGAGTGAGTGCAGAGGACCGTCGACCGGCCAATGATGGACGGGATCGCTTCAAATTGAGCGCATTCTGCGATATCTTCATTAACTGTCGTGCATCGCCATCATCAACCCACCAATGATGGCGACTATCACGAGGCCACCATATTGTTTTTAAAAACACCCACCCTCTCTCTCTCTCTCTCTGTTTCTTCTCTTGGCCCTTTTTCCTGCACTTCTCCCGTTCTGGGTAATTTTCTTTGTTGCTCGCCAGTGGAGCTTGTGTTGGTGCCATTATCTTACGCTCTCTCTTCTGGTTTTGTTCGAGATTGGCAAGATGGCTCTGTCACATTCGGAGGTGATCGTCCAATGCAATGTGATCGGGGGTTGCGATCTCTCCCCGCTTTTTCATTGCTGCCGTATGTTGGCGAGGCACGACGAAAAATTTAATATTTCATCCTGTGCAATTAATACTCATTGAATATGATTGGCTCTTTGCGCGCGGTGTACGATGGGAGCCTCCGGCAGACAATGAGAAGGAAAACTGCATGCCACTGATGGTTCCCTTTTTTCCTGTATAAGATCGCCCCTGGCCGACAGTGAAAGAAAACATTCGTGTGTGTGTGTGTGCTTGCTGCAGGTGAAACAATAGCAAGACGAGGATTGTGTGAATTTTTGGCTTTCTTTTCTTCTCAACCAAGATGGCGAATCGAATCGTGTTGAGCGTTTCGTTGTCTTGAAAATTGAAGTTCTAGAAGCACACACTCACACATCGCAGCCAGTGTGCAATATTTACACTTCCGCTCAGGTGAATCTGCCGGAGGAGTAGTTCAGAGGTCATCCCGTGTCGTGCACCTTGCGCAGTTTCGTTCGCCCGGTGGTTATGGTTCAGTTCGCGCCATTCGCACCTTTTGACACGCAAAAGGGATTCGCCATGGTTGAGCTACGTTTATCAGCGTTGGCATCGGCCGGTCCCGCGCCATGTTGGCGAGAGGGATGGAACCAGCGCAGATCATTCGTGGTGCCCCGGATGGCTGTTGCTGCTACTACGTCCGTCAGGGTTCGGGTTGAAAATGTCGAGAAAACCGGCACATATATTCCAGACCAGAGAGAGATAGAGAGAGAGAGCGCACAACAAACAACAACAACAGCGAAAAAAAGCGTCCCAAACATTATGATACTGTCCGGGAGTAGCACAAAAAAGTATGCCCGTGGAACGAAAGAGAAAAAGCGATGTGTTTGATGGGACGCCAGAATTATCAAGAAGCATTGCACGTTTTTGCAGGGCCTCCTCCTTTGGGGAAAAGTGAGGAAAAAAGCCATCAACGCTCGAGCAAACCGCTGCCGCCATTGCAATCAGATGCGATCATCGCCGGTTTGCGCCAATTGAAGTGCGAGTGCAGCACCGTGCAGTGCAGTTGGAGAATGTAATATCGAGCCCCGGCCCGGTACTTATAAGCTTCTTCTCCTTCGCTCCACGCTCGGCTTTAATGAAGGCTTTGCGCCAATGCGCCACTGTGTGTGCTGCGGTCCGCCGAACCCAATGCCGCGGCGATCGAGAGGATCGACGATCGGCCAACGGAAATTAACGCAGCAGTCGTGCACAGGTGGAGCCAACGGTGGAGAAAGAACGAAGAAGAAGAAGAAGAAAAAAAAGCACAAAACGAAGGCAAAATAAAAGTGCAAAATAATTCTTCATCATTATAAAGTTTTAATATTATACTTTATTGGATGGCTAATCGATAAAAACAAAAAGGAAATGGTGCGGAGCAAGAAGGATAATGGATGAATAAGGCCAGCCCGGTTCCGCGGCGGCGCAGGAGATATGATTATGAGCCGGCCAGGGTCGCAGGAAAAGGGGGGCGAAGCCGATCGTGACGAGCGAGCGAGCGAGAGCGAAGGAGAAATATTAATTTTATGATAACATGTAGCGCACTTAGCCCCTCCAAATAAGCCGTGCGTCCTGACTGCCGGATACCACACATTCTTTGCACTGGCTAGAAGAACCGGTAATGCGGCATTTGGGTGGCAGGAAGGGTGGCACATTTTCTAGAAGATTATGAGTAGCTTCGTCGGTATCGAGGCGCGTCGACAGTGGTTTGAACGCACTCTAGCCTGCTCGATCGATTACCGATCATAAGTACGAAAGTCTCGGTGTGTCCAGGAAAAAATCTCCTCACGGGATGCGTTCGCCCCACAATCGGATTGGCCTCGACCCAAACGAGCGGGAAGCAAAATTATCGAAGGTAAACATTATACGAGCTAACCCAGCACGATACCCTTATTGTCTCCCATTAAAAGCGATCCACGGTGCTCGTTGACGAGCGTTGGTCGTTGCCGGTAGCAGCCGCAGATGGACGCATCAAAACCAAACAACCCATGCCCGGAGGGTAAGATCAACACCTCGGCAGAGGCCACCGCTGAATCGGTGCGTTCGACGAGCAGGATGTGCGGGAAGTGGCCGAACGGCTTCGGCTATCGGCCCGGTATCGGTGCGCCGTCGTGGCTGATAATGTTCCAAGCATGATTAAGTCCGAAATCCGCCCACCGAAAGCGTTTTTAACTCGGTTGGCCCTCTTTTTTTTGTAGTGCTGTTTCGTTCGCCGAGATCACGATCACGACACCTGGGAAACTGGGACGCAGATAGAAGGGCGGGGTTCGACAGGAACAGTCGGTAGAGGCGGTGGAGAAAATTAAAAAGGAGCTCTTTCCGGCTCGTCGTACAAACCGAGCCAAGCCGAGGGACAAGATCGAGTCGGGATCGGGAATGAGTTTCCCGTTAAAGTATAAGATCGATGCAATCTGCAGGAAATCACCGAGTACTTTACGATTGCCTTTTTACCACCAGCGTTCGAAGCCACTGCACGTCCTGATGAGCACATGCAGGATCGGTCGATCGATCGGTTTGTGTTCCCCGTCCACGGCGTTTTCAATTATTATTCAACGCGCATTGATGGCTCAAAATCGATTTTCTTATCGTAGGAAGGGTTGGGCGAAGCAACGGGAGCGCTGAGCACTATGTGTGGCCAATCCGCGCATCACGATCCTATTCTAGCCGTCGAGGGACGAGATTGCAGATTCGTCGAACGCGTCAGTGTCGGTTGGGGCCGGTTGGAGCTGTTTAGTGATCGGTCGCAAATTAAACGCCTCGGTGTATTAAATCGCTCATATGCACAGTCCGAGTCGCTCTGGCTCGTAGTTGGCCGATTTACGTTGACGAAACCCCGGAAAATGAAAATAAAGCTAAAGTGTTTCGAACAAGTAAGTTGAAAGACCTCTCTGCGACATAATGTCAATCGTACGCCGCGAACGAGACCCCGAACCGTTTGATGAGTCAGAAGAAAGGTGGTGCCAAATAATGAGAAAATGCTTTGCGCCCTGCAATGCCACCATTACAGCGCTGAGATTCTAACTGATTTTTACCAGCATCCTCTTTTCGGCTGCTGCTTCGTTTCGCTCGTCGTTTCGTCGAGAGTTCGATTTCGTGCACCAGAAAGCAGACGCAGGTTTTGGCGTCCGGCGCTCGAAATAATCATGGGAGCGGCATGATCGAACTTGACAAGCAATGAAAATTGTTAATGAAATCGGTTTGAGGCCGGCGTCGATGATCCTCCCATCGGCGGATGGTTGGACAGCACGAAAGGGGGGGGGGGGGGGGGGGATGGACGGTCTTTGGGAATGGAGCAAGGGCAACGGCAGCGGAAAACATTCCGTTGGATTATTTTCGCCATAATGACACGCTTTCTGGCGCAGCCGAGCGTCGTCGACGGTAGGTCCTCGCCACGACCGCTGCGAAAGAACGCGAGTCGGACGACGCCATGCCAGGGGTAAAATTATGGAAAGATTTTTTAACACTTAAGTGAGAATTGTGAAATTACGGCTCCCTCCGAAATGCCGGGCTACGCTGGCGAGTGGGATTGAGATATAGCCGGTCGGCCAGCCAGCCAGCCAGCGAGTCAGCCAGCCAGGGTCCGTCGTGTCGTCGTGGTAATGGTGTTTGAGTTACTGACTGATGGATGTGGTGGTGGTTGTTGTTGTTCACTCCACTCATTGTACTATCTCCCTGCTCTTCCGGAGCGCCCTTAACGCCTTGCCACCGCTGAGAACTCGGATCGATAATCGTTAGGTTGGGAAAATGGGGGAGGGCCAACGGTACGAGCGAGCCGCGATCGCGGGAACCAACCCAGCGCCGTGGTCCACAGCCGTATCCATTAACAGATCGCGATCGTACCGGCAAGATTGCGGCTACCTCGATCTCGCGCTTTTGTCGATATTAATTAACCGAAAGAAGGAAACAATTTTCTTAATACCCGCCAAAAATTGCGCACCATTGTTGGGCCGAGCTGGGCAGAGCGTCGAGGGCATGCGGTGCTGGCGGTGAGATGTAGCGCGACTCGCAGGTATTGCTTTTTTCCGGCGTTTCGGCTGCGTCGTGGGATTCTCGTGACGGTGAGAATTAAGATCCATCCGTCGTCCGCTTGGAGATGATCTCACAAGACACCACACGGGCTGTTGGCGTGTCGACGCGGAGGACCACAGTACATTGACGGGATTGTATTTATTAATGCAATTTTTCGAATAAATGCCAATGATTTATGTGCCCTGCGGTTCCCACATCCATCTAAGGGTGGCGAGCGGTTCGGTTATTTGGGTAAGTGCTTGTTAAACGTTTGACACAGCCATCGCGCTAAGCAGGTACACGCAAGCGTACGACGGATAAGCAAACGACAACTTTACGACTCATCGGTCGCCGGCCCGTTGTTCCATTACTGATCGCTAAAGAAGGAAGCTCTTCTCTCTCTCTCTCTCACACACTCTCTTTGGAGGTCTTGATGCCATAAATTCAAACTCATTCCCATCCCGCTATTATCAGGATGGCAAAGAGCTGGAACTTAAAAAAAGTCGACAGCAACGAAACCGTCCCCAGTAAGATACCCTTTCAATGTCGATCGATGACATTTATACGTTGACGGTCGTTCTTCCAGATCCGTGCGCAAACCTACCGCCAGGACGGGTGGAGGACGGTGAGGTCGGCAGGGTGAAAACGGGCTGGCAATAAGAGTTCTTTTTCGACATAAAATTAGCTTAATTAGCTGGCTATGGCGAGCATCTTCAGGCCGGCACCGAGCCCCGAGTTGCCTCCTAATCCAGCGGGCAACAATTTAAGTAAATCCAACTGAAATTTGCGATCTCAAACCGAGCGTCTGAAATGGGAACGCGACACATGCTGGCCACGGGTCTCTTCGGCGCAGCAGGTTTTATTGCGCAAAGCCGGCTTGTTTTACTTATATTAAAATTTAATTAATTAACATTTTTGGACCTTGTAGCTACAGATCATTGTCTGTTGCTTTTTGGCTCTAAATCAGTAGCAAGAGCTTCGCCTGTGGCTTCTCTCTACTCCCATTCACTGACCACGTAACGTCCATTTGCTGTTTCAGCTTCCCGTTTTCCGCTTCGAATAAAAGCCCACATCATGACGATCGAAATCTTGCTTGACATTGTCGTGGCCCGCCCCGCCTTGATGTGTGCCCGTCAACGCCATTTTGGCTCTCGGTACATTCCTTCCGGGCAGCTGGGTGATGACAAGTTTAATGTGATTCTATTTCGAGCAGTGAGGCAGGCGAACGAGGCGATCAGCCGCAGATGATCGCTGGCCCCCGGGAAACGGCCTCATCTTCCCGATTGTGTCCCGGCCGGGTGACGGTATGACCTGGATAGCTCAATAGTTCGTTGAGACAGCAACAAAAAGTCCTCCTCAACGCTTCCCGCACAAAAACCGTCCACATCGAAGGAAAGTTAATGCCAGTGCCAAGGTAAGAGGGCCATCCGGACAATGAGATAGGCACAGACTCTCAGCCGAAAACGAAACATAATGCTGCCAAACCATCATCTAGGGTTGGGTGCGTGTGTGTGTGTGTGTGTGTGTGGAGAGGAAAGAAATCGAGAAAAACGGCACCACAATAAAACGGTGGGGCCGTCTCGCGAAAAGGATGGACCATGCGGTTCGAATGAACCCTTCAGGCCCGGGCTACCGTCGTATCGCCAGCGGCAGCGCGCGCGTTTATCTTTGCCATCGGCAGCTCGGACGCGAGATTGTTGTGATGTTGAGATCGCGATCGAGCTCCCTATATTGGAGGCCCCGGAGGGAGATAGTGGCAAACGGTAATGCGAAATCAGTCAAGCCGAAATGTCGGACGGGTCATTCTGGACCAGCGCCATTCCTTCATAATCCCTTCTTGCCCTTCTCGCATTGTTGTTGATTGTGCGGAGCGGGCTTCCGTGTAGGTTCTCGTTGGTTTTGATGCACTAAAAAAGGACATAAAACTCGTCCGCTCGGCACATCCCGCCCGGACCGTTCCCGTTCCCCCAAACAACCCCTCATACAGCGAGGGTTGAAGCGAGCTATTCACGAGAATGTAAAATTCGCGAACGGAAGTCGGTCGGTTTATTTGATTTTGCGGCTTACGGCAAAGAGACAACTGAACGTGCGAGAGCCCCAGGTTGTGCCCGAAACCGGAGACTGATGAACTTGCCTTAGCTTCGGGGGGTTTTTTGGATTGATTTCCCAACCTCAGCTTGCCGAAACTTTTCACCGGCACTGCAGCGCGGTTGGTAGGCGGCTTTCACTTGCGGATTCCTCTGTTCACAGCAGGATGCAATAAAATCCATCCGAGCATACGATCCTTTCGGTAGCTGTCCGTTTCGGTGCAGTTGTCGCAACTTTTGATTCTTCGCTAGATCGCTGCACCATCGCCACTGATGCGTGTGTGTCTGTGAGTGTGTTTGCATTAAAAGATGATTTTTATCGTTGAATGATTTATTTCGTCTGTGAAAGGGGCGCCAACTCCGAAATGAGCTACCGAAATGAGCGCCCTAATGAGTGTGTTGGGACGAAACCATTTCTGAAACGCCGAACGTTTTCTAGAAACGCGACAGAACATCAATCAACGCACGCACGGTTCCCAGGCTGACCGGGGATGAATGAAATAGCCCTTTGATGCCCCTTGCCCATACAGAGAACTGAGAGCTTGCCGGGATGGCGGCGGTCGCACGTTTGAACGACGGTTTTAATTGAAGTATAAACATGCGCGTTTCTAATTAACACAGCGTGCCCACTATCCGCTTTCCACGTCATAATAACCTTGGAGAACCTTCAATGCTGTCTGCGATCGAGAAAGAAGGGGTCCGAGGTGCAACAATTCCCCGTCGCTTCCGAAACAAATCTTAAAATTCAGTAGCCAAGAAGCCGACTGTCCCATGCCCGGTGTGGTGAAAGGTTGTTCAACTTTTCTTGGAGGCTAATAACTTATAGAGTGTCAAGTAATGGACCTGGGACGACTTGCCGCCTTGGTATGATCAAAGTTCGTCAATAGGTTTCTACGACCGTTTGTTACTTCGAAGCGACACAGCCAATCGTCAAAAATGCCAACCGTTGTTCCGTTGCTTTCGTCAACTTCCTCCCGCAAGAATCGGAACTGGGAAGTTAACCCAGGGGGTTGAAAAGTTGCATTGTTTAATTTTTGGGAACCTTTTTCTTGGGTGGCATATTCCGCGGTTTGAGAGAAAGTGGCGTGGAAAAGGAGAAAAACTTTGACGACATTGTTCGAATGAGAAATGGGCCAGCGGAAGTTATTTGTAAGGTGCCGGACGACGCTGTTGAAAGGCAACGACTCCGCCCTGTCAACGAACCATTCCGCGTTCAGTGAAGGGAGATGATTTGCTGGTGTTGAAATCTGTAGCTTTGAGTTATATATTTCTGATCGTTTAGAGCTGATAAGATCTCAGAGAGACAACCGAAAAAAGGGTTTCAATGAGTTAAGTGTTAAATTACAAACTATTCGACAGCTGCTCTGGAAGACCGTTTGGAAGTCTACAATCATCTCCAACAATTATCCCTTCTGTAGCAACGACAACCTTTAGCCGGCTAATACCACATCATCAAGGATCCGACATTTACGTCTATGACAATGCAGCTTTATTCTGTTGTCATCTCTATCGCGTACCACGAAGGCGCCCTGGCCTCAGTGCCTTTTAAGGTTACAACTTTGTTACACCAGTTCCCAACCGAGCGGTGCTGGTGACTTTCTCTTTCTGGACGACCGTACCGATAATTGCACGAACAGGCGCAACAGGTTCCAACACGCGCCCGTTGCAGGATAGTTCTGGCCCGGCATTAGAAAGCGAATCCACAGTCCTTGTTCGACACATTATCGTCGATCGGATAATTAACGTGTGTAAAGGTGTTAAGGCGCTGCGGTGCGGTCCGTCCAGCGTCCATTTCGATGGAAGTGGATGGAAACGGACGCACCAGAACAGAAGTGCCTGCTGTGCGATCCGGGACGCTGTCGCTGCCGAGGAGACGAGGACGAGGATTATGTTTCCTACCCTCCTCGGCTTGGAGTGCGATCGTCGAGGTATATGATAATATGAACACGAGCATGAACTCCGGGGTGCTTCGCGAAGGTTTCAAAATGGAAAGCACTTTCGCCCGCAAAAGGGATAGGAATTTCGGAACGGCGGTCGGGCGAAGAACTTTGCGCCGTGGCCGAGGCAGGCCATCATTGCGATTTGACTATTTTGGGTAAGCGTTGGTGCTTTGGAGGCGCATACGAGGCGATGCGCAAAATATGGCTATTCCGCATCCCCCAAAGAGAGCGAAAACGGTGTGTATGTCGTAATCATATTAACATAAGGCTGAATAAATCAGGAACCGTCCAGGAAAAACTAAACCCACCAACCGGACCGGTTTCTGGCCCAACGGCTGCGGTGCGGGAACGACAAATCGCCAACAGACGACAGGCGAATATTTCTTCGCCCGGTGTGTTGTCCCATCCCTTCGACCGGGACCGGGACGGCTTTGCATATGGAGCCGGTGGAGCGATTTCGCGGGAACTTTGGATAAAATCGGCCGTTTGCAACCGTGTGCAGGCAAACAGACGCAAACGACACTGCGCTGTGGTGTGCAGACCGGGAGATGAAGGTGTTCGTGGCGGTCGACGCGGGAAGTCACCGGGCAGGCGAAACGATGACAAAGTCGACTTTCTACTTGTAGATCTCGGCAACCGCACACACTTGTCCGGGGACTCGCTGGCCCCCGGAGGGCTGTGTCGCAGATTGTCAGCCAGCTAGGCCCCGTGGTGCGCCCGAAGGATCGCCGCTACTAGCAGCCGCAGCATCTTGTCGGCGATAGAAAGTGTTCATTATTTATACTTCTGCCATTGGTGCTGCCCGCTGCTCACGTGCGGCTCAAGTTTCGGTAGCCGGCAAGCTGTGGCAAGCTGGCGAATGGTGAACGCGGTGTGTTGGGTCTTCTAGGAGTTTGCAGGTAGTTAAAATTCACACGTAATTCTCTTCCCTTGATGTTCCTATTTCGAAAAATGGATTTCACTTTTTCACTTCACACTAGCGAAGGGGCGAGCGGCGACGAGGGGGGGGGGGGGTGTGAGCTAAGGCAGAGTGCATCTTAATGCAGCGCGTAAGTATGCAAATGAGGTATTTGATGATGTTCGAGGCATCGATCGTGCTATGTTTAATTTAGATAAATATGTCCACCGAAGCTGGCAACTCGAGCAGGGACCGTGTTGCAAACGAAATGCAACGTGATGGCATATTTTAATTATGCACTTCTGCCCGCGTTGCAGGATATGCACCTAGCAATGTATCAGGCGATGCATTAGGCGACATTCATGACTGACAAACTTACGCAATTTCGATGTAGCTGGTAATAAACGATTATCGGTTCCGATTTCGCAGTCACATACCGGGAGAGATTGGATAGAAACGAGATATATGCAGCCATATTAGAGATGCGTGACGATATGCAGACACACACACACACACACACACACACACACAAAAGCGATAGAAATGATATAATTGTGGAAACAGTTACTCATTCGGTTTGCAGACACGCCAAGTGGGCAACATGTGTGTGTTTGGGAAAACATTATTTTGTAGAGGAATGTGATCGAGGAACCGAAGTGGCACGGTTTGTCGTGACTCCCGAAAGCCTCATAATTATACCGGCTCTATGCAAGTCTGAAACGAACGAGTGTGAATGAATTGAAATTCAAAATTCATAAGGAATGTTTGGCCTCTGTCTTGAACCGCAACGAAAACAGCCTCTTCTCAAACGGGCGTCGGTGACTGACTACGTGCCGTGGCTGTCTTAACATACGACACGGATGATTTGGAGTAAATTATTATTTTCAAAGGCCACTTTGGCCACTGCTCGTTGGCTACTCGTTGTTCATCGGATTTGTTCCCTGAGCGCCGGAGATAGGGCAGAGTTTTGGGGCTAGAAAATTCATTTCTCACGCCTCACACCGACGAAACACCGTTCGAGCACCGTTGAACGGCTTCGCCCGGTACGCCTTCACACGAGCTTCTTTCACTTGTCTAGCATGGATTCGTTAAAGCAACTGGCCGAGTAAAGCTGCCCGCTGCTGGTGGAAGATATGCGGAAAAAATGTCTCTCATGAAACTCCGAACCCGTGCCCAAATTTGCTTCAATACTTCCGAACTAGTAAAGTAGGTGAATTGCGCAGCGCAGACACGCGGCGTGTACACGGTGAAGAGGCGTGCAATTTTCGTTTCAAATCGTCTCGACAACGAAAACGAAGAAAAAAACGCGTCGTTAGTTCGCCACACCGCGTCCAGACCGCGGCGATCTAGGATCGGTTTTTGCGTGCAGTTTCAATTTTTTCCCTCCCGAAAGGTCCGATCTCCTATGGTCTGGTTCTGCGCTGGATCGTGCGGTTCTCGCGTCAGCCGGCGATGGTGGTGATGCTGGCGATTCGATGATTTATTACTCCTGGTACACAGCCACATGCTCCCACTTCTCCTTCCGGCCTCCTTCGCCCTTCAATCATTTTCAATACTGGATTGGAAATTACCCTTCCGTCCTGGGGTCGGCCATTTACAGTTATTACCAACACGTTTGACGTGGCGCGGCCAAAACGTTGGCGCAAATTAAACAGAAATTATCCCTCGCACCCGGCTCGCACCGTACCCCGCTCGACTCTCTGCCGGTTGGCCAGGCCCGAAGGGCGATCGATAGCGGATGAATTTGATAGACAACACCGACGCAAAAACCAAACAACACACAACGCCGGGAATCAAGCACGAGCCGGACAGTGGCGTGGCGCCCTTCTATAGAGGAGATCGAAATCTGTTGCCTTTTCGCGACAGCGATCCCAATCTCACTCTGGGAGTGCCTGGTGAGTGTGTGTGTGTGTGTGTGTTTGGCCAGCATGCAGCTGAGAGTGGGGCGATCTGGTATCAAGCGATGTTGATTTAGTTGAAACAATTTGGTCCATAAAACGTTGCTATTGACGTCAGCAGCCGAACGATAAAACAGAGAGCACAGAGGGTGATGTTGATGATTGGATGGATAAACTATTTGCCGAATTTTGGCCCAGGTTTCCCATGGTATGGACAGTAATTGTAGTGTAGAAAATGGTAGAAAAGAAGGTCATGTGACAAATTCAGAGGCTTTGATACTTTTTAAGAGGTATTTTCGTAGAGTGATTTTAGGTAAGAGTCTCGGGCAAGAGTCACTGAAACGAACCGTTCCCGAACTAGGGAACATTTACGGGAAACCAAGGGAATGATAGGTGACCCCGACCGAACGACTGAAGCGTGAGTCGACTGTCTTTGGGGTTGGAATTCAGTTACTTAGGTTTTAATTTTCCCTTCCATTTCGTCCTGGTTGCCCGATGCGCCGTTCTTCTCCATCGTTCAGCCAGGTGATTACTAGGTTTACGAAGGCGCACACACATACACAGACCTGGCACACCATACAGGTCTGCGCAACAAAAGGGCCAGGGATGGAACGTGAAAAGCGCGCCGGGTCGAATGGAACTCGAACCCGGCACATTGTTCGGCAGGATGATGGCAATGAGTCAGGCCGGTGAAGGCATATACGGTAGACATTGTGGGATAGAGAGAGAAAGAAAACAACTCGAAAATACATTCGGATCGCTGAATCGCTGAAGCTCCCTTGCTTCCCCGAGCGGGAAACGTGATCCAGACTTGGTAAAGAGCAAAGAAAGCACACGAAAGACTTAGATTCAACCGACGGCGACGAACTTGAACTTGCCATGCAAACTGGCGCAGCCATTTGATCTGTCAAGGCAAGCCGTTCAGTTCGGCGCTGTTTTAGTCCAGTGTTGTGGAAGCTTTGTTGCTTGTGGACGTTGCTTCTTGGCGACGAATTGTGACATAAAATCAATTGTCGCTCATAACAAGACACAACGTTTTTCCCGCTTCGGACACCCCTTGTTCGTCATTAAGATGTGTGTTTCGATTGATGATCGATTGAAGGGAGCTGATGCGCCCCTGCGCTTCTTAACCCTGTAATCACTACTCCAAAGGGCAATAGATAGCGCAAACATGTAAATGCGGCACGGTACACAACGGACACGCGGAGTGGCCAGAGATCAGATAATGGTTTAAAATGAGAGTGAGGATGTGTATTAAAATTACATGTTTTTTGTTGTTGTTTTGCTCCTTTGTTTTTGGGGCCGTTGCTTCGTCCATCGCCACTTTGCTTCGGTTCCCGGTTCACGTGGTGGTGATTTCATTCTAAAACCCACCAGCAGCACCAGCCCGAGCGCGTATGCCTGCAGGGTTTCGGAGTCGCCAGTGGGACAGAGAAAATGAGAAACGGAACTAGGGTAGGAGCGAACCTTAATGGAGAAATATCATTCCGCGCGAAGTAACATATCAGGCATGCCTGAGAACACGCACCACAAAGGACCAAACGGGATGAGCAGCATAATGCGTAGCCGGAGCCCGAAACCCGAGGCAAACTACCGTGTAGGCCTGCGGGCTAAAATTCGCAGGCGCAGAGAACGGAGCAGCGAAAATGGCACAGCGCTTGGTCGATCGTCATCGATCGACGTTCGATGCTGAATTCGTTCACTGTGTGCTCCTTGATGAGCTGACCAACAGGAACAGCAACAACAAAAACGCGAATCCACTGTTGATAGCGGACTCCAAGCTGAGCGGGAGAAAAAAGGAGAAAAACCTCGGCACACACAGTCGCGTATCCTCGTGGAGCTGTCAGAGCAGCCGTACGCAACGTGCGAGTACACAGTAGGCCGGTCCTCTGTTGATACTTGGGCCGATATCTTTCATCTCGCTCGCCGCGGAGTTTGAGGATAAACGGGCAACAGCGGGAGCAAAACCGTGGCGTATCAAAGCAGAATTTGATGATTACTTGACGATTGTCAAATTATACACATGCGGAAATCATACGCAAGATTTCGATCGCTATCGCCATCGCTTTTCTTCGCCCTGTACGTTGCTGCTACCGACTGTCCGAGGGCTATTTCTCCCCGACGGGGTCTCCTCCTTCCCCTTCCTCCCTTCCTTGCTTCATCCTTTCCTACTTCTCACCTTTGTGATCATGTTCGATCGTATCGGATCGGTTTTCTCCTCGGGTGAATTATAAACAGAGCTTTAATGAGTCATTTCGATTTCGATAGCAGAAGCCGATATGCTGCTGCTTTATTGTAATTATTTTTATTGGTTACTTTGCCCTGCTCGCTCGTGTACGTACGTGTGTGTGTGTGTGTGAGCGTGTGTGTCTGTGCGCATGCTGATGTGCGTCTGTGTACGCGTGCGCCGTCGTGTGTTGCTGGTTGCGCGAGTCCGTGGCGAATGGTGCAGTCGTCGCTGGAAGCTATTTTAATTTTTCTCCTCGATCTCTTCCCGATCGACACGACAAAAAGCATTACGTGAGCGAGCGTATTGCATTACGCAATCGATTACACTACCGTAATCTCACCGCTTCGGGGGCCGGAATCGTTCGCGGGCGGAAGTTCGGCTAGGGACGATTAAAATTATCACGTACTTAAAAGGACGAACGGCTTTAATCCGCGCCGGGAGCTACTTTCCCAAACTTGCAGCAAGGGGGTTGCCGCATTGTTAGCCGCCAGGAATGTGCGGCATTCGAGTGGAAAATTTACTCGGAACAATTTCAAAAATGCTTCCTCGAAATGAGCAACGTCTTTGTTTTTGCTTCGCACAGCCCTCCCCATTCCATCGCTGATCGACTTTTGCATGGGACATGTTTCTGAAATTGGTCAAAAATACATTTCGGTGTTGTTTTATCCCGTCTGGCTGGGTTGGTTTAATGGGCTTTGGGGTATGGTTTTATTAGCTTCCTTCATTCCCCCGTTGAGCCGCTGAGCGGTGGATTCAAGTTTTGGGATTCGTTTTCGTGACATTTGGTTCACAGGCTACCCACAGGTCCATAATTACACCGCCACGATGTCGGAGAATCGCGCTCGCCAATGCGCACTATTCGCACTACATGGCTTTAAATTCTTCGCCAACCTCAAGCGAAAGAATCACACAAAGCAAAGCACGCGCATTCAACTCGCCTAATTTACGCTGAGGATCGCAACAGTAATATTTTCCAAACACTTTATGCAAGGTAGCAGCGCGGTTTCCAGTGTTCTAGCGCGTACGGATTTCAATTTGAATGTAGCTGCCCGGTTCGCCAAATTGCGTTTGAAATTGCGACATTTCTCCGTTCGCAATTCGAGTGCGGCAAAAATGTGCCACAAAATGGTGATCCGACGCGACAGAAATAAGAGTTGTGGCTTTAATGCCAAAAAATGGCGCACAACAACCGACGGGCCGTCGATCGAAATGAAATGCGAAACAAACCAAACAAAACCCAGAACAAACAGACACAAAAAATTACACCCGAGACCAGCGAGTCGGTGGAAAGGTGGGACCCGAAATTCCGAGTCCCGCTTGAGATCAGCGCCCGGCATACGTGTGGTGAGCGAATGTTTCAGGATAAACGCCTGCAGATCGTCGGTGCCATGGACGACTGTCCCGTGATGGGACAGATCGGCATCGAAATCGTTCAGTCCGGTTGACATCTCGCGAATGTAGCATAATAAGCAAAATTATCAAAAGGAAATGTACGGTGGTGCAGAGTGCCCAAGGAGAAGACAGCCAGGGCGGAGGGCTGGGAAGGAACACGATACGACCTATCGTGACTGTGCAGTGTGCTGTACACGCCGTATGCAGCTCATTGCATTGCGAAGGAAAAAATGTGGCATCCAAATTCGCCGAGAAACCGAGAACTGGTGGAGAAGAACCGAACCGGAAACAAGCAGAGTTCTGCAGCGACCGACCAACCGACCGACCGCACCGAGTTGACATAAGCCAAACTGAGGTAGGACGAATAAAAACTTGAAACAGAAATAAATATATATGTATGTATACGTACAGAGGCATATAGGTGAAGCAGAATGTAAACTTTTGAAATCTATCTTCAACGTCAATCGTAAATCGAGCGAACGTACGAGTCAGTCAAGGGCGTGCAAAACCGTCGACGCTATAAAAAAGAGGCCCATCAATATTGCGATCGTATTGGAAAACTTCAACTGCAAAACATTATAAATACTAAATAAATAAATGGCGATCGGTGCATAACCGTGTGCTACAAAAAGGGCCTGAGCAAATGCGCGACAGTAGAACCGTGGTTTAGGAAGCTTTTTGGGTAGAAGGCGGGCTGTTCGAGGGCTAATCAAAGCAACGCGATCGATTACGGTGGGCGAGTGAAGGATTTGGACAAGAGGAGAAGTTACCTTAGTATCCTAAACATTGTACTTTCACCTTGATAATTCACCAACTTATCGAACTTAACGTATCAAGACTATCTTTAGAGGACAGACTCTTCTGTCAAACGATGGGAGCTCAATTCCCGTATGTTAATGGCGGTTGAATCACGTGCACAAGATGCATCAAGAAGCGAGATTACAACATGGCGGTGCCGGTTGCCAAAAGTTCGTTATGTCCCAGGCAACTGTTGATCGAGTGATTACATTTTCGTCTTCACGTCGTCATCATACAACAGCAGCCACCACTGCTACTGCTGCTTACGTGCCAGAAGAGCATCTTTTGATCAACGGCCATGGACGTTCGACATTGTCTTCGTCAGCGGCTTAGTAAATCGTAAGATCCGAGCCTCCTGATACGTATGGAAATGTTTGGCATCCTGACGAAATGCAGTTTCAATTGAAATCTGCTCACTATCCCGCCACAGCATCCGGCTAGCCTCGGGACATGCAAATGCGAAATATCCTTTCGAATGTCCTCTATTAGCTGGCAGCAGTTGCGGGCGCGGGCTCGAAACAAAAGCAAAACAAATCAAAGTAGAAAATATCGTCGGTCAACTGAAACGTGGCGGCAAAGCGGAGCCCAAAGCTGCACATAAACAGCGCTCCGGACAAGCAAAACATTTGCGTAATTCGTACGGATTTTCGAAGGTCCGCCGAAATCGTTGAGGGCGGGTGTAAAAACGAAAGGATCCTTCGGTAGAATCCTGCCGTTCGGCCCAGCCTTGCCAGTCAGATCTTTTCGATTGTTTGTCAATTGACTGGCAACGGAAGCGCAGAACGAGCTGGCAAGAATTGAAGCAACGATCGGCCTGATTCTTCCTGCGACCGGCAAAATACCAATCAATTTCGCAAAACTGTGCTCACACACATCCTCGGATGGTCCCTGCCGGCGACGACCGACCAACCGAGCTCGATTTCTGTTGTGTTGACAGGCCCAAATATTCGGCGATGCGCTGCGGCGAATGAAACCTTGCGCCCGTTCCACGATCTTCCCATGGATGTATTCAAATTTTTGCTGCTCGTGATAGGTTTCGCTAACCAAAAGTAAATAAATTATCGTCACCGTCACCGCGGCGGACAGTGCACCGGGTTGAGGACCCGACGTACGTCGTCATATCTCCTCCGCTCTGCTGCCGTTTTCCCGAAGGTCCTTTCGGGAGGACGGGCACGGAAACGGGAGACTCGCTGTGCAAAGGGTTTTTGAATGGAGTTCTTGAATCGTACCGCCCCGTAAGCGTTTTCGGGGTTTGCATTGTCCGCCAGCTTGACGAGCGTGTGATTTGATCGGTTTGCGCTGGCGAAAACCCCGGGCCCTGGAGTCTGCCCTGGAGCCCATTATCTACCACGTCTAATCTCTTCAGGGTTCTCCGTTTCGAGGCGGCCGAAAAACAGTGGAGCTGAGGTTGGTAAAAAACGCACACACACACATACACACAGAATCCGGTGGCTGTTCTTTTGTCCATCCCGACAAATCCCATTCTTCTGCGCTGGCTCGGGCTGGCCTCGTCGTGTGCGCGCGTGCAGTTTCGTGAATTCATTTTCGAATTGCAATTTACGTTTAATTGGACTCCTGGGCTCACGGACGAAGCGTAGCAGCCCTGCCTCAAACGATCCTCGTTGGTGATCCAACCCCTTGTGTTTCCAGGAAACTCGATCACCAGCTAACGAAGGGTCTTTTGGCAGGCTGGTTGGTTGTTTTTTTTCCTTGAAAAGGATTTTTTTATCTCCCCCCTCCACTTTTTCGAAGGCAAATTTTCCCTGGGAAATTGCAAACTTTGTGGTAAATGGTGATGGTAAAAATACGATAATGAACAACACAGCCGGCCGAGCCTGGGCTCCTTTCAGTGCCGCCGTGTCGGTGTCGTTCGGTTGCTTCTTTGCATGTCAAAGTCACTCAAGAGACGAAATACTCCAAAACGACGAACCCTGGGTATGTTGATGCCGAAAATAAGAGCGACCGCTGCTAACAATGTGTCCTTTTTCCCGAGACACTTTCAAAAATATCACTGCCTTTCTTTGCAGTTGCAATGCTCGGACTTGCACTCGACGTCTTCCATGGACGCAACAAAGTTTGGTGGAATAATTCACACTCATGTCGTTGAAAAAAAAGGGTGGCTGAAAAGCGCTTTCAATAGATGTACAATCGAGCCCGGGGATTAATGCAATTCAATCAAAGTTTGTCGAACTGCGCCACACTGTATCTCCGTAGTATCTCTCCACTCGGATTGCAGAACAGCAACGTATCGATTTCCTTGTTTGACCACCGGCTATCGTACCCGAAAGCCATTGCAGAGGTCGGCTGCGAGTGATTAACAGCGAGACGCACGTCTTCCGAAGGTCTTCCATACACGCCACGGCAGGGTTTCGTGTTGGGTGACCACAAATTGTTGGCCCCGGCAGACTGACCGACGGACCGATCGATCGATCGATCGATCGATCGACCGTCAACAGGCTTCAAATCCCGAAGATGATGGATAAATGATTATAAATTTATCTCTCGGATATATCGACTTATGGCCGGCGTTTGTTGGCCGTGCCTTAGAGCTCGTGCTTTGCGACGGCCGTTCGATGCACCGATCGATCGATTCTAGGACTCTGTGGGTGCGTGTGTGCGATGTGGTCTGCAACGCATCCCGCTGACAGTTTCAATGTCATCCTCAAAACCGGACTTGGGCCAATGTCGGAGGATCGCTCTTTTCGCTTTTCACCTTACGCCATCGCTCCCCGTGTACGAGCGATCGTCGGCATGTCAACTATTTTATCAACAGCGTCCTGCACAACAGATTGACATCGTTGTCGCCTTCATCGATCACCGCCAGTAGGATTCGCGGGCCCGGGGCTGTTGTGTCACTTAAAAGGCCACATTTGTAGCTTTGATTCGACCCGAAGTGTACCGTGCTGGGTGATGCCGGGTCGTCTGAGTCATTGAAGGTTTTCTCTTGGTGCTATTCTGAGATCTGCACTGAATCTACATCTCCGTTTTTTGTGCCTCACTATCAAAGACTTCAAAAGGCAGTTTCCTATCCTTCCACACCCGTACCATGGACGAACTCTGGATGTGCATGGATACGGTGTCTCGGTCGCCTATCACTCGATTGTAATCAGGTCTGCGCATTGAAACGGTCGGAGCGATCGACAAACTGGGCGAACAAGAACTCGGCACCCAATGGGATCAGTCGAACAACGCTTCGCCCAACGCTTCGTGGCTCGGTGCAGCGAGGAGCGATCAGGGCAGGACTTGGGGGTTACGCTCAATTAAAATCCCACCCAGCCCAGTCGCCGTCGTCGTCATCTTAGGTTGTCGTCAGCATCATAGTCGTCGCCCCATCGACCCTCTCCCGGACGCCGACCAACTCGGCGGTGTGTGCAAGCTTGTTTCTTTTCCTTTTTTCGTTCGCGCTTACTCCTTTTGCTCGATGCCCCCTGCCGAGCAAGGGCCGGACCGAGGGCGACGGGGTGAGAGAGCGAAGATCAAAATCGGATCGGCCTTAAGAACGCTCGGCCCGAGACGCTGTTAGCCCATGGGAACGACAACAATGTCGTTGAAATGTACCGATACCAAAATATGTCATCGAGAGCTGTCATTCAGACGCAAATCGGGAGTACGGCAACATGGACCACGGTGCGTGGAATAATAAATGAAATGCTATCGCTCCGGAGCGTCTCACCTGCATGTGCAGGTATTCGAGATCACTTCATAATTCGTCCTGCTCTACGCTCATCGCCCGTCTTGCCATATTGGGTGCTATGGGCGATGTTCAGCGGCCGGTGAGGGTGAACTTGTTTCTGGTTTTGTTGCGTTGTGCGCGCTCACGATCAAAGATACGAGCACTGGTCACCGTGCTGGAGGTATAATTGAATCATAATCTGTAAATTTACTCTGCCAAGATTATATGTATAGTTTCCAAAAACTACACGCACGTTGTTTAAACCACTTCACGAGCAGGTTAATCGTGGCGAATATAAGAGAGCCAGCTAGACCTGAATGACGTGTAAACTGGTTGCCTGCTTTGGTTCGAAGCCGTGTTAGAGGCTTCAAGCTAGCGAGATCAGCCCATTTCTGTGACACAACTTTTGGAATTGATCTGTGGTGCCGAGGCGAGGCTGCTAGTCATCAGGTACATTCCACCTTCTTCCAGAGGATCATGGTCTGACTTAGCTGCGGCTCGTGCCAAATAAACCCATTCGTTCTGGGTGTACAGCGCCGCACTACAAGGATGCATCGGGGAGCACCAGCAAGCAAGTAGGGACAACCCTCCACAGGGAAGAAGCGGCGAGAGAAGACGGAGGACAGCAAAGTACATCGCACAATGTGCCGCCATGGGCGAGAACGCGGTACAAACGCAACAAGGTACAGCGTTTAGCGTGAAGTTGCTGGAACTGGGGATCCAGCATACGGCGGAGGCCACGGAACACGAACCTCCAAACACGACACGAAAACGGACGATGGTGATCGATGGCCTGAATCCGTTGAACCGGGGGCGTCTACACATTCGCCCATATCGTAACCTCGAACGAATGATGTCTTTCGTTCGTCTCGGCGCAAGCGACAAACCGCTAGAAGTGCCGAGCACCACGTGGGCTACAAAGTAGAATGCCGTGGGGAAGAATTTTCCACCGGCGAGAGGCTCGTTAACAAGGCCAGCAAATAGAATTGTACGCTGCGTAGGTGTCACATGCCTGCTTCTTTTGCTTCCTTCTCCTTCTTCCTTCAACACTATCTATTGCATAGTGCATTGTCATTAGAAGCGAATGAACCTCTCACCTATTGGGTTCTCTTTCTCTCTCTCTCTCTCTATCTCTGTTCGTCCTGCAGAATCCTGACCATCAAAAAAGCGTCAGATGCGCTTCTTCATACACTAACAGGGCAACTAAATTGCTGTGAGGTCCTCCTGCGTTCCGTTTTCACGCCTGCATCGGGACGTGGTCAGCGGATCAACGCGAGCGCGAGCGAACGAGCGCGCGTGTGTGTGTGTTTTGGCTGGTGATTGGTGGCCAATTTTCACCTTTCAAATCGAGGCAACGAATAAGGTATGATAATCGCAACCGGCCACCGAGTGCCGGAGTGAAGCAAACAAAAGCGAAAAACGTTGGACGATGCCGTTGGTCGGCGGCAGGGGGCCCGCTCCATGTCTTCCAAATGTCACCATATTCCTGTCTCCCGCCAGCAGCATGCCAGCAGTCGCCCGGAAATGTATACATATACGCGTATGTGTCCTGCACACGTTTCGCAACCTCCCGAGGTCTCGTCCGCCTCTGCTGGAAATCTTTCGTCGCCGTGCGACACAGTTTGCCGGTTGACGAAAAGGAAAAGTCAAGCATCATTAGCCCGAACAGTTTTACTGCCAATCATCGGGGGCTCTCAAGTGTATGTATTTTCCATATATATATATATGTATTTTTTTGTTTTGTTTTGGGAGGGCCCGTGAGTTCCATTTGTTCTTGCGTTTTCTGTTCCGTGCTACCGCGCACTACCAAGCCACGCCACACCACGCCACGCCACGGTGTCCGAATCCTATGGGACAGCCTTTTTTGAGGTTTTGTCGAAAACAAACGAAAGATCGCGCAGCTCCGCGCCTTCTCGCGTCCGTGCCTCTTCGGATAGGACGCAGTAGCATCAATCGTAAGCGGGCCGAGGCTCGCCGGATGAAACGACGAAATAAACGAGAAATCAGAATCAGAAAAGCAAGTCCACGGACAAAAAGATGCACAAGAACAAAACAAACGGAAAAACTGTGCACCGAATGAGAACACACAGGACTAAATAAATCGGTCCACCGATCTTCGCGAAACGGACTCCTTGATCCCGGGCTTCACCTCTACCGGGCTCGCTTCCTTCCACTGGACGCTCGATCGTTCTCGAGGCTCCGGAAAGGGTTTTTGGTGACATTTGGCGTGGTCACAAGTAGAGGAAAGCAACGGAAAAAAATGAATCGGTTGAGCCTCGGGCTCGGGTCGGTGGTCGGAAGGTGTGACTGAGTAGCGAACGTATGCGGCCGCGTGATGGTATGTGCAGGAGCAAAAATTTCTCATCTTATCCTTCCTTCGCCCACCTTTGCTTCCTTCCACCCGAAAGATGCTTCGCTCGGTCGGCAGATTAACTGTGGCTGGGTGTTTTCCCATGTCACGTGTGCTCTCGTTGTGACTGTTGTTGTCAGTTTATCCGTTTGCTGTTAATTTGAACAAGCACATTTATCCTGAGAGGCTCAATATCGTTAGCTGAGATCCTTGGTGTGTAATGGAATGGATACGAAGGGCTTTTGAAATAAAACCATTTTCTATTACGCATTGTCACACCTTTACCAAGATCAATAATCGAGATGAACTGTCTCCCGCGAGCTATCAAGTAGCCTTCAGCGCTCAGAATACTCAGCCAATGGCCAGCACCCCGACGGCACAGAAAAGTTTCGTCCTCCCGTCGTGGTCGTCGTCTCGTCGATGCCCTTTTCGCCGAAAGGCAGCCGTAGTCCGACGTCTTGCGCTGCACTGTGTGTATCGACAGCAAACGGAACGAAGCGGTGGCAAGGAAACAAAACGAAAAAATGTGAACAACAATTCAAAAGCCCACAGAAGAATGAAGGCAAAAACACGCATCTCGTTGCAGGCGGGCAAGGTGCTCGCGCTGGTGCCCGGGAATGGAGTGAAGGGTCCCAAGCGAGCAAAGCGAGAAAACACGAGAGCAAAAACGGCCCCGGCACGGCAGCGAACGAGCTCGGGATCGGAAGAATTGGGAGGCAGAGCGTAAAACGCTGCTGAACGAAATAACGTGCTACACGTTTGCTCGGGGTTTTGTTATAAAAGGCAATTTTTCCTGTATCGGGGGTTCCGGAATCCTCCGGTATGTGAGGTGGCACATCGCATCACATCGCGGGATAGATGGCCTCCTCGGTCCCACCGTTCGCCAGTCTTCTCGCCAGTCTCCACGTCCTTCGCCACGATGGTGTACATGCCAACGCGAGCCCGTGCCCGCCGTAAGGGAGACAGAGCAAGCGCTACACACGGTGGACCATTAAAACGCTCCACAGCTCCACACACAGAGAAACCCAGGTCCCGCAGGTCTCGCGGATTGGGACACGGTGGCTGAGGTCAATCCTTTCCTCGTTTGATGGTGTTTGTATCCGAGCTGCGCATTGGTACATCAGCAATCCCGGGGCTGGAGAGCTGGGCCGGGCAGGTGGGCAACAGTAGTGGAATGGAATGATGGGCGCAGATGGGAGTAGTGGGGTGGGGCGTCAGCTGGACCGGAGGAAGCAGGGACGATGCCAATCTCGCCGGTGGCCACGAGAGTAGAATTTTTCCTGGTGCCGAACCGTGTAAACCAAGTGTGAAGGGAATGTTCCGAGAGCAAACTGCGCGAACGCATAACTGCGCTTTTTGGAGGGATGGAAAAAACGAGTTTCTCTCTTCCCAAGTGCGATCTTTCGGCTGGCTAGAAACCCTCTTTCACCACGCTCACCTACACAGGCGCGCGCGAGCATGTGTTGGTGCACGCGAGCGGAGCCTGCTCAGGGTTTCGTGGTGGTTGTGCACATCCCCCCACCGATCGGAAGGGGGATGGTGTTGTACTTCCTTCACAAACACATGGAAAGCGCTGTGGAGATGTCGCTTTCTCTCCTCGATCGCTCGCAGCATTAACGCATTTACATTCTGTCCGTTGCTATCCCTCATCTAGCTCAAACATACACCGTCTGCAAGCTTAGGCTTCAAATTGAGATGGACCGAGAGCAAGAATGAGAGCTAGAGAGAGAGAGAGAGAGAGAGAGAGAGAGAGAGAGAGAGAGACAAGGCCCTATTTTGGCGTCTTCTTTTTCCAAGACGTCAGTGTTGTTCTTCAAATAGCTTGGCAGGAAAAACTGTGCGATCTAGCGGTGCCAGTAGATCGGAATTTCAAAGTTCAGTGGGTTGGTCAGGAGACTCGTGCCCCCTCGGATCAATCAATTACTTCATCGCAGAGTAAATTGCTCCGCAAAGGCAGTATTTTTATTCCCAAACTGTATGCTCAAGCGAATCGCTTGCAGTGAAGATCCGAAGCATTCCGGAGGAAGATTGAGCTGATCGCATGTTAATTTTATCGCACGATAGTGCGCAATGAGCCATCAAATTTGCACGATAAGAACCAATTCATCAAAATCGATCGACGCACTCGGGCGGGTTCGGCGTAACCATGGTGCATGAAGCAAGAAGATCTAAATGTTGCCCCGAAGCTAGCCAGTCGACCAGGACAGCCAGGGCATCGGACCATCTCGTCCAGAGGGGCAGAAACATGATGACGATCGCGTTCCTGGACGGAACGAGTGGAACGAGCAAAACAATCTGCAGAAACCCACAGCCTTGGGGAGAACGAGCAGCAAACCGGGCTCGACACAACAACCAGTAGCTCCGGTCCTGCCATCGGGCACCATCAGCCAGCCAGTCATTATCGTCGTGTCTGTGATGTGTTTTTGTCTGTACGCATGTAGGTGTGGACTCAAACGGGGGACCACAACGAGACAGCCTGTATGCACGTGGTTCGAATGTTCGACCGGTGGCTCACACATGGTGGCTCACCACTTGTGCCGACAGACAGCGCCTGCAACAACTGCTCTCAGCATCCTACAGTAACACCTACCTTGAGAATACAGCGTCCTTTGGATTCGTTTTCGGCAACGGACACGTTGTAGAAGCTCTGGTCGAAGATTGGCTCGTTGTCGTTGACGTCGTGTATCGTGACGAGCACGGTACCGGTGGAGGAGAGTGGCGGCCGGCCGTTGTCCTGAGCCATCACAATCAGCTGCGGAACCGGGTCGGTTTCGCAGTCAATGTGCGCCCTTGTCGTGATCAGGCCGGAGTGGCTGTCGATCTGAAACCAGTGCGAGTGCGTGTCGGGGGTGTCCAGCAGCGAGTAGACAATGGCCGAATTGTTGCCCTCGTCCCGATCGACAGCCGTTACCTGGATGACGGAAGTGCCCGGGTCGGCCACCTCCATCACGTTGGCATGATACACGTCCTTCTCGAACTCGGGCGCATTGTCGTTGATGTCGGTGACGGTCAGGAAGATGTCCTTGGCAGCATGCAGCGGCGGATTGCCGGTGTCCGTCGCGATGACGCTCAGCGTGTAGTTGGGCTTGATCTCACGGTCCAGCGGCAGCGAAACAATCACGAGATAGATGATGTTGTCGCGCGTCGTCAGCCCAAAGTGTCCCTCCCCACCGGACAGCGTCACATTGACGTTGGAGTACTCGGTGCGCGAGTCCGGATCGTTGACGGAGATGCGGGCAACAAACTCGCCGGGTTGCGCCGACTCCGATATCTTCGGCGTGGCGTCATCGCTCAGAAAGATGACGTTGATGATGGGTTGATTGTCGTTCACGTCCGTCACCCGTATCGATACGAATGCCGTCGTCTCGAGGGGTTGCATGCCCCGATCCTTGGCCACCACGACCAGCTCGTGCAGCTCGCGCGTCTCAAAGTCGAGCGGTTTGTTGACGGAGATCAGTCCGGTGCCGGGATCGATGCGAAACATTTGCTCCTTATCGCTCTGCCGCCTGTTGATGGCGTACTCGACCTGACCGTTCTCGCCCGCGTCCTGATCGGTGGCGTACACCTGCAGCACCGTCGTGCCGAGCGTGGCGTTCTCTGGCACGGTGGCGAAGTACCGACTCTGGTTGAAAATCGGTTGATTGTCGTTCACGTCCTGGATGGTGATGTTGACCGTCATCTGACCGCGCAGCGGTGGACTGCCACCGTCCAGGGCTTCCACCACCAGACTGTAGGCCGGCGTCGTTTCCCGGTCCAGGAAGCCGTTGATCTGCAGGTCGAGATAGAGCACTCCGTCCCGTTCCCGGTGGGAAGATAATCGGAACGCGTTGTTTACGTTTCCTGACACGATGCTGTAACGCTGCGTATTGTAGCGCCCGAGGTCAGCGTCCCGCGCTGGGTTGAGCGTGCGCTTCACATCTCTGGGAGTGTTCTCCGGGAACTCGATGCTCATGATCGGCGTTGGGAAGGTGGGTGCGTTATCATTCTCGTCCAGAACTCGCACCACCACGCGAACATTCTCGCCACTCAGCGGAATCGCCACGAGCGAGTAGGACGACCGGTTTTCCCGATCCAGCGCTACCTTCGTCCGGATCTCACCCGTCGTGTGGTCGATGGCCAGGTCCGTGTCGACCGCACTGCCCGGTACCGGCACGATCAAGTACGGTGGCCCACTGTCGCCGCTGTCGTCGTGCACAAACTCGCCTATGAACCCGATCTGATGCCCAATCGGCACACCCTCCGACACTTCCAGTTCTCGCACATGTTCGGCCGTGGCCAGCCGTATGAAGCTGCCCGGCCCTCCTCCTCCACCACTGTCCCCACTGAAGGCACATATCATCAGTAATAGCCACAGCAAGGACATCTTTCTGTGTCGATTACTGCAGCTACTGTAGCCGTGCCTACTGTTGCATTCCGCCATGCCTTGGCCGAATGGATGTTGTGTATGTGTGTTGTTTGCGTGTGTCAGTGTGTTTGTGAGTGTGCGTGTGTTTGTATGCACTGCACTGTACAGGTTTGTTTCACTGTTGGGTTCAGCAAGAGGCGGTGGGTTACCGCACCTCCGCAGCTCTACTGTCCCTGCGGAGTCCTGCTGCAGGTGCAGCTCCTGCACCTGTCACCTGTCGGTAGTCTTGGGAGGTGTGATATTTCACGAAGAAAATCATCACCGAAGCTCCTGTTGCACGCAGTCACTACGGTACACTGTACTACGACCACCCCGCTGGTCCATTGTCCGGGACGGATGCCACTCTCTATCTGTGGAATAGAACGAGAAGAAAAGGGTCAGTTAAGTTGAGGTATCTCGGAGCTCTGAATATCATAAATGAAAGTCATAGGTCACTGCGATTAAATTGTTCGACCGAATCGTTGAACACAAGGCAGGCTCATTGCTCCGAAGTGCTTCTGCAACCTTGGCAGTCGAGGAAATCCCTCGAACGACCGCCACACGCCACACGGTAAATTATTAGAGTTTCCTATCCTCGGGTTTGATGAACGCAACCCATCTGCCCAGCAACTGTCGCTGGTTCTCATCGGTGTTGCAATCTGCGGCCACTGCTGCGATGAATAAATTTCGTCTCATTATAGTGAAATGGGCGAACATCGCAAAACCGCGCGGTTTTGCTCTCGGTCTAATCACGATCGTTTCACAACAAGATACGACCAGTTTTAAAGGGGTCAAAACAGCCAACAACCCGATGGAGCTGCCCCGGACATGGCCGTACCGTAAAACACTGGCCTGGGTTTTGTGCGATGCGATCGTGATATAGCGCTTCATAGAGAAGGAGCAAACGAAGATAAAAATGGGGAAAGTAATAAGAAAGCCCCGACGAAGCAGCAGAATAACCGCAAGAAGAATGGGTCCATCTTCTGGGCCGAAATGCCAAATGCGAGACTAGTTCTCAACTCGTGCCGGACGCACTGCTCCTCGGGCTCGGAAAGATATGGGCAGCTATTCGAAATCATTTTGCACCACATTACTAACTCTATTCCCCCTGCGGGGGCCGCTAATCGTGAGATCGTTTCCACAGCTTCGAAACAAAAACCCGAGACCTTCTAGCACCACTCCGAGGTCTTGCTTTTCCCTCCCTGTGAATGTGTGTTTTCGTTCTCGAGACCGTAGCAGACCGTCGATCGTGAGATGACTTTCGCTTCATTTGCATCATTTGGGAGAATGATCCCGTGGTCGAACTTGAATGCGCTACTCGGGGGGTACAATTAGCGCGCTTGAATCGCCCGGGCGAGCCACTCTCGACAGCGTCTAGGACTTTACAGACTGCTGTGAACTCAAGCGTCGCAGGAGTCGTTGATCCTTTAAAGTAGCTTATTTTAAGACTCCCAACCAGTAGAACATACAACTATTTGGTAGGATGGTCAAAGAAAAGAGTTAGTATGCATGTTTGGAATATGTGTTGAAGCGTCGAAACATGAGTTCTGTGCTTACACGTAAAGGAAGTGATTCGGTCACGCTCGACCGATTCCTTTTCCCAGGCGAGATTGTTCTACATGATCGTACGAACCGAGGTGGATGGGTGACAGACATCCAGACTTGTTTAGTCCGATTTCGTTTGATTGTGCCGTCAGTATCATTGAGCGTAAGGGATATTATTATCTTACTTAGTATTCCATCCCCTCTGGTAGCTATAACATTTACATACTCCGGACGTTTGTCTCACGCCGAAGCAACCGATCTTTACTCGAGTTGTCGTTGTTTTGTTCCTTGTTCCTTGCGAGACCAGCACAGTGTCAAGTTAGTACGAGCTTTGTTCGGGGCGCATGCTTGTCAAACGACTTCTAGCGCACTCTAGACACACGGTTGGCATGTAATTCTATATTCAGCATGTAACGCTCAGCCAGTTGCGATCGTGTTGTGTGTGTGCGTTTGAAAAAACAAAAAACCCCAAGCGATACGGAGGACATCCACTTCTTCCAGCTTCGAGACATTGTCATTCGAGACAATTCTTATGAGCATCATCATCATCATCATCATCGTAACGATCGTCTATCCTCTTACCTATTCTCAATATTAGCACACATTAGCCACCGTGGCTGCTACGCTCAAGAGGTCTCACGTTGGAGGTGGGAGTGTGCGCATTTTTTTGTGTGCTCTTCTCTCACTCTTTGGTCCTTGTGCGTTCGCTGGCCGTATCCGACCTCCCGACCGATTGGCAGCGTGCGAGTTCTACCCCGAAAAGCACACTTCAGCATCTTCTTGTGTGCAGAACGCGCGACTTGCAGCCTGTCAAGCCATAAATGCTACCGATGGGCAGTGGAAGAACGATCGTTTGGCAGAAAACCACAACAAACCCCCGGG
Source organism: Anopheles stephensi (assembly GCF_013141755.1). Taxonomy (NCBI): domain Eukaryota; kingdom Metazoa; phylum Arthropoda; class Insecta; order Diptera; family Culicidae; genus Anopheles; species Anopheles stephensi. The sequence continues at coordinate 87,894,900 of NC_050203.1, read as the reverse complement.
AATAGGTTAAAAAACTCGCTGGAACAGGGACAGAGAGAGAGAGAGAGAGTGAGAGAGAGAGAGAGAAGACCGATGGGACTCGAGTACGCGCCCGCTGCTCGTGTTAGGAGGAATGGAATGCTAAGCAGGAGTATAATTTAAATTTATTCATATTTTAAGGGGTGTTTATGGTTTCTGTTTGTTCGAGATCCCGCGACGGTTAGCGGCTTAAGGGGAGTTTTTCGAACGGTATCGACCGACCTGGGTCCGTACGCCTGTTGATGGCTGTGTGACTTTACTCTTTCGCAGCTTCTCCCGCTCCGGATCCTCCTACTCCACCTCTCCACCTCTCCGCCACCATCCCATCAGCCACCACCCTCAGTCAGATCTGACGATTCGCGCGATCGTAAAACGCACCGGCATCAGAAGCCGCACACGCGTTGGTGCGCAAGGGTGCGAGGAAAGCATTTTTCAACTTGCCGTATTTTCGTCTTATCTGTGCGCGGACCCTCGCGACAGCGCGACACAACCGGCCACCACAATGGGCGATGGCGGCTAAAATGGCTGCCCCAAGCACGGAAAGAGCCGTCGGCTGCTGGCTCCCGATTTGGGCCCCGCCTTTAAAGCAAACGCAAGCGGACGACGCACGATCGAAAGGCAGAGTGGATTGGGACGCTCCACTCGAAGCAGACTCGCTTGAAGCCGTGCGAAGCCGCTTTGTGTGTTGCTGCTTCTGCTGCACGGCCGGCCGTACGGCAAGGCGGATGACTAATAACGATCATAATTATAATCGAAATGGATGACCGGAGCTCATTTCTCTTCGCCAGGCTCTTTGGCAGACCGGGCTCGGAGACCTGGTCGAGAGACTGGCGCATACTAATGTGATTCCAGCTCGTACCAGCCAGCCGTGCTGGTCAGTTATTTTCCAGTTTCCGCCACACGTCTGCGTGTGCGTGTGCTGTCGGTATATGTTGGTATGTGCGGTGGTTTCTTGGCTAGCAGCGGGCTCACAGAGCTTAGTTGCGATCTTGTTTCAGGATGTTTTCATTCACAGTTTTAGCATCCCATGCTATGTGTTGCTATAGCTTAGGAGCATCACAGCCATGTCATTTTGAGTAAATATTTCGTTTTTAATAGGAAAAGGTCCCCCGCCTAATAGAGTCTGTGCCGATGCGACGAGCTTTCCAATTTATTTCCTCCCATGTGCTAGATTCATTCCAACCGCCCTTCACGAGTGGTGGAACGAAATCAGGAACTACGGAAAGCAGGAACTAGGTAATCAACGTGAGATTTCCTGCATTTTCGTAGACTGCTTCGATCAAAACTGTCCGATCGTCCGAAAGCCGTCCGTGACCCATTTGCCACCGTTATTTGTCGTCGACGAATTGATGGACTGGGCACCGCGCTACTGTCGCTTCTTCGTCCACTATATCGTTGCCGTCCGGTTCGAAAGGGTTGATGAGATTTCGAAGCTACATTTCGTGCCCTGTGCGGTCCTGGTGTTGCGCATCTCATGCCGCGTCTTCATACACCGTTCGCTGCTCGGCTCGACACCCCGAAGCCACAAGCTTGATTACGGATGGCACCGGTAATTTCGTTGCCGTTTGCCGTAGCCGCGATGTTTATTATTTTGAGATTGATATTTTGCCCTCTAGCGGTCATTATCGTTCGTCGGTGTGACAAACCGTCATCACTCATCCCTGGCTCCCTGGCACCACCCGCATCTCTGTTTATCTTCTTCGCATCATGCTTTATCTGCGCTGAAGAGGATGACGTACGGACTTCCTCGCGCTCCCGGGACGCTGCGCCTCAGGATTGTTGGCATGGACTCTGTAGCTGTACAGCCACTGCTCGATGCGAGTGTTTATATTTTGTCGGTGCGCTTCGTTAATTGCTAAATTGACAGTTATTTCCATGCCCCACGACTTACCGCACGCGCGATCGTCCCGGTCCTCCTTTGGCCGATTATGATGATAGTTCATTCTGGCGGTGGCTTTCGCTGAGCTCAGACAGGGATGAAATGATTACCGAAAACAATGCACACACACAAAAACGGCACACATTCAAGCGTCGACCAAAACGGAAGAGCAACAAAACCCATCACGGACACCTCAAGAAGCGTAAACGACAGTCGACAGAAACCTTACGATCGCTCACTTGCGCTGGGTCCAGGGGCCTCCAACACTGAGCCGCGATCATCTCGAGATCGCTTGTTCAAGTGCTGCAGGAAGCGACCGCACGATATGTCCGCGGGTTTGTTTTTGTTTCGCGCTTGATGTTGATGCTAAAGGTGACCCTGGCAGAGAAACCCGGTCGGATGAAGTGGATCGGTGACGCAATGCCAATGCACGTTCTGACCAGTCGATTCTACCGTGTAGCGTTATATTCGGCATGTAAAGGAATACTCCCAATCTCTAACACAAAGTCATGTAATTCATCAGTATAATCGCCATTTGGTGTAGAGTTTTCCCATCCACACTGTCGTTGGTTAATTAAAGCCTAGGCGTGAATCGTCACACAATAAAACTTTGTTATCCAGCATCTTGTGACAATGGGAACAGGAATTTCACACCTTGTCCTCGTTTGATGACCCTTTTGGAGAGAAAATTGTTTCTTGAACATGATATTTTCCAATCCTTTCCTGGTACTTTCTACAGAAGTAATCGTCTTTTTTTTGGAAAGGACAACCAACCCTCACCCGGTAAGCTGGCAAGAATATTCGGATCAAATGTCCGTTGCTCCTTTACTTGAAAGGTGCATTTTGGTGAAAAAATAAATAAATTACTATACCCCTTATTTGTGCAATCGCGATCATCTTCCAGCTGAATGGTTTTTCTCACTTCTGAAGCATTTGGCCAATTTATCACTGCTTGGTGCCCTTACGAAATGGTCTGCATTCAACCAATATAAAATAAATCCCATCTGCGGCCAGGACTGCAGCTACTCTGTCGGTTGAGGTAAATTAAAGATTTTCATCGGCCGACGAGAAAATGGGAACGAAATGAAGCTTGCAGCACAAAAAAAAAAAAAAAACGCTGCATCGAAAGGATGAGCAAATATGTAGTTTGTGCAGCATAAAAAAGAGGGAAAAAATCCCTCACCAGGAGAATGGTGCCGGAAAATTGCACTGATGATGATGAGCAGAAAGCCGAAGAAAGAGTTGACCAAACCGAAGTGAATGGGGGACAATAAAAGCAAAGGACACACAAAAAAAGCATCCCGACCCATCCATTGAAGTCCTATCCATCTGGTGGGTGCTGGGATTGCAAGCATACGAATGCAATTTGTCCAAAGGGGGGGAACAATCTCCCCCAAGGAAAGTGGTGGCTGCCATTAAACTGCGAACCCCGATCCAGCCGTCCATCCGTGTGATAAGCTTGTCCACTTGTTTCGGGGGTTTTCGGATAATATCCAAAGTTCCTTTTCTGCGCACATTAGTGCACACACAATGGAATAGTCACGGTTGCCAATTACAGCCAAACAGCAGCATTTCCCATGGGAGATTGGTAATAAGAAAGAAAATTGTTGCAAATGCGGTTGCATCTTTTGGAGGTTCGTCGCCACCATCGCCAGCATTGAAGTCGTTCGTTTCAATCGTCGCCCTTGTGGCCGGGTGCAGGTGCCAATCGTGCCACAATGGGCGATCGAAGCTCGATGGGAGGATAATAAATCTAAGAAGAATGTGGACAGGCCAAATGTGAGTGTGTGAGTGTTCTTTCGATTATTTGAGAGACTCATGCGAGAAAATTGCTTGCACCGGCATCGGCAGTTTCGATTATCGCAACAAAAACATTTTCCCTCGCTCCAATGATGGTGATCCGTCTCGCATCATCTGGGTGGGTCCTCAGGACGGCGAAAATTGGGCAAATTTTCCTGCGCAATAAAAGCACGATCGTCCGGACCGGTACGAGCAGCATGATAACAGCATGTTTGTCGGAATCGGAATAAAGCGATCGCTTCATGCATCGTGTAGATTGAAGTGATTTGGTGCAAAAAAACGAGTGAAGCGAAAGATCCAACAAAAAGATGATTAAATTCTTGAGGAAAACGACAATCGATGTACCGTGAGACAAAATAATATCAGAACGCACGGCACAAAAAATGCTCAGACCGATCGAACTAGTATTTGCCTAGAATGTAGCACAAAAACAACAAATGTTCGGTGTGGATTTTTGCATAACATGAAACGGTTTCAGAGAATAGTTTCTTGCTATACGCTTCTTTCTATTGAAAATGGCATGAAAAATCCCGCACTATGCTAAGAACCGTTTCGATTTACAACAAAACCATCGAAAAAGCCAGCGCAAGGCGCGGAAGGAAATGATGAATAAAGCAACTCACTCGCTCGCAAGCCGCCAGTACCCACACACCGCCGAGGGTTACGAGGCACGAGGGAAACGGGGCGGAGGTGTGCCGAAGACAGGGAGGACGCTTCGTCTCGTACCGCCTAACGTTTCATTATTGGAAAAGGAACGATGATGGGGCAGGTGAGGGCGATCGGTGGAAAAGTAATTTTGATTGAAAATCTGCTGACTAATCAACTCTATATTAAAAACATATAATTTATACTTATTTTATTTCGTAATTACCTACACCGGTTGGCGAGATGTAGCCGGCCGCCGGGCTTTCTAATACAACCCAAGAAGCACTATGAGGTGAACATTGCCGGCCACAGTATGAAGCAACAAACCCAGCCAAAGGAGCTCTTTCGTACCAGTACGCCCGGATTCAAAGGGAACGACGGTTTTAACACCCATTTCTCTCCATTCTCTTCATTTTCCCTGTTTTTTTTTTGTTCTGCCAGAGCCGACACTGAGGATAGTGCGCTGGATCTGGAGCAAAAACACACTACGTACGCCTTTCGTCGTAAGGACTACAATCAGGAATAGTTTAATTCGGACGGATTTTTTTTTAAAAACCTCCGACTTGGGTCTAGCAGACCACTGTCGACTATCTAGTTGCAATGATAGGGTTCGTGAATGAGGCTTCCATATTCGAAAACTGAATCTCGACCATCGAGACGGGCGAGAGACAAGCAAAGGGGGCTGGATGACTCGCGGCTCAGCCCCGCTCGACACAACAATGGAAGCGCGAGCCGAATCGGGCTCGAGACGAACGACAGCAAGAAGTCGATTTACGTGCGTTCTTTGAAGGGTCTCACCGTATCACAAAAGAAGCTATTTAATTTCAATAAAACCGTTTTACCGATTCTGTCCGTCAGCCGGTGGGGTTTTGGACCAAAGGGATTGGTTTCGGGCAGCGATCTGAATTGCAGTCGCTCGTTGAAGGGCGGTCCTTGCACGTTCTACTGACCGCAGTCGATCGTGACCGTTACGTGTGCATGGGATTTGTTTGGCGGAGGTTAACAATGGTGCAGTAGCCGGTCGGTCGGTTGGTCGGTGCTACTCCTGGCGAACGTTCCTGCCGATCCTCTCGGAATAGTAGCGCCCGATCGTAACGGTGTCATTAGATGCCGATGGGGTGGAAGAATTTCACTTCCATCATGTTCCATTAGCGCCAGGCCACAAAGGCCATCATTACCGTCGCCAGGTTTTTCGCGCGCGCGGTCAGTCTCTCCCGCTGTTCCAGCACACCCATATAGAGCGAGAGAGAAAGAGAGCGAGTTCGTGTGTATTGTTCAACAACACAAACCAACACACGCGTTCGTTTACTGGTGAAAAGTATCATTTTAACACTTTCTCGGACATGTTTCCTCCCGCGCCACACGCAACCGACCGACCGACCGAGACCCTTATTGCCCGATGATCGATCGTCATTCATTTGCGAATGCCCATCGCCGAATGATACACATTAGAGATATTTTTATTTCCCACCCCAACCCTCTCACCACCCCGACCCACTCCACCCTCCCTGGGGGAGAAAAAAGGGGGAAGGCCATCGGCAACAATTACATTCCTGTTTTTTTATCTCCTTCGCCTTGGCTACTCCCAGCTCGTAGCGCTTAGGAGCATTGCTGGAACCCCGGATGAGGTCACAGCGAGATCGAGAGCGAGCGAGAGAGCACGAAGCGATTGCTAAACGGGCGTTTGATGGACGGGCAAATTGCACCAAAAGCACACGAAGGAATACTTAGCCCTAGCGACCTCAGTCTATCTCACTGTATTCGTTCGCAGCTCGGACACACACTCAAGCGGCCGTTCGAAAATGGTTGAAATTAATTTTAATGAACAAAACGGCTGCTGCTGCTTTCGAAATTTGAATCTCCATCAGCTCTCCCATTTCCCCCCCCCCCCCCCTCCCTGTTCGAACCTCTCAATCGGCCAAACAGCTTTGTCCAGCGGGGCGCGAGCCGTAACCTGCTGGCAAAGTCTCGGTGCAAAACGGCACTCGGCCGATATTGAAATCGAAAATCGAGAATTAAAACATTTAACATTTCGTTTAAAAGCGAACGAGTGGTTTGCCTGCTCTGCTGGGTCTGTTTTTGCTGGATATCGTTCATTAGGGCTCCATTCACTTTCCTTCAGAGGATGCCGTAGTTCAAGGGTGAGGTGGTGTGGGGTGGAGGTGGAGTGGAGTATCCATGCCTCTCCTCTCTTTCCCTTGGTCGGCTGTTGGCGCATGTGTGGCGATTCGATTCGAGCAATGATTGCAGTCGATCGAATATCGGAAAATCGCGATCGTGTGTCGGCGTTGCCTTGTGATCGTGTGCCACATGAATGAGCGCTTATTTTGTTCCCTTGCTTTTTTTGTTTTGTTTGCAGCCCGCCACGTAAGTAGGTTTTCAAGTGCTTCAACACTGCTACGTGCGCACTGCCAAATGTAGAGCAATATTTGTTTGCAATCAGCGCCGCAACATTAGCCGGACGAGTGAGCCAAATGCTTGCCAAAAAATCAATTCAGGTCAAACAAAGCAAAACAGCCGGTTGAGGGCAGAAAATTCATTCAAACAAAGTACTGCATGCGGAATTTTTAAATTTCCTATTTGTTTTCAGACAAGTCGTTCCTTCAAACTTTCCTATTTTTTCGGTACAGTTACTGTGTTTAGTGTGGAAAACTTTGGAACAATTTCATCCGCATATGTACGCACTCACAACAAATAAGAGGTAATTAAATCAAAGCAAAGGAAAGGGCCATGCTATGCGTACGGGCCAGATCGCCACTCCCGGAAGAACCCAGATGGATCCATCGACAGACAGAATGGTCGATCGGTGCGATTATGTGCCCATCGTGGAGCATAGACGAGTGTGTGTATGTGTGAGAGAGAGAGAGAGAGAGAGAGAGAGAGCGATCGAAAAAAAAGATGAAATATTCCATTCCATTGAAGGAGGGCAGTAGTCGGGAAAACATCATTAGCTGCTGCGGGAAGAATTCAAACGCTCTTCCACCAGCCTCCCCATCCCCCTCCTCCTCTCTTCATCCTAGTCCCCTGTAAAAGACTTTGATGTACGCTCGAATCTCTTCATCTCGTAGCATTTTCGAGCGTTATCTGTCCTACTCTGGCGCGCCAAACACCAAGACTCGACTATTTCTTTTCTTTTCCCGTTTTTTTGCTGTTATTTGTTGTTGTGCTCTTTACTTCTTTTTTCAACCCTTCGCTGATGGCCCGATGTTGGTGGTGGAGTTTGAAGCGTTTTACCGCGTGCTGACTTAACGCTTTTGTTGAGTTTGGGTCGGCGGGACTACGAGGAGGAAGAGGCGGAGTAGAAAGAAATGGTTGGTGGAGGTGGTGGAGCTACCCTTTCTTAGAGCGAAAGAAATTTTAGTCACCCCGTTTTGTCTCGTTTCGGTTCAGTTTTCTAGCTTCCCTTGGCAAATGCACCCCGGACGAAAGAGCTGTTTGGGCAGAGAGCAAAAAGCCTTCACCGGCTGATAGACTCGCTCGAAGGCTGGCCCACTGGCTGGATGTCTTTGCAGCGTGGCTTGAACTATTCGTAGCACAATTCTTGTTACATTAGCATCATCATCATCATCATCATCATTACTATTGTTCTTGCTGCTGGACGAGTAATAAATGTGCTATTTCGCTTCTTTTTAAGTAGTCCCGGGTTTAACATAGTTTTTTGTTTATCAAAAGCATCAACAACACTTTGTTGTGCGCTGTGAATGGAATGGAGGGCGGTACAGTCCCGATTCCGATTTCGCTCGGTTGGAAATATTTTCGAAAACAGAACGCATCTACAACCGCGAGTAGGATCCACACAAGAGAAAGAAGAAAAAGGCCATGTGACTGCGAATGTTTTCGAAGCAAAGAAGCTTTTCGCCCCGAGCTGCGAGCGTACGAGATGGAGATAAGGAGAGAGAGAGTGTGTGACGGCGGGGGAGAGGGGGAGAGAGAGAGAGACAGCTGGAGATCAAGGAACGGGGCGACTAATTTTGGGGAGCTTTAGCCTCTTTCTAAAACAAAAAGCCAGGGAGGCGAGACACAGGAAACAAGGATGATGATGAAGCAGCAGCATCAACAACAACCGAGGGCTTCCCGATTCGACATACGGTATGAGATGAAAAGTGTGTGCCATAGTAACCCCAAGACCAGGCTGGCTGGTAGAAACCCGAAGAAGAGGTGCGCCACGAGGAAGCGAAAGAAAGAGAAACAATTAAAATTTTATTAAGAGATTTTATTAACGGAGAACCAGAATCCCCCTTAAAATAAAGGAAAACAGGGTACAAGGAACGGCGAGTCCCAGATCGGCCGGGGTGCACAGAGCAGAGCTCAGGGGGATGCTGGAATGAGTATCAATAAAACAAAATAACGCACCATGCGAGCGAAAGAATGTGCCTTTCTTTGTTGCCTCCGTGTGTGTGTGTGTGCGTGTGTGCGTGTGGTTTTTCTTCCCCTTGAGCTCCAAACAGTGTGCTATGGTATGGGTGTCGATCCGCTTTAGACGATCGAGAAAAAAGATTGATGAAGCCCGCGGAAGACGGCGAGCGTAAGGCTGCGTAGATCCAGACTGCGGAGTGCATTAGGTTGGCCTTCTTCTGCGCGTCTCAATGCGTAGCACACGCGCCTTCCGACACTTTTTCCCATCGCCTTCTGGTCTCTAATCTCTAATGCGAACAGGATGATCATAATCGCTATCGTCGCTCTTGTGGTTTGGGTTTTTTTGGACAGCTCATTACGCAGGATTCATGCAACGAAATGAGGTTGCTTTGTTTCCAAACATTGGGAGAAAAATGATTAAATAATGTACGCTGGCCTGGCCCTTGGCTTGGCTGTTATGGCGTATTATCTCGCCTCTCCCGAAGCACTGGATACAACTCATTCTAGCATCAAGTGCGCATAAGACAAAGGCGAGCTGCTAGGAGGTCGGACTCGTCCAACTACCATTATGGAATTTCATGAGCGCTGGCCCAGAGTACCCTAATGACTTTAGGAAGCAAACATGGTAGAGGCGGTCGAACTTCCCAACGGCAACGCGCCGTAACGCGCCGGTCACTGTGTCCAGGGCTCCCACGAATAAATCTCTCCCAAGGTACGCTGGTGATGGAATGCGCACCCTAGGCCAACTGAGCAGGTGAAAGGCATAAAGACTAGCTGCAAGTGAAGTAGGGGTGCTCGGACTGTCGCTTCTTTTGGCGTGACGGCGTCAACGCTTTTATGTCCACGCGTACACGCGTTTGGCTGGTGATAGGTTAATGTGCCGTTTTGGCATACAAATGTGTTGCGAACTGTCCCTACGGATTATGCAGTGCCGGGCCTGCCGGTAGTAACAGTTGCTGCCCACCTGTAACCAGCTAATCGGTAGCCGTCAGTAGCCTCTCCCCATCCTGGACGATGCCCCCGGGGAGGATCCTTCAATTAGGGGAAGGAAAGATGTGTTTCGAAGTGCTGTCCTCAAGGCATCGTGTGACAGAGTGTAGCATTATCATCGCCGTTTTTTGCCCTGTGGGTCCGGTGATATGTTTCGGGTGTCAAAGAAGTGTTTTATTCATGTCTTTGTGGGCTTCCGTGTTAGCACCTGTCCTGGAGGACTTGGCAGGGAATCATAAAAATAAACTCCCGAGGGAAAAAAAACTATTATTTGTTGTGTAAACAAAACACACCTGACAGAAAGCGAAGATTTTGACAGATGTACTCCATAAAAAGTCCTTGGCGAGCGTACGAATGATGCAAGATGCTAGTTTAATGACTGGTAGCGCTTTCGCTGGGGTCGTAAGAGTTGGTTGTAGCTGTTTAACCATATTTGTAGATAGTTAAATTGATGTTTATATTGTGATATGTTTCGTGAAAAGTAAGATCGTTTCAAACTTGATTACTTTTCTTCAAATAGGTGACGCTAGAGAAGGTTTCCAAAAGCATACCCCAGCAAGGAAAAAGGAAATGAGGCAACAAACAGCTGAATTTCTGCTCCATCTTCCCGGTGTATCAGTGTCATCCAGCATTTACAGTTTTCAGACGCTTTTTCACCCAAAACACAAACATTTGAATGGGCTTCCCGTAATTAAGTTGAAAAATTGCTCAAATGTTCGGGCGGGAGGAACTCGAGCTGCGACACAGCGTTTGCGGAATCGAGTCAAAAAACCTAGTCGGACACATTTCAACACACAACGCAACAACAACAAAAAAAGATCAAAACAGCTTCTTCCGGGAGGCCACACCGAAATCCGATGGAAAGAGATGTACGTTGACAGATAGCAGATGGGTTGCCGGTCATACGTAACGAACGCGCGACACACGATCGCCATTTCGCCCCGACCAAAATCGTAGGACTCTTGGACGTAGACCTGGAGAAGGATAAATAAATCTCTGCCGGCGATAAACATCTTCCACCGAATTCTAAGCTTTCAGTCTAGTTTCGGGGTGTTATAGATTTTATTTTTCTCCCTCCGATGGCCCTCCCGCGAGCTGCTCCGTGAGGATAAATAACGGAAAAATGAACTCTCAACGGGTATAGCAAATGAACGCGCACGAGGTCGGTTGGTGGACAAGATTGCGCTTTCCCTGGCACTCGCTGGCCAGAGCATCATAGATCTTCCGGAGCCCGAAAGCAAGACAATAGATCAACCTGCGTGCACGTACGTCCAAACTTAAATGGATGAGTCCAAACTGAGATCAATGTCGAAACGTTTAGCTGACGCTCTTCCCAATGGTTTGCCCCTCGTCGCGTTTGGGCGCACAGACGTAGGCTGGAGTAGGCGAAAGTAGGGAGGAGGGCTTCTACTCCGAAATTACCTACCGGACGATTGCACGGCAGAAAGTTCGGGGCACGGTGCGGCGTGACGCGACATTCCCACGGCGACATTCCTGGACCGGATTTCCCACAACCATCCTAAGTTGGTCGTCCCGCGGCCATCGCGTAATTGGATCTTCAAAAAGTCGACAAGAAATAAATCACTTCCTGCACCAGCACCAGCAACAGCAGCAGCAGCAGCACCAACGTGTACGCAAACGATCTTCATCATCCCCGTAGCCATCGTCATCGTCGCCGTCGTTGGATCGTTTGTCGTCGCTGTTGGCGCGTTACGCTTTCTCTCCCGGCCGCTTCAGCGTCGCCATCTAATCCGGTTCTGGGGAGCCCGGACACACACACACTTCGGCCTATCCGAAGACAAGCATTTTCTACAAGGCCCACGCAGGGCTCGCAGCCCGTCAATCGGTAGCCGGAAATGAAACCGATCGTACCGGAATTCGGAAGATGCGAACTGCTCCGCTGCGTGCGTCTGTGCACCGCGATGGAATTGGCCACAATCAGAAAAACAACACTGCTCGGCAGCAGTTCGGCCTTATTCCTGCCCTCGGCCTTCCCAAACAACGCCTTCTCGAGGGCAATCTTTCATTAATTGACACCGGTTACGATGGAGCACACCGGAGGAAGAACCGATAATCTATACCAGCGCTGAAATGTCACCGGTGGCACTCGATTGATGACGCGACAGGGGCGACCGGGCCGACCGGCAACGGCACAAACGGGAACACAAACAAACGTCAAACAAGCGCGAAGCAAACGACCGAAGGGATCTGTCATGTTGCATTCCGCTTATCTCATCTTCCTGGCGGCGCACTGCCACCTCACCACCCTTCTGCCACCCCGCTTCCCATTCGAGTGATTCGAGAAATGAAGTGAAAATGGAAATTGAGAGCCGAAAGAAACGAAATCGGTAATATCCCTTCGCTCTGTCCTCCGTGCTCCGGCCCGATAGTGTGTTGGCACTAGTAGCGGCAGTAGTAGTAACGGCGTGGCTGAACGGATCGTCGCGTCGATCGACGTTGCGTTGGACGAACCGCTTTTTTTCTCTCCTTCGGCAGAGCACTGCGATTGCTGCGACTGCTGATGCTGCTGCCGCTGCCGCACAGGCCATAGGCCATATGGTTGGTGAGGCGCAGCGGCAGCGATAAATAAACATATATAATCCCAGACAGTAAATAACAAATGTGACTGTAATATTTTATACCTTTGGCATGGGGTTTGCGCTCGGGCCCAGGATCCGCCCGTAGCACAGAGTACATCTCGGTCGTCTTCCTCCGCATGCATCTTCCACGCACGATCCGAGCGATCGCAGCAAGCGGACGGAGTAGTAGGTAGTGTTCGTTCGTCCCCGTTCGCCCCGATTTGTTCTTGGGCTTTGGGTTGTTTGGTTTGGGCCCGAACCAGAGCTGCGGCAGAACATTTCCGCGCGTTGCTTTTGCGATTTGCGTTCGCCGTTTTGGAGAAAGGAGAATCGTGTTGCCAGCTTACAACCAGACAACATCGGTCGACTTGATGGGCTCGCGATCGAGTGGCGGGAAGGATTCCCGTTTCGCTTCACTTAGTTGGCGGAGGTAGTCGGCGGCGGGACTTTGCGAACAACGGACGAACAACAAAATGCAAGACAAAGCCGCTGCACGAACCGGCTAAATTTTAACATTTTCTCGCCCAATTGAAAGCGATCGATGTTCGGGTGCTTAGAAACGGTCGAAAAAATGCATCCGAAATCGGTGTTCTGGAAAGCCTCAGTCGAATATGGCCGTCCGAGGTTAAGCGGAGGTCCAAGTTTGTTGAACGATTACCAGAGCTAATGCATTAGACATTTAGGAGTAAGAAGATCAGACAAATTCCGATCGACTCATAGTTTGAATGGAATGCTTTTGTTTATTCTCTTCCATTGTCAGCATCCGAAGACACTTCTGGCAGGCACGAGACACTACAAGCGAAAAACAATCAGTTGACAGTCTGCCCTTTCACGATGTCTTTCGGTGTTGCTTATCGTTCTACTTACAATATTTGGCTATTCTTAGTCACGAGACACAAAAGATGCCAGAGCACCAAGGGTCGATACTGGTTGAAAGTCCTCTGGAATTCTTTATCAAACCATTAGGACTTTACAAACAATTAAAACATTAACGACTCGAATCGCACTCCAACAGCTCTCGCGATCACTCAAGCTAATGACATTTCTGATGTGCTGATTTTACCGTCGATAAGCTGTGTCCTCTAGCCTCACTGGACGTGGGGTAATGTCCTGAGGAGAGCGTCAATTTGCAATTGTCGCCATCAAACTTCTTATCCCGCTGCAAGCAATCAAGACCAGGCCGGGCGATGATTGCGGCCGATGAAGAAAGGATGACGAACGACGGTCCACCGAACGGTTGATGATGATTGGTTCCGCCATGCTTTCGGCCATGCTAAGCGTGACGAATGGCGGTCCTACCGAGCGGTGTATGTGTGTGTGTGTGTGATTATGCCTCCCGCACTGCTCGCCACCCTCCAAAAAAGACATAAACATGGCCATTTTACGATGCAAAAACCGGAATACATTTTAGCGCAGAACGGTGGGAACGGGTTAGCTAAAAGCCCATATAAAGCAACCGGTGCTTCCTAATGATTTTGATTTGCTTAACATTGGAACCCGGGGAATTCGAGCTGGACGCATTCTAATCGAGCCAGCGAGCAGAGTCTGATGAGTGTTCCACGCGCCCGCCCGTCCAGCCAACGATAGTGGCCTTCCCAGGTGACCTTTGCGAATGGAGCAGGAGAGATATGGCCGATGTTTCCATCGATCGATAGTAAATGGAGTTTCCAAAGTCCAGCACCCTTTGGGCCACGGTGCGCTAATCTTAGGGCGAGACTGGGAAACGGGGCCGTCTTTCAACGCGCGCATAAAACAAGAAACACATGCCCCGGTGTGCTGCGAGCACAATGGGTCGTAAAATCGAAAATTAATTTATTTTTTTCCTCCCAATTCCCGGGAAACGGCAGTGGAAGCAGTAGAAGCAGCAGCAGCAGCAGTCGAAGCTAGGGAACGCAGCCCTCCGAGCCGGCAATTGTTGGCTGCTCACGTCCAACGGTCGCGAGTCCAGAGAATGAAGAAGGTGGCTGTCGGACCGTCGTTAATAAATCGTAAAAAAGAGCCTCGTTGAGCCTGCACATCATATTACAAATTCTTCGTCGTTCGTTCGTCCGACTCACCTTCGGCCGGGTGCAACGGGTCTAGGCGACCGCGTGGAATGTACTACACCTTCGCTTACTGACGTGACGTGGCGTTGGCGATCGACAGCAGAAAAAAGCGTACACAAAATAACAAAACCCTTTCAACCCTTCTCAACCAAACGGCCCAACGGATCGCAACGCACTCCACATTCTTCCCGTAAGGTGGCCCGATCATCAACATCAGGATAGGAGTTTGGTTAGAAAATACTTTTTACGCAGAAACAATAAAAAATACGGCCACAAAATATCTTCAAACGTCGAGCTGGTACGATCCATCGCATGACGACATGCGGCGGTGTGTCCTCCTGATTATACCTTATCCCGTAGTTCCCTCTCATGATTCATGTTCGAAAACGGGCTCTTTTTATGCGCAACCAGGAACACTAAAACAATTGGAAAATGTGAAGGGAAAAGATCCACTCCAGACCCATGTTTGTTGCGTGGATCGAAATAGGAATGAACCTCCCGCACAACTCGGCGGGTAGGGGTGTACCGGATTCATCGAAACCGGAAAGGATGCACATAATAGTTTGTTGGAAACATAACAACCACACCAACACGCGGGTGGGTGTGTTGTTACCTGTGACCCGAACAATGCCGCAGACCGCGACAGGTTTAGGTGTAGGGTCGAGCATTCGATACGATCAAACTGTCAAGCAGGCACAATAATTGTTCACGTTGCTTAGAACATGTTGGTACCTTTTCTGGGACCCTCCAACTCCCAAACGTTAGAAAACAATTATGCTCTCAAGCGAAGATAAACTGTCAAGCAGACAAGGGTGAGATGGGAAATTCAATGTTGAATCGAGTCTCCATTCTCGTCATTTCTAATGACACCAAACACCTGAGATGGAACTAATTTGGCACTAATTTTAGCTCGTCTGCAATCAAAACCGTTGATGATCTGCAATCATAATCTTCACTCCTTTCCGTTCCGTTTGTTATTTCCGCCGATGCGTTTGTGTGTGTGTGTGTGATCATTGCGCCCGGCACACACATTCCCCCAGCCAGTCAGGGATATAAAGCCGCTCGAATTTACTACTATAAAACACAAAATTACCGAGCTTTCTACTCCTTCAACTGTCCTGGTTCTTTCCACCCCTTGGATGGCAATCGGTCGAGCGATGAAAATGATTGTCTTACCGTGTCCTTGCTTCTTTTTGTTGTTTCTCGGAAATCGATTATTTTGTTTCGAAGGAAATATATACAACCCTCGTCGTTTTGTTCCCCAGACGGGACGTGTGTGTGTGTATGAACGAGCATTTTTTACGGCAACGCTATCGAGATGAAGAGGAAGCAATACAGCAGAAGGATCTTCATTATCTTTACCATCGTGAACTGTTCACCGGTACCGGAAGGCCAGCGCAGGCCGACCGTAGTAGCGAACGGAACACATTCGGGAAAAAAGAGCCCAAGGCGTCCAAGGGCCGCCGGAGCAACAGCATGGATTCGCCGGTCCAAATTTCGTCCACCCATCTCAGAACGATGGCTAGAATTGGACCATGTAATTATAGAACAATCAAAACCCTTGTAACATTTGGCCCGTGACGCGAGTCGGCGATCGGTGAGGATCGAGCAATTATAAGCGTTAGCTTGTGTGTGGAGGCATTTATTTCCGAATCATGTTGCTGTGCGTTTCAATAACGAATGGAATATTATGAAAAGTGTAGATAAGCCGTGGTCGCGGACAGGAAAAGTGAGTAAGTTATTTATTTTCCACAAAAAAAAAAAACCTTTAACGACTGGTCGGTGTCACATTCCTAGCCATTCCACCCTTCAAGTCGGCACCAGATGATGTAACACACCCTGGCGCATGCACATGAGAGTTGAGCAAAAACCTTCCTACCAGTGTGTTGCAGGTTGCAGTGCAGAGGCTTCACCACGCCACAGCTATGATTCATGTGATTCGCCAATTGGTACAGCGCGCATTCGCTTTTTAGCGTGTGCAGCGCCCGACGGCAAATGTAGCGCAATGATCATGCCAAATCGATCGAGCAATTAGAACGGCATCGAACGGCATGCTATCATTTAGCGCTCAATTTTATCTCCAAATGGTCCTCCCAGCGCACACACACACACACACTTAGAGGAGGAAAAAACATCACTCACAGAGTGCTGGTTGCTCGATAGCGAGGCTGCATCTCCCACCGGGTGAAGCGTCCCTTTTTTGGCCATTCATTAAACCATGTTGGGCCATCGGGGCGACCGACGTTGGCCCCAGCTAAATGGACAAAACACTTGACTAATTAGTGAACGATCGAATGATTTCTTGTGCCGCGCGACGTGTGCACACACACACACACACACGGCGGTTTGGATTTGCAATCCGCGCCATCATCAATCGAGCAGCAAAGTGCAGATACCTCGAACCACATGGGTGACGCTTGTCAGGGCAATGTGCAAAATGCTTCCAAGCTCCCTTCTCTCCAGGCCCAGCGCTGGCTCACTCGGTCTCAAGATGTGAAATCAGCGAAGGGCGATCAAGCGACGGTGCATCGGTGCAGGGCGAGCGCCCGAAAGGACCATAAAATTTACGATTACTCAAGAGAAATCCCCACACAAGCTGCCAGCCCTCGGTGATGGCTGGGGTTTGCTCTAAACAAATAGAGCCCAACAGTAAAAGGCAATGTTGGCGTTGTCAGCCGCATCAGCTGCAGCGCACAGGTGAGCTCAAGCAGGCTCGTTGCGTTGTGCCGAGCGGAAATGTACGCCAAAGAGTCGCGCGATCTTACACATCGATTAGGACCCAGCGCCCAGGTTCGGAGTGAGTGTGCTGTCGAATCGAAAAGATATGGGTAGATGCGCTGTTTGATGGGTGGTTGTGGTTGTGGACAACCAGCAAACCAAACAAAAAAAGGGGGAAGAAACAGGTTCGTCAGCACCACAGCACACCGGTCGGGGCCCTTTACTTTCGATCGCTGATGAGTGCCAGAGTACGCGGACTGACTGTTTTTCCCAGGGCGATTTTTGATGCTCGGAAGCCGCGGATTAATGTTACATTGTTGCATAGCAATAGAGCGGTCTCAACCCTGCGTCCATCTCGCTCATACACCGATGGTTGCGCGAAAAAAGGCCCTCACGTTAACGCTAAAACTTTGGCCGGTCAATTCTGCAGGTTCGTCGCTTGGTGAACAAATCTTTCGTTGCGGTAATCAACGGGCCGTCGAACAGATCGCATGATCGCTTTGACGTCGGGGTGCGTATGTCCCGGCTGAATGTCGATTGCGTGAAGTTATATAATTAATTACCTTGCGTACAATTATCAACCTTTTCTTGATGAATCTGCTGTGGTTTCTTTCTGGTGCACAAATTCTTCTTCACGCCAAACCACACTTTTCAGAATTTGTGTGCAGGAATATCTCGTAACACAATTTTCGTTTGCGTCGGCCACTTTTTTTTTCTTTGCTTGTATCGCTTACAGGATTTCGCCGTGCGGGAGATGCGTTATCATTCACACCAATTGATCACTTCTTTTTTCATTCTAGCTTTCCTTGCACAATCGCACAACCACAGCTAGGCATTTGGTGGGCCGTTGATTCCCACTTTCGCGAACACTATCAGGGCCACTTGCACTTCACTAGCACTCTCTTCACAATGGCAACATTTTAAGCAAAAAAAAAGCACTCACACACACGGGCAGGAGGTACGCACAATACCATCCCAACTGACACTGGTCATTTTGAGCCGTTTCGTTTCAAATCGTACCTCGACTTTCCCCGCCCTGGACCGATCGTGATCGTCGATCGTGCACTAGTGGCAATCTGGTGGGCATATCTCGAGGGCACTTCAAACACCAACACGCACGCACACTCTTCCCGGATGCTGCTGCGGAATCGCGGCCCCTTTCTATGCACGTTTGCCTCGACTCGCTAGACGACGACGAAGACGACGGCTTGGCTTCACTGGTTGGGTTCACTGCTGGCGATTCTATTTCACTAATTTGCGCTAAACGCACGCGAGCACAACAAGCACACAAACACACAAAGACACTTCACTTTGCACATCAATTTGCATTGCTTTGTCGTTGAACTAAAGCTCCGAACGATCGGTTAGCCGCCGATCTCAACTCATCCTTGAGCAGCAGCACCATCAGCAGCATCAACCTGAAAAACGGCAAGTGGAACTTTCAGCCAGCCGCACATTTTTTTCCTTCCGTTTTTTTCTGTTGTTGTTTGATTATTTTTCTCTCCTGATGCCTGACGACTAGCCGCGGCTACCCATTTGGCACACAAACCACGCACAAACACCACTCTCACGCGCTCCCTCTCTCTATCTCTCTTTCTCTCACTCGCTCGCTCGTTCCTTCTTGTTTTTACTTGACTGAGCCCTGATGCTGCTGCTGCTACTGCTACCGCACGCACGTATCAACCAGCGCCTTGGCTCGAAGCGTGGTCTGGCCAATTTATTATTCTTCCTTGCCCTTCCGTTCTTCCTTTCGGTGACAATCGGCTGCAAATAACTTGCGCCAGAAGCGACACAGGACACGGCGGGAGTCAGGAACGGAAGGGAAAGGAAAGGAAAGGAAAGGAAACAACTCGAGATGCAAGCAGCCCTGGAACGAAACGGCGGACAGAAGACGCAACTGCGCGGAACAAAAAACAAAAACCGGTGCCCGAAGGAAGGCGCAGAAGGAGAGTCGCGAAGAATACTAAAAATAAATTTAATCTCACTCTTCCACCTTTAATCAAACGTACGCAAAATCAGAATGTATCCGAAAAATTTTGTGATTAAAATTCCTATTTGCAGCTACAAAAATTTCCTTTTAAAAAATTCTTGCTCGTATTCAACGCTCGGGCCCCGCGAACGAATGGACCGCTTTTCCTTTGCCATTTCTGCTATTTCTGCGGCTTCCCGTGTGCTGCTGCATCACCCCGAACATTGTGCCCGAAGCACATGGGAGTGCAGGAGCATCCCGCTTGGGCGTATGTTGCTGCGATGAGTTTTTGTTTTGTTGGGTATTTTCCTTAATTTCCAGGCCCAACTTGGGGCTCGCTCGGGTGGTGTTAGGCTCTTGGCGGGTTGGTATGTTTGCCGTCGCTCTTGTTGCGGTGCGAACCATTCCGGATCGGAACCATGTGCAGCGTGAAAAGCGCAACGTTTGGTGTTTTGACCCGACCCGTCACGTTTTCATCTCTGTTTACGGAGTTGTGAGAGACACTTGCCCGAAAACCCCATCGTACACGCTTTCGTATCACACACACTGAAAATGTAACACACTGCAAACTGCAACGATCTTCCACAAACAAACTCTCCTTCGGCACACACAAATTGAGGTTATCCTTGTTGATATCACCACCAACGGCTACTTAGATGGTATCACTGCTCGCTTTACCACATCACAACACAGCCACACACCCCGTGCACCGTAAACCGAGCGCAATCTATTTGCACAGAGCCTCCTTTGATAAGTGGTGCAGCCTGTTTCTAGTTCATCGGCTCCCGTTACCCGTCGTTGCTGGCAGGCGTCGTCCCAGGCACCGGATATTCATACAGTGAACAGTGAACGAGCGCGCGCGCGCATACTCGGGTTCGTCGGCTGTGGCAGCGTTGAAGTCTCTCGTTTGGACCACGCTTTATGCCACACAGCGCGACACGTCGTGCGCCCGTCGTACGACCGAAACTGCTTTGCTCACCGTGTTGTTCTTTCCAACCCCTGCAACACCCCGACAAAGGGTTGATCTCGTTGTGTTGAATTTTGTTGTGGCACTATTTCACTGTAAAACACTTATTGGCCACGAGTTGTATTGGCAAACAACAACGCCTAGCCTTTTTCCGAGCCACCAACACCGCGGTCCAGTGCAGATGCAGTACGCAAAAATGCACAAAACGTAGCGCTCCGCGTGCACAGCGTCGTTCGGTATTTCAACACCTTCGTATTCGAACCACTACTGAACCTGAGGCTGGAGAAAATATTTTCTTGCAGCAGCAGCAGAAGACAATCGTTCCTTCCTCTCCTTCCGAGCGACCCAATCCTCCGGGTTCGCGGAGCACTGACACGCAACCATGGCATCAACACACACGCAACCGCAACTCCATCGGCACGATCGCACACTCACCCCTACACAGGGAGGCCACAGCGTTGGGTCTGTCGCTCGCACACAAGACAGAACTCGGTACGGAAAGAAAGATCGCTCCGGTCGGGTGTTTGTGTTGGTGCCGTTGGACCTGCTACGCTGAACCGGGAATGTCTTAAGAGATCTGTGGGCCGTACTTCTTCGGTTTCGTACGTGTGTGTTTGTGTGTGTGTGCGTGCAATGGGAAAGCATCATTCCTTGGGCATCACCGCGAACGAAGCCAAAGGGGGTTTGGTGAAGGAATCGAATTGAAAAGCCAGCTTGAGCGTTCCGCTCGCACTGGTCTGCCCTCTCGTACGACGTTCGTAGGCTGTCAGGCAAAAGGTTCGTAAGGTGTATGAGTTCTTCTGGTCTGGAGAAGATCAAACAGAGCCAGACGAGAAATCCGATCCTCCTAGAGCCCTTCAGAGATCTTTAAAAACTGGGAATGTGATCGTACGTTGAATTGTTTGCAGTACTATGCACTACGCAGGATAACATTCTTAAAAAAGACTTGCAGTTTTCCCAAGTATTTTCCACCAAAAGTTCTTTTGAAGTGATGTTTGTAATATAAAATACCACTCCAGAGATTGCATCGTTTATCTCACACCGTCAAGGAAGCTTCCCGGTTCAAAGCATCCAGAGAGCGAACCTGAACATTAGCGAAGCTAGACCTCCTTCTTTCATTTGTCGATCAACTCAACCAACCCCCAATCTCTTTCTCTCACCCTTTCCGCCTTCTCTCACCCTCTCGCTCTTGCTCTCTCTTTCTTTCCTTCGTCCACTGGTCCAATCCAATCTTTTCGCATAAGATCAATTTGATGGGAGGAAAACAAAAGAAGTCAAAAAAGTAGTCATTAGCTGGGTATGCTGTTAAAATGTTCACTCTGTAGGTATGCGTCCGATCGCGACCCCCAGAGCCTGCCTGTGTGTGCATGTGTATGTATGTGTATGTATGTGTGTGTGTGTGTGCGCGTATGCATGGTTGCCGCATACACACAACAAAGCGACCACTCGATCGCATCGATGCAATCGCGATGGGGATGATGTTAGTGTTGGGGTGGAAAAATAAATGTTTCAATGACCAGTTTTTCGTTTCGTCCAGGTTCGGGTTGCCGCACTAGCAAACGGCAACGGTATGCCGTATGTATGCCACAGCGCGCGCTCGGTTCGCTCTTGCTCGATCGTGCTCTCGACACTTTTTGCCGCTGGTTTGGTGGTTTTGGAATGCTGCCGCCGAGACCCACTAGTAAACAGACACAGGCGCGTACACATGGCCTGGATGGCGAGGAGTTGAGCGGAATGGAGTGGAGCTGGGAAGCGAGAAGGGGTTAATGCAACACCTGAATGTCCTGAGCGCACATTACATTGTAAGGAGAGTCTTCGAGCGAGGAGCTTAAATTGAACAATTTGAGCATCATTCCACATAGACACCTTGTCCTTTTTAGGGTTCTGGTTTTCTTCCCTTTTTTCGGGAATCCTTTGCCCAACGAGCGATCGATGGGAGGGCAAGCGAGAAGGAGAGAGAGAGGGAGAGAGATAGATGAAGATCGAGGTAAAAAAAAAACTCTACAATCCAACCTGTCCACACGAGGCACACACACACACGTTTACATGAGCCTGTGTACGCGATCGTGGCCAACTCCAAAACACTGATCTTGCCTCATCTAAACAAGTTTTGTGCGCTTCCATCTCGCTTTTCCTGCTCTCATTGCCTGCTCTTTCTCACTCACACAGTCCCACACACACACACACGCGACATTCGGTCGCTTGCTCGTTCGCATTTCGCTTCGGCATTCAGCGCTTTTGGACGATGGACAACATTTACCCTGAGATTGTGTGGTTAGGTTTCCCAGAAACAGGTTTGCCCCTTTGCGCAGGTAAATGATGATTTAAAAAACAAAACTACCCCGAGAACCTCACAGGGTTCAACACCAACACCAACACACCATTCGGCTACGCATTAGATGCGCATACATTCCTGCCTTCTCTCTCTCGCTCTCTCTGTCTCTCTCTCTCACTCTTACTCTCTGACTCTCTCCTTGGCTATCCCGCTCTCGCTCTCTGATTTTCTTAGTCTTAACGTAAGGGGTCGTTTTAGGGGTTGTAGCTGCCTGCTCGAATTCGGGTTCTTGGTCGGGTTCTGGTTCGCGGTGCCGGGGCCTACACAAACCTCCAAGTGCCTTTTAAGACGCACTGTATGAAATACGTTATAATAAATGAATACATGTATCATTATTACAAAACTGTTTCGGCACCGACGCCCACCGCACATTCCATTCCTTGCGCCGTGTCTTGCGCTCGGTTTTCAGCGCTCTTCGCGCGGGTAAGGCCACAAGCAACGGAACGCATACCGAATCACGCAGAGCGGTCCTAGGACACGGTCCTTGTTCGATTTGAGATGCTATCCTTGTGCATCTTGTGCAGCCAGTCAGCGCGAGATCTCTCGGCCCCTTGTGCTGCCGCTATCAGTGTGCGTGTCGTTTAAATGCCAATATATTTATAAATGCACATTCAGAAGTCAGAAAGCAATCACTTTTATTAGCTCTTCATGGTGGTAATCGCACGGCACGGCAAATTGAATTTTGCGAATCCCTCGCCGATATCCGGAGATCCGATTACGACCTCGCGCTTCTTCGATCTTGGGTTGCCTAAAGCGGGCTGCCGCGTCTAAAGCTCGTCTACCCATCGCGTTCTTGGTGGGCGAAGCAGGAAGGAAGATGGTGTGTGTGAAAGAAAGGGGGACAAAGAATGAGAAGTTTTAGTCCCGAACGGAGTTTGATGACTGTTTTCTTAGCAAATCAACCGCAAGAGTTGGAGTAAAAGATGCTTTAAAAATGCATTTCTCTCAAGAATACCTGGTTCAGAACAATGCTTTTGGCAAAATTATTTTTCACAATTTAACGTTTCAATATTAGCAGGACCATTTTTGATATCTTTAAGCAGTCGGGAACGAGCTGCACGCGTTGAAAGCATTGCATTTTGTGTGTCCCGTTTTGCGCTACCACTATTGCGCATCACAGCCACAAGTCCGACGTGGATGGCATTGGTGCCGATGATGGTGATGATGGTGATGATGATCGCGACAATGATGGGAGTCGATCATGGGGACACCGGTCTTGCTGTGGTCGTTCGATAGCTGCACGCGGGACAGATTTCCCCTACCACTCGGTCCCAATTTACAATGCTGACTGTCATCAACATCATCATCATCGTCAGCGTCGCATGGCTGCTGCATCGCGAATCATAATGCTGCGCTCCACAATATGCGAATGCTGCGTGGAATCGGACTTATTTCCCCGTACGAAGGTGGACTGGACAGCGAGATGAGGAGATCGTGAAGCAACAGCAACAGCACAAAAAAGACAGCCCGACAGCACGAGAAGAATGAGCGAGAGAAAATGCTAAGAAAAGTGAACACTCAAACCCGAACTTATCATCGCAACAATCTTGCATATGTGGCGAAGTGTGAGAGTTGCCCCATGGGTACATAATTCCGTCCCCGCGCTCCCCCTTTTTCCCACGAGGGGTTTCCGCACTTTCCCCCTATCTCACCCCTTTTCCTTGTCCCACCTTTCCTCGCCTGAGACTCTGGCTGGCTGGGACAGTGGCCGTAATCGCGATCGTTCGGCTGGCAGGATGGAATTTATAACCTTTCTTTGGCTAATCTTGCTGCTTCGGAATTGGCCACAGTTCGGACAACTGCTTCGAGGTGATTCCGCGAGTTGACATGATTCAGCATGATACGCAAGCCCTGGAAGTCCGGATCCAGCCTGCATGTTCGTCCTTGGAGGTGCTTTAGGGACAGAAGGAAGGCAAAAGACATCGCCTTTCTGCCTACAGAACCATCGCTCCAACATTCCTACGACGTGGTCAAGCGTAATTTTTAACACATTTCGATCGCGACTGATTGCGCGTAAAGTACCTCCGGGAACCCGACCGGTGCAAGGTTCACCCGGGCAGGCGAGTTTCGGTGGTATTACAATTATTGCGGTCCGCTCGTCATACTACACCGAACGCGCTAATGGGCTCTCAAACGCTGCCGACCACCGCGAGGGTTTTCGTTTTCTTTTTTTTTTTTGGGCACTTGATCGGCCTGTCTGTGGGTCGGCAGCATTTGGAACATGATCTTCAGTGTTTTCCGGTGCATGATGCGGCAGACGCTACACGACGCTGATTAGTGAGCAAACAAATGGCCAACAAATCTAGCAAGAGCACAAGACAAAAATCCCGGAATGGCGTCGGCTCGGACCGGAATTAGTAGGCTGCCGGAGCCGGCTGAGAAGGGAGAGAAGCAAGCCAAGACAAAGGGAGGATCAAACAGAATCTACCGCTACCGGAGATGTACCGAAATTCCCGGACCTCCCGGACACTCGGGGCAGGTACTGGGACGAGTTTCGTTTGATCCTTGCGCTTAGCCGTGTACGCACCTCTCTCAGGATCTCGGATCGGATCCAGCTTCGCGTTCTGGTCCAACACATCCACCAAGCCTGCAGAAGAAGCTGCTCTCAGGAAGCGTCCGGAAGCACTGTATGCATGCTCAGGTACACACACACACACACACACACACACACACACACACACACACACACACACACACACACGCGGGACCACAGTTCGCCTAGGCAAACATGGAACACCGATCAAACAATCAACATGTTTGAAAATGTGTAAGGAAATTCGTGCCGTCCATCACTCGGTCGGTCGAGTCGTTCGTGCATGAACGGATGCATTCGGTGGTCTGTTTGTTATGCATGCTTCACAGAGCAAAGATTTTGGATGATCGGTGGCTGTGTAAGTATGTCATGTGGTTGTTTGCATTTGAAACGCTGCGGAGGTGAAGATCATCTGAAGATCATCTGCCTTCGATCGCGAGACACGGAGTTCAGCGAATCATCTTCTTCCACCAGCGTTATCTGGCTGCATGTCTCACGACGATGCTGCACGAAGGGGATAGCGATGCGAAGTCTCTTCGTCCAGGCAACGACGATCATACGTAGATTAGATCCAGATCATCGCACTGGCCCGTTGGTTCGATGGCGATGGAAATCGTCGTGTCCGTGTGCATCTGCTTCTGCGTGTTCTAGCGCTGCCTCCTAGACCACGGTCGACCACGATCGAAGCGCAGCAGTCTGAACTGCTGAAACAATGGGAGAAAAGTGCGATCTTGGGGCCTTTTTTGCAGTGCAGTGCTGCTCATTATGCGCCGTTGGGTGCACGATGTCGCCACTCATTCAAACAGCGTTGTCGGAGTTTCGCTCCGTCTCGCCCGTAGCGCCCGCCCGTAATGGACGACCCCACAAACAATAAACAACGCCGGTGAGTAACATCGCGCCACCGAACGACTATATTATTTGGTGGGCAAATAAAGAAATATAGAGCCCGTTGCTGACCCATATGGGTGGTTCAAGGACCGCCACCACCGGGTTCAAAGCCTTCTCATCCCGGTCCCGAAGCCGGTCGGGAACGAGGCACACGGGGTTGTTTTAAGTCATCATGCTCGGCTTAATCAAACACGGCCCAAAGCGGACCGCTGCGACGAACCGCTCCGTGCAGGGCCCGATGCATTGAGAAGGCTTCATTTATTCGCTACCACCGGCGAAGAATGCAGAATATTTGAATGGTCCGAGGCTCCGGGGGCTCCGAGATCGAATGCGCACCGGGAATCGAAATGGACTGACCCTTTCGGTCAGGGCCAGCGAAGGATGTCACCACGATTTCGATATTTTCGATCCGGTGTAATTAGTGGGCTGTTTATTCATTCACTCCCACCACTCCCCCGGATGCTTCCCCCCGGACTCTACGCGTCCAGGCACGTCGTGCGGGTTAATTTAAATTTCGCCCAGAACACAGGGGCTGGCGGTGGCTGGTGAGGGTGGTGCACGAGGGCGAACCAACCATAACACTGCTCGACCCGTAAGGCCACGGCAATGCGCGAATTCGATGCGCGAGAGTCGTGTCCAGTTGCTCTAGCCGCACCTCCACCTAGGATGATCGCTTTCCGAGACGCGTTCGCTGCCTGCACGATATGGCTTTCCGCACTGGAATGGGTCTGGACTCCGAAAGGCAAACTAATCCCCGGGCTGGGAAGGTCGTGATGATTGGACCATTGAGCCATGAGGTTGGCTGGGTAATGATCGAACTGAAATTTCTTCCCCCCGTTGGAATAGTTTAATCGGAATCGGTTGAAGCTCTGCCTAGACTGCGGCTCTGGAACGAATCAACCCACGACAACGGTGACTGCGATGCTGGATGCTCAGGAACAAACCGTTGGAACGCAGTTGCTCGAGCTCCGTGAGACGATCGTCCGGAGTCGATCGAGGCTGGACGCGGGATGATCTTTCGCATAGCACACTAGTTGCGGTGGTCGTCGTCGTCGTCGTGGTCGTGCGGTGGCCAGCAGAAGACGAAGCAGGATGGCGGTTGGCGATGGAGACTGACAAGCCAAGGCAAGGTCAGATCGACAGATGGCGTTGGGCAGGAAGGATTCAGCGGACCGGACGAGTGCACTGTGGCTGTGGCCGTGGGTCTGTGCCAACATGAGAAATTGTGCTTGTTACCCACATTGACACCTCGCCACAGCCTGGAACGGTTTTTGCTGGTGGGTGGAAACATGCAGGAAAGCGTTTCGATTCGAACTATTGAACAATTGCTGTCGCCAAAAGTGGCCACGTCGGTTGGACACTGGCTGGTTGTTTGGTAACGGTACAGCCATTTTAATTACCAGCATTTCTGCAAAACATAGACCCGACCCGACTGACTGACTGATATGACCTTGTTGGGGGCGTTTCCTGGTTTCCTAACATCTAGTTCTAGTTCTAGCGCTTTCAACTAGACTTCAATCCAATCCAATATAAAATAGTGATATTCCTCCCTGATGCTTCTCCAGCTCGAAAAAGCTTGACATTGTTTGCATACTTCTTAGTATCGCTTTGTTTTGCATTTAGCATTTTTGTGCCCTTTTTCGAGTCGAAGAAGAACCTAGAATTATGCCACACAACTCAGCACAAAAGCAGTCTTTATGTAAATCAACCACCATGTGTGCAGCGGATTTATTAGCTCAGCCGTACTTGGTTGCCGGCAGCGCCCGGGTTGCTCCACGGCATATTCAGATGTTCAATCACAATTAGCATATCACGATGCGCTTCCGTGCAGATCGCTGCACGCAACGACCAACGATCGGGGCAGGTGTGCGTGTGTGTGTGTGTGTGTGTGTGTGAGGCCACCCTTTTGGCCCTAAGCGATGTGGGTAATCGAAATTTGGCAGCTAACGATAATGCGATGAGCGGATAAAAAGAGCCATAACATCGCCAATAATTGATGGAAGCCCAATAAACGCCCGCCAGCAACCGAAGTGAGCCATCGATCCGTCAAAACTACCGAGGCTCGGGATATCCTGGCTGCCCGTCGTGCCTGCCTTCTCTGATCCACTGACTCCGGACCCTCCGGCCGGGTAAGCTAATCGGAACCATTGATAGCTATTACAACTGTGTGGTGCGATCGTTGGTCGCTGCCCTTATCGCCACGAGCCGTCACTAAAACGTAATTTTCGGTAAATTTCCGACACTCGTGAACGCCGCGGCAATATGGGAAGACAAACACATTGGTCACGGTTCGGTGCTTCGGTGGGCTGCAACCAACGAACGAACGAGCAACAAAAAAAACGGAGCCCTGGCCAAGCTTTCCACCGTTCCTTCTGTGCGTTCCGAGCAAGTACAGCAAACAGTGTGTGCGCGTCCGTATCGATTGAATCGATTGATTGATCGCTCCAAACCCGCAAGCGAACGAACGGACGCGGATACTGGCCGGCCGCACGATGTTTATGTGTCGATAATGGGCAGCATGTGCATGGGCGACCGTTGAGGACAAATGCGAACGAGGCGAGAAGGAGAATGCGCAAGCGAGCAGGAATGGAAGGATTTTCGGCATGTCCCTGTGCCTGCGCCGAACCGGGCCGAAAGCGTAATCGAAGACGCACGCAAAAAGGCGACCAAAAACGGAAGCAATAAGCGGTAGCCGGTCACCATTATAAAACACCAGATAAAAGAATAAAACTGCCAAAGCGTGCACCCCAACATGCATGCAAACGAGGCAAGGGTGAAGGGGGGGGGGGGGGCGGCGAGGGAGGGGAAGAAGGTAGACATGGGTGGGGGAGGGGGAAGGGAGAAGATGACTCGCGATTTGGATGCAATCCGTAGGTCCGCAGCACCCGTCGCACACATCGCTTTTCGCATTTTCCATTTTCGGGAACTGAGCACTGAAAGCTGAGCCGAACGTTTGGATGGACAAGATGGACTTCACTGGGCGAGCATTCAACATCAACAAAAAACGGGTGAGCCAAATCAATTCGGCTGCATTTCGTCCACCCCCGGGACGATGCTGCATGATGACAGAGGACGATGCAAACAACGAAAATCGAACGGATCAGCTTCAGCTTGACTGCGCTGCGTCAGCGACAGTATTCGACTACAGCCCATAAACCGGGATAGCAGTGAGAGCATAATTGCCAAGATCACTAGATCGGTCGGTAAAAGGCTTCCCCAACACACCGTTTGAAACTCCCAACTCCACGACACATTTCAACGCGCGACGCAAAAAGCGAAAGACGGACATTCGCGCTTAATCTGTTCCTCGCAGTCCCAGGCGAGGACCTCGCAGTCGCGTGCGTGTGTGTGTGGCTTTGCGGCGTGTGAAGTGGCCACACACGCCCGCTGATGTGTGTTTGGACGTGCGGTGGGTTTTAGAGAATGTTTTAACACCTCGACCCGTCAGATAAGCGAGGCGGTCGATGAAATCGATCAATGCGGACGACGATCGCCGATCGGTCCCGGTGCAAGGCGCACCTCTCCACGCACCTCTGCATCATCGGCAGGCCGCCTCGAGCCTTTTGTGATGCTTCGCCGTAACGATCGCTTCGGCGAGATGGCGAACGAGCCAACTGCAATTTGCATAACGCATACGCCCCGCTACTGGTTGCTGGCTGTTCTGCCATTGTATTGTGCTGGTTGATCTGCGTCAAGCGTTTTGGTAATTCTAAGTGTCGTGTGTTCTTCTTCTGGTTGCGATAAGATGAACTGTTAGTTAATGCTTCTGTTCGTTCGGTTTTTGTCGGGACTGGATGATTCGCTCCTGGTCGCTGTGATATTGCACGTGGAAGAGATTGAAAGTTTTATCACACTTCAAGGATCGTTAGGCTGGCGTTCGACCCTTGAAACGAGGTCACCGCTAATGCCGGATCGTGAAGCAGCGGTTCATAATCAGAGGGTAATTTGGTGCTCTTAAAAACGAATCAAGCCGCTCCACTCCGTAGGCTTCGTTTACGAGGCTTCGGGCTAATCTGGCCTGCTTCAAGCTTCAACGATCTCCGGCCGATCGATGGGATCATAATGAGATCACTAGCGGCTGAATCTACATTCCACCAAACTGCTTGCTGCCGGAGGGTCAGGACTCCAGAAGAGGTTTCGCCTGCTGCTTACAAGCTCCGAACTAGTCAGCGAACTGCAGCAGAGTACAAAGTACACGAGGTGTGTGTTTTCGCTGGACAAACAAACTCACCTCGATGCCCATCGGCTGGGTGAAGGATTTCCTACCCGATCGAAAAATATAATCATCAAAATCCGCCAAATTGCAGTTGCGTGCCACGCCCGGTCTCTGTTTTGGCATCGAAATTGGTGTCTCGCTTCGAGGACACCGCCGTCCCGTGCCAGGTGATATCACACGAGCATGACTCGATTGAGAACTCCCACGTTTCCAGGAGGACTACGTTCGTCAAGGTGATTGTAATTAAATAAATCAGCCCCGCGCGGCACACAAGCGACCCCAAACAGCTCCCATTTGCGAAAGAACCAAATCTCGGATGACACGAAATGTCATCACGGTGCCTGATGCCACTATTAGGCCCGGACGCGAAAACCGCACCATTACACGTGTAATTTCGGAGGATTGCGTTCTAGCGGTCCGGCGGCGGCGGCTATCATTATCATTTTTGGCTGCCGGAATGTCGGTGGTGCGCTCATTAGGAACGAACTCACCCACCGGGAACCGTGATTTGAGCTTGCCGTGTCGTTTCGTTTCGTTTGCCAAATTATGGTTTTGTGTGAAACTCAATCAAGATTATCATGTTGCCTCGGGGTGGTTCTTATTTCTTCCCCACTGCCGATCTCCCCTGCCCGCTCTCGAGCCCCCCTTGAAGATCGCAGCCCATTTCCGGCAGTAAGCTGTGCCAAGGGGAAATAAATAAACATGCGACCGAAATGGTAGCCGCGTTTTGACACATTTTTTCTTCTTTCTCCGGACCGAGCTTTACAACAGGAAGAACGACCGCAACCCGCAAAACAAAAGACTCCGGAGATCGGTTGAGATGCGAGGAGGCAACTTATCGCGGTGCAATAAACAATTCCTAACGAAAGGAACCGCGAACCAGCAACAAACGGCGACCGATTCGCACCGGGTAATTACCGGCCTTCGATCTCAAACATCATATTTTGAATGATCGAATACTCGTTGAAAAGTATCCGTTCGACGGTGCTTCTCGCACTCAATTGCAGTTCGATATTTGATTTTAAAAACCTCCTCCAGTTACACATTTTGATTGTTTGGCTCGGTTCGTCGATGGTTGGTCGTTGTGTCTCTCGGCTCTCGGATGGCGTGTTGCGTGTCGAACAGAATTTCCCTCCGGAGATGAAAACCATCCATCGTCTGCAGAAAGCAACCGAGCCCGTGTGTATGTGTGTATGCAAACTGGTTCCATCGCTTCTAGACACCGTCGTTACGCCCGCCGGCTAGGAATTGATTTTAGTTTTGAATTCCCGCCAAACGATCGGACGAACTGTTGTCATCGGCCGCTCGGGAGTAAATTGGAGGGCCTTTGTATGTTGCATATCGCAAACACCCAAAGCCCCAAAAGTTGAACTTGAACCTGGAGGAATTTAGTGACAAGTCAAGGAAATGGACAACGCTCCAGTCTGTACCTATCTCATAAATGTAGCTCCAATTTTCCGCTTCCCATCTTCGATCCGAACATCATCTGCCTTTTTCTTCCCGCTCACTCTCCCGGTCGTCCTCCAAACCTCCACCGCCCATTACCGGGCTGTGTCATTTCCCTGTGGCTCGTGCAGCTCGGCACCAATGGCACCAATGGCGATGCGATGATTAATATCCCGTCGAAACGCCTCGGATGACTCGGACGCTGGATAACGAAAGCGTGTGAATAGCGCCATAAAACTGTCCGATTGCGGTCGTGAGTTCCTGCCTGGAATGTCTTCTCCGGGCTACGGGAGGGCGGCGAACCAGATGGCGGGACCATTTTCGGGGGACGAGATTCGACCGCTGATGGCAAGTTCTGGTGCGCCCTATCTCTGTGTTCGCTCTCTATGCCCGTCTTTTCTAGGATCAATTTTGCTCCCGATCTCGCGCGTCCTCTCACGTGTGTGTGTGTGTTGAAATGCGTGCAAAGTCACCAGCATGTGAGATCTGGGTCTACGCAAAATGTCGATCGCGATCATAAAACCGACGGCCATCCGTCGGACGATCACCATCGGGCGAATGAGTGCGGCCTCCCAATCGAATAGACTGGCTTCAAATCACGGGCGAAAGACCCAGTACGAGTGCGTGATAGAGCGATGATGATGATGATGATGCTTGGCCAGGAAGCCATCGAACGGTGCACAAGGGACCAGACGACCACGAACGAAGAGGAACGGAAAATGCCAGGCATTATGGTGGAGTATTATCTTTTATTGCTGCCGCAAACTGCCGTACTGCCTTGGCGGAACTGTCGCTACGGAACCCGATCGATGCGATTCGTCGCACAGCCGCAACCCGACGGATGAGACTGATCGACGGCCTAGACTGCGGTTCGTCGCTTCACGCGTCGGTTCAATCGCTGGATTGTTGCCCGATTCCTGTTGCTACCGAGCCGATGCGCGGACACATGCGAACGCAACTGCTCGCATCCAATAAACCCGGTACCCACAAACAAATTTCACACTTGTGTTCTAAAATCTTTCACCCCACCGCATCATCCCGCCCCTCTTCCTCTCTCTCTCACTCTCTCTCTTTCACCCGGATTGAAGGAAAATGGATGGAAATTGTGTAGGTTCATCGATCGTTTTGTGGACCCTCCTCGGCTCGGCTAGGCCGGGATCGATTTGAGGCAGAGTCCACGTCGGATCGCGAGATACTTCCTAGCCCTCACAAAGTGAGAAGCGAACATTGAGGCTTCCCATGCTCGAGGAGAAGGCCCAAACTTCCAAAGCTACAATTCATTGCCGTCCATCCATCCATCCATCCATCCATCCATCCATCTATAGTTACGTCTTTTCAACGCGACCTAGCGCTTTAATTCTCCTGTGTGCCGGGCTCGTCTTCGGGAAGGTGTTTTCCCGACCATGACGCTCCTGCTGGACGCGTCCCACATGGTACGAGCTGCCCGTATCCGTTGGGCAGTCTTGGGCCGATACTCGCCGCTCGACAGCTCCGAACTAATCTCGAATGCAAACCACCACCCAACGGCCGCCTGCCATTGGATCACACAGCTCGCTACATCATTATACCGATGGGAAGGAAAATCACGACTCACTCCCTCTATATATCGGACCGACGGATGGAGAGGGGTGAGAGCGAGCAGAAAAGGGAAGGAAAGGAACAGAACGGGCTCAAGTCGAGGACCGACGCGCCCTGCCTATGCCGATGACTGACTGATACCATTTCTTAATCATTTTCTAGCCAGTTCCAGTTTGCCCAGGGTTGGTGTGGGCTTTGCGCGCGTTTCGCTATCACGATCATCGGATCCATCTTGTTGGCAGAAGAACCACGAGGAGATAGTACCAACGGCACCGCATCTAGCAATCCCTTGTTGCGGCTCGAATGATAAAGGCGGCAGTGTGTTGCCTAGGTTGCGATCAATTTTCGGACAGGCGCACTGACGCCGCCTGCTGCAATTAAAAGCTTGGTACAGTAATTTGAATACATTCCGTGGTGACTGCTGTGACTTCAAAAATTGTCATTGTCGCAGAACCCAGCGTAATGTCCAACAAATCGGCGATCCGATCGATCCGGCGGATGGAGCAAGAGGATGCCAGGGTACGCGGTACGAAAACATAATGAAGAACGAAAGCGTCGAACATAATACAATGTGGGAGCAGGCAGAGGGCAGAAAAAGAAGCAAACCAAAACAAGACAGAAACAAAATGAAAATAAAACAGAGTTCCAAAGAAAGACAAACCTCGTTCGGAAACTCAATCCCACTCGGAACGGCAAGGGCAGGAAGGCAGGAAGAATCCACCAACAGATTATGCGCAAAAACGTGAGGGCGATATGTTGGGCGGGGAGGCCGGGGGGGGGGGGGGAAGGAGAGAGTTGCAGCCGACCGATGCACACACAATGTCGATCAAATGCAATCCGCGCCTGTGTAATGCTAACCCCTCGCGATCGCATTGTGCTCTTCCTGGACGAGCAACTCCATGCAGCAGCAGGACCTGTACGGCCGACCATGGCCTTCGCGCGAACGACGGAACGAGGCGCAGAGAGAAGAACAACCAATCGACAAGCGCGCAACCCGTCCCGGATCCTCCTCCTCCTCCTCCTTCTTCTTCTTGTCTTCCCCCTACCCCTTGCTTCACTCCTGCCTTCCATCGATCTCGACAGCTCCAACGATGGCGACCGACGAGGACTCGCTGGCCTGCCGTTGCCCAGCGCGCGCAGTTGGCGAAGGAGCTGCTGGACCGTCCCGATATTTTGTGGCAAGAAGATGAAAAAGTAATTCTGTATGTTATTGAATTCGACATATTAATGTGATAACAAAAATTTATACCATTCGGAACATAACGAGAAATGTCGGCTGAATCCCCGTGCAGCGGCTGGGTTGGGGCTGGTTGGGACGGTTCTGAGGTTTTGCTCGGGCGCTCAGGCCCGCCCGACCTAACCGAGGGACTGGTCTCGCGCGAAACAAGCGCAACGAGCAAGAGGCGAGCAAGATCGAAGCTAAAAATGCACCACTCACACACAGGAGTACCCCGATCGCCTTCTCTGGATCAACGGACGGCTTCGACGGCTCCAAGCGGAGCGCATGGGGTGGGGTGGAGGGCGCGACGAAAGGATAGTGATGGAAAACACTGTGTATAATAATAAGGAAATTAATAACATCAGCAATATCAACCGAGCGGTCCGTCGAGAGCAGAGCAGCAAGGGAACAATCCTGCCACACAGAGTCCTGTTGGACCTGTGGAGTTGCTCCTACGGCGCGAGAGATGGAATGGATGGGATGGGGAAGGGGACCCACAGGCACACACACGTTCACAAGCGAATGCATCGCGGCAATGCGCAGTGCAATGAATTGCTGTTAGATATTTGGGATCGCTGGGAGTTTCTTGTTCGCCCCTCGAGTTGTGCATCCGATGCATCCTTTTTGTCGCGCCGTGTGGAGCTGCGCAGCTCCATAAATAGGTGCACCCGAATTTCGAGACAAACGCGCGCCCGAGGACCTGCCGGAGAAGGAACGGAATGCGATCGAAGCACAACGGCTCTCTACATACTCTGCCGACCCATCCAACTGAGCAGGCCAAAATGACATTGAGCGAGCCTGCTCTAGTTTGCTTATCCGACTTGCTGTGTGACTCAAATAGCTGTGATGAACTGTAGATAGAACACGCTCGCCAAGGCACCGAGAAACGTTGGAAATGATAGGAGAAAAAATAAAACAAGCAAACAATTTAACACTTCCAATCGTCACCACTCCAAATATTCCACACCGAGCCCGATTCCGCGCCATCCCCCGCCTTCCCTCAACGCTCGCTTTATCACCGGTTCGAGTATTTCTCGTGTGTCTTTTTTGCGGATTCCTACAGAACCACCTCGCTTGGGGCTGTGCAATTGACCCGCTTCAATCGCAGCGAGCGACCAAAATTGACGCCAAACAGTGTGCGAAGGGTGAAACCGGAAAGAATGTTTGTCGAAACAGGGAGGAATCCGGTCCCAGTGAAGGACGGGGAGGGGAATGCCGCTACACCACCTCAAGCCCCCCCTCGGTCTCGGAATTGGAACTGGAGAACGGAGGTACAGATTAAAGGAAATGGAATGTGTGTCTTGTAGAACGCACGAGCTTCAGCAGAACGGATGAGCGATATACGCACTCCAGATCCAGTCCGCCGTCACTTGTTCCTGCGTAGCATTAAAAGATTAAGCGACTATCCTGCTCGGCCGGGTTCCCCTATCTCCCCCCCCCCCCCCCCCCCCCCATGGTCCATACTCAAGCAACGCAGAAGTCAAATTTAATTTTCAATCAACCATCAACATACATACACACACACACAAACGCTGTTCACGCCGGTGGGCAGAAACAATCAATTTACATCCCCCAGGTTCTTCGGAGGGTGCGCATTGGCGGGTGTCTGCATACACCGTGGCATAAGGAGAACGGGCCCGGGTCCGGTTCGTGTTCAAGAAATCACCCATCTATCAGCAATCCGTCCCGAAAAGCCGGCCAGCAAAAAGTGAAACCATTTTGGCTGGCATTATCAGCGGGCCATCTCGCCGCGACTGCGCGTAACGCAGGGCCGTCAAGATTCGAAGGTGTCGAAAACGTGGGGCAGCCCAAATATGAGCCGCACTTAATCTCCATTCAAAACCGAAACCGAAGCAGAGCACGCGGAAAGGCAACCGATACACGTCCATCGGCTTAACGGTGGCAAGTGATCTGATTTTAATGATCCTCCAGATCCGGGGATCGCCATCACCCGTCGGTCGTGCGCAAACACACGGTTACGTAACGTTCGTCCAGTTGCGGACCCAGGTCAGGACAACACCGTCAGCCCGTCGCGTCATATCGTGGGAGAAGAAACGACGACGCCACGGCGAAACGGCGAACACTCGAAAAAAAAGGAAGGTGCTTTAAGCGGTATTAATTTATTCATAAATCTAATTAATGAACACTTTCATTTTTCAGTCGCCGATGCTCGAGCCGGTGTCGCGCGGACACCTCCATGAACGCGAGGAACTCCTCGTCAAGCTCTTCCTCCTGCTCCTCCTCCTCCTCCTCCTGCGGTAGCGACGGTTCTTCTCGCTCCGTGGCGGAGGTTCGTCGCTGGCACTGTCGTTGAAGTTGTTCATGTTGAGATCCTTCGATTGCTGCAAAGAGAAAAAAGTGGGAACAGGATTGGGTGCCAATCCACACATCACAGTCGAGTTTTTGGGTTAAAATGAAATTTCCTTTCATTTCGTTTTCTTCCCCCTTCACCCACAAGCGCGTTAATGTCTTTGTCGATTTACTGGCAAGATTTAAAGCTTTTTCTTTTACAAGCGCCACAGAAAGCATAACGCCGTGCATTGCAGCCAATACTTTTACTCTTTCATAGCGTTATCAATTGAACACCTTTCGCCGAGCTTGCTTACCGTCAAATTCGTCAGCACTCATTTCGTCCTCTGTATCGCCGTACGGATCGTCCGCATAGGCGTAATCGTCGTCGGAATCCATAGTCTCGGCATTCGCGGAGGGCCGTGGCGTCAGCATTACTCGCTTCAAACGAACATTTTCTGCTTTCAGCTGTTGAGCACACTGCTTCCAGTAGTTCAACTGATGCTTGCCGTGCCATTTCACTATCCGTTGATACGTTCGAACCCACACGTTCTGTGCGTGCTTCAAGCGGACCTCGTTGCACGGTTCGGCACCTGTCGCGTACGGTTGCGGCGCGTGATGAGCTCTGTTCCGCTGATACGGTTCTGTGGCGTAATGGATTCCTGCCTCTTTGAAGCTGCAGAAACGTTTCATCGTCCGTGCATTCTTCTTCCTTTTGTACTTCCGCTTGTTACGTGTGCGTAACAACTTTTCACGCGCCTTACCGACGGGCAAGCTTTTACATTCAATCTCCGACATTCGTTTCATGGTGTGGATGTGTCCCAGTCAGGTTTCGGGACTGATTGAATCGAAACAATGCTACTATATTCCGTCACAAACGAGCTAAACTACCATCATTCTTTGCAAGATAAGGAAGTTTATCACACCACAAATATTGTTCACGCGTATTACTTTTTCATAGCTTTGTCAGGGTGAAATGGATGGGAAATAAACGTTTTTCTCACATTTCGTTTGTGTTCATCACACGGAATGCAGAGCATTGAATAACAAATTGTTTACATCGCTGACAGTCGGAAGGTGCCCTGTGGTTGTTTCTCAGTGGAGAAATCAGGAATCAGAGGGCTTGAAATATTTCATGGTTTGCGATTTACATATAATTTTCACCCGGTGTGTTGCAATGGCAAGGTCTATTTTTATTCATTTATCGATTGGCCTCTTCATATATCCACCTCATTGTATCGAAATCATGATTATTTCTTGAAGCAAAGGTAAATTTTATCAATTAATTTCTATTCTTTTCGCTCGCGCCGTATTGCACCTCGCTCGCTGATTTGTTTTTGTATTGCGCACAACTGTCAAAAGTGTTGTCAGTGTGCTGTGGACGTTGTTCATGTGTTGTTCGTGGAATGTTGTGACGGCAGGAAGAGACACAAAAGAAAAAAAAAACACACACACACACAGATTCCCCTATTGTTTTTTATTGTTGCGCATAAAAGCGAGTCAGCGTTTTGCGTTCATTTTTAGACGAGCGTTTTGTCAAAATGTACGTTTGAGGGTGCGAAATAAACAGTGCGTTGTGCAACGATTGTCGCAAAACATAACTGCTGATGCAGTTCCCAGTCGCTGCTCGTTATTCTCCGACGGTGGAGTTAACACGTAGTGCGAGTGACTAAACGAGGTATCTTCCGAGGGAGGAAAAAACAAAACCTGCTCGCATCAGGTGTCGTCATCAGCGATCTAACAGTGCGGACAACGAACCACATCGAACAACTCCCTTCCCCGTCACAACAGGACAACGAAGAATCATGGATGCGAACGAGAGTGGCATCGAGGTAAGTAAGCGACTGTTCGTGGGTCATCGCATGGGTGTCCTTCGAAAGTGACGGTAATTTTCACTTTCTGGTGCAAATGATTCAAACGCTTCGTTTTTTTTTTGGCTTTGGCTGCACACGACGACATTGCTGCTGCGTACAGGAAAAATTCATCCAAAACGGCGTGTTGCTAAAGCAGGCCAACGCATCGTACATTGCGGCGCTAAACTCGGAAGGCATCCTTACGTTTGGCCAGTGCATTAAGACGAATCTGCACGTGTTCGAGTGGAAGCCCGAAACCTGCGACATCACCGATTCCGAGAGCCTCGAAAGCGGCTGGTCTTTGGTGGATCCGATTTCTCGGCAACCGTCACCACAGCAACCACAGCAACCTGCTTCGATAGCATGCATGCCAGTGCGGGCAACCAGTGAGGAACCGCCGGCCACGACAGGTGCCACAACGAAAGCGAAACTGTCCATCCGCGTGTTTCTGCGCGAACTGAAGGGTCTCGAAACGTATAGGGACGAACTGCGCTTTTACAACCACGACCACACGGTGCACAGCGTGTATCTGTTCCGGCAAACATCGACCAGTGTACTGCTCCAGCTACTGGAACGGTTCCGTTGCGTGCGGAAGAGCACACACCGGAAGAACTTCTATCGATGTATCGACGACCCGGATCAGGATAAGCTACAGAAATCGTTTTCCGAGCTCAACATTGCCGACATACGGGCCCGTCCTCGGCCACGACCGTACATGGACATGCTGTCGAAGTGGGCCAATGTGCAGCAAATCCTTCCCATTCATCGGCCAGTCTCGCAAAGTGCAATTCCCGGTGAGCTACGGTTGAGCAACTTGAATGCCAGCGTCGAAGCAGATGCTGCGAATCGACAGTCTTCGGCAGACCAACAGCAAGCTCACCCGGCTGCTGTCAATGGTGAGAAGGAACAAACGGAATCCAAGAAGCTTGCCCCACGTCCTGCGGTACATCGTGGATTGCCACTGGACGCTGGAACCTGGGAGGACGTAAAGTGCCCGAATGGATCCATTTCTGATCCGGAACGCGTCAAGGAGATTATTTTCCGTGGAGTAAGTAAAACTAGGTCAGCTGCCTTTCACGTGCGTAATACTTCGTATTTCCCCTTTTCCAGGGCATCAAGCAAGACATACGAGCGGAAGTGTGGAAATATCTGCTCGGACTGGACGTCTGGGAGCACACGGCCCAGCAGCGAGATGAGCGAAGGGCTCACAAAACGCAGGAATACTTTCAGATGAAGTTCCAGTGGCTCACGATGACCGCAACGCAGGAGCACAACTTTACCGGCTACCGAGAGCGCAAGTGCCAGATCGAGAAGGACGTGAAGCGAACGGATCGAACGTACGAATTTTTCGCCGGCGACGATAATCCAAATCTCGCCAAGCTGCAGGACATCCTCATGACGTACGTCATGTACAACTTCGACCTGGGCTACGTCCAGGGGATGAGCGATTTGCTCGCCCCGATCCTCAGCCTGGTGCAGAACGAGGCGGAAAGCTTCTGGTGCTTCGTCGGCTTCATGCACAAAGTGTTTGCCAACTTCGACATCGATCAGAAAGGCATGAAGCAGCAGCTGGAGCATTTGCGCGTGCTGCTGTCGTTCGTGAATGAGCGGCTGTTCAATTATATGCGCGAAAACCAGTCGGAAAACATGTACTTTTGTTTCCGCTGGCTGCTCGTCTGGTTTAAGCGCGAGTTTTCCAACGCGGACATTATGCAGCTGTGGGAGGTGCTGTGGACCGGGCTGCCCTGTCCAAACTTTCATCTATTTGTGTGCGTTGCCATACTGGACCAGGAGATGGACGTGTTTATCGATGGGCAGTTCAGCTTCACCGAGATTCTGAAGCACGTGAACGAACTGTCGGGCAATTTGAATCTGGCGGCCGTGCTCGAACAGGCCGAAAGCATCTATCTGCAGCTGAAGCAGACACTGGAAGCATCGCCCAAAGAGTCGTACCATGAGCTGAGGAAGATCATCGGCGAACAGCTGAGCTCGAGCGATGGCAGTGGAACGACGGGTAACACGGACGAGGACGAGGACGACGACGATAGCTGCATGTCGATCGTGAACGAGCGCTCGCCAGAGGAGAAGGAAATTCTTCAACGAAAGCTGGACGAGGCGTGCGATCTTTCGCTAAGTTACATGTTTTTCTAAGCCGTAGGGTAGTGTGGCATGGGTTGATGGGATCGAATGGGAACCGAAACGACAACACCACAGAAACACAACACACACACACACAAACACAATTTTGTAGCCATGAGAAGAATGTACAGTAAACTGGTTTATTCACTTTTTGTTACTTTGCTAAGCGCGCTCTCATTTCGATTTTGTCGCCCGCTTGTTGGCCTTGGCAATTTTGCTTTTCAACGATTTTACGTCCAGCTTCTCGGATATGCTCTGTCCACTCTTCGACCGTTTGCTCGGTTCTTCCGGTGCGACAAAGTCCTGCTCGCGACGCTGCTTCTGCACGGCCACATTCCGCTTCTCCTTGTCCACCTCCTCCTGCCGCTTCTTGGACCGCTTCTGCTCATCGGTAAGGAAGTATTCGCCGGAAGCCAGCTGTTTGTCGATCTTGCTTTCCTGCATCGGTGGCGGGAACGGTGTGTATTCCTTCTTCTTCTTGACCACCTTCGGTTTGTTCCGCTTGGAGGTGTTCTTCGCCTGGAAGCGCGGCAGGAACCGTTCCCAGTTTTCCTCGCGCAGATTCTCATCCTTCATCAGCTCGCGCTTTATCATGAGCGCTTTGATGTTGTAGATCGGATGGATGTTTTTCATCGTTTCTTCTACCACCTTGCGGACACACTGCAGGCCCTTGTAGGGGCCGATCGCCGACACGGTGGCCCCTTGCACCAGCACGTAGCAGTTCGTGAGCAGTTCGAGCGATTTCAACGTGCAGCCGTTCGGTCCAATGAGTCGACTGCGACGCTTGACAAACTTTTCCTTGTTGCGTACGAGGTTTTTAATTTTAATGATATCGCAGCTAATCTCGTCCTCCAGTACTTTGACCGCCTGTTCAAACGGTACGGACCGGGACAGCAGTTTGATGAGGTCGCGCGATTTTACGATGATGAACGGGTCCCACGTTTTGCGCGTGGTCCGTACGGTCATGTTGCCCAGGATCAGGTCCAGCTCGGCCTTAACGTTGTGTGTATTCAGCGCCTTCACGACCAGCGGCCAACATTCTTTGATGTACTTCTCTCGGTACTTTGGAAACAGGCAGGAAAACGAGCTCTCCTCCACGAGACCGTTCGGGTTGTCTTCTGGTTTGAATTCGGGAATTTTCATCAGCCACGCATTTTCCACCGGACCGTTGAAATGCTCGATGCCTTTCTCCACATCGCCGGTATCGGATTCGGAATCACTCATCGTTTTTGTTTGCTAAAACTCCACAAAAATTGCTCGCCCAAACACGCGAAACACAACAAAACGTGTTGAACTCTGCGTCGATATTTTGACATTTCGTTTATTGTTGATTTTGGCACGGCCCATTTCGAGCAGCCACTGTTCGAGCAGCTTCCGTTGACAGTTCGAGCACTTTTGACAGCGGGCAGAAATAAATAGAAGAAAGCATACAAGGAACGAACTGTTTGCGGGCTTGTTTGTGATTCAACTTTAATTTAGACCTAAATCTCTACAAATCTCCGTGATAATGCTGATCAAAGTGAAGGTAATCCCGATTGTAGTGCTTGCCACAACCTAACGCACGTACTAAACCGTTTGTGGTTTCTGCTCTCGTCCCTCTTTCGCTTACTGCATCCTTGCATCACCCGGAAACGCTGTTGGTTGCCCTCGAAAAGACCCTGACCGGCAAAGAAATTGAAATCGACATCGAGCCCACGGACAAAGTGGACCGGATCAAAGAGCGGGTGGAGGAGAAGGAAGGCATCCCTCCCCAGCAGCAGCGATTGATCTTTTCCGGCAAACAGATGTAAATCCCAACTTCTGCTTCACATCCAGCTCTTGGGTGGCCTGATTCAGAGCAGGTTCCTTATTCACCCCGGGGTATCTTGTTTCTTTGTAGGAACGATGATAAGACTGCCCAGGACTACAAGGTCCAAGGAGGTTCCGTACTACATTTGGTGCTGGCATTACGAGGCGGGTGTCTGTAAACGCTGAAGATGGAAGTGGTCGGTGTTCCGCAGGATTCTGCGGACCCCCGCAAACTCTGTGTCCTGTCGTCTCATTGTTTGGTTTAATTTTATTGGTTTGGAAAAGTGTCACTGAATAAAAGCACTACATAATCAATAAGAACAGGGGCTTTTTCAATGTATGACGAAGCGAGCGACGCTGTGGTTTTGGATGATTTTGCAAAATGCCATACGAGGAAGAAAGGCGAAATATTTCCACTGCATCTCTCTCCGTCTGGTTGTATAGCTTTTTTTCTCTCTCTCTCTCTCTCGCTCTCCGAAGACTTTTGACAGATGACGCCGAGACATACACAACAAACTTGTTTGTTGTTATTTTTCAGATTCTGCCGGCGATATCGCATGTGTTTCTATCGGTAGTATATGATAAAATTAAGTATTTTACGTGCAAACAGTCTCTACAGGATCTAGTATAGGCCCATGTGAGAGTACCAAGGACATTATTCAGCTGAAGTTGCTAAAAACAGGTCCCGTAAAGAGCTGTGATGATGGAAGTCGATGTTAAAGTACTACGCGAGGCGATAGCTTGCATCGCAAATTTAAAACCGAAGGGTAAGTACTAAATTATATGCAATACGAACTACATAAAGCCTAATTGCAGACCTTCAATTTAAGATATCACGCTTACCAAGCTCGTAGACTGCTTGGAAGCAATAAAGCTGTCCTTCCCGGTGGAAGAATCCTGCACGGACATCCTGTGGAAAGGCACAGTTCAATACTGCGCCCTGCTGACTGAATTCGCCGACAAGGGACTCGTGGAAAAGCAGAACCAATCGGCAGAAAGTGAGGAGGTGATAAACCTGCAGGATCAAGCGTCCTATCTTACGACGATCGATCTCGTACGGCAGTTCACCGTGCATCTGTATCTTCCACGAGAACTGCGCGGACTGTCCCGATGCGACAGCCAGCTGATGGTGATGGTGGAAGAAGAGGAACGCGTTCGAAGACTTTCGTTCTGCGCTGCTCAGTTTGAACGACTATTTGAAAAGAAAATGCTGGCCCTACATCCAAGACTGACAGACACCGTGATCGATTTCATTGCCGCTCTCTACAGTCTCTCTAAGGCAAGTTTGGTAGAAAAATGGAAATGTTACGCCTTTCCCAAGGACCTCATCTTTCGCAGTCTGCTGGTGATCAAAGGAGCACCCGGACTGCCCCTAGAACTGGCCAAAGTGCTTCATATCGATCTGTTGCACCTCACGGGAGAACCCGGTGGATTCTCCGCACTCTGTAAAACGTTGTTTGCTGTGGGTGAGACAAACGAAAATGCTCCAGCATGGCATAAAAGCGAAGTGGTTGCGAAAATCGTAAGCAGTAAAGGACACACGAAGAAATTTTATCGACAAATATTGACGGATTGCTTCGAGTTCTATCGTTGGGCCGTTCAGACGGGCACCGAAGAATCGTTGGCATATGCTGCAACGTGTGTAGAATGTCTAAAGCGATTCTTGCAACTACCGGCACCGTATCGCGAGCTGCACACACGCATTGAGGAGTACTTTTTCCGGTCCTTTCAAGACTTAGCAGCACCAACAGAGCTTGTGGCCGGATGCGTCCTTCAAGAGCGAAACACTTTGGCAAACAATTTGTACGAGTGCAGTATGGCGTTCACGGGATCTACGTTCACGTCGTTGCCATCGGCTCTGCTGGTTCCATATCTGCATCTGTTCCTAAGAATGTACTCCATGCTTCCATCCACCTTCGACGAGCAGAAATATTTGCACAGTATGATCGTTTTCTGTTTGTCCAATCGATCCAGAGCGGAATTGAAGCGCATCATATTGTCCCTCTTGCTGAACGAACCTGATGGTGAAATCGGCCGATATTGGCTTCACACAAGAATTGTTGTTAAATACTGTGAAAACGACAATAACTACAGCCTGCAAATTGGACCTTCCACGAGCGACGATGACGCTGGCAGCGATAATCTCCTTCCAGCGGTAGTTGATGTGCTTAAGTCATCTGATCGAAACTTGCTACTGTACGATGCGTTTCTTGTACTGCTGAACGAGCTTATGACCGGCGGATGGACAGATAATTCATTCGAGCCCACGCAGCTGGTGGATGCTGTCGAGCGAGACAGTTTGCTCTGCGATCGATTCCACCAAAAGTACATTCTCATCCAA
Source organism: Anopheles stephensi (assembly GCF_013141755.1). NCBI lineage: Eukaryota > Metazoa > Arthropoda > Insecta > Diptera > Culicidae > Anopheles > Anopheles stephensi. Next base: position 87,850,309 of record NC_050203.1, on the reverse strand, counting down.
TCGCTGATGGATCTTATTAACCACAAGCACTTCCACACCCAACTGTACGATAATCCGGGCGAAGTTTTGAATATATTAACTGCCACGCTTACGAAAATTATCGACAATTCCAATGATAAAGAATCACAGGTCGCGTCTGATGGGAACGATTCCGATGTTCTAGAGGTGATGTTGTCGATTTTCCAAGAATTTCTTCAGCGCAATCGCAACCGTCCCGAGGTGGAAGGCGTTTTGAAGCTTCTTCGCAGGTACCGTAGTTCGAAGAGTTGTAGTGATGCGATGAAAGTACAGATCGATCTGCTTTGCAACGAAACATCAACCGAACACGAAGGAGTATCGGGATCAGCCTGCCAAAATGCGCTAAGCCTCTGCTCAGATCAGCAACCCTACTGTAAGGTGTACGGAACGACTCTTCTGCTGAAATTGCTGAAAGAACGAGACCCGGAAACGTACGGCCAGCGGCACAAAATCCTTGTACTCGCTCTGGTAAACTTACGAGATGAGGAAAGTTACGCGTTCCTCAACTCTGTACGCCTACTCGTGGCACTCTGCGATGTCCTAGAGGCGGAAGTAATCGATGCGCTTGTGAAGGAGTATCTAAACGAGAGCAACGACACAGACTATCGGCTTAAGGTGGGCGAAGCGACGGTAAAGACAGTGGAAACGCTAGGCCCTTTTGCGGTACGGTACCGCGATACGCTGGTGAACTGTTTCCTGGCCGGGACGCGCCATGCTGTGGAAGAGTTCCGCACATCGAGCCTCTCGAATGTGGGCAACGTGTGCCGAATTCTTTCCTACCAGGTGCATCACTTTTTCTACGAGGTAAGAATGGAACTAATCGTGCTGCTACTTACCTTTCCTTATGCTCCATTTTTCTCCCCTTTTCAGCTTTTCACAACCATCAAATCGATTGTGGATACGGATGGCTATCTGCCGGCGAGAAGAGCAGCTATCCTGGTGCTTTCCCAGTTGCTGGAAGGAATCGACAGCCTGATGGATTTTCAGGAGTATCTTCTGTTGATCTACCGGTTTTTGAAGCACGTTATCGCAACCGACAACGACGACGTCACCAAACTCCAGGCGGCTGTTGCGCTGGATCATTTGAAGGCAAAGACGAAAGATTTTCTTCAAATTAATCCAGATGAGTTGGAAAGACGCATGTTCGGAAGGGTTATCTAAGGCGCTTGCAGCGCACGTCGATGAGAGCTGAGTAAAACGATTTTTAAAAACATACTTTGTTTGGTGAAGTGTTTTTTTTTTCTTCCGTTCCGAAAACTATTCCCTTCACGATTCTTCTCTAACCTGAGTATTCTCGTCCCCTTCTCGTTGAATTCGCCGAACCCTTCGAATTGATGATGATGCGCGTTGATGCCAAACCGGAATAAAATTAAAGTGATCTTTGAGGATGACCATTTCGCCCTACTTACCTGACCTGACGTTCGCGTAGCCTTTTCAAAGCGATCCTGTTCTAGTCTTATTCTTGTGTAAAATGGGAATGATAATCCTCTTTGGTCATTCGGTCAAGGCACGCACACAAGAGCAGATTTTTTTATCCATTGGAGAACGGTCACCACAACGATGGTCTTCTATAACGAAAGACCATTCTCGTGTATTGCCATCGTTTTGCATTCAATGTTCTGAGTTATTTATGAGAATAATGCTCTAATGCAATGAATCCTGTAACTACTGTAAAAAGGAAAAACATAATACAAATCAGCAAAAGGATTAATTTACAGTTTGTTCGAAGCTATCCGTTAAAAAACGCTCACCTTCCTGTTCCTGAGTGACCCTTCCTGTTACGCCCGATACGTCTGCTAATGAAGTGGAAAATCGAATCACGTTTCTAGCCAGCCGATGTTTGCGGTTTCCATCCTTTGCCTGATGCTCCCCATCGATGACGAGTCAATATTTAGGTTTGATGATGTTGTCTATCAAAAAAATTAACTGTAGAAGTAGTACAAAATATAGCACAACTGGTAAGAATGTTAAGCTGTTTGAAATGTGTTAAATTATCTTTAGAAATATCACACTCTTTTAATTAACGTTAATTTAGGATTTTAATGACCCAATATTACTCTTATTTAAACCTTAGCAACAAAAAAAAAAACAGCAGTGATACGTTCCAGCGCTCTTTTGCAGCGTTCTTGACTCTAGGGTTAAATCATTGCAGATGATTCATGTCCCGCGTGTACCTTAACCCCCGGGGGAACATTTAGGTGTAATTTATAACGGATAGCAGGCGCTATGTTTCACGATTACCAGCAGTGTGTGGCTCACACATGACATCACATTCCATCCAAAAACCCGGAGACAAATTAACCAATCTCTCTTCTGCGCCACGAAGCGCTCGACGTGCTGGACACTCACTCATTTGCTCAAATACCGGCTAAAATGGTACATTAACATTAACTGAATTAGAAATGGTCATGCATATTTCGCGGTTTAGCGTACGAGGTTCAAGCATGTGAGCTGGACGTTCAGCTTGGCAATATCCGGACAGGCCACAAGGATTGGCTGGCAGCGTGCGTAAAACGAAAAACAGATGTAAAACGCCCAGTACCAGAGAATGTAATTGGAACACACAAAAAAAATGTCCTCGTACACTTCGGGCAAGCCGGAAAAAGAATCTCTCACACAGACAGCACCGGACGGCTGTCCTTTATTCAAGGTGTGGAAAAGTATCCCTTTCGTTGGAGAAGAGGTTGTGGAACTTGTTGTTCATGTTTTTATTCACTTTTTTTCGCTTTCCTTGTTTTTGCAACATGTTGTTGCGGTCATGTGCTCTGGGCTTTGCTTTTGTTCTCTTCACAACATTTTTTGTGTTGTTGCTCTCACTGACCCCCGACCGAACCAACCGCAACCGACCAAGAGCAACGTTGCAAATCCACCTTCTCTGTGCTGAAATTCGCTTCCCCGTGGTTGGGAAAGATTCGTTCCAGAAGGTGATGGTCAACAGAAAAAAAGGAAGAAACGCCAAAGCGAGAAAAAATTATCCTTCCAGAGGACCCTCCGTCCTTCCGTGGCTTGAGCGCGATGATGTTCCCGGCACACGGGAAACAAGATACCACTTTTTTGTGTGTCTTTTTGCTCCAGCACCCTAGAACGGATGGTCGGACCGAAACGGCGGAACTCGTGCTTGATGGTGAATAAAATACGTTCCAAGTCGACACACGTTCGGGGCCTTCGAGTTCCCGGGGAAAGCATCGGATTTATGGTTTTATTTGATTTTAAATAGAAGCAAATGAAGATAAATGCGACTCTGCAGACCACACTGACCGCAAGCTGAACCGTGGCTACTGAAGGAAAAACAAAGGAAAGGAAAGAAAAATGCGGCCGATGATGTGGGAACATTTGCGCTTTCCTGATGTTTTGTGTTAAATATTGGGAGAAGGATTTTCCACCCAGCCATTCGAACGTTGAACAGGATCAATTGGCTTCAATTCGGATTGCTGTTAAAGACATCGCTGAAAAATGTGCGTACCCGATTTTTTTTCGGTGATTTTATGAAGAAAGCTTTGCACTTGGCCAGCCATTTTTCCCACCATTTGTCACACACATTAGCCAGCATTATGTCGATAAGAAATGGTAAGGCAGATTCGGCAGAGCCCGCGAACTCGCAGCAAAACACAAGCAAAAATTGCTCATCACGCACCAACCAACCAACCAACCAGGACACGTGATACACAACCACAAGGACCAATGTGGTGGTGGCACAGGCGCGGTGAACAGGAAGCCGGCACACCGATCTGGAAGTCGCGATCACAAAAATGGCGTAGAAAAGCGTTTCCAGGGAAAAGTTTTGCCACTTTTCCTTCATAAGTTTCCGTCGACTCCCTGAGCCACCGAAGACCGAACTCTGGTCTTCCGTTTCCGAGCCTGTCGGGCTCATTTGCGCCACCATCTACTCATTCCCCACCTTAAAAGGAACACTCGTTAGCGTCATCGTTTCGGCAAACGACCCACCCTGCTACCACTGCTCAGCCAGCCCAGCACAAACTGGGCTCACGCTTGAGTTACGATAAAAGTCGTAAAAACTGTAAGTTTAATGAGAAAATTATATATATTTTTCTCGACAAAAGGTTGGAAAAGTTTCTGCGGCCGCATGGATGGCAGAGAAAGAGAGGGAGAGAGAGAGTGAGAGCAAGGGCACGACTAAGCAAGAAGAAAGTTAAAGAAGGCACCACGAGGGTAGTGGGCCACGTGGCGCTGCCATGTTCCTGCTGGTGGTTTCGTGAATTTTGTATAGTCTCATTTCCATTAACCTCAGGCGAAAGTTTGCCGCTCTGAATGCGCTCGCCAAGATGGAGGAATAAGCAAGGGAAATAAAACTGTGTTGGCTGGCTTGTTCCTGTTGAGATGGCGAAAACTGGTTATTAGGCATGCACAACAAAATAAAAAAAAACTGAAACTCCTTCAGTTAGGAAAACATACGTTAAAAATCATAGTTAGCTCTCGCAAGAACAGCACAACAAGAACAATATTTGGTAGGAAAATGTGGAAGATAATTGAATTGGAAAACGAACATCGCAAACATGAGCCAAACCCTGGACATGGATGGTGTGAGACACTGGTGTAGAAAAATTAAAAGCAAAAAGGCAGTAATGCTTTTAAAAGTCCTTTTAAACCCTTAAAGTATGAGTGGAAGCAAACAGAAATGAGTTACAAAATTGTCACATAACACTCTGAGCAGTTAAAAATGAAGCGGTGAGTATTAGGTTGCAAAACTCTACAAGACACTAGAATGTCCTCTCGCTATCTGGATATACTCGGCACTAATCTGACTCACTCTACTCACCCAAGGGTTCAGATAAAGGTAAATGCACGTATAAGCAGTTGAGAGGTTTTAGTGTGCAAACAAAGGGTAAAGAAGGGACCCAGGCGCCCCAAACCGAGGATGGCTCGGTATCATAATGTACCAGTGCATGTGAAGGAACATTTTATAATTATATAAAAATATGAATCAGAGAAACATTCCTACAACTTACAATCCCTAGTAGTGTAAAAAACGGATCCTGCTTTATTTTGTGCAATGCCATAGACTAAGCCTCGTAGGAAGGTGAGAGACTTCAGGGGACTTCAACCCTAGATACCCTTGATACTGTGGATGCTGTGCATGGTATGAGACGGTAGCTCTCGGGCGGATGGAATTCTTTCGCACAAAAAAGGAAGCAATGCGAAGGGAAGCATTTTTCTGCCTGCCAGTGCGAAATTACGAACGCCATTCTACGTCGTGTGGCGAGTAGGGCAAACGGATAGCAGCAGAGGGAATGGGAAGAAATTTGAGCACGATTACTCACTCGCAGCACGGGCAGTCCCAAGGCAAAGCAAGGCATACACCTACAGCAACGAGGTGAAGAACTATGACTTTTTAATGAGCAGATCCCTACTTCGGCAGAGTTGATCCCTTGCATCGAATTACGCTCCTTCCCATCAGGAAAGTGCTGAAGGACGCTTTCTTTGCACGAAGACATTTTACATCATTTGAGGGGTGGTGTTTGGGATTTTGATGTGCGACAGGGAACGAAAAGAAAGAAAATGGCTGCAATCAAAGGTTTTGGCATAAATATTTGACTGTACAAAAATAGGTTTGAAGAGAAAAACATTCCTCGTAAAAGACGATTACACTGTGTTCAGCCGGCTTAACGATTTTGAACGACGACTGCCATCATTCAGCGCTCGAAGGTTGAGGCACAAAGGATGAGGCCGCAATTTGTTATCCTATAAGAAGTGAAATATCATTCCTTCGTGTTCGTGTGCTTAGTAATCCCCTTCTTGAACCACAAACCCATCACTCCGACGTCTGTTTACCAACGCTTCACAGCTTCGGGTTAGAAGTTAGCATAGGCGTCACCATCGCCATCATCATCATACTGGCAAGGCAGCATTAGCGCTTCGACCACTTCCACGCTTCGTGGAGTTCCGGGTTCTACATTCGGCTACTACTTTTTACAACTCACACAAAAACGGATCTTTCCTGTCCCCTCGGCCGTCTTGGAAAACACACTACGGAAATCTAAAAATCGATAAACAATCTTCCGTGTCAAGTAAGCTTGGCTGCTTGCTGGGGCTAAACGATATTCATACCGGAAAGTGGGGTTGATCTTTCAAAGAATTGTTAATTTATGACTTAAGATTAAGATGAATGATTTTGCGGCACAAATGGTGCTGTAACAAATGGGAAGCAGTGGGACCGCGTTTCCTTCGCCTGTCGTCTTAGCATTTGTTAAGAGCAGTAAGGGAAAAGTAACAAGAAGCGGCATTGTTTGCGCCACAAGGACCCTGCTCCACGTGTGTGCTGGTGGGGCTTTTCTGGTGAAAATGTTTTTCCTATATGCCAGTACGGTAAAAAGAGACAGAGAGTGTGGAGTTGGAAAATTAAAAAAGAAAGCGGTAAAAATCCATTTTCAGCTGCGAGGACCGAAAATATACACAGAGAGTGAGGGAGAAAACGGAAAAGGATAGCGAATCATATTGCGGGTAAGTGCTCATGCCGAAAGACAGCCATCCGGTGAGAAAAAAAGCATATCCTGCCCCGGGATGCGAAAAACAAAACTTCGCACGAGACGATAAAAATTTCTCCACAAAACTCGCCCGTGGCGCTCCCGAGCGCAGCGCTAGAAATTTGCCGAAGGACAAACGAAAGGTGACGCCATCGTCTTGCTAGAAAAGCGCCCGTGCACGAGCATCCTGTCGGAGCGCGCTATTTAAATTGCGCTATCACTATCCCCGGACGCAGCCGAACGACGAGAGCGCTGGGACGGATGGGAGGGGCAGGGGTGGGGGGTGGTTCAACTTTTTTCCAACCCTCAGTCCTTTATTGCTCCCCATTTTGCCATTTCACTCCCACGCCCTCTTTTCTCACGTAAAGCTACCCTCCTCCCCTAACGCACCCTTTCCAAGCCAGTTCTTCTTGGAAGGAGTAGAGGAGTTCGGTGCTTTCTTCTCATTTGCTCACCGAGGACTCCTCCCGGCCATATTGACTGTCGTGGTTGTGTTTGCTTTACCGTTTTTTTTCGTCGTACTTCCTTTTCCGCTCGCTATTATCTTTGCCCTTCTCTCCCCTACAACCCTGCTTCCTCTCACGTCCTGCCACACAACAACAGGGCAAATGGGAAGAAAAAGTTTCATTGAGGAAATTGCTCTATTTCGCCTTGCGCAAGGAGAGAAAACTCGTGCGATCGTTAAACGAACCAGCGATAACGCCGTACACTCTCGCCAAGCGTCGACTAGAATTCTTTTACAGGGCGCTGAAATGGCGGTTGTTGGAGTTGGGGGAAAGCAGCATTAAAAAAGGGAAGTGAAAATGGGAAAAAGACTCAACTAGATTCCAGGGAAAAATTCAATATGGCGGCCAGGATTTCGAGAAAATCGCTTAACTTGCTAAAAACTAAATCACATTCAATTACTATTGAATGACGCTGGTAAAATTTAAACCTCTGCATAAGTTTACGTCAGAATCTTATTGCGATTCGCTCAGGGAAACGTCCGCCGAACAAGACGGAGCCCTCAACATCCAGGGGCAATTGTTATCTTATCTTTTCAAAACCATCAACCTCAATTAATTTAAAATGTCTTGAGAAGACGTAGATGAGCGTCAAAGACAAAACGCTGCATATTTTAATGAGACGTACCCCGGCGTTTCCTGGCTCTCTTCTCCTTTGCCAACCTTCCTCGCTTTTATTTTAAAAGCGCAAACGCCCGACAGATATGCTAATTATTACAAAAACTTCACACCGCACGCGCGCCTCCTATATTCCTCGCGCACCCAGCTTCGGTGGGTTTCTTTGTAAAATAAAACTCATTCTTCTGTAAGAGCCTATTACGGTAAACCTCCAACAGTCCCAGCAGTGAGAAGGCAGCCACGAGTTTCAAACGGCGCTTGACTACGCACGACAGGGAAAACTAGCATTAATTTTCTTTCCATTTTTCCGCGCTAGGCGAGAACGGTACACTTCAGCATCCGCGCGCTCCAAGAACTGAAAACATGCCCGCCAGCATGTCTTGCCACCCCCATTCGGGAGGGAAGGCTCATTTACATAATTTGATATTACAGAAAATTCCCTCACACGCGGATCCTCCCAGCTTCACCGTTAGAAGGGAAACTTTTTACCTCGAAAGACGCAAGCCGCGGAGAAAAGCTATCTATTACTGCTTTCTTTTCGGCGGTTTCGATTCGTTTAAGCAATGGAACGGCGTTCCTTCAAATTTGTTTGCCAAGCTACCGCAAGAGCGAGCTCTGGGCCCGATTCGTATTCAGCGCGACGTTCCATCGAGGCTACGTACGTGGAGCGGGATATTCAATGTGTGTGGCTGGCTGCTTTTTTTCCCTACACCTCTAACTAAATTGATCGAAAGAAGGAATTTTGTGCCCAGTTTCGTCACTGCTACAAGGTAAAGAGATTTTATCATTTAGAAGAAAATCGTACAACGGTGCCTTATCTGGCGAGGAAAAGTTGGATCGAACATCAACGCCATTATTACCATCGCATTGGTGGAGAGTTTTTCATGTTCATTCGCCTTTTTTTTTTTTTTTTTTGGAAGAAGTCCTTCCTTTCTGCAGATAGATACAGCAGCACAAGGTAGCCAGCACAAGCGCACTCAGACGGGTCGGACGCTTTTTCGACGCTATTAATTCCCATTCCCGCGCACTTGAAAGCGCCTTTTGATTCAATTTTGTGGCGAGCGAATGTACGAGAAAAACTTTGCCTTCCAACCGGGGTAAAACGCTCTTAAACCGTTTGCTCGTTTGAGAAAATGCTGAGATGGACGGCCCCACTCAACCCCTCCCCCCACCCTTTTTTGCGAGAGGAATGTGTGAGGGACTCGGAGGTTTTTGGGTGGAGTTCCACAACTCCACCTTGCGCTAGCTCACACTAGAACGCTTCTTTTCGTGGAGGTTGGGTACAAAAAACAGCTCTCGTAATGCTCTGCTAGTGTAGTAAGAGGGTTCAGTGGAGGAGAATTCCAGGAGGGTAAGGGTTTTCGGACCGAAAGCGAACGCCAACCTTCCATTTGGGAGAAGAAGTCTGTTGTTTTTTACGGCATTACGGCTCTACGGGGATGTCTTCCAGGACGTTGGGAGGTGATGGCGAACGGTGCCATATCCTGCCGTCAGCATCTCGGAGAATTTGTTCGCCCGGAAAATGTAATGAAACCGTCGAATCATGAACGGCTAAGCAACGGCATGAAAAAAGGGCCAACTCGGGACTAAAAAAAGAACGAAGGGAGCAGAAACTAACGCTGCACAAAAGGATACCACTTGGAAGGATAATGATGGAAGAAGAAAAAACGGGGGTTTCCTTGCCGAAGAACGACCGCACCGTCTACCTATCCATCGTGGGGTTGTTGAGTGCTTTCTCGATGGCGGGATGGCCAAAAGGATCCGAGATCCGGGAAAATTCCTTTTTTTTGTTCGCTTTATGGGATCTTTTCTTGTATGTCGTCGCTGTCTTCCAGTGTTTTCCATGCCCGGAAAAGGATCCCGAACGAGCAGCGCTCACAATCCTTTGACTCAACCCACACACCCAGAACCGCATTCAATCATTCTTTATCAATGTGCTGGTGTGTGTGTGTGCCCTCTACCCTGCTCCGAACACGCGGTTCTTGTTCCTGCACATTGTCAAGGAACAAACAACACATCAGCATAAGGATTCTTATTATGCTGAGCTCATTCCATGCGTCCGCCCCATCTTATCCCAGCGTCCTTCTCCTACGCCAGCATCTCATCTCCTTTTGAAGTCACAGCGGAAGGAACGGAACTCTCTGGCGCACCCAGCCCAACACACACACACACACGGGCCCAAGCAGTCGCAAAAGCTTAGTGGCAATAAAACGACGAAAAAATGACACAAAAGCAGTCAAACGAGCAGGTTCTCTGCATTTGAGGCGGAAAAATCATTCCAACTCCACAGAGACACTCTAGGGCGTTCGTGTTTCCGGGGAAAAACTAAGTTCTCGCACAGCAAAGCAGGGGCAAGGGATTCGTTCGTTTTTCCTTTTTCTTTTTCTAGTCGTTTTCCACATCCGTTAAGTCGCTCTGCAAAGTCTTTGAATTCGTTTGACGTAAGACGTGACACGCGGTGAAGGATAGCGGCAGCGTCCGGACAACCGAGAGCAATGGGTTCCAGCTCGTGAAGAGATAAGGGAAAGATGAGATGGTTTTATCGCTAGCTATAAAGATGCTGAGCGTTACCCACCACTTTTGTGTCTTTGCTATTTTCCCACCCATGGCGGTCCATCCACTGGGGACGCGTCTCCATTTTGACAAAAGCTCACACGTAAATCAAAACATTCGAGTGACGAAAAAAAGGCTGGATGGATGGGACTCCAACGAAATGGGAATGATTCGTATTTAACCGTCCAATTTGTTATGTAGTTGTACAGAAGTTGTAAGCAAAAAGAAATACAATCCCGCCACCAGTATGATAAGTGTCTGCACGATATTATTTGCACATTATTAGTTGAACGTTATTGCTTTCCATGGATCGTGCTCGTACTTAAAAATAACATGGCAAACAACTTCAACCACGGTAGGATGCTGCATGGAACTGCACATCCACACACACACACACACTGGGGAAAAAAGTTCTACAACTAGTTTCCACTTTTTCCAACGCTTTCCACCCATAGAGTCGAGAGTCGTTACCTTTTGGGATCGCTTTTTTGCCTCGTTCCAGCCAAAACTTCGTTATCATTCGCAAAAGGCCAGAGCTTAAACTCATTCTCATGGTCTACCTTTTGCGCGCTTCCATCTTTTCACTGTCTGCGCTGGTCTAGCGCTCTAATTTATGCTTCGGTGGTACTTCTACGTTCCGAAAATATTTTTTTCTATTCCCTTCCTTCTCCTGCTGCTGCCGGCTTCCTTTCCCTCTAGCTGACCCAAACCCCAGCACCGACAGTCACAGGCAAGCAATCAACGAATCAGCGTTACCGGAAAAGTTTACTTTACGGAAAAACTCTGCCCAACTACCCCCGGCAAGTGTAGCGCACCGAGAGCTTTGACACGACTACAGCTAGAGCAAAGAGCCAACGAGGAAAAAAATGACTAGCTTTCGTCTCTCTTTTCACGAACGGAAAACGGTGTGTTTGGTTGAAGGACCGCTTTTTTGCGCCGTTCTTCTTTGGAGCCTTTTCCTGGGGTGGAAATTTTGGTGCTGGTGCGCTCTTAAATGTGCATTTCAGGACTTTTTTTGTTGCTTTGTTTCCTGCAGCTTTCCTTATTTATCTACACTACATTATATGCACGATGATTTCTAATTCATCCCAGTGTAATGGTAGTCGTGAATTCGATAAGGTGGAAAACACTTCCCCACCGGTTAGTATTATATATATATATACGCGTGGGAAGAAAATCCGTTGGAAAAAAGGTGGGTAACGTAGTTTCACAACTTTCTTAATTAAAAGTGCAATAAGCGAAAGGATTAATTTAGATAATTTATAGCTCTCTCTCTCTCTCTTTTTTAATAAAAGCGTAATTTAACCAACCATTCTCCTTTACGTGTGTATTGAGGCGTAGCGCAGATATCGCACAGCAATTTCCCGAAAAGCACAAAGAAACCACCGCCATCGTGAAGAACTCATTACTCGGAAACGGTATAAAAGTTTCTTTCAAACTTTTCTTCAGCCGTGACAGTTTGAAAGATTACCCTGACGGGAGATCTTGCCGAAGATCTCCTGAGTGGGATGATAACAAACAAGCAAACATCCTGGGGCAAATAACAGTACATCTTATTGAAATTCCGTCCCATTTCTCCAGCCCTTCTTCCCCACCTAAACTCCCTCCCTCAAACAAATACGGGGCCGGGAGCAATTCTTGAGCAAAACAAGAGGTTTTTATGAAACCTCCCGTTCTGGGGGAGGGGGTGAAATTTACTTCTCTCACCGCTCGTGGTTCGAGTGACGGAATGGTGTCGGATTTTCCCGCGAGAAGCATCCGTTTTCCGGAAATTTATTTTCCTTCCCACCGACACGATGGGAGGAGGCACAGCATTGCCAGCATTCGTTTTTCGCCCGGCATGTTCGCTTTCGAACAGTGATTTATGTCTTTGAGGTAAAAAAAGGAAAAAAGTCCTCTTGTAGTTGTGGGACTTTCGTTTGCATAAAGTTAATCAAAAATTCGGCAGCTGTTCGGAGTGAAATGCCTGACTCGACACACCCGCTGGCACCGAAGAAATCACCTAATCAAATACAAAAAGCGTCAAGATTTGGAAATCGCTCGGCATAGTCGGCCGTAGTAACACCTGTGCCAATCTCCAATATGTTGAAACTGTTCAACTTTTGTTCGATGAGTGAAATGTTCCCGGCAACCCGGCAACAGTGACGTGATAAAGAGTCACGTACAGTCGTACCGTACCCTCCACCCGTTGCCCATGTCTGTCCACCGTTGGCTGATGTAAATCATTCACTAAAGCGAGAATTCAGGGATAAGCACCAGCACCAGCATCCCGGTTCGGCACCCAAATCTCCACACTTTTCCATCGTAGCTTGTGTGTGTGTGTGTTCCCGTTTTCTGTAAACAGATTTAAAACTTCTCGAAACTCATTAGAATTTTAATGCAAAGTGACGGCGCAAGGCGACGACGAATGGCGTCCGTCGAGGCGTCGGGCCGATATAGACTCCTAGCCGAGTTTTTCGTGAATGCGGGTTGCGATCGGGAAAATGGTGGGCGGAAGTGATTAATATTCGATTGTAAAGCGACTGCCGCTGTAGTTGGGAACTCTCAAGAGCACACACAAAGAAACAGGAGTCAGCCAGAGCCCTGGTTGGGTGGTTGGTAGCTTAGGAAAATGGTTGATTGAAAATATTAAAACTCTCATAAATGCGCGCAAATGGGGCCAAAATCTGCGCCAAAGAACATATACTATGTATCCCAAAGTTGAGTGCTAAAAAGAGTTGCGAAAGCTGTGCCGGGGAAATCTAATTTCAACTTCCACCCATCAAAACCCCAGATGGACAGCGCTTGTGCGCTGTGCACGAAACGTAGACAATGTACGTGTATATAGCTCATATTAAAAACGCATGTATGAAGATTAATGATTATCGCTCGGAATCTCAGCGCTTGGTGCATGCCGGTGCACTATGCATATCAAAATTGGCCCTAAGCGCTTCTGCATGCGCTCTAATTGCATCGCTCGGCTTCGGCTGTCGTCGTCTGGCTCTTGCTTGCCAACCCCCCCGACAAGCTGCTGCATCTACAATTGTAACACATCCTGACATTTACCGCGAATTCGCAAAGTCAGGAAGCCTAATTGGCTCTGGTTACCGTAACTGAATCACTATCATCATGGTGATGATAAAGATAATGACGTCGGATCGGAAACACCAGTTTATTACACTGTGAGCTTCGGCATTGGTCGGATCTTTGCTCCATTTAAACAAACATTTTTTAAATTAATTTTAACCCTTTTTCCCCAAAAAAAAAACTTAAATAAGGCTGGATCTCTATTGCAGCTAATCGGGGTTACCTCGCGAACGCAACAAAACGTACTAATAATTTCATTTTCCGCCGAGAGTTCGCAAATTTCATTTGGGCAAATTAATTTCTTAGCACCCCCCGGGACTCTAGCGGGCCCGCGGTTACAACCACCCTCAGACGGTTTACGGAACCCGATTCGTAACCGATGGGAGGGAGTCAGTCAGTCAGACCGTGAACAAGCTCGGATCTATCACCGACTAATAGCAGCACATTGACGGATGAGCGGATGTGTAGGATAAGAGCTAATGGTTCATGCTCCACCGGTAAAAGCCATCACTCTGCCACCGACATTGTGTCGATAATACGCTCGGGAGTTGAACGGGACCGGCTGGGAGAGCGTCTGTGGCAAAGGGGGTTGTTGTAACGCTTTTTGAGGAACTTGGTTTATGGGTTAACCGGCGTTGACAAACTTCCTTTCCGTATCGATTCCACCACACTCTGATCGATAGTTTCTTCTGTGTGTGAGTTTTTTAGACTCGTTTATTTAATTCAAAATATCTAAAAAAAGCTGGAAATTAAAGTCGACGAAACGGACTGGAAAATCAACTGACCGGACCAGACCAGTGTAAAGGTCACGGCGGATTTGACCCACCGACAGATGGACGTTAGAATTTTGGGCACTCACATAGAACATCGCTAGGAATCGTCCCCTCTAGGGATGGAAACCAGTATTTCTTGTTTCTTTAATAGCTTCCAGCACCAAAAATGCACCGAATTAACGAAAAATGCTTCCGAAACCGTTGAATATTACAAGTCCCGCAGAAGAAAAAAACTGGCCTGGACAGTACCGAACATGCAAATGTCGTTGAATAGGGCGACCCCGAACCACAACAACACATGGTCGAGGAGGTATCGCGGTGCAGAGCCTTTCTCAGGACCGGACAACGGTCAGTTTCCCTCGGATGCCGCGGTCGATGAAATAAGTCCCCTAATCAAATAAAATCACAAGACGACAGCGACGACGAGTGAAGAATGTGCCGCATTGCAAGGTCCTGACGTTAAAAGCGGTACCAGATGGTCGCGTGAGACGATCGGAACCCTTTTTCTTATCCGTTTTCCCCGGGCGCTGAGGAATGGTATATGAGACTAGGATCTTTGGAGGAACAAAAAAGTATTCGTCCTATTATTTTCTCTCTCCTAGCGTAATTGTTTTTAAACTGGCGTAGAAAAGACGCAACCATAAAACACACTCGGTCGCGACACATTAGGACACAATGGAGACGAAGGCCGGGTTTGGCGTGACGTTTTGGCAACATTTTCAATTGCACGCCGAGCCGTTAAACTGAAAACCTGTAAATATTCTATCAAAAGCCCGTCTGCATTTAATGAGCACTATTATGCTCCACCATAAATACCTCGCAGCAGCACACTTTACCATTAATCGCGCATAAAATGCCTATGGGAGTTGTGCTAAAACTAGCACTCGGTACGCCAGCCGGTGTCTTCACGCGAAAGACTTGGGCTTTCACGAAAACTATAAAATTGAAGGTTATGGAGAGGGTCGGTGCCTTGTCGAAGCAAGCAAATTTTACGAGCAAAGAGAGTGAAACTGCAAAATCACCTGCACTCGTCTCGATCTTAAGTTCAGCTTCCTAAAAAAGCGACAACATTTTCCGTGATGATGTATGAAGGAAATTGTGAAAATTTATCATGGAATTAAGATTTGATTTTCCCAACGAACTCACAGCAAACACCTTTGACCTCTGCGCGATAAAGAAACGCACGTCTTCTGCTGCCTTCGGAACGTGTCTCGAGAACCATTTACGGGTAACGACCGTTACAAATGAAATTTCCCGAGCCGGGTGGGAGCAAAAGAGAAAAATAGCTTTCATTTGTGCGACGGTACACTACCCAAACGCACAATACGCGCCCCACCTTCCCGAGAACCCCTTTGCCCTCGCAATGATTAACGTGAAGGAAAAGCGCACCGAGCAAAGGGGATGCCATCATGAAATATTTCACTTCTTGCCGGCTGCCATGGCAGTGGGTGTGCGTTTGTGTGCGATTTTCCACCCAGGGCGATGGAGTGAGCACGTTCGCACAAGACATACTGTGTGCGTGTGTGTGTGTACTGCGCCATCTTTGTCCCTCGGTTGGTTGGGAAAAAAAGGGAAGAACCTTCATTGGCTAAGGTTTTCCGAGGCCCACACCAACCCGAGAGGGGTGGGAGTTTCGCTTTATGATGTCTGCGTTCATTGTGTTACCTTACGGGGCACGCTTTCCACGGCAAGACACCCTCCTTAACCGAGTCCGACGATGCTGTCTAACCCTTTTTTCCCTTTCCCTTCCAAGGGGATTGGTAAGATTTTTAGACAAAAACCCCAGTTCCAGGCTCAGTGAAGTTTGAATAACATGTTTATTGATCATTAAAATTTTGACGTTATTCCACTCCGAATCCCGTGTTGGTGCAGCAATCGGCCCGGCAATACCACCCCAACCATCTGGCTGAGTCGAGCCGAACCGAGCGTTAGCAAAAATCTGTGCGTTGCCCCCATCGTGTGCATACCATTTTTCATCCAATTTATTCAGAAATATTCATAAAAAATCATGCCTTACGGAAGAACCCTCGGTTTTTATGGACCGATAGCAGACACTCTCGCACTCTCCGGAAAACGGATAGGGCTTTTGTTCTATGTTTAAGTGGGAATCCATCTTGCAATAAATCCTACCGGAACCCTTCTAATGTTCTATTGTGAACGCAGAGAATGGCTCCAGTTTTTGGGAAAAGCATTCCTTATCTACGTTACATTTCCCGGAAACGAAGCATATGGCCAAGTGAGTTGCGATTAGCGCTGGAGCCGAGAAAGATAAAATTGGTCCTCAAAGCAAAAGCTTGCTGCACTTGAACTGTTGGATCCAATGAGATTTTATTTGAATTATTTGGCCTCGGAACCAATTTGTTTTTGAATAGCTTTGTATCATCACCATTTTTGTCGACTCCTTATTATGCTTTCAAGGCCATACAAAACGTTTAAAGCTGTTCCGCTTTTTAAACTTATGCAAACCAATACCCGACCCGGCTTTAAAGCACGTTGACTGGGTTAAAAACACAATCCGGCGCATAAAACTTGTGCCACCAACCGACATGGGATTAAACGAAAAACACAGACAAATACACACACACACACAGGTTCACCCATCCAAAAAA
Source organism: Anopheles stephensi (assembly GCF_013141755.1). Lineage (NCBI taxonomy): Eukaryota > Metazoa > Arthropoda > Insecta > Diptera > Culicidae > Anopheles > Anopheles stephensi. The sequence goes on along the minus strand of NC_050203.1, from coordinate 87,833,687 downwards.
AAAGAAGTTAACCGATCATAATAATGTAATTAATACCGCTTGCCTCATCAAACCGGCCGAACCTCGGGTGGTCAACTGCCCAACGGACTGCGTCGTCCGTCTGATTGTGGGACGAATGGGACCCGGTCGATGCCCTTGCCCTAATTTTCGTCCAAAGCAGCAACGCCACACACATCACACGGAACTCGCCCCACACACACACACATGTACTCCATCCACCAAAAACCCGTTCGCGATTCCCCCTTTTCGAAAATTGCCGAAATCACGCGCCAAAATGCCAACCCCAAAAAGGCTGATGTGTCCTCCCCCAGGTCCGGGCCCAGAGGCCCGGGCCCCTGTTCCCGGTATGCATTCTCGGGCTACCTTGTCCTACCGCAATCGTACGGTCGAGTTGGTGTGCTCTGTCCAACCAGCAGTGCGCAGGAGAGGATCCCGTGTTAACGAACCCGTATGCCTGTCATCGTGTAAGGATAATCGTCGCTGCAGACGACCTTCCCGATTCCCGGGCGCTTGGGAAGGACGTTATCGATCCCAAAACTCTCGCGATGCGTCGTTGTCACGCACCGCATGCTCCGTAGGGAGGAAACACCACATGTAGGACACACATGCACGTTGACGGTACGATGCCGCCTGTGTACGCTTGCGAAGGTGCCAGTCCTCGTCAGCTGATACGTTCGAAGGACGTAGTCGAGTGAAAGTCTCGCTCCAATAAAACGGACTACCGGGGGGGCTGGCTAGTCAACCAGAGTTCAGCCAGCCAGTCAGCATGGCTCCAGGAAGCCGAGGGCAGCGCTGGCCAAAGACCGGACCGAAGCCAACTTTCCAAGAATCGATTGAGGTGAGAACCCTTTTCTCCGGATTCCGCACCACACCGCAAGCCGACCCCTCCGTTGCCGTCTGTGGGGGCCTGGCCGCCATCTAATCTTTTCCAGCCACACTCAAATCTACACATTTTGCTAGTACGCTCCGAAAGTAGGTTACTTTTCCGATAGACCATTGACCGGCACCAGACCAAAGTCGGCTGGCTGGCCGGTAGATTGAACTCTTCTTTTCGTTTGCAGGAACCGGAAGTGGCTCCGTGCTTGCTGCCGCCCGATTGAACCGACCCAGCACCAGTACGACGGGCTTTCGATGAGCAGCGCCGTATACCGACCGGCACAAAAGGGAGCATGTGTCGTCGGTTTTTCCAAATATCCCTCGAGCCTCTCGACTCCCGGTGTCCTTTGCCCCCAGCCACCACCGGTCCGTACACGGTCCGTCTGACTGTCGGCAGCCAACTTTCACTTGTGCAAAGCTCACCGACCGAGTACCCGAGGGTCGGTCCGGCGTGGTGGTGATATCCCGCACGAACGGAGGCATGTTTTACAATCGTACACTACTGGTTGTGGTGCTATCGTTTATGATATTTGCCGCAACACATCCTTGAACTTGAGCCTTGAGCCAACAGGCAGGGTTTGTGGCAACGACGACGACGACGACGAGGTTTACCGGTGGGTCTACCGACGAGCTCAACCGATTCATCGCCACCTTCCAGTGGTCCTTCGGGCTGGAGCTTCCCTGCTCTTCGAGGGTGCACATACCCGGAACGGCACACTGAGCACGAGTCCATCATCATCGTCAGTGTCGTGAATTGGTGTGCCGGAGATAAAATTCGATGCACCAAACGAACGAACGAACGAACGACCGAACATGTTGGGCTCTGCGTTTGGGTCCCGACGGAGGGCTCATGGCAGGGATAGGTTTTTCGATGCTTCCATCCGACTGCAACGTGCAACAGTTGGTGTCCCACTTCTGAATTTGGGACACACACACAGAGACGGAGTATCGTTGCCAAAATGCGTTAATGATGTGATGGTATGGTCTTTACTCTACATATTCATGGCTGAAGCTGTGTGGCACAAACCCACCATCGACGTAGACGTCAACCCCGACTAAGAATGCTCCACCAACAGAGGCCTGTGGTGGCCCCTTACGTGATGAATTTTAAAGGTAAATTACAGCTTAATGTATTGATTTCACGTGGAGTGGATTTAAGGTTGCCGATGGGAAGTTGAATGAAATTTGCACAGATCCCTGTGGTGAGCCAAATCGGGGTACACCTCACCGTCCGTCCGGGGTAGTCTGACCACACACACACACACACACACACATTTCAAATGGTCGGTTTTGGCAGAGATTTGTTATCGGACCTCTATCCGTTAGTCATCAGCAGTTGTGCTGCTGTTTCCCTTCCGGAAAAGCCGGCTGATTCAAAGCTCTGCGTTAATACCTAATTTGCATATTTCCTGCCAAAGGTCGCCGCTTACTTTCGAACGGACGTTTGCGGAACGGGTTCCGGTGTGGTGTCGCGCTCGTATGCATAGGTGTGCCATTCCATTAGCGTTGCTGTCGGCAAGAAAATCGCCCAAATTCAACCAAACCTGCATGGGGCGCGAACTCCGTGAAAGTCGCGCGAAGATGCGTCAACAAGTGAAAATGCTGAACGGTGAAGTGAAACCGTCATCACATGTCATGTGGCGTCATCGAACGAGATCCCCCGTCGTTGGCTCATAACCCTGTGACGTGATGTCGAGCAGGTTGTTGGATTAGACAGAAGCATACATACACACGGACATGCGGACATTATTTATGCACCCAATATATCATTTGTTCCAGTTTCTGTCCCAAATCGATGCGATCGTCAGGGTTCGATAGGAAAGACACCCAAGCAAGTGTCACATTCGGCGAACGTTTAGGGACTCGTAGACCACTTGCAAGGGAGCAGCATAAGGCCAACGACCCGATGGACGGGTTGTTTTGTATGAATGAACGATGACCTTTGATTGGGCGCAAACCAACCTTGCTCACTTTCACTAGCTCCTATCATAGGGTCGGTAGCAGGGTTGCTCTTATACTTGAAGGACATACACGCTAAGAGTCATTGCATGGGGCTGGTCTGTTGCATTGCAGTAAGCATGTCATTCCTCTAAAATGTATTCAGAACTTCCATTGTTTGCGCAACCAAATAGCAATATAACTATAAACAAATAAATAAAGAGTGCTAAAACGAGTCCCCTTCAAACAGTTTCCCTCGCATTTAGTTTAACGCATTTGTGTGACAAATTTATGTTCTCTCGAGAAGCTCGTTGGTGCTGTCATTGCTTAGTCATTGAGGCATTAGTGCTATATTAATTCTGGATAGTTATTGCTGGTGACCTAAGACTTCTCTGCAATGAGGACCATTGCAAGAACGATTGAAACCGAATTGTTTTTCTCGACTCACATCCGGTTAGGTACTCTAAATGTGAATGCTTATGTGTGTCGCTAGGTGCGCATACCGAGTTCGTGGCGTGGAATAAAATCTTCAACGAAAAGCAACTATTCGAAACGAACCTATGGAAGAGCTAGAGAAACGGCAAATAAAAAAATGGGGACCGTGGCACACGCAAAACAAAAACCCAGAAAAAAACACATCCTTTTTCACATCCTTTTCCCCCTACTCCGTGCGGGAAAGCCGTAAAAATAAGCCACGCCTTCATAAAACATTAAAGTGCTATACATATTTTTTCTAATTTATTAACTCAGCTTCTGCCATCCTTTTCGGGCGCGCTGGCTAGCTATTAGGAGTTTTCTTTCGCATTCGAGCTTTTTTTCCTCATTTTTATAGCGCTCCTTTTGTTTCTGCCACCTCGGCAAAAGAATGAGGAGCCCTGAGAGCAGCAGCACTCCTTTGGCGCATTACCCCTCACACATACACACACTTACACGCGCACACAGACACACAGCTCGTCCGATTTCGTTCGCAAGATTCGCCGACCATCAAGCGCTGCTACGCCGTCAGCGAGCCAGAATTCTTTTCCCGGAAGCGGAAAACGCACAAACACCACTAATGTCGATGACGACATTGGCGAAGACGCTGCTGACACAGTGGAAGTGCCGTCAGCGCGCGCTGGTTCTGCCTTAACGGTACATAAAGCATCCCATCACCTCCTACCTCCATTAAGCTACTACTCCTACTCTGCCACCCACCCCCCAACCCTCACACACACACACAAAGCTCGGTAGAGTAGATGAAGTACATATTTCCACAGTTTCCACTTCCGCCGTTGTGGCTGAGAACATTCGCTAAGAACAGAGAAAAAGGCGGCACCATCTTGAGCGTGGAAAGCGAAAAAAAAAGCTTACAGTGAACGAGGAAAAAAGAAATAATAAAAACATTTTCCCGAGATCGAATCTGTGTTGGAAAAAGAAAGAAAGAGAGAGCTAGAGCGGGAGAAAATGCTTTTTTTCCCTCCGGAGTTTAAGACAGAGTACACCGATTGTGGTAGAGGGAATGATAAGACGACTTTGAACAGTAAGAATTTCACAAAAGACTCCATGAGGGTCGAGCTAACTGTATAGCTTCAAAGCGATTTTTGCCGCAAAAAGTCTACCGCTTTCTTGGAGATAAGGTCCTGAGATGAGATGATTTGATGATCTACCAAACTGCATTCCAAATTACAGGACTTCAAATACGTCATCCATATCAATAGAATCCTGGTAGAATAGAGGATTGATATAAAAAAACCACCACAATCTCTTGAAAGAGCGAGATCGGATCGATCCTAATGGCAGCACCGAAAAAAAAGATGCCTACACCCCATCATACAACGAAACCAAGACGTACGCCCTCATCCTTCGGCTCTTCCTGTTACATCCTGCGCTCGCAAGGATAATGAACCAACCGCGGGTTCGCTATATTTGTCCCTTTTCGACATCTTCCACTGCTTTTACGGGAACTCGCATCTCCGTCTTGGAGTTGGCGCGGTCAAACGGACTTTTTCCGCAGTTTGAGAGCGCGTTTCTTTCATTACCGGTGCTCACCATTTTTTATGCTTCGAATATCTAGGTACCAAAACCAAGTGTTTGAATTACGCCTGGCATCAGCGCCCAACGATGCCGCCGTGAGATGAAATTGAGTAGAGTAGGATATGCAAAAAAATGAGTTTCTCCATCTCACTTTCTTTCCTTCTCGCTCACGGTCATCTCACCGTCATCGGCATGAGAGGGAGATAGTGAGCCAAAGAAAGCGGATCTCTGTAGCCGACTTGGATGGGTTTCTCACTGAGGTTCGTCGCCGTCCTTAACCAAAGCTGCCGTCGTCCTTGCGCACGGCATTGGTGTTGGTGTACGTTTTCTTCCCGAGTTGAACCCTTTCTCATCCTAGCCTGTGTACGCTCGCGCGCTCGCTCTCTCACTCTCTCTCACCGCTTCTCCTACTCTCACTTTCTATAACCGCTTCTTTATCTTTCATCCCATCGCTATCCATCTCGCTCGGTCCTATGCTGTGTGCTCCAGTGCTTGAAGGAGACGACAGCGCCAGGGAAAGAAAATGGAACATAAATAAAACGACGATCCTAGCAGGCGAAGGATAAGACACTTTTCACGAGAGAAAAAGCATCGTGAGAGTTATCCTTTTTCCCTTTGTTTTTGAGTTCGGCCTGGCATGGCATGGTGTGTTTGTGTGTATGTGTGGGATATGTAGTGTGCGTTACTGCTGGCCCTTTATATAGACACACACGGACGCACAGGGAAAGATCGTCCCGTTTCGTCCTTTCGGCCCTAATCCTTTCTCGCCCGTTTCGCGCGGCGCGTGTGTATGTAAATATTCTGGAGACGAATGTAATTTTCTTTTGCCTTTTGCTTCTTGCCCTATTTCACCCTTCACGTTCCGCTTTCTGCTGCTTTCCCAGCCTATGTACTAACGTGCTCTCGCCCTCTCTCTCTTTCGCTCACTCTCTCTCTCTCTCGTACTTGCTCGCTCTAGTCCTTTCTGTTATTTCTGTTTACTTCTGCTTTCGGGTGAGGGAAACTCCCTTTTGTCCACTGCCAAGCTTCGTACCCTCTCGGACGGGTTTCAAGGAGATTTTTCTTTTGCTCACAGTCTACCACACCGCGCGCGCGAAGGAAGGAACCGTCGCGCACATAAACTGAAAGAATTTGGCACCGCGCAGCACACTCGGGTGGGTGCTGAGTTTTCGATTCGATGTCCTTTAGGACGGATCGGCCGGTGGCGGCCGAAGGAAAAATTCGCAACCAGTAGATCTCGCGCGCTCGCTTGTACATACGGGAAACTAATGAGTGTGTGTATGTGTGTGTGGCTGAGTGTCGGTGTGTATGTTGCCGTGTACTTGAACAGTGATAAAGCGCGAGAAAATTGTACAATTGTGCGTGTGTACATCATCCTTGGCGAACGCGTTCTACGGAATGCGCCACATAAAAAAGCCCTCCCACTACTGCCAGGTTGCCAAAGAAAGTATTGCTTCTGGAGAGGTCCGAATGAGAGGAGCCAATGTTTTTGGTCTTTTTTTGCTATATAGCTCTCTCCTTTATCCTTGGTAAGCAGGGCTGGCCTGCCTTTTTTATTACACTTTGCTTTCTTCCGAATCTTCCCCACCTTTTTTCCTTCGACGAAGGAACCATCATTAGGAAGCGCACCACTACACAAGCGTCCCAACACTTTCACGACTGCTTTTTTTCCTCCTCCCGGTTATGTATCCTTTTTTACGTGGTTCGGTTTTTTTACATACAGCGAATCTCTTGCGCTGACTCAGGCCTTCTTGAGCGGGAGCCAGCTTCCTCGCGGGTAAGAAAAGAGGAAGAAACCGGAATTCGCATCCTTTCTTAGCCCTGCGCGTCTTCGTTTACTTTCGGCCTCTGCCGAATGGTGGGTGTATTGGCGAGTTTTTTTTTTTTCTTCTTAATGTAGCGCCCGTCGTCGTAACCTTTCTTCGCTATACATTATTATTTTGCTTTCGCCGAAAAACGAGAACAAGACATTTTGCGGAATCCTTCGCTATTCATTCCGTGACGCAACACCGTGGCCAGCGGATCAAGTGCTCGCCGATTACTTTACACAACGGGCAAAGCAATGAGAAAATATAAGCAGAGCTTAACATATTCAAAATTTTTGAGGAAACATAAACTTTGATCGGACGTTCTTGATCGGATGATCTTGTGCAACATAAACTGTGTGCGTGTGCGTGTGTGGAGTGAACTTGCAAATTAAAAATATACGTGAGAAAGGATATTTTTACGTGACCTAACAAAGTAGATGTTTAAAAAATGTGTAACAAGTTTTATGAAATTTATAGTAGTGACTTCAATCAATATTAGTGAAATTCTGTGCAAACCTTTTCGAGTTGTGAAGTAAAAAAGAATTGTTATAATATTTTCCCAGTTCTAACCATGATCGCCGCGCTACAATTGCGCTAAATTTTAAAAAGAACATTCGTGAAGTGGTGAACATCAACCGGATAATAGAAATTAAGGTAATTTTTGTGTAATATAATTCGACTATTTCCACCTTAGCTTATGCACAATTTCGAGTGAAAGTTTGGCAATAAAGTAGACTCTTTTCTACGCTATTACCAGGAGACTTTATCGACCTATTGATAGATTGAAAAGTAACTGGTTTAAAATTTCTAAAACTCCCAAAAGTGAATAAATTTAATGCTCTGAAACAGCACTAGAAGCAACCACAGCGAGAGTCACACATTTAACTTAATTTTGTTATTAGCTACTAAACAAACGGTTTAATACGATAAAAAATAAATGAACACAAACAAATCCATTTTTTACATTTGATCTAAACATCACAATACACACACATCGACACAATCGCCCGTGTGCATGTATGATGCATATCGTATGGGGATTAGATGATAGGTAAAGTGCATATTTAAAGCTAGCGACGCACTTTCAAACACCAAACTGTGCTTTGTTGTGTGCTTAGTTCATTTTTCCATTTCCATCCTGCAAAACCCCAACTGACAACAACCACCGGCCGATCTGCATCGATGCTACTGGCACTGGGACGAGGGAAAGCGAGCGAAGTTGCTGAGTGTTGCATTTTGGTGCACCACACTTGTGTTGTGTTGATTTGTAATGGTAGACAGGAAATGAATAGAAGTGAAAGGATTGCGTTCACCAATGCCTAATGTTATTGCCAATGGCGCTTATATTTGCCCCATGCATTAGCTAAAACGCCCTTACCTAAACTAACTCGATTGCGGTGCAAATGAAATTTATTAGAATGAAGGATGCTAGCAGCAATCGTTGAAATTTAGAATCGTTTCAAAACTCAGAATGTGCTGTTTAAATACTTCAAATATCATCCAATGACTTTTAAGCATTTTTCACATTTTTAACAATGCATAGAAATAAAAGCAATGAAAGAAGATAGAACAAATAAAACCCAATAGAAGAACTAGATAAAATGGAAAAGAGAAAAAAGAAAAGCAACTTAGAACGAGAACAGGAGAGAGGGCCTGTGTATATGTGTGTGTGTGCGAAAATCCAAAAAAAAATCTTATCCCGAGTTAGAATCCCCTTTGCATATCAACCAAGGATACGGAGGTCATCGGGCGTTCTCCACCACCACCTTGCATGTAGTGCCGATGCAACTGCGCTCAATGTATATGTTTATGTATACATAGATGCACACCAACACCAAACCCATAGTGCACGACAGAAATGCATAAAAGAAAATGAGGATGAGATCGATGTGCCAGGAAAGTGAGAGACGAAAACAGAAAAGGAGAGAGCGATACAAAAAGAGTGTGCAATAATGAGTGCAAAATGAGGAGAAATAGCGCAAAAAAACACCAACGCACGCACGTTTTCCTCTCAACGCGTGCATTCGGCGACGCATCGGTGCATCGTGGCAATAAATTTCGAAGATGCACACACAACCATCAGATGCATCGCCAATCTCGCCAATGTGCGTACGCACCCACACTGCCATGTCGCTACATTGCGTTTGCAGAGCAGGTGGAGAGAGAGAGGGGAGGGGGGGGGGGTTGAAAGGGGGTTGGGAAGCGCCAGGCATTCGAACGGAAAGAATGCAAGTGCAACCGCGGCGGTGCAGGATGCAGCGATTGCAGCCGTCGAGGCACGAGTCGGAGGAGCTGATCCTTCGTTCACGCCTTTTGCTTTTTGCAAATCTATTTTTTCTCCGCCAGTGCCGCCACGACTTTTTGCTGTCCGCTGCTTGCTGGGACAGCGGTGGCGTGCTTGTGGCGTAGCTGACAGCAGCGTCAGTGCACAATTACTAGCGACATGGATTGGACCGGAGCAGCGTCAAGACCAGCAGTCGCAGGGATGTGAACAGTGGCACGAGGCCCTCCGGTCCGTCCTGTTCTGGACCTGGCGTGTTTGTGTGCTGATGCAAGTTGGTCTTTGCCGTGAGTTTTTTTTTGAATTTATATCCTTTAGTTCACTGAAGTTAGTTAGAAAAGTTGTTTTTTTTTTCTAATTTTAGGCAATAATTTATTTATTTTTTAACTCTAAGAGAACATTTTTTTTTTACATTTTAACAGATATCTCCAGACTAGAGAGCACTCACACAACGATAGAGCAACTACGACTACTCAACATTTCGTTCAAGGTAATCAAACCGTTCGTCGAGCCATAATAACACGATATCAAAAACAACCCCGTCTCTTCACAAGGCCGCCTTCGCACTGTACCAATCCATCCTGATAGCAAATATCGAAATTCACACTCCCCAAACGTATCGAACGGCACGAGAAGAGTTGAACGGTTTGGTGAGCCATCGAAATTGAAATACGCAATACATGTGCACACATATCCACATCGTTTCGAATCAGCTGCTGCTGCTTCTGATCTTGCCTCTGGAAATCTTGTCACTTTGCCAAGGACGAGCCGCAAAGGAGTACCCGACCCGACAGAAGCGACGAACAAGATTATATACATTCGGGCAAATACACTCACTCAACGCACCCGGCCCAGCCCAACCGAACCCAAACCCATGGTTCAGAAGTTAATGAAAATCAAAGTATAGCGGAGAACTTGTATCGGAAGAACGGATACGGCCACAACGGAAGACCGCCACGTTCTCTTCATCGTGCCGTCATTTACGCTTCTGCCGAAAGGAGCCGAGAGGACGATCTCACACTATTGCACAAACTACTACGACTAACACTAACACTACCACTGTTTCTACCACCACTATCATCGCTGGCATGAGCACCATGACGACAGGAGCAAGACTCTGCTGATGGAGATAATAAGCACGAAGCAGCGAGAAATTTTGCATCAGTTTCGCAGTCGCAAAGGTACGGCGTTTGAGATGGTCGTCTCGAGGAAACTAAGCCACCAGCCCTAGACGGAGGAATTACGGAGCGTTCGGTACGGTGTGCGTAGCGACGATGGAGTTCGAATATGTAACCGCATCATGCTGGGACCGGTGCGAACGTAGGAAAAGTCTTCGCAAGCCAAAGCAGTAACAGTGAGGATGCCGCGATCGGATTCGTGAGTTGATATGATCTAGCAACAACAAAAAGGCTAAAGTGCAGATAAAAGTCAAATGTGCAGTGCGCGGTAATCAAAAGTTCCATATCGTAAGTGTAAGAAAGAAGCAAGTGATACGAGAGAATGTGACATGAGCAGCAACACCAGCAGCAATGGCAAGTGGAAAAGTAAGCGACCGAGTTCAAGAGCATTGCTGAGTTTCTGAGGTCCTTAGCAAAACATCTGCCCGCGTACTTGAATGCTCGGGCAACGTCTAGTCGTGAATAAGCGAAACACAAAGTAATCAAAAAGAAGTACATCCTAACACCTCACTCGTATTAAGGAGAATGTTTTTAGTGCTAGCCTAGGGTAACCAAAATGAAGTGCAATACCAAATACCACTACCAATAATTAGCTAAATTTCACCATTACGTTCGACAAATGAAAGTGTGATCAGAATTTGTTACAAAAAAGGCGAGGCAAAACGAACGGTGGTTTGTGCGAAGAAAAGGTAACGGCCTGCTAAGAAAAAGGAGTCCCCGTTAGTGAAGGAACGAGCCAGCGATAGAGATGGTAGAGCGAGAACGATTTTTCCCTTCAGCACGGCAAGGAAGAAACGCACCATTTTCTTGCGCAGCATTTTGATCTTTGCAAGAAAATCTTCGCCTTCATCTCGACTGCGCGCCCTCGACGACCCGGGGCAGCAGGAGTTGAGATGCAAATTGTTCGACTACAACACAACCGGTCCTGTAGACTACGGTACCACTACAAACGCAGCCAGGAACGGCACTCGGTACACACACCACCGCGAGCCCGATTCTTCCAAGAATGCTTTGAATGTGCGGGAGCATTACTGCGAGATGTTTTAACGCGGCCGATATTATTTCGTTAACCAGCAGAGTTTTATATTTGTTGACCTCCTGATAGTCTGTTTCCGGATAATATACGGCTTTCTGGCTAGTATTCCTGTATCGCGGCAGAGTAAATCAAATGCCCAGCGAAATGGTGTGAAAAAACTGAGCAATACACTAAAAGAACCGTGCAAAAAGCTATACCACAAGCGAACCAAGCTTCGTGCTGTCTTATGCCAAGACAAACTGGGAAAACTCACTCACACACACGAACTCGTTGCTAAAGGCGTGCATCCTTTCCTTCTGAGAAACCGCCTGAGAAAGTATGAAAGCGGACCGCCGGAACATCAGCAAGTTCTTTCCGAATAATCGATAACGACACAAAAAAACAGGAAACACCGTACTACGTTTCCTTTAATATTTCCTTGCGAAAAGAAAAAACAAACAACCAGCGTGCAACGAATAGACATAAAGCAACACAATGAAAGAGTAAGTAGCAACGTCGAAATCTTCGGAATTTTTCCATTTTATAATCTCTTTACTTTCTGTTTCCCAAATTCCCAAATCCTCAGAGCCTCAATGATCGATGCATTCGATACAGCGGATTTTAATCCAGAACTGATCCTGTCCAGCGTGTTTCTGGACCACGGACTAGACTTTGTTACCAATATTGACGATCTGGGCGACAATATCATAGCGGCCGATCTGCTTCAGCAGTTGGGCAGTTCGGTGTTCTACACCGAAACGCCTCTCGCAACGAACATCAACAACGGTGCTGGACTCTGTGCCACCGGTACGCAGCAACATGCCCAAAACCAACAACAACAGCAGCAGCAACAACAACAACAACAACCACAACAACAACATCATCAGCAGCAGATTTTATCGCAACCACCCGCGCTACTATCGGCGAGAGCGCGTATGGCAATTGGTGAGGTGAGTACAAAAAAGGCCATTTTTAAATTGATTTCAAAAATCTTCATACAAATGTTCAACCACTGCTGCTACCAACGTGAAGTGACGTGACTTACTGGGCGTCTCCATCAAGGGGTGATTCTACTGGTAGCTGGTTGCTTATTTTTATTTTCTCGGAGTTTCTATTTTTTCACTCAAAATATACGACCCGATACGAACCAAAAAAAAAAAGAGCCATGTTTCGTGCTAGCTGATTCGATTCAGCTTGAAGGCAATAAAAAAAATCGAGCAAGGGAACTGTTCTTCGCTGCCTTGTTGTGTGTATCGTGCGCCAAGCGAACTTCTTTTTATATCCTTTTCTGTCAACGTCGCTGATACGCTGATGGTACGCGCGTGTGTAATTTTTTGCTCCTTCGTTTTGCCATTCGCACTCTAGCAGCTAGGATTGGCGGAGATTGTTGGCTGTGGGCGATGTTTTATTTTTGTCACTCTTTGCAAGCCACACGCGATGGAACTCTGCTCTGATTGGAAGATACACTTCTTTCGGTATAAACTATCACAAAAAACAGCTCTTCAAACTGAAAAAAACCGAAAGCCATTTGAAATAAATATCTTAAGTTTGCTTTCTTTACAGTCTTTTTCGTCCCCATGTTACGAGGCTTGATTTTAATCGTACTCCAAATTCTACAAGGGGAAGTAAAGGTTGATTTCTTTTCTTCCATATGAAGAGCTCCACGTGATTCTCCCCATCACCATCCTATATTCCTCCTTTGCGCGACTACAACTACACCTAACATAAACCCACACACACACACACACACCGACGCACCAATACAGCAAACGCAATGCAACGATCGTATATAGAAAAGTAACAAAACCAACCAACCTCTATGCACGAAACCAGCCCGAACCGTTCCGTCCGGAACCGGAAAATAATGAGAGCCAGCCTGCCGCACCAGCAACCCGGGGCCGAGAACACTTTGGCAAGAGCTTAGATCACGGCGGAAGATTCCCGCTTCAGTTTGCAAGTCTGCAAGTGTGCGTGTGTGTGCGTGTCCACGGGTCTCACATCTCACACACCGAACACAGCACGCCAGCACTGCAAAGCGATAACACCGAATACATAATGAACGCTGGTGCAACAACAAAAGTGCAATGGCGCTGACGTGTGCGATGCACACTAACATGCACACTTGCCGCCCGCAACCGGTTCCGGTGCGTAGGATGTAAAAGTGCGTGCGGAGCAAGTGCATGTGCATCATCCCCGTGTCGTCATTGTCAACGCTCTTTTATGTGTTTTCTCCTGGAGATTTGAAATTTGCTCACTCTCCTGTCTCATTTGCTCACTGTCGATAATGTTTTGCCCTATTGCCATCTCTGCCGGCGGTATGTTCTCTCTTTTGTCCGCCTACAGTCGAGCCTGCTAGTTGCGTGTGTGTGTGTGTAGGTGAGGCTTTGAAGCAAAGGACGAAGAAGCAAGCGTCAAAAGGGAAACAGGTGAAGATGATTTTTCAACCCGCTTTGACCGACCTCCTGGACGGGCAGGCAGCTAACAGCCAGCCCCCGACATATTTCGAAGGGCCCGTATGGGTGGAATGGGTGGGCCAATGATTATGTTGTAAGTGCATTGCATTTGCACGCACTCGACGCATATACTCGGTGCATTTACGTTCCACCTTGTCCACCCCGAGCAACGAATTTCAGCGTGATTCGAAGCTCACAAGCCCATACGGTGGTACACATTATGTGCGTAAATGTCCCTATTCGTGAGGGATCAAAACCCTCGTGCCGTCGTCATCTTCGTCACAGGGCGGTTCGCAGAGCTCCGACGCCCAAGGTGAACCCCCGGCTCCTCGGTGGACTCTTCCTGCGAATACATTTTTGATGCAATTTTTGCCCTGCATTCCCTCGAATCCTTTCTCGAATCTGAACCTTTTCCAGTCACGTTTCCGCGTCATAGTTGGGGGATTTAGTCTGAAGTCTTCGCTTCGTTTTAATCCTGAACACATACATATCGTTGTGATTACGATTACGATTCGTGGAAGAGATCAATTAGAATGGAAATTAGTTTTATTTTTGCGGAAAGCTCAACAGTAGTTGTTATTTTGAAGGGAAAATATACAAACTCCATAATACATCTTAACGCTCACACATTTGTCGATTAGACTGAAGCGCATACAGCAGAAAAGTAAAAATCAAACATGTGTGTGAGCAGAAAAGAAAATCGCTCGATTTACAAGCTGAAGAAATTGGTGGACGGCTGGGCGAGGTGGCACGCAATAAATTAAATATGCGTACGCAAGTAAAAGTGTGTGTATGATTGTGCAGGCACATACCCATTCCAATACTTATGTCCCTGTGTCGCCGTCATACAAGGGGGATGAACTTAATTTATTGAAAATATACCAACATGGTTGCAACGAAGATGCATTTAGCCAACGTCAGAACTTAAACCAGTGCAAGGGAAAACTGGGAAAAGTGGTAAAAATAAGAGCAACTTCGTCCAGCAAAGGGTTGATGTTTTACTCCACTGTCTTTGGAAGGATGTTGGAAATGGGGAAACTCACTTGACGCGTTTTCCATCATGCAGTAATGCACGGGACATGTTTTTCATGCATGGCATGTAAGGAACTCATGATATAATTGAAACCAAAGGTTAGAAAAGCGACTAAAAGTTGATTTTTCATGGGGTAACTTAACCCTGGAACAGGTTTATTCTGGAATTAAGTTACACATACAAAACATTGCTGCAATTAAACAACCAATTATGAAGTTCACAATCATGAAATGGACACCATTAATCTAATCAACCCTGTCTGCAGACAGTTTCGGTGTGTACGTGTCGCTAAGCTAAGGTCAATTCCCACAAAAAATTTCGCGGAAAAACGGCTCCAAAAAGATGTATGGACACATAAGCGCAGCTTAGTTGTTCATTATCAACGCTTCACAATTAAACTCGCGACCCCGTACGTACACGGTCGTCAACAGCTCAGCTCGCCCGAAAAGCAGGTCCCTCTTATTCGTTGTGCGAGGCGGCGTACGTTACGAGTTACACAATTGACTGGTCGCGCGCGAAAAAAGGAGGAATGAAAACATAATTTGATAAAATATTATTTCATAGAAAAATTTTGCAGCGAAAAAAAAGTATCTGCTTTCAGACACCATCTCAGCTATCCAATGTTTACCAAACAAATAATATAAATGTAAAAATCGTGCTATCTTTAAGGTGGGGCCACAGCCAAAGGACCGGTATGTCCAAATGCGGATGGAAATCTGCTCCGATGCGACCAGGGACAGCAACACGTACCAGAGCGGAAAATAAATTTTAAAATATATTTTCCGCAAGAAAGCACATGATAGACTTCTGCTAGTAAGCAGAAAACGAACACACGACCAGTCGCACAAACACATGCGCACATACGCACACAGAAACATTCTACTCATTCCGTTTGCTATCGAATTATATTTGTCTGGTCCTTTTAAAAGGCACGATAGCACTTCCTAACAGCATCACATCTCTCGAGCCCTACTTATGACACGCTTGCCTTGGTTCCTCATACACATGAAAACAGTCTGTTCGACACGAAGAGAGTGAAGTATGCGGTTGAAAAAAATGGACCGTGGAAATGGGCAAAAAAAATCCACCTTTTTTATCGCCATTCCCGGTTGCGCTTTACCATCTCAACGTTGGAATTTTCTGGGTGGGGTTTGATTGGACGAAATTAATTCTATATTTCAACATAAAAACGGCCAAAAAATCCATATAAAAGTTTTTATTGAAATTAAAGGATTTGCCGAAAGATCCAGACTCTCCCAGAGTTCCCAACCTTCGTGGACGGTACAGAGCCGGGACGGAAAAAAAAACTCATTCATACAGTCATCTGTTTAAAAAAACGGAAGATACACACCATAAAACTGGTCCGTTTAGATGGATTTACCATTCTCGGGTGATGTGTTTCCTGCTTTCAGCAACGGTTCCGAACCGTACGCGAAGGACACAGATCACTCCAACGTATTTGCCCACGTGCGGCAAGGTACACGCCCCGTGTGCCGTGTACTGCTCGCATGTTGTTTCACATAATTTTTATTCAATTTTCTGTATGTTTTTATGAATCTTTTAATTTTACAGAATTAATTGAATTTGCACCAGTCACCAGCGACGGACTGGAAGGAATGGACCAACTGTCGTAGGGACCGTGAAGTTGTACACGTACGATATCCTTTTTGTTTTTCTTCACGCTGCGTTCCATTAGGGGTCGAATTTTTCCACACCGTCGTGGAATTTCTCGAGCGTTTATTTGCCATAAATGGTAGAACGAGTTCATTCGCGTAATAAAGACATGTGAATCTCGACGAACTAAAACATTGCAGAAGGACATCCTTGTGGAATGTGACTGTGGAGACATTTTATTATCATGCGGCTTGAACCTGCCTCGTTACGATGCAAGCCTGCCAGTGCGAACATACTGTTTGCTTATTCTTTCCATCTTTTATTATCCTCGTAGTTGTAAGGTCGATACGGTACTCATGGAGAATCGATGTGGAAGACAAAAAAGCATGTCTGAATAACAGATCGATATTAAAGCCGAACGCAAACTAAATGAGGTATCGTTTCATGTAGCAAACGTTTGATGGTTCTGCCGGACGAAGGGACTGATCAGAATCTGAAGCATCGTATGCCAACTTTCACTATCTTGCTGAGCGGCTAGCCTTGAACAATTTGGGCTGTATAAAGTGTATCAGCTTTTTCTTCCCTCGTACATCTTCTCAGCCTTTCCATTAGCCTCCGATATAGAGATTTGAGTTTTCATGGAACGGATTTAAGGGTTATGTGACCACAGGTACATTAAGTGAGATTGCTTTGGCTAAGACCGAGCATTAAGGTCAATCAAACGCACACATACAAAGCAGGACATCATAGGGCGATACTCACTCCTATGATGCTGTCCGTTCGAGATGAGTATGGTATTACTTTCACCATGCTTTAAATCATCTTGCTGGACGACGCTGAGTTTAAAAGGATATTTTTTTCCACCAATGGCTAATCAATAACTCTGCAGCTTGTTTGCTAAAGGTTTTGGAAGCTAAAGATCTGATAAAATGTGCTTGCAGTGCTCTCATACAATCCGAAATTCAAGATATTCAAACCAATCATTGATTCCTCACTTTATGGTATCCTCTCAGAAGAAAGAAGAAAATAGTGGTTGTAACTGTTCCACCACTGGTGTATGACTTCCTTGACCTAATTTGCAGCATGACTCATTATGGAGCGCGCCAATTAACTGCCAATGATGCCAAATTTTCAGTCATTGCAGTCACCACCCCAGTGTTCAATAGCTACAAGCATATTTTCACACTAGGGTTGCCACCAACCAAACCAACAAAACGGTCATCACTGGCACACTGAACACATGAATAGTAAAATTCGTAACCGCCCGCCCACACGTGGGAACGCGCCGGAGTATAAGCCCTTGCGTGTGGGATGGATCGCCAACGACGGGAGTTTCCCTTCTGCACGTGCATTTCAATTGCCCAAAAACGACAACGGAAGCAAAGGTAAAAGTCATCCGTCTGGCATTTACAGACGAGCTGCTGCCGTTGCCGGAACGAATCGAAATTGCTACTAAGGACTCGAGCTCCCCATGTGGTGTCCGCAGCGTCATCAACATCACTCAAACCCCTGGTGTCGCGAGTGCAGCTTGTGCATCGTTGCGGCAGGCCGAATTGCAGGAACAAAACAAAACTGCCGAAAAACATAACCCCCAATCCGTGGTCCTCGAAGGAAGAAAGAACTGCAAGGCAAACGCGCAATATGAAGCCAGCTTTCACTTGACTGCGAGACCATGTGCCCACGTGCACCGTTCGCGTACGGTTCGCGCTAAATTTGGACCACCTCAGAAAGCGACCCAGGTTTGCTCGATATGACTTCCTGCTGCCTTGGCGTTACCGACTGCCGTTTGTGCCACGAGACCCATAAGAACGGGCTCGTGCTCGCGATTGGCGTGCTGGAGTACTTTCTCTTGATTTTCTCTTCTTGTCACGACGGTAGGCGGTGGAACGCGACGTGCGCCATCCGCGACACATTCGTCGGTGTCTTTTCCGGTGGCGTAGCATTTGGCAAGCAGGCCAACACACAGCGCCCACGGCTTGTGCTGTCTGGAAAAGTGTGTCACCGATCAACCACTTCCCGCGTGTGGTTTGCTGTTGCGTCGAATGTTCTCGACGGCCCGTCAGCTGAAGGGTCGGCCCGGAATGGACGGTGCACAAAGGGTGCGGTAGGTTGCAGCCGTAGGTTAATCCTTTTACCAAATTTTCCCATCGAACTCTCCCCAAAATTGCAACAAGTAAAGCGTGTCTGTGCGAAACCCCATACTGGTGGATGCAGAGACGTTTTTTTTCAACTTTGTTTACAGTCGTTTTTTGTAGCCTGTTAATTGCATTGTTACGGTACACTTCCGGCACCGAGGTAGGTAGGGCATATGCGAAGCAGAATGCACAACGCACATGGTCACGCCACACGTTCCGGAGGATGGCTGGCTGGGCCGGACTGTTACATTGTCGGCAAACGGAAGAGGAGCCATAGTGTAATTTAATTGATCTCCCCCATATGGAGGCGGGTCAATTTCGTTAACGGCTTTCTTTCTTTGGGCGATTGTCAATAGCCGCTATCTGATTAAATCTTTCCACCTGTCAAGTTTACGAATTGCTGTGCTGTGTGTTTGGAGTTGCGAATAATGATACGAATGCGAGTGAATGGTGTTTGGTTTTGTTTGTACCTGCATCACGTCAGCAAATCTATGATGATTTCTTTTATTGCAGTTAAACTGAACACCTTTTGCTTATTAACTTTATCTCTTCATATATGAAACACTTCACCACACAATCCAGTCGGTAGCAAAATGAATACTCTTCTCGCACCTCGTACCTCGCTCTGTTTTACACTGTTTTATATCTCACAGGACTTTCCCCGTTTTTCCCGTTCGGCAAATGTAACAGATTTACGCGACGAATGGCACACACCTTCACACCTTTTTGTTTTCAGTCTCATCCCATCGACCAGGCGAAAGCCTCAGAACAAAAACAGTCCCAAATCCGGAAGGGCCCGCAAAGGCAACGGCGAAGAGTGTAAAGAGAATGAAATTAACTCATTCAAAGCCATAAAATAAACCACCGGGTTTTGGGGAGCAAAGCGATGAATGCAAAGAAAAATACCCAAAAAAAAAGACACTCCAACGTTGCTTCTGCGATAAGTCGGGTCTATTGGTTCGCCCAACCTTGCTTTACACAGAAGCGGAACGACACCAGGGCCAGGACGGTAAAAAATGAAATTAACTAAAAGCGTAAAAATACTGGCCAAGGATAAAGTACCATTCCGAGCGGATGTAGCTAAACTCAACCATCCGCAGGCAGGATGGGGTTCTGCGGACAAGATGAGTCTGGGGGATTTTTCTTTACCGGTCGGAAAGGGGCCCTTATTTTCCATACGGTTTATTTTCGCTGTCTTTCTGTGCTGCGCCATGTAGATCAAATTTTCATCATAATTTTTCGGTAATTCAAGTTAGCTTTGGCGAATTCTTTAAATTTGCTACATCGAGCCAGATATTTGAGGTTATGTGCCAATGCTCATTTTATCAGCGTCGTTGGTAAACTACACTGGACTATAACCCATCCGAGGGCGTTTAGGGTTTAAACGGAAGGGACATCCAGAGGTATCCTTTCTTCTCTCGAACCACATTTTTCTCCATTTTGTCCCAGTCCCAAGCCATACATCACAGAATCACAACAGTGCGGTAAGCATGATGGCTTAAGAGCTGCTAATGATTGTACTCGTTGTTCTCTCGCGCAGCCCACAGTCCACATCCATTTTTTATTCAGGCAAAAAATGTTTTACACCGAATAAAGAACTTAATGGATAGTAAAGTACGGTTAAAGCAATTTCGTTACCATTGTACTAAAAAGGACGTCCTTTGCTTCGAGGCCTGGGCATCTTTAAAGGGTTTCTATGAGAAGGTTTTTTGAATAATTAATTTTAAATCCCTTGCGCTGAGTTTAATAGTCTTCCAGTTTTAATGTGTCTTATTTCTTACAATGCTGCACAATATTTAATCTAAATTATTATCCCTAACGACTCTGTAACTGGTTAGATTGAAGTTTTTCTTGAGCTATTAGAAGTTGGTCAATTTGACATATTACAACAATATTTTTATACAATTTTTTAATGATTTGAAAAGATATCCAAGCCAAGCTCACGTGGCTTAAGATCCACATGAAGTGTACTTTGAATTGAAAATGAAGGAAGAAGGCGTACCCGACCACCGAATCTGATATTTTCACACAGTTTTATTTTCTTTGCCCATTCCTTCTAAGCCTATCGTAAAAATCTGCCTTTCGCATCCTCACGGGACAAAGTGGCCTGTGCTCGTGAACCACCATTCTGTTATGCGTCCACGTGTCAATACGTTTTCCCCTAAGTTTATTCGAAAGCCAGAAAATCTCGTCCTCGCCAGTAGTTTCGGTTCTGTTTCTCTTTCTCGCAGTTCGCGTTTGCAGTGCTTGCTAGCCTGTTCCCCGTGATACAATCGCTACTGCCGAACGTGCACCATTATCTGCATTTCTCCCTAGCACTACATCGTCCCATCCAGGAATGCTACTGCTGCCCCGGGGAAATAGTCAGAAAAACTCTAGCAAGACCAGCCCCTTTTATTTCGCGTCCGTTGCCAGCGGATTCAGCGACTCTCGTTTCCCTTTCGGTTTCGGATCACTTCCCTGCACGGTACGCGTATGTATGGCGGGCCGCCTATCGTCATTGGACCTGCGGCAGGCCTCTCGTGTGCGTCGGACTTTTTAAATAGGAAAAACTAAAACTATAACACACCTCAATCTGGTGTGCCGAACCCTAAGCACCGATGGAGGATGCGCCAACATTGCCCACGACATTTGAAGTATGAGTGTAACGAAAAACTATCGAGCGAACGGATAAAAAAAACCCAACATGCAGCCATACACGCAACTACGCAACGCACCACGCCACTCACACACTTTTTGTGCAGTCAAATCCGTGCGAGAACGGATCGTCGGCTGGCGAAAAAAGACTTCTCCACCAGCCAGCCAGCAAATCATCCGGCCCGATGTTAGAGTGAGTGAAATAAAAAGAGGCCCAGAGAAATGGAGGCTGCTGATGCGGGCCCGGCCCGTGTCGAAGCCTTTTTCCCGGGTGTATTTTCTAGTTCGCAGCACCACACTAACACAATAGAACCGCGGCCGAACATAATCCACCGCTGGTGCGTGTGTGTGCGTGGCAAATAAAAACAAAAAAAGAAAAATACACACACACACGCGTGCACGCAGCCTCGCCAGTGACTTAGCGGGCTGCAATTGCATCTGCATCTGCACACTCATGTGCAATTGCCACCCAGGACACCACCGCGAGCCTTTCGTTGGGTTTTTATCCACCCACCGCACGGGCCTGCTGGGAAATGTTGTTTTCATGGTGCAGCATCGTGCAGCAGTGGTGCAGCGATGGCCGGAGATGGCACAGCTCACATCTCCGCCACCAACCAGCCAGCCAGCCAGCCAGACCCCAGCACTCGCCCAATCAATGCATCGGAAAAAAGATGGCTGATGGAAAAATCGACAGCCTTCTGCAAGCAAGACCGGCGCAGGCTGTTCCTTCGGGCTCGACCCCCCCCCCCCTCCTCCCCCTCCGTCTCTCATTCCCCCACACCCCACCCCAAACCCTCTTCGCAGTCCATTAATGGTGGGTCGGGAAAAACATGTCTACATTTTTCCCGTCACGCCGTGTGCGCCAGCGCGCAGTCAACGAGTCCCGATGTCCCGGTGCTGTTTTTTTGTTTTCGTTTGGTTTGGTTCAAACTCCTGCCCTAGTACTCCCAAGTGGTTTTCACCAATCGTGTGTCGGTGCATCGGGGGCTCGCTGGCAATGCATTCGCAGCAGCACTATGTTTAGACCGAATGCATGTTGCACTTGCCTTGCACACGGTGATGCTGTGCACTAGCGTGGAGCGTGGCGGTTTACGCGCTTCCGCTTCCTTGTCCTGTGCGCGACTACGTCTCGCAAATATAAAACGAGAAGAAAAATCAATTATTGTACATTTTTGGCCCTATGGCGACGATCGATGCCGGCTGGGTTCGGGAGAGGGATCGCTTCCAGTTCGCAACAGTATATGGTTGTTTAGAAATTATGGTTTTCCCTACTTCATAATCAAACCACAGGCGTAATGAAGCATGCTCTCTAATTAGAGTATGTAAAAAGTCTCTTTATTAAATAACTACGGCAAAGCTCATTTTGTTCAAATGGATATTTATTCCGGCATTTTGAAATATTCTACATTCAAACAAAATGGATAAGGGCCTTCATCAAACATCATAATACTGAAACTCTAATTCTAACTGGTTGATGACGGTAACCAATTTTGCTGCAAGTGGTTGCTCCGTATTCCATACCAAATCCTCCATCGACACATTACAAAACCACCGATTCTGATCGGAAGATTTGGGATGCCACTCCAAACGTCCCACTCCCTAGGAAAGCCCCACAAATAGAAAATTGAAAACGTGTGATATGGGTTTAAATCGGACAAAGCGAAGCACAAAAACAAAACTACACACCAAGCTATTCGCTATTCATCTTCAACTTCTCGTCTTCTAATTTTTAAATTTCCTCATCCTCCGTGGATTCCTCTTTCCTTTTTTGCTAAGAGAGGGCCTCGTCGTCGTTGAGAAGCAGATGGATGGTGTCTGATTTTAATTTCGCCTGCGTCCCATACTTCTTCATGCCATTCTCTAGCAGCATTTTCAGCAGCAGTACAAAACAGACAATGCTAATGCTCTCCGAAAGACATCGGCCAAACCACACACACACACATACACAGATACAAACAAGAAATTTTGGTGTTAGTTGACCGATGGCACGGACCGGATTTTCCGGTGTAACGGGATAGCGACCCGAGCGCAAGGGTGTAAGAAAGTAGCGGCGCGTTCGCCGTTACCATTCACTGTGGCAGAAGAATCGCAAAAGAATCCTTTTTCCAGCACAGACACAATCGCACTCGATCTGACACACTCCCCGGGCACCGAGGGTGAGCGTTACGAGGGTTACCGTCTCGTTATTTTAATTTCAACAGAAACTAGTTTCCCTAGCTGCCATTTTCTACACGCGATACCAGGCGAACTCATTGCCAAAAACATTCCTCGAATCCTTGCAGTGTGTGGCTTTTGGAAGCAGTTTCCTCACGGCCCACCCTTCGCACTTCCGTACCCCGGGGGCCCGTTGAACGGACGGCAAAGGGATGAAAACCCCGGCCGAACCGTACAACCGGCACGGGATAGAGGAGCATTTTCAAGCAAACTAACCCCGCGCGGCTAAATCCTTCCTCCTTTGGCACAACAATTCCAATGCGAAAGGTTGTAATGAAAAACTGGACACCGGACATCGGCAAAGTTGACCGATCATCGAAATACTGGTACAGGGGTGGGGTGGGTCAAAAAGGAAAAGGAAAATGGTTTTGAAAAAAAAACTATTTGAATTCATTATTCAGTCCCTTTTCCATTCAAATTTTCTATCGTGCTAGAAAGGGCTTTTCATATTAGAATCTGGTTTTCAGGCGTTATAGTCATCTGCCGCGGCAATTAAAGTACCATAAAATGAAAATAAAAGTTTCAATCGATTGATGTAACAGATTATTGGTGACTAATTTACGAAACTGTTTGCCTTTCATCAGTATCAAAGTGCGAATTTTCTTCACGATTTTCCATTCGTTTTTCGGGGAAAGTTTTCGCGCTTTGAGGGCAACCAGTCGAGATGGAAAGCTGCTCTCCTGTGACTGACTCTTTCAAATTGCGGAAAACTTTGCTACGCTTTTCCTAGAACTTCCACAGCACCGTAGCGTACTTCGCCACGCCTAAGCTAGTGAGGCACAGGACCGCGTTCGAAAAATTCATCAAACTTTTCAACGAGTTTTAATTATGTTTCAACGCAAACGGCGAAAGCAACCCGCTCTGGCACGAAAGCTCGGCGGAGTTGCTAATAAAGGCAATGCGAAGCAAATTTTAATGCATAATGCTTTGCTCTTGGAATTCGTGAAGTTTCGTGTGATGTGGTGCTACAGTTAAGGGACAGGTGTAATTATCTTGTTGGGGAACCTTTGGGGCATACACTTGAGTCAAAAAGAGTTCCGCACATAATTAACGTCACGAATGCGAGTGGATGCAGTGTGGAGCAAATCTTAGTCGAGGTGCGCTGTGCAGCGCAGTGGAAGTGGTCACACGATAATCTAATATTCATCAGCCACAAGATTAGATTGTCCACAAGCGAGCCATCATCATCATTTCGCTAGCTACACAGTCTGTTAAGTAAGGTTGCTTTGAATGTTTGATTTCTTCTATACTCGACCAAGCCACAAAGAGAACCACTGTAAAATGCGCCTGTAAATTCATTGTTTTTCCCGAACCCAATACACGCAGACACTAGCGCTTGATTAATTCGTTAAGTTAACACCATTTCAATTACCGAAGCGGTGGTACACAAAAACACACCCCAATACTTTTCAATTAGTGGCGCAAAACGTCATTGAATTAATCGCTCTTCACACTTCATAATCACTTTAGCTGGAGATTTTGCGTATTGGTTTTTATTTTCCCGGTTTTTTCGTTCGTTTTTTTTTCGCCCACCCGCGGTTCTTTCCGGTACGGCGGTCCACTAACTTTCCGGTATCATCGCGAACAAAACGAATAAACACACACACACACACACACACACACTTTTCACATGTCAGCAATGGTTGCAAAAAAAAAGAAATGAGAAAGGAAAACAAATAATAAAACGTGCAAACAGCTAAATACCATCTCGCCAAAGCTATCAACTGCCTACGGTCCGATTCGGTCCCCATCCATCCCTTTTTCCCATATTTAGCAACCTTGCCAGCGCCGCCGGTGTGTGTGTATTTTACTTTTTAAGTGGCCCAAATTGTGAGTAAATCGCACCAAAAAAGGAAAAACCAAACGAAAAAACAAACAGTCCAACGCGAAAAATCATCCGCCAGCCAGGGATGGCAGAAGTCCACCAATTGGTGTGCGGTGGGTTGTGATTTCAATGCTAATTGAATATCTCCCGCGTGTGCCGTATCCCCGTGGCTGTAGTTTTCTTCTTTTTTTATTGCCCATTGGTTTTTTTCACCGTTTAGCACCTCGCTTACAAATCCGGAAATCGGTCAAATTAAAACACCTCGCGAAAGAAGCGCGCCCGAAAGGGTGGACGAGCCAAAAACAAAGGTACAATAAAAGCGTGTATCAACAGCATTGAGAGGAGCATTGTGTTCCACTTTTTGGGGATGAGAGAGACAGAAAAACAAGCCAAAACAAATGCTGCTGTACAAAAAGGCAACACATCAAATGGCACGGGCGTGCTGGAGGACCACCGGCCGCTCGTTCGTCACCTTCATTGCGTCCATTAGCTGTAGGAATGTGGCGCAAAAAACATCATCAAAAGGACACAGGACGGTGATTGTGGCGGATTCTGGCGACTAGGACCTGCCAGTGGGAGAAAAACAGGACAGAAGAATAGAACGGGACAAGCCATGTAACGGAAGACCCGACTGCGGTGTATTTGCCCAATCTCCCCAGTGACCGGTTGGCCACGTGCCATTTCTGTGGAGAAAAGAAACAACACACCAAGCTGCCAGCCAGGACAGGAAGTGAACAAAAAATGAACTCCGCTGAATTGAGCATATTTGATGGTTACGTTTTTTCCTGTCCTCGTTCCTGTCCGGACTACCTTGCCCGACCCGTTGAACCAAACCACCTACCCCTACCAAGCGTCCAATATCGTTCGGCCGCTGGAGCGCATGCAACAAGTGAAGCGTTCCCCCAAAATTGTCGGTTTTTTTTTCGACTGCACTGCAAAACACACTTTTAGCAGATGCTAATTTTGGCAACTCTGTTTTTGGCCATGTGTACGCTTGTTTGGATGGTGACCGACCCCGACCGTCATCATCATCTCCGTAGCGGTGGTAATGACCAATCACCCCCCGAAACGGTGCCCACATTGGAGAGAGTGAGTCAGGCTCTGGTTTTACACGTTTCCCATGATGATGATGCTGTTGGTGGTTCAGCAGAAAAAAAAGACACGCAAATGCCCAAATAAAAATACATCCCGGCTCACCACAAGAAGGGCAGCAGCAGCCACGCCGACCACCAACAAGTGGAGCGGGATAATTGTTTAACTCTTCCTTTTTTTTCTTGTTTTGGCTGGCGAAACGCCACGGTTTTTTGCCACGGTACGACGGTGGCAATATAAATCGGTCGGTCGGGCGTTTTAACGTGAAACTCCACGCGAACGTCAAGGATGACCGATCCATCGAACCCACAGAGCTCCCTATCGGACCAGGGGAGATGATGATTGCTTTTTTTCCGGGGGTGTTTTTGCAGAGATTTCTTTTTTGTGGGAAGCTTTTTTTGTGTCAATTTTTTTATTCTCTTTCGTCACCTCCCTAAGTGGTCCTGCGAACTCCCATCCTGCAGGCAGGCAAACAGTTGTCAGTAAACGCCAGGACGCCGTCCCCTCGGTTGGTTGGTTGGTTGGCTCAGCAATCCCCTGCAGGGCGTTAATCCAGCCAAGGGGAGGACTGTGAATCGCTGGTGGATTCTGCTTTACGGTGACTTTCGCCGGTATTCATCGTTGGCACCGTGTCTTGATCGTTGGCACCGGCAAAGGACAGCTACTAAATGCCGTCACAGCACCGTCGAGCAATATAATGGGAAGTTGATTATTCTTTTTTGCCACCGTTCATCTTCCATTGCCCGTCGACTGACCGGAAGCTGGGAACTTGCTGGGAACGCTGCTCATCCCTGTTGATTCGTCGGTTCTGCTTTGCTTTGTCCTGATTGCGACTGAACAACCTGTTAACGTCTAGTGTGGCGAACGGTTGTTACACAAGAGGACCTTCGAATGGGCGGAGGGAGGAAAAAAAAAACAAGGAAAACCCCATAAAACGATTTCCATTTTCACACATTTGCTGTGTTTCACTTCGATTGACCTCGAACGGTGGAAATTCGATGCTGTGTGTGCCACTCGTTATCCTCCTTTTCCGCGCTCTTTGTGGGAAAGGATAACTGGGATGCACCACAAACGAGATAAAGTGCAGCAAACAAGGATGAACGATGAAGAATGGTTTGATTGACTGTAACAACATTTAAAGGTTGTTAACGGCGCTTTTTTATCATTTCATTTTTATGCATTCATGGTTTTATGACTCTTTTTTTTAGTGCTTCGATTTAAATTCAATGTTGAACGTTGCATACATTCGGTCGTGTAACTTACACGTGGGGGGGTTGAGAATTTTCCCTTTCCAAATAAATCGCTTTCACCTACAGACTGGAAGATCGTTTGTCACGACTGTACACCGTAGCGTGAACAGTGTCAAGATGGAATCGATTCACAACATACACACTCACTCGCAAACCTTTCCTTTTTCTTTTCTATTCCCATTGCTCGAGCACTGGCTGCAAAGCAATCAACCGATCGAACGATCTGTCGGCATGATCCGTTACACTTGAATTTCCACTGCTCAACCGTTGCCAGTCATGCCCAATTGAAGTTTGACGCTTTTATCTTCTCCCTCCGGCTCGTTTACAGAAACCCACCGACGAGATGCGCTACGACACGACGTTCGGAAGTGATTATGCAAAGCCTCAGCTTGTGCCGGCTGTGCCACTTACAATGCCGATGGCGCAACAAATGCAACAGCAACAACCACAGCAAACAACATCAATGGCTACGCAGCAGCAGCAGCAACAGCAGCAGTCGTGCAAATGTGAATTCTGCGAGTATCTGCAAGCGAATCGGATATCTCTCACCGGCGATCACTCGTTTCAGTGCGAATTCTGCGGCGAAGGCTTCTCGAATCAGACCAGCTTCAACCGACATCGCTGTGGTGGGATGGACATACAGATATACCGGTGTGAAACCTGCCGGCAAGAGTATGGCAGCTCCAGAGCCGTCTCCAACATCGGTAACTGTGAGCCCAGAGATAAATGTGATATCTGTAATCGAACCATCGTACAGTCGTTGCCAGAGGAGCAGGCGGCTTATGGTCCCTCCTCGATGGTAGCGGGCAGTTCTGCGATAACTCCACAAACCACACCCGCGTCCATGTCGGATGGAACGATCGACGGGACGATTTCGATGCTGGTCACCTCTCCCGAAGTGTCAAACGAAAGCGTCAGTGATCTGAGCGCTAATGTGCGGTCGATAGTGAACAGTCCCATCGAACAGCACGATCTAAGCAGCATCGATCCATTCGGGTCGGACAGTGAGTGTTTGGGGCAGTTCTTTGCAACGGAGGCAACGTCCACCTCACCCTGTACGGCTAGCACTACCGGTAGCATACAGTGCACACCAATGCCGACGAGTGCCAACATCGGAAGCCTTCTTCCGACCACTGCGCTTCACCAACCAGAGTCCGCGAAAACGTACTTTGTGCTGGGGAACGTGGATCAATTGCAACAGTTCCATGCAGCAGCGGCAGCAGCAGCAGCAGCAACATCAGCCGTGCAGCAGCAACCCAGCAACAATCTTCCAACGGTCACCAACAATAGCTTCCATCCGCTTCATCTGCCACCGCCGGGACCAGGGCCTCATCAGCAGCAGCAGCAACAGCTACCTTTCTCACTGCAGAACGTGGCGCCGGTCACCGCCGGGTCACATCTGCCCAGTGAGCACGAGGTCACTAGTCTGCAGCAGTACGATCAGTACGATGATGAGGACTACTCGTCCATGTCCGAAGATGAAGCTATTGTTCCAATAGTAAATATATTGAGCTCGCGTTTGCGACAGTTGCTAATTGGTGTCTTTCAATTACAGGAACCCTATGCCAAATCGCCCAACCAGGACCACGCCAAGACGGAGCTCCCGATACAGGAGACAATCGTCGACACTAGCACCGGCGGCAGCAGCACTGTCATCCCGCTCCAGCAGTTCGGTTGTGGCGGATTGCCAAGGGATGATGCTGCTCTCGGTCGCGCGCTGATGACGCACGGCGTTGCACAGCACATGCACGTTCAACCACAATCACAGCCACAGCCACAACATCACCACCCGTCTAATCTAGCACAAACCAAGACACACCTGGATGACGATGAGGAAGGAAAATGTGATTCGTCATCTCCATCGCTCGGCATATTTGTCGGTGGTTCCACCGGAATGGCGAATGGCGAAGACAAAGGGACGCAGAAACCCCAATCCTCCCTTGCCAACGGTTCCAACCTGGAACGGCCCTACAAGTGTCACATCTGCGAACGTTCGTACCGGAATCAGAAGAACCTGAAGTCACATCTGAAGGTACACGAGGGCATCCGCGCGTATCAATGTGAAATTTGTGGTAAGAATTTCTCCGGCTCCAGCTACCTGGTGATCCACCGACGGCGCCACACGGGTGAGCGGCCATTCAAATGTGTCACGTGCGGGAAGGCGTTCGTTGATTCGCGAGCACTAGCCGTGCACGCGCGTTTGCATAGCGGCGAACGGCTCAAGTGCGAAAAGTGTGAGAAAACTTTCTCCAGCGTGAGTGCCCTCACGGTGCACAACCGGCTGCACACCGGCATCCATCCCTACAAATGTGAACTGTGTGGCAAAACCTTTCCACAGTACAACAACCTGAAACACCACATGAAAAAACACGAGCAACCGAATGCCGCGGAAAATCGATCGCCCGTTAGCACTCCGCCGACCTGTGGCCCAGCGATGTCCAACGGAGTCAGCACCACGAGCGGTTCCGGCCTCGCTTCGGGACGGTTGGGTCCGACGCTGCCGGCCGACGCGAACCCGAACGGAGCGGCACATATGGTGGCCAGCTCGACTACCGGGCCTCCGTTCGAGTACAAATGTCACATCTGCAGCAAACTGTACAAATCCGCCGACGACCTGCAGGAGCACCTCGGCCAGCACAGCAAGGATCGACCGAATCAGTGCGAGTTCTGCTCGAAGGTGTTTCCGCGCTCGTCGCACCTCATCATCCACCGACGGCGACACACGGGCGAGCGACCCTTCAAGTGCAAATACTGTGACAAAGCGTTCGTCGACTCGCGAGCCCTGTCCGTCCACACGCGTCTGCACACGGGCGAACGGGTAAAGTGCGAGATCTGCGAGAAAACGTTCGCCAGCTCCAGCGGGCTCATAGTGCACCGGCGCATACACACCGGCGTGCATCCGTACAAGTGCGACTACTGCGAAAAATCGTTCGCCCAATCGACGGCACTCAAGTACCACCTGAAGAAGCACGATACGGCCCTGCTGCCCACGACGACCACGCCGGAAAGTGCCGAGTCACGGCTTTCCACGCTACCACAGCACGGTGCGGCCGATCTAGGTCAGTGTCCACCGTTCGGAGACGACTCGACGGCGAACGGGAACGATCGGTACAAGTGCACCGTGTGCAGCAAGGTGTTCCGATCCTCCGAGTACCTGGTGCGTCACCGACGAACGCACAGCGGCGAGCGGCCGTACCAGTGCGAGATTTGCGGCAAAAACTTCTCCACCATGAGCTACCTTGTGATCCACCGGCGTCGGCACACGTCCGAGCGACCGTACAAGTGTACGTCCTGCGAGAAGGCCTTCGTCGATTCGCGTGCCCTGCAGGAGCACGCCCGGCTACACACTGGCGATCGTGTGCGGTGCGAGATCTGCCAAAAAACCTACTCCAGCGTAAGCAATCTGATCGTCCACCGACGCATCCACAGCGGAATCCATCCGTTCGAGTGCGACAGCTGTGGCAAATCGTTTGCCCAAAAAAATGCCCTCAAGTACCACCTCAAGAAACACAACAAGCAGGATCAAACAGAGCCGATGGGCTAGTTCATTGGTTCGTGCCGGAGGATTAGCAGAGACTTCTCTATCGAAAACAGCTATTATTTTCCGTTTGCACCTCTTTTCATACGTACGGAAATGTTGGACACCTCAGCGTCCACAGTCTTACTTATTTTACGCAATATTTCTTACAGCAGCATCTTGTGATGCCATTTGCATGTCCACAGAGTGCATGAGTGAATTCGATGTACAACCGAAACCATTTACACACAACACACAACCACATACACTACTTCTTCCACATTTAAATAATAGTCACTCAACAATACCATTCAATCATTCCTCTCAGTCAGCGGGTTCTGGTGACGTTCGAGACGAACGGTGTTGTGCTGGTAGTTCAAATTGTCTTTCCCCGAAAAACCGTCATCCAGCTTCGGACGGGATCGGGTTACAACGAAATTCTCGTGTTTAGGTTAAAGCATTACATGAACAAATTACAGGTTCGGAATCGAAATTGATACTTTGTGATCTCAACTATTTTTTGGTAAAGGAAAGCCTCTGTTAGGCTACTCTAAATCACTATCACACACATCCGGATTGGAGCGTTCACCAGACCGCATCACATAACAAGCATCAATAGCCATAAGCCAGCTACAACTTCAATACAGAATATATAAATATAGAACAGATTCATTGTAATGTAATAGTACCGTGTGCAAATAACTCCAGTTTGTAACCCCAACCCTTCACACACACACACACAAACACACATACAACCACCAATCATCAACATGTTCATCATAAACCAGTTTGCCACCCCATTTGAACCAACCCAATACTATAATAGTGTACCAATAGGTTATGCATACAGCATAAAACGGACCCCGCCACAGACCATAAACACCAGCATCAGTGAAATGTATTTCAACTCCGTAAGCAAACCAAATCAATCGATCCGGATCGATCCACGCAATAGAGCTCAAAGTTCGTCTCACGCCATGTCTCTGAGTAGGTGCCCTGTACAAGATCGATAGGCGAAAATTGAACAGTATTATTTTATTCTTTGAAACAAACGAAAATGAGAAAACCAAACCAACTAAAAAACAACCCCAAAGTGACACAACACGACGACTGCAATTTGGCGCAAGGCAGTAGTTACAGCGTTGGACGCAAGACGCGCAAACGAAACCCCAAAAGAATAACGAAGAAAAAATCAGGAGTTTTGTACAGAAAACAGAAACGAAGGTGAATAGAAAAATTGAGACTTGATTCAAAGGATAATGCGAAGAGAAAGGAAAACAAAGGATTTTTTAACGAAACAAAAGCTGATGTGCAACAATCGAAGGTCAACGATCGATCGAGTTTATGTTGATAGTTTCCGATGGAGTCAGCAGGACGACAGCGGTCGTACACGCAGGGGTTTCCCTTCACGAAGCAAGTCCACCAAAGGAACTGTGTAGCAAAACAGTATGGAATACAATAAAAAAAACCCAAAACAAAATGCAACTAAACAACTGTTATGCTTTACTTTACATGATTGTATCCAGAAATGTTTCAAATTATGCCTCTTTGCCACTCGGCGATAAATCAGTGATGACGGATTTTCGGTTACCTTCGCTTCGGCTAGTAACACTAGCCGGTGGTTTAGCTTGTAACGAACACTCTGAAGCATCTGCTGGCTTCAACACCTGTGGATCAAGTGCTGCGGTGCAAACGGCTTGCCGAGTACTTGCTTTGTACTGTTCATGGTAGAGTGATCATAAATCAATCAATTACATCCTTTTTAGCGTCCTCGGCTATCGCTCGCTCTCCCTGTTACGATCAGCATTGCCTTGTGTATGCCATTTGATCTTAATCTTCACTGTACTTCTTCGTACTGCAATCCTTCTGGATGAACGGTTCAGCGTTTCCTCGTTTGTTCTAAGAAAGTCAGAATTTACAGCAGGAAACGTATGCCTAACCCAGCGGCTATCGACGATGAATCGTGAAGCTACAAATAATTGAATGTTAGGCTACGTTTATCTCTCTTAAATCGAGAATTATTTTAAGGCCCTTTTTTGCAATTCATTTCTTTTCGCGCAATGTACGTTCAGCTGTTCAGAGTACTGGGGTTTAAAGAGATGAAAGATAGGGTGGCATGTACGCATGTACGCATCTTAGAGAAGCCGCTTTTCAACAACTACTCCCTTCTTTTTTGCAAGCTGATTTTCAGAGTGCATAATTGCTTCATTTCAACATCGCCGACGCTTTAGGCGATGTGTATCGACGATACCCTCGCATATAAATCATCGGATCCACACACCCCGGCAACCATTCCCGGTTTGCTCCAAAGTTATACACAATACACAGAAGTACGAAGAAAGAAAACACACCATTCTGAAGTACCTGCGATGAGTTCTCTGCTAAGGCGAAACATGTACCGCCAACGGGATCATAATTGGTTGCGTAACTGTTTCATCGGATTTCAACTTAGAACGCAACAACAGCGCATCAATTTGGGTCAGCGCTAGAAGAACGGATTTAACCGATTTTAGGCTGATACTTCTGATCGAGCTGAGGAAAAACATTTCCCTCTGTATGTTTGTCCGCACGACAGTGAACCACAAGCTTCTAACCGTTTTCTTGTGGACGTCAACGGTCAAGCGTAGAACAGTGTACGGTCGGTCAGCAAAAGGTTGGGAGCGTGTGAACTTTCCTAGTTAGCTAGCTACACGATACATTCCACTGGACAACACAGGATGAAGTCCCTAATGTCCGGTCTGTATGCTAATTGGACGTCCCGGCGATGGAAAAAGCGTTAATGCAGCACTGAAAGGATTAATTGAGAACTCCGAAAAATAGGATGACAAAAGTGCCTTTCTGTTTTCGGACATCAGTGACCTTCCATCTGGTCCTAGAAAGAAATGCCCAATTGTAGCCCCTTTTAATCACTGACCAGTTGAGAAAATTTTCCCACGAGCAATCGACCACCTCGCTAACGGTCAATCTAAGGCATCCCGGGACAAACTGACCAACCGATCGCCCCAAGGAAACTAGCCTTCTTCTTGCGATCCTTTCCTGCGTGCGTATCGTGTATCGGTCCACATTCGAAGGCGAAAGGGTTGCGTGTACGCCGCGATGTCGTAAGATGCACGGGTCTACGGGAAAAAGAGGTCCTGCAAGAAAGGGGGAAGTTGTAAATAAAAAAAAAACAAATCAACCCCATTTCTAGGCAAGGGATACGCACGCAAGAATGGACCGGGAGAAGAAACTACGTACAAAAGACGACCACGACGACAGTTGTCATTTGTTTGCGCGGAAGAAATTGATTTACAAACACACGCTCCTTGCGCCCTAATGGTGCCCTTTTGTCCACGCATCAGATACCGTTCCAAGGTTTGATCCTTTTTGCTTCGTCCCGGGTCAAGGTAGAGGCAGAAGGGTGCTTTGCGTAATATTTTTTTACACCAAGCGCAAGAACCAGTTTTGTTTCTTCGATGCAGTTTGTTGTCCTTTTGCGCTGTGTTGCCCACTGTTGCCCAAGTCATCGGTTTAAAGGGATCCTTTGAGCTGGACAAATGCATATCGATATCCTATTTCGATGACCATCCCTCCGCATCATCTGTGGCCTGGTTAAAAC
Organism: Anopheles stephensi; assembly: GCF_013141755.1. NCBI lineage: Eukaryota > Metazoa > Arthropoda > Insecta > Diptera > Culicidae > Anopheles > Anopheles stephensi. The sequence goes on along the minus strand of NC_050203.1, from coordinate 87,799,210 downwards.
CGGAACACAATATGCCTGCTCGTCCATTGAACTTTGTACTAGATGGAGTATGTCGAAAAGTGCGTGTCTCTATCGTTCGGGGACATAAAATGCTGCACAGTTGTTGTACGCCCGCCTGCGAGCAACTCGGAGGCATGGGAAATAGGACCCGGAATGTACGGAATCTATTTTTTCCGTTGTAATGAAAGCGAAAAAAAGGCACACCTTCTAATGAGCACGTTTTGTTTTCTATAAATGAACAGAACCGTTTCGGGTTTTGTTTTTATGTCCGTTTTTTTTTTGTTCCTCGTTTCCCATCTTTCGCTGCCGCTTCCTGGCTCAAAGTGTGGTCAATTCTACCAAATGTTTACAATCAAACACACACACACGTGCTTTTAATGATCCGTTTAATCGCTCCAGTAAGTCCCAGTTCCAGTGCAAAGCGAAGAAGCAGAAAAAAAAAATCCACACGCCGTACCAAACAAAGCGAAATGAAAAACAAAATCCCAACTGGACCGGGAAAGGTTAACGTTATGAACGCTGGACGGCCACTGGCCCTCTTGCCTCATGGCTGGTCATGGTTGGGAAGAATGAATTATTACCACTTTCTACCGGAATACGCCCCAAAAAGGGAAACGCGAAAAAAAAAACCTCCAAACTCCAATTACCACACTGTAACACAGCCGGGGCCGCAATGCTTCCCTGCCGGATCCCGGCCAATCTTTGACGCAACATCGACCACGGGCCATGTGTTTCGGCATCCGTCTGTCGAGCGGGCCAACGCGAATGGCTTTGTTTTGGGAAGTGGAAACAGCACAAAAAAAAGCAAAGTTTGCGCGGTTTTATTAAGATATTACTGACCATTTTAAGACGCACACAAAACGAGACACGGTTTTTCGTAGGTCGGTTCCTCCGTTCCGTCTTTATGACCTCCGGTCCGTGTGCGTGATGCTGTCGAACGGTGGCGGGAAAATTGCGACATTAAACTGACATGCACAACCGAACCGAACGGGAAAATAGCCGTTCGGTGTACTTCTATCCATTGCTTTCCGCTAAATCTGAAAACACTACGGGTGCTGATCTCATTACCGTATTTGTTTTATCGATACCATCTTTCGGTAGAGCTTATTACGGAAGAGCTGGTGCAGCGAAGTTACAGATCGAAAACATAATTTTTATTTCATTGCTTCAACGGAGCCATTCTGTCTCCATAGCGCATGCAAATACGTTTCTTCTGCTCTAAATCTTAATCGGCTTTCTTAATAGATTTTATGTTTAATTGCACTCAAATGTGGGCCATTCTTGTTCAGCCGTTGGTTGCGGTAAAATTCCTGTGTAATTAGTTCAAACCACATTCCGCCGGTTGATTAGTATCGTTATGCGCAGTGTTAGGTGGCCTTAAATAATAACTTAACAACCCTCTACTTAAATTGCCACATCAAACTACATAGCTTAGCTTCGAAGTAAATGGAAACATCAACGATAGATTAAGCGAGAAACGTCGTACAGAATCTCGTCGTAGTTGTGTTTAAAAATTTGTTAATATAAATGAAAGAAACAGACAACATAAACGAAAAAACTACAGCAGTCGGATACGACATAATATTTCGTTCTCGCACAACATGCCCTGCTTCCTTTCCTCCATCGTCCTCAATTTACCACTTTCATGTGTGTATTTTTTGTTGTTGTTGTTGTTGCACGCCTACAGCGCTCCACAACGCTCTGCAGGGACCCAAAGAGACCCATAAAAATCACATCGCGTACCCTCGGGGCACTAGGCTCCAAGAGATGAAAAGCCAAACAATACCGTGCCAAACTCCCAACCTTGTGCTGCCGAATGCGAGCATTGATCGGGAGATACTTTTGCCTCATCAATCTTTGCTGCTGCACGTTTCTAATGCTTCACCTGTGTGTATCCATTTCTCTCCAATTCTGCCGTTACCATTGTTGCTTTCATTCATTTTCGCCGGTCTTCGCTGAGGTTGTGGCGGCTCACAGCCAACGCCGCGAAGAGAAGCTTTCATTCCGCTTCCAGATTGCAAAGAATACGGACATTTCAGTCAGGTGTTCCGGCACTGCTTCAACCACCCTTACTGGATTATCATATCAAGTGGTGTGACGAATAGCGTTCCCTGGATAGAACTATCTAGTGCCGGACAGTGTTTGTGCAGAGTTGCGTTGGCAATGGTTGTTAATAAATGTGAAAACTTTTGAGCAGAAGAACTGACCAAACATAGTTTAAAAAAAAAAGAACCTCAGGCTCAATTGCTGTGAACAAAACCTACCATGAAACAGTACCAGATAAAGCTTGTCTGTTGTGTCTTTAGTGTATTGCTGAGCCTAACCTCATCCCAGCATCCAGCCCAGCAAGGATGTCCGGAAGCAACGCGTCCCCATACTGCACGCTGTGATCAGTACTTCCGTTGTGCATTGCTACCGTCGAAAAGGGCCGTCTGGATAACGACACAGTGCAAGAAAGGTTTAGTCTATCGACATCATCTGAGTGCCTGCGTAGTGCCTGGTGAGTTAAGTGTATGATAAATCAAATAAGTATGATCCGTTTAGCATGAACTCTTAAGGGCAACCCGAATACTTAAAATTCCCTAGCCTATAAGAAGCTGTAAGAAAGACAAATAAATATACAACCGGTAACGGGAAATTTATGATGCTACGAAAAATGCCAATGACAGCAGACGATCCGCCGACTCCGCTTCATTGACCTCGGCAGAGTTGGTTATTCGTGAAGTTGTAAAATGATTGATTTTTACGGATCTTCTCTCGGCGATTTTTTTTTCTCTTTACTACATAACAAACACGTTGATAGGCATCGATCGAATTCGCACTTTTTTATAGCACCCTGGCTGCCAAAATCATCGCACGCTCGTGGTAGAATCGTTCATTCATTAACCAATTTTGCTTTCCGTTCTCTCCCCGGTTACGGCACAGATAACGATTGGGAGTGCGATTTATCTACGGAATTTGAACCCAATCACAGCGAGGAACACGTTTATGGCATCAACAATCTTCATCAGCAGGCCTTCCCGCCCAGCCGGACGCCTCCTGCTACGCTGCCGAACGCCCAAACGAGGCCGACTGACACCAAACGAACACAGCAATACCAATTTCCTTCGATTGCCGGAGACGATCGACGAGGAATCCTCATTCTGATGGACGACGAGCTAAACAATCGGACGCGCATCAGGAGCACGGGACTGCTAACGGATGATTCGGATGCGAGCGGAGATGGGAGCCTGGAGCGGGTGGTTATTGAAGAGGCCGATACAAACACGCTGACGAACAATGGGACGGTCGTTAAGTCATATAGCTTGGAGGAACAGGAGCAATCGTTCGCTAACAATGAACAACTGCCGCCTAAACCCTTAGGCTTGTTGGGCACATCCCTGCTCAGCTCATCCGGCGTGCCTGGATTTGGGATGCAAGGGACTGGCCAAAGCCATAAAGCGAAGTTGCCTCTGCCACCGAACGGAAAGATTCATCCCGAGCATCTCACACAAATTATTAATCAGCAGAAGCAGTTAAATCGATTTGCCACGCAAATGAAGCAACGTGTAGATCCGATCGGTAGTGCGGGAGACTTTTCAGCCTTTACCAATAACATGATCTTCTCCCGCAATCCAGCTCTGCTCCTCAACAACTACCTCAACAATGATGCGGCTCATAAGCAACATCTGTTCGATTCGGATGGCGATAAAATGTTTAAAGGTAAAGAGCCGTACGTGTCGGAGGACATTATAAAAAGCATACTACAAATTTCGCAGCAAATGATTGCGAACCAACAAAAACAGGCGCCAACAAAGCCAATGCCGGAACAGGTGATGAAACCGATTTATCTTCCCCTGTCGGTTGGGTCCACAGCTTCTGATGCGACTTACGAGTCAGTGGCGGAATATGGTGCGCCTGCAAAACAGAAAATCACCACCACGTTCAACTCGAAACCGATTGGCATTACTTTCACCAATCCCTACACCTTGAGCCATACGGCAGTGTACGATAACCTCCGCAACCAGCCGTTGAACGATTCGGCGTATTACAACTCCTTCCTTCCGACACTGTACGATATCTATGGCAATCGATTCGTTCCAAAGGATCCATACGTTCCAGCAATGTCACAGAGCTATCCCCAGTACAACACATACCTGGCCACTGGTCCGTCGCCGTCACTCTTGAATATGCAGCCCATTCCGACTTATCCTAGCGTGGTGTCGCCATACGTTTCTCCACCGCAGGGTCCCATGGTCAGTAACAGTGAACCATCCTATCTGTATTCTCATCATACCAATTCTCCTTCACTGTTCCATCTACAAAACCACGTGGCGGACGGTTACAGTGTCGCAAGTAATGCGATTGATCGTTTGGAACCCTCGGACATAGTGGAATCAAACGAAAGCGATACGAACGACAGCTCAGACAGCGATCAAACGGTAGTGTCTGATGAAGCTTCGGACGAATTAGATCAGCTTGATGCAGCCGAGTCGCTACACGACTCAAACACCGCATACAAGCAGAAACTCTATGCTTTGGGAGAATCGGCAATGGATTACAGTCAGTACAAGGACAGCATAATGCCTCTGCTAGACGCTCATCCCAGCGATGTAAGGATTTCGGTCGTGACGTGCACGCTTGGCAGTCGAGAGCCGAACAAAACCGATTGTTTCAAGTACTTTGTATGCAATCCCCAAAATGGGGCATTCCAATCGTTCACCTGTCCCTCGTTTACGGCGTTCAACAGAGACACCCGACTATGCGACACGGCATCATACCAGGCCTGTAAATCGCAACAAATGCCCACTACCACACCAGCCTCCGTTATACGTTACAAAGGTTCGGCCGGTCTCACAAACACGCACCTCATGAAGAACGATTTACTGACCGCCCAAAAGTATATGGAGCTGATACGCCAGGAAGCTAACAAATTGCTAACTCGAAATAACATGCCATTGCCACCTGAGCAAACAGTCGTACTGCCAGCATTGGAAACGGTCAGCACTACCGAGCTTCAGACCGTTAAACCGTCCGTCAAGGTGCGGCGAAAGTCGTCCTCCAAACATGCCACAAAGATGACCACATCCACCACAACTACAACGACGACCACAACGATCGCTCCCACTGCTAAACGATCGAAATCCACACGAAAGGGTCCTCGCTGCCGAGCCGAGGGCCGCATTGCGAATCCACTGGATCAGCACAGCTACTACGTTTGTCACCGGAAGAGTCAGAAAAAGTTTGTCAAAATGAAAATGACCTGTCCGTCCGGGCTGAAGTATTGCGCGGCATCACAATACTGTTCTTCGCACTGTTGATCAAGCGCATGATCGTTTCTTTTAATAATTTTAATTATTTATTTATTTATTACATGACCCTGTTTTAAGAATGCGTTTTAAGCGTTAGAAATGTGAATCGTTGCTTACTAGTACCTTCGTACTATGCCTTTACCAGTTTTGTTATTGATAACAAATCGTGAAAAATAAATGTAACTTTCGTAAAGAATAATTAAGCGGTATTTCAAACAAGTGTTAAATACTCGTTCCGGTGGATAGGTAAGCTAAGAACATCCCCGTGCCAAGCTGAAACTATCGGTATTTATGTTGATTCGAGATGGAGATTCAAGACGTCATCTGTTAAAAGAAATAATTAAGTGAAACATCTCTTCAAATTCGTATAAAAGGAACATTCGTTGAGCCGATATCGGAGATCTTTAACGGAACATTTAAACCCCTACATTTCCGCTGCTCGGCACGTACCGACGTAAGCTATGTAAAGCCTGGTTCGAAGCAGTCAAGCTAATATTGTAAACCGACTGCATTTCAGCCGGATTTGTCAAAAGTGTCTTGTTTACCATATGACTGTCATTGTACAATTGTTTTTGTTTTGCGGTTCTCCACATATTGTCGTTTTTTTTCTGCCCACGAATATGCCGCTAGCTATTGATAGTTCTAGTCGTATGCTTAGCTGGCTATAGCCCCAACCATACGCATACTTGCACATCTGCTCCATTTTTTTTAACAAAGCCATAACTTTGACGACGTTGAATCCGTAGATTTTGATAAGTGTTGATGAATAATGTGCTGGAGGATGTGGAATAAGGATGTGTCATCATTAGCGACGATTACATAGTGGAGGGGTTTACATCACAGAAGGGTATGTTTGATTCATTATTAGGGTGAAGTTCAAGAGCAGTTTCACGATCCACTTACAATCCACAGCTGTCCAATGAAGTGAGATACGCACGAGGAGTATACATAGACCATCAGTAAACGACAGCAGAGCGTATCGATTCGGTGTTCCAATCGACCGATAAGAGAAAACCAAAAATGTTTATCTGGGATATATTCTGGACCGACATATGTCCAACTGGACTGAGGCCTTGGGTGCAGAGCAACAGTGATCTAGCACCATGCTTCCAGGAGCTCGTACTGCAGCTGCCCATCCTCGCACTATTTGCCACCTTTTCATCGTACTTCTACGGAACTCATTGGCGTACGGTTTCCCGGAATGACACTCAACTACGGGCCTTACGGGTGCGCATTTTTGCATCGCTAGGTTTGACCATCATACCGGCCTTAAAGGTGTTGTACATTTTCCGCCTTCACGAGGAACTGTATCCGGTGGACATATTGCTCGCCTGCGTGCAGCTCGTAGCCTGGCCAATCCATTGCTGCTTTTTACTATCTTCCATGAGGAAAGGTTCGCTCAGTCATCGTGGCCCGCTAGTGCTGATAGTTTTATGGACTTCGCTGTTTGCATTATGCGCCATCTGGCTACACACAAATCTACACACCGAGTATTGGCCATGGTACGCGGCACATTTAGCGGTATACCTCTGTTATGGTGCAACGCTTGTTTCTCCCGGACATGCTCACTACGTGCGTCTTCGAAGGACGGATCATGAGGAGCGGCAAGCGCTACTGTCCCAATCGTACACCCGTTTCTTCGAGGATCTTGAGGAAACGGCGCTTGGCCCAATCGAAGACGACGCAAATATGCTTTCGAAAATTGTATTCTATTGGGTTCGGCCGCTAATCGCTAAAGGCGTGAGTGGCAAATTAAAACGAAGTGACGACCTGTTTGATCTGCCCGAAGCGCTAACATTGCATCGAGTTACGGAGAAACTTCAGCTGGCACTCAGCACAACGACCTCCTTGCTGAAAGCGCTGCACAAGTGTTTCGGATGGGAGTTTTATATGATTGGCCTGTTGCGACTGCTAGGAGATCTGTCCGGATTTGCCGGTCCCATCCTGCTTGGTGGTCTGCTGCGTACGGAGGATATTGGTAACGGCACAACACTCACCGATCCGGCAGACCCGAACAGACCGATCGATTTTCGTGCATACTACTATGCTCTCGCCTTACTTACATCGGCTGTGATTAGCGCATTCGCGGCAGTACACTTTAACTGGCGCATGACGTTCGTAAGCAGCAAAATGCGAATGTCCATCGTGACGGCGATCTATCAAAAATCGCTTTCCGCAAAGCAACTGCAAACAGCGCGCCCCGAAATACTAAACCTAATGTCCACCGACACGGATCGCATCGTAAACTCGTGCATCAGCTTTCACTCGTTTTGGAGCATCCCCTTCCAGCTGTTCACCACGCTCTATCTGCTCTACACGCAGCTCGGTGTCGCATTTATGGCCGGCGTTCTGTTTGCGGTGCTGCTCATTCCGATCAATCGAAAGATCGCCCAGAAAATCGGGCAACTTTCCCAGGGGCTGATGTCAGCGAAAGACAGTCGCGTTACAATCACCACGGAAACCATCAGTGGAGCCAAAGATATCAAATTGAACGCCTGGGAGGATGTCTTTATCGGTAAGATCCAGAGCAAGCGAAAGGAGGAAATGCGCTTCCTAGGGAAGCGGAAATATCTGGACGCGCTATGCGTGTACTTTTGGGCCACGACTCCGGTGCTGATGTGCCTGTTCACCTTCGGTACCTCGATTCTGCTCGGAAAACCCTTAACAGCGGCCACTACCTACACCAGCGTAGCATTGCTGAACATGTTGATCGGCCCGTTAAATGCGTTTCCCTGGGTACTGAATGGTTTAACCGAAGCGTGGGTATCGCTGAAGCGCGTGCAAGAACTTCTCGATCTACCGGATGTCAATCTGCAGGAGTATTATCGCCCGTTAAGTGCTTTCGATGCATCCTACTCCAATTCTTCGAAGCGTCCCGTCGTGCTGGCAATCAAAGATGGTAGCTTCGAGTTCGAAACCAAACGCAGTCGCAATGATTTGAAGCTGGTGCAGGAAGACATAATTGACTTTGCGTTCCGCGACCTAACACTGCAGGTGCGCCAAGGAGAGCTCGTTTGCCTGGAAGGTCCAGTTGGTGGGGGCAAATCCTCACTGCTGCAGGTAATAATGGGCTACTTTCAGTGCACGGCCGGTGCCGTTGCAATATCGACAAATGTAAACGAAGGCTTTGGGTACGTGGCTCAGACGGCATGGCTGCAGCAAGGCACCATTCGGGACAATATTCTGTGGGGCGAAATTTACGACGAATCACGCTACAAAGCTGTCATTCATGCCTGCGCATTGCAGTACGATCTTAACGCATTGCGCGGCGATAGCACCGGTGTTGGTGAGCAAGGTCGTACTCTATCCGGAGGCCAAAAAGCACGAGTAGCGCTAGCACGTGCAGTCTACCAGAACAAGAGCATTTATCTGCTGGATGATATCCTGTCAGCGTTAGATGCACATGTTGCCTCACACATCATTCGGCACTGCTTGTTTGGGTTACTAAAGGACAAAACGCGCATCGTTGTAACCCAACACGCGATGGTGCTAAATCGAGCTACGCAAATCCTGCACGTGGAAGCCGGTCAAGTTTCGCAAAGCGACGCACCCAACGTTGGTTCTCTGCTGAGCGAATATGATGATTACGATGAGGATACTAGTGCCACACTGTCCATAGCCAACGACTCTACACCTTATGCAACGGTAGTACGCAATGAGGGCGACCAGCGAAGCAATGATAGCGTGCTAATGGAGGAATCGCGAGAATTCGGCCATCTTGACCGCACAGTTCTCGGAGCATACTGGCAAGCTACGGGACGTAGTCTTGGATTTTGGGTCGTCGTTGCCGTGCTCATGATGCAAATCTCTCGCAATCTTACCGATGCGTGGCTAGCGTACTGGGTCGGGACGATCAACCAAGCTCCCCAAAATGGTACAGCGTTTGTGGATAATCCTACCGTGCTTGAACAAAAAGCATCAGAAGGAGTGCTTGCAATGGTCGATCACCTGCTTGCACCAGCCTTTACCGACGGAAGTAATGGCACATCGCCATCCTTCTATTATTTAGGGATCTATGCAACTTTAGCCATCACCAACAGTCTGCTTACGCTGCTGAGAGCGTTCCTGTTTGCGTACGCTGGTTTAAAAGCTGCCAAATGCATACACGATCGCTTGCTGAACAGCGTGCTTTACGTAAGTATGAGCTGCGAACTCTATGTATGCTGCAGTTGTTTTATTGGGTTTTTTTCCACAATTTATTTACAGACCAAACTGCAGTTCTTCGACGTTGTTCCTCTGGGAAGAATTCTCAACCGTTTCTCATCCGACGTCTACACCGTAGACGATACGCTTCCATTCATAATGAACATTCTTTTGGCCCAATTTTTTGGACTGCTGGGAGCCCTCTTGATAAGCCTGTATGCCATGCCCTGGCTGGGGCTATTGATTGTGCCTCTCGTTCCAATATATCTTTCACTGCAAAACAAGTATCGTTATGCTTCACGTGATATAAAACGCCTTTCGAGCAACGCCCTGTCGCCCCTGTACGCTCACTTTACTGAAACATTGCAAGGACTGACTACGATTCGTGCATTACGCGGCGAGAAGCGATTCCAGCGAGATTTTCTATACAAACTGGGCGAAAGCATCAAAGCGCAACTATCCGCCGCTGCCACACAACAATGGTTGGGACTGCGATTGCAATTGTTGGGCGCCTTTCTCGTCGGCGGATCCGGCTTGCTAGCGGCAATAACATCTGCTCATACGACCTCTCCCGAGCTAGTGGGACTGGCCATCTCATACGCATTGTCCATCACTGGGTTACTGTCCGGGTTGCTGTATGCAGTAGCCGAAACGGAGCAGGAGCTTGTCGCTGTCGAGCGTATCAATCAGTACTGCCAGCTGGAACCGGAAGTAAACGCAGATGGATCTGCCGATCCGCCATTCGGTTGGCCCTCCCAGGGAGTGGTCGTTTTTGACAATGTACATATGCGCTACCGTGAGCACTTGACTTACTCCATACGATCGATCAACATGAACGTAAAGCCATGCGAACGCATCAGCATTGTTGGGCGAACTGGTTCGGGAAAAACGTCCGTGATGGCTTCACTGCTGCGGGTGGCACCCTTGGACAAAGGAACCATAACAGTGGACTTTGTAAATATATCTACCTTGCCCTTGGACGTTTTGCGCAGCCGAATCGCGCTGATTTCCCAAGATCCCTTCCTGTTCAACGGTACAATCCGAGATAATCTCGATCCGCGCGCCGTACACATCGATTCCGAAATTTGGGAAGCCATCACCTGCTGCTTGGCGAGTCCCCTGGTGCAAGCACTCGGGGGTTTGTACGCTCAGCTGGACGTTAGTGGAGCCAACCTTTCCGCAGGGCAAAAACAATTGCTCTGCCTCACCCGAGCCCTGCTCAAAAAATCGAAAATCGTGTTGATCGATGAAGGTACATCCAATCTTGATTTTGAGTCAGAATCTGCTGTTCAGTTGGTTCTCAAAAACGCGTTCCGTGGCCGTACGGTAATCGTGGTAGCCCATCGTTTGAGAGGAATTCTCGACACCGACCAAGTGTTTGTCATGCAGGATGGCAATATCGTAGAACAGGGAGCGCCTCGTGATCTTGCCGATCAACCAAACTCTTTGTTATATGCTTTACTGCAAGAGCAGCAAAACTCCTAGTTAAGCATACCGCCAAGAGCGAGATAGTCCTAGCAACTACAAAAAAAGTTCAATATAAGATAAATTGCAACAAGTAAACGCATTACTTCGTATCCAGCGTATTCCTTTTAAACAGATTAAACTGTACTTTCAGTTAAAATACTTTACGTTTTAGTACCTATAATTTTACGATAATAAAAAAAAAACACTGAGCGGTCATGTTCCTTCTGTCGACTTGTTTTGCATGTTTTACTATTTCCGAGCATCAACAAAATGCAACGATCGTGTGCGCCTACTGTCAGCATGACAATAGATTGCGGTCATTATCTACTGGACACACTCGCTCTCGTTCTTGTTCACCGTTCGCCCTTCCTGCTATTCAACACATAAATAGTGCGTGTGCGCTTTGTCTTTCGCGGCCTTATCTTATCAAGTTCACGGTCTTCATTCGCGACCATATACCGGTCCTTTACAGCTGAGCGTTTGTGCTTGGCAAGAAACGTATTCGTCTTTTATTATCATTTTCTCGGAAGCGGGCTTCCGTACAAGTATAACTAGGCCATATTTAGAAAGGGCAATTAAAGAAGGCGTTTCCTCCCAGCTATTTACAATGGAAAGCCTAAGCCAATTCAAAAATCTGCCTTTAGTGTTGTTTGTGAATGGGAAAAAAACTACCGATACCGCTCCAGATCCCGAGTGTACTCTGTTGGCGTATTTGCGTGACAAACTGCGTCTCTGTGGCACGAAGCTCGGATGCGCCGAGGGAGGATGCGGAGCGTGTACGGTGATGGTGTCGAAGGTCGATCGCAGGACGGGCCATCTGCAGCATCTGGCGATCAACGCTTGTCTAACGCCGGTGTGCTCCGTCCACGGAATGGCCGTAACAACGGTTGAGGGTATTGGAAGTACCCGGACCCGCCTCCATCCGGTCCAGGAACGCATCGCCAAGGCGCACGGCTCGCAGTGCGGCTTTTGCACTCCCGGCATCGTTATGTCAATGTACTCGTTACTACGAAGCTCTCCCGTTCCATCGATGAAAGAGCTGGAGATAGCCTTCCAGGGCAATCTGTGTCGCTGTACCGGGTATCGCCCAATCCTGGAGGGATACAAAACCTTCACCAAGGAGTACGGCACTGACTGCGCTATGGGCGAGAAATGCTGTCGAAACGGAAACGGCAAAGGTTGCGGCCAGAACGGTAATGAAGAGGTAGATACGGAGCTGTTTCAACCGAGCGAGTTTATGCCCTACGATCCATCCCAGGAGCCCATCTTCCCTCCAGAACTGAAGCTCTCGGACAAATTCGACTCGGAGTCGCTGGTTTTTCGTACGTCCCGCACCGCCTGGTACCGGCCAACGAAGCTTGCCGATTTGTTGGCGCTGAAAAAAGTTCATCCGGAAACGAAGATTGTCGTCGGCAACACGGAAGTAGGGGTTGAAGTCAAGTTTAAGCACTTTGACTATCCCGTCCTGGCCAATCCTTCCCAAATAAAGGAGCTGACGATGATCGAGCGACAAGAGCATGGTATGAAAATAGGATCCGCGGTCACGCTGATGGAAATGGAAAAAGCACTCCGGAAGGAGATTGAAACCGGTCCGGCGACTGAGACGCGCTTGTTTCAAGCTATCGTCGATATGCTGCACTGGTTTGCAGGCAAGCAAATCCGCAATGTGGCTTCCGTGGGAGGTAACATCATGACGGGAAGTCCGATTTCCGACTTGAATCCCATCTTCACTGCGGCAGCTATCGAACTGGAAGTAGCGAGCTTGGACGGCGGAGTTCAGAAAGTGCGAATGGGCGATGGATTCTTCACCGGCTATCGAAAGAACGTGATTCAACCCCAGGAAGTTCTGCTGTCCCTCTTTATCCCGCGGACCAACAAAGATCAGCATTTCATTGCGCATAAACAGGCCAAACGGCGCGATGACGATATTGCCATCGTGAACGGAGCGTTCAATGTACGCTTTCGCCCGGGAACGGATATTGTCGAACAAATCCACCTGGCATTCGGTGGAATGGCGCCAACGACTGTTCTGGCCAAGAAGACGGCCGCTGCTCTGGTCGGAGCTCGATGGGATGCTCAGCTTGTCGAACGGTGCAACGATTTGCTTGTGGAAGAGCTTCCACTCAGTCCATCGGCTCCTGGTGGTATGATCGTTTACCGACGATCGCTAACGTTGAGTCTCTTCTTCAAGGCATACCTAGCGATCGCTCAATCGCTTGACAAACAACAAATCCCCAACAGGAAGCCCATAGGTGATCGCGAGAAGAGCGGTGCCAGCACTTTCCATACGCTATTGCCCAAGAGTACCCAATTGTTTGAAAAGGTGTCTGGCGATCAACCCATTACCGATCCAATCCGTCGACCGCAGGTGCATGCCTCGGCCTACAAGCAGGTCACCGGAGAAGCCATATATTGTGACGACATTCCAAAGTTTTCCAACGAGTTGTATCTAGCATTCGTATACAGCACGAAAGCGCACGCCAAAATTCAATCAATCGATCCGTCGGAAGCACTGAGCCAGGAAGGTGTCCATCGCTTCTTTAGTGCGGAGGATCTGACCGACGACCAGAACCGCCTTGGAGCAATAGTGGAAGACGAGCGGGTGTTTGCTAAAGATATTGTTACCAGCCAGGGACAGATAATTGGTGCCGTTGTAGCAGAGACGGAGTCAATTGCCAAACAAGCTACCAAAAAGGTACGAATTTTGTACGAGGATATCACACCCATCATAGTGTCCTTGGAAGATGCAATCGCGAAAAGATCTTTCTTTCCGGAAGGATCACTACGGCTGGAGTTTGGCGATGTGGACGCAGCATTCCAATCCGCAAGCAGCATTGTGGAAGGGGAATGCCGCACAGGTGCTCAGGAACATTTCTATCTTGAGCCTATTGCTTGCATTGCTTTCCCGCGCGATTCGGACGAGCTGGAAATCATCAGCTGTAGCCAACATCCGGCTGAAGCACAACGCAAAGTGGCCAATACATTAGGCTTGCCATGCCATAAAGTGTTTTCTCGAGTTAAACGCCTCGGAGGAGGATTCGGTGGGAAAGAAACCAAGGTTGATCTGTTCGTCACACCCGTCGCACTAGCCGCTTATCGCCTGCGTAGACCCGTTCGATGCGTTCTAGATCGATGCGATGACATAGCCGTAACTGGAACTAGACATCCATTTTTGGTACAGTATCGTGTGGCAGTCACGAGCGATGGATTGCTTCTGGCCGGTGAATATAAAGCCTATTGCAACGCGGGTTATTCGAGGGATTTGTCCTATTCCGTGAGTAAATCTATAACCAGCATAAAACATCTTCTTTCTTGGCACTACAACCGCGAGAGGTCTCAACCTGCCATTTCTGGCTTTCTCGGACTTAATTTAACCCGTAGTAAAGTAGTCAGCCTTACGTACGGGGAGGCGGTCTAGAGGGGATTGGAACCCCGGCCCTGCCGTGTGAAGACTGGCGCCGCTGTCGCCTTGGCCACCGGGCGGCCTCATCATTAATCATTAATCACTAATCATAACACATCATTAATCGTAAATCCTTGATCTGATTTCCTTTTCAGGTAATGCAACGAGCACTGTTGCATATTCAAAATGCCTACAAAATACCTAACCTTCGCATTGAAGGATGGGTTTGCAAAACCAATATTCCTTCCTGTACAGCTTTTAGAGGGTTCGGCTCTCCACAGGCGATGCTTGTAGCGGAAACTGTTATACGCCATGTAGCACAGAAACTACAACTTGATCATGTCGCAGTGATCGAGCGAAATTTGTACAACAATAATGGCGATCGTACGCACTACAACAAACTGATTGAAAATTGCACCGTACGGCGGTGTTGGAATGAGCTTTTGAAATCCTCTGAATTCCAAAATCGACAGATCGAAGTGAACAACTTTAACCGGGCAAATCGATGGCGCAAGCGTGGAATTGATGCAGTACCGACGATGTACGGCATTGCCTTTAACGTACCCGGTCTCGACCAATCCGGCGCATTGGTGCATGTCTATCAAGATGGAACCGTGCTGATAGCGCACGGAGGTGTTGAAATGGGACAAGGATTGCATACTAAAATGATTCAGGTGGCTGCCACTGCCCTTCAGATTCCGTTCGAAAAGATCCACTGCTCTGAAACCAACACGGACAAGGTGCCAAACACTTCGGCAACGGCTGCAAGCGTTGGTTCGGATTTGAACGGTGCTGCCGTGTTGGAGGCCTGCCACAAACTGCTGGCACGTATTGAACCCTACCGAAAGAAGGATGCCACCGCGGGTTGGAACGCCTGGATCCAACAGGCCTATTTTGATCGGGTTTCGCTATCTGCGACCGGCTTCTATGCCACACCGGAAATCAATTACAACTTTACCACAAACACTGGCAATCCTTTTCATTACTACACGTTCGGCGCGGCATGTTCCGAAGTGGAAATCGATTGTCTTACGGGAGATCATCAGGTGCTGCGTACGGACATTGTGATGGATGTGGGCTCCAGCATTAACCCCGCGATCGACATCGGTCAAATCGAGGGAGGATTCATGCAGGGATATGGTCTCTTCATGCTCGAGGAAATGATCTATTCGCCGACAGGTGAGGTGTACTCGCGAGGTCCCGGTACCTATAAACTGCCCGGCTTTGCAAACATTCCTGGTGAGCTGAACGTCTCGCTGCTAACCGGAGCTCCTAACCCTCGAGCGGTATATTCATCCAAAGCCATCGGAGAACCGCCGCTGTTTTTAGCTTCGTCAGCGTATTTTGCAGCAAAGGCCGCAATTGCAGCCGCACGAAAGGAAGAAGGGATATTAGGTAATTTCAACCTAACTGCCCCGGCTAGTGCAGCTCGCATTAGGATGCTCTGCAGTGACAGCATTACACGCAAGGTAAGACTGAAATCTAAATTGCTAATAACCTTATTTATTTTAACGCTGGGAATTCGTTTCGTTACAGTTCCCCGAGCACAATACTACCGAATCGTGGAATGTAATGGCTTAAATGTGTTAGAAAACACTTCAATTTTGAAGCTCTCCAGTCCAGCCAATGATTAGCTCTAGGGTAGCGCTTCAGCGTAGTGGAAATATTTGAGGAGAAGCCATACAATGTTAGATATACCGATAGTTTACCGCACGTTTCTTGTATCTGCGTATTTTCTTCGTCAATAATAAAAAGGTGTCGGGAATACTTCTCGGAAGGCACATTGCCTCCAGATAGATTAACATGCAGCCTGGTTTTAAATCTCAAACAAATCTGTACAACTACACTGAACCCTGCGAAACACATACGATGATGCCAGTTTCTTATCATGCGGGCATTATCGCGATAAACACGTGTTCAAACGTAAACATGCATGCCGTTTTCTTCTACCGATTCCTTTGCAGGACTTGTTACAATCTTATGTTTGCCGATCGGAATTCACGAAGACGTTGCCGGCGTTCGTCATTCTCTCGGAGACAGGTTATCAAGAGATAGTTGGTATTCTCTCGTCGCGACGTACAAAATACGCGGCGATTTCAGGATGGGATGCACTTATGTCTTTCTCCCTGGACTCTTTTACTCACCCTCTTACTTGGAGCAAACAGCTGAGGGCACCACGGACAGCCGTTGGAAGACGCACTTAAGTCACGTTTCAGTCCGCTCTCCGTGCTCAGTTCAACTCAAGCCGTTGCCAGCAGTGATAGTGTAAAAATAAAGGCAGTTCCGCTTCTTCAACACACATTCGAGCGACACGTTGTCTAGTGGGGTTGGTCTGTGCGTGAAAAAACAGATAGCTGAAACTTATTTTAACCTTCAGCAGATAAACCTAATGAGCTAGTGTATCGTATGCGAAATTGTGTAGTCCACTGAAAGGCAGTAAAAGTTTCATAAAAATCCCCGGTTAACAACAGCAAAAGTGGCACAGCAAGAGCGATAAGCTCGCGCAAAACCAAGTGCAAACAACCGTGCAATAACTGTCCAGGGCGTTTTCTCTTAACATTGCCAAAAAGAAAATCAACAATGGCCCCATCGAGTGTCCGCGGTGAACCAGATGGCCTGTTGCAACAATTCAACAGAAATCAACCGCTGGTTTTCTTCGTCAACGGAAAGAAGGTGAGTGAATGTTCCAGAGGCTGTCGTCCCATTCACCACGTCCGATGATAATGATGACGATGATTATTTAAATCTTCTCCGTCCGCGGATGATTTTTCCTGCCAACAACAAACCTGGCAACAAACTCGATGGCATACGCTGATAACAGTTATTTGTGATCATCGCATACAATGTTCACACATGATGATGCTCCAGAGAGTAACGAAAGCGAGAAGTGACAAGCCGCTACACCGTTGAACCGTAAACATCGCCATCCCGCCACCCCCATCCTCACCCCTTCTTTGCACTCCCCCTTGCTATCAGCCTTGCTCGCTTCAAAACACTCTCACCAAGGTCCTCCAACATTCAGCGCCACTCTTCGCAACTGCAAAAGACTTTGATTGAACGTTTCCAAGCCTTCTCCACCGTATTTTATTGCGCTGATTAGCTCGTCCATCAGTGTGGAGCTCACACGCATGAACGTACCATAATCTCTGGTCATGTCTTTTTCACTCACAGGTTACCGATGACCGCCCAGATCCCGAGTGTACTCTGTTGGCGTATTTGCGTGACAAACTGCGTCTCTGTGGCACGAAGCTCGGATGCGCCGAGGGAGGATGCGGAGCGTGTACGGTGATGGTGTCGAAGGTCGATCGCAGGACGGGCCATCTGCAGCATCTGGCGATCAACGCCTGTCTAACGCCGGTGTGCTCCGTTCACGGAATGGCCGTAACAACGGTTGAGGGTATTGGAAGTACCCGGACACGCCTCCATCCGGTCCAGGAACGCATCGCCAAGGCGCACGGCTCGCAGTGCGGCTTTTGCACTCCCGGCATCGTTATGTCAATGTACTCGTTACTACGAAGCTCTCCCGTTCCGTCGATGAAAGAGCTGGAGATAGCCTTCCAGGGCAATCTGTGTCGCTGTACCGGGTATCGCCCAATCCTGGAGGGATACAAAACCTTCACCAAGGAGTACGGCACTGACTGCGCTATGGGCGAGAAATGCTGTCGAAACGGAAACGGCAAAGGTTGCGGCCAGAACGGTAATGAAGAGGTAGATACGGAGCTGTTTCAACCGAGCGAGTTTATGCCCTACGATCCATCCCAGGAGCCCATCTTCCCTCCAGAACTGAAGCTCTCGGACAAACTCGACTCAGAGTCGCTGGTTTTTCGTACGTCCCGCACCGCCTGGTACCGGCCAACGAAGCTTTCGGATTTGTTGGCGCTGAAAAAAGTTCATCCGGAAACGAAGATTGTCGTCGGCAACACGGAAGTAGGGGTTGAAGTCAAGTTTAAGCACTTTGACTATCCCGTCCTGGCCAATCCTTCCCAAATAAAGGAGCTGACGATGATCGAGCGACAAGAGCATGGTATGAAAATAGGATCCGCGGTCACGCTGATGGAAATGGAAAACGCGCTCCGGAAGGAGATTGAAACCGGTCCGGCGACTGAGACGCGCCTGTTTCAAGCTATCGTCGATATGCTGCACTGGTTTGCAGGCAAGCAAATCCGCAATGTGGCTTCCGTGGGAGGTAACATCATGACGGGAAGTCCGATTTCCGACTTGAATCCCATCTTCACTGCGGCAGCTATCGAACTGGAAGTAGCGAGCTTGGACGGCGGAGTTCGGAAAGTGCGAATGGGCGATGGATTCTTCACTGGCTATCGAAAGAACGTGATTCAACCCCAGGAAGTTCTGCTGTCCCTCTTTATCCCGCGGACCAGCAAAGATCAGCATTTCATTGCGCATAAACAGGCCAAACGGCGCGATGACGATATTGCCATCGTGAACGGAGCGTTCAATGTACGCTTTCGCCCGGGAACGGATATTGTCGAACAAATCCACCTGGCATTCGGTGGAATGGCGCCAACGACTGTTCTGGCCAAGCAGACGGCCGCTGCTCTGGTCGGAGCTCGATGGGATGTTCAGCTTGTCGAACGGTGCAACGATTTGCTTGTGGAAGAGCTTCCACTCAGTCCATCGGCTCCTGGTGGTATGATCGTTTACCGACGATCGCTAACGTTGAGCCTCTTCTTCAAGGCATACCTAGCGATCGCCCAATCGCTTGACAAACAACAAATCCCTAACAGGAAGCCCATAGGAGATCGCGAGAAGAGCGGTGCCAGCACTTTCCATACGCTAGTGCCCAAGAGTACCCAATTGTTTGAAAAGGTTTCTGGCGATCAACCCACTACCGATCCAATCCGTCGACCGCAGGTGCATGCCTCGGCCTACAAGCAGGTCACCGGAGAAGCCATATATTGTGACGACATTCCAAAGTTTTCCAACGAGTTGTATCTAGCATTCGTATACAGCACGAAAGCGCACGCCAAAATTCTATCAATCGATCCGTCGGAAGCACTGAGCCAGGAAGGTGTCCATCGCTTCTTTAGTGCGGAGGATCTTACGGAAGAGCAGAACAAAGCAGGTCCTGTTTTTCACGATGAGTTTGTATTTGTGAAGGATGTTGTAACTACCCAGGGCCAGATTATCGGCGCAATCGTGGCCGATAACCAAACAATTGCACAACGTGCTGCTCGCAAAGTGAAGGTGGCGTATGAAGAATTGCAACCAATAATCGTAACGCTGGAGGATGCAATCAAACAAGAATCATTCTATCCCGGATTCCCAAGAGTCATCGTTAAGGGAGATGTAGAGAAGGCGTTTTCCGAAGCTGACTTTATCGTCGAAGGTGATTGCCGCATGGGAGGGCAGGAACACTTCTACCTTGAAACGCAAGCGTGTCTCGCTGTGCCGAAGGATTCGGACGAGATCGAGGTGATCAGCAGTACCCAGCATCCTACCGAGGTTCAACATCACGTGGCACAGGCGCTTGGAATACCTGCCTCAAAAGTTGTGTCCCGCGTTAAACGTCTTGGGGGCGGTTTTGGTGGAAAAGAATCTCGAGCTGCCATCGTAGCCATACCGGTCGCGCTGGCCGCCCATCGCCTTGGAAGGCCCGTCCGATGTATGCTGGACAGAGACGAAGATATGGCAGTGTCTGGCACACGGCATCCGTTCTATTTCCATTACAAAGTTGGAGTCAGCAAAGAAGGAAAGCTGATTGCCGGAGATTTTCGTTCATACAACAACGGTGGACACTCGATGGACTTGTCTTTCGCTGTTTTGGAGCGTTCAATGTTCCATATCCAGAACGCTTATCGTATCCCTCATCTACGCGTTCGTGGGTGGGTTTGCCGTACGAATCTGCCTTCAAACACCGCATTCCGTGGATTCGGAGGACCCCAAGGCATGATGGCGGCAGAATCGATGATGCGTCACGTTGCACGCGTACTTAAGCGGGACTACATCGAGCTGGTCGAGTTGAACATGTACCGAGAAGGTGACACAACGCATTACAACCAGCAAATCGAAGGATGTAACGTTGGTAAGTGTTGGAGCGAAGTCCTACAATCTTCCGACTTTGCCAAACGCCGGCAAGCTGTTGAGCAGTTCAATCAAGAGCACCGTTGGCGTAAGCGCGGGATTCACGTCGTTCCGACAATGTTTGGCATCGCCTTCACGGTGCTGCATCTCAACCAAAGTGGTGCGCTCGTTCACGTTTATCAGGACGGTACGGTGCTGCTCACGCACGGAGGAACCGAAATGGGTCAAGGATTGCACACGAAGATGATTCAGGTCGCGGCCACAGCTCTGGGAATTCCTTTCGATCGTATCCACATTTCTGAAACGTCTACCGATAAGGTTCCCAACACTTCGGCGACGGCGGCCAGCGCTGGTTCGGACCTGAATGGAACAGCGGTGCTGAATGCGTGCAAAACCATCAGCGAACGATTGGAACCGATTCGTCGAGAATATCCCGACAAGGACTGGAATTTTTGGGTCAGTAAAGCTTACTTCAGCCGTATTTCGCTGTCGGCTACTGGGTTCTATGCTACACCAGATCTAGGATATGATTTTGCCACCAACTCGGGCAAAGCGTTCAACTACTACACGTACGGTGCTGCTTGCTCCGAGGTCGAAATCGACTGTTTGACTGGCGATCACCAGGTCATTCGGACCGACATCGTTATGGATTTGGGATCCAGCATCAATCCCGCCATCGACATCGGCCAAATCGAAGGCGGTTTTATGCAGGGCTACGGTTTGTTCACACTCGAGGAAATGGTATATTCACCACAGGGACAGGTTTACTCACGAGGACCCGGTATGTACAAATTGCCCGGGTTTGCCGACATTCCTGGCGAGTTCAATGTATCGCTGCTCACTGGAGCTCCGAATCCGCGGGCAGTCTACTCCTCGAAGGCAGTTGGTGAACCACCGCTCTTCTTAGCTTCGTCTGTTTTCTTCGCAATTCGAGATGCAATATCTGCCGCTCGGCAGGAGGAAAATCTGGGTGAAGATTTTACTCTCGTTTCTCCGGCAACTTCCGCACGAATTCGTACAGCTTGTCAGGATAAGTTTGTAGAACGATTCACTAAACAACAGACCAATGGCCGCGAAAACTACATTCCCTGGAACGTAATGCCTTAAGCAATGGCAAATCTTATCTTAAAGTTTAATGTTGGTATATTTTGGCGGATATCTAATTTGGAAATCAAAACAGTTTATTTCACCGGACCGTCATCTTTCTAACGTCTGCCAGTCCGGAACCAACCGCCAATTTTGGACATTCTTGTCTTTTTCTTTGTCATCAACTCTTTTTCGGAGGTTTGAAGGGATGGGGTTTCTTACAAACATAATTGTCAATAAAAAAAAACCAACACCAAAACGCTCGTTAGTTCCCAATGTTAGGTTGAAATAAAATAATGCTTAAAACACTCAACTTACCGGGTTCGTTTGTTTCCTGTGCGCCGTCGTCCATTTCCATAGATTGTATCTTCGAAACGTAGTAGAGCGAAGTCACTACATTCATTGGGGTTTCCGGAGCACTGTTCGCACGACACAGACTGTAATCTCCATCTCCGCCGGATGAGGCGCCAGGCTGCTCGATCGCGCTTAAACTATTGCTTGCCGTGTCACTCAAAATGCACTGATCGCTGTGAGGGCACATCGTATCGGTATTACGACTTGTTCCGGCGCTCGGTTGAAAACAAGAGGCACGAGTAGTGTTACTTCTTCTTCTTCGAAAAGTGTTGCTTAGAATTTTTTTGGACACCTCATACGAACGAGAGTAAAACGAAAACTCTCCTTCGTGCTTCATCTTGAGAAACAAATCATCCGCGTTCTGTAGACGCTGTACAGCATCCGTCAACTTGTCGCAGGTAGATCTGTTAACGAAAAGAAAGGAAATGGCGCCATTAGTCCCGCGTACGCAATTCGCAGCCCATGCACAAGGCGTACTTCAAACTGTCGACCTCTCGCTTCAAGAGATCAATCACTTCACGATTATGGTTGTCCTCCCGTTGACGGGATAACTCTATGCACGCGATCTGCTCCCGTAAGTCATCCAACTGTTGCTCCATGTCCAGCTTCTTCTCCTGCAAACGCTCAGCTCGATAGATTTTGATGGGATCTTGATGTTTTGCCGGAACCTTGGGTGGAGGTAGCGGTGGTTTTCTTCGCAGTTTTTCTCTGTCCACTTGAGGCTGTGCCGGTTTCGGGCGCCCTGCCGGTGGACACATTAAAGGAATCATGCTGCAACGCCGATCAACCGGTGGTTTCTCTTTAGCTTCCGAAGCATCGTCTTCCCCCATTTCGGACCCATTGTTGAATTGTTCTGGCTTTATCGGAATTACCGTTGCCATTTTAACACCCACTCGAGCCGCACTATTGTCCGTTCGATATTGCCGATCGCTGGACAAATTTTCTGCACTACTCCAACGATTCAACGATTCCTTCAGGTTATGAATATGTTCGTTGCTGTCGCCCTTGGTAGTTTCGAGACCGATGAACGTATTGTTGCGCGTTAGCTTTCTTGCTTCCCGGATAAAGTGACCCATTTCTGAAATCGAACCGGCGTCGTACGGGGAGGAGGACACTCGAAGCACGTCCCCAACGGATGCGTGTTTGCTTGGTTGCATTCTCAAAGTTCTGGCAACACAGCACGATACAATGAACAAGCCGAGCAATACGAGCGTGAATTGGAATCTATCCGCAAAGGCTGCTTCGATACGGAATGAGATTGCATAGCGACCTGCTTACTACTTTTTGTGCGTCCTTTGCGCGAGTTAGCAACGAGCGTCGGTAATCGCTAAATCAGCATTGGGAGTGTCGTGTTGTATCCAACGCGACGAGTTATGCTGATGCGGCGATCGCTGCTGGGCCGTTTATGGGCCGATAACGGAATCGGCTGAATTCAATAAAATAGTTAATTTCAAGACACCGAACTGTAAAAGACTCTTTCTATCTATTCAGAAAGAAAAGTTTTAACTGGCGCCCGAATAGGGACCTGACAAAAAAATCAGCGGGAAGTGTATAAGTTAAAAAAAAATCCTATAAAGTTAGCCATTTAAAAATTGTGGCTAATCTCGTGGTTGAAGGAGCCATCATAATAACGAAGCGAACTTTGGGACACCGTGGTTAATTCCCGATTGCTGCCAGCGAGCCCCCAGTCATCAGAAGGATAAAAAGGAACATCTTGCTGTAGCTGCCCAATTTTCCCCCGAAGAAAAAGAAGTCAGATGCCCATGGAAATTAACTCAACCATACTGTAAGTAAAAACCTAAAAAATCCGAAATCAGTGGAATTTTGGTGTTTAATTAAATAGCTTCTGCTGTAATTTGTTAGTGGTGAATCGTGATCGTGACAAGTGTTAAGTGAAGTGAGCATTTAAAACACAAAAATGACCAATCCCAACACTGAAATGGTTCTACGATCTTTCGTGGAGATGGGAAAAACCCCTGACTTTTTGAGGGATGTTCCTATTTTTGATGGAAACCCAAATGAGTTGATGAATTGGATTTCGGATGTGGAAGATGTTTTTATCATGTATAGAGATCTTCCTGACGACTCTGTGCAGTTCCATCTGATCGAACGAACAATCAGAAGGAAAGTCCGTGGAGAAGCTTCCGATGTGTTAAATGCAAATAATGCAACATGTAGTTGGCATCAGATAAAATCTATCCTAATGCTTTACTATAAAGATAAGCGTGACGTGAAGACCCTGGATTATGAATTGACGTGTATTCGTAAGGGTAATTCGGAAAGCCTCGCCGGATATTATAGCAGGGTTAACCAATTGTTAGCCGCTATAATAGCACAAGTTCAAACTGACAGTAAGTACTCTCTGCATGCAAATGTCCACATAAACTATTTCAGAGAGAAAGCTTTGGATTCGTTTATTAGAGGTTTAGAAAAACCATTATCCACTTTATTAAAAACTGCTGACCCGAAGACCCTTAGCAAAGCATATCAATTTTGCATTGATTACTTTAATATGGACGTTCGATCAGCACCTTTTAAAAATCAATATGGAAATCAAAATTCTCTTAATATTCCCAAGCCAAGAGATTTAGGCTTCGAGCCTCAACCCCCTAGGGTAGCACCCAGAAAAATTGTTTATCAACCAGTACCCCCTCCTAGAGCAGCGCCTCGTCCAGCTCCACGATACAATTCCCATTACCTGCCTAATCAGCAATATACCCCACAGAGGCAACAGCCCGAGCCAATGGAGGTAGATAGAAGTATAAATTCACGTCATATTGACTATGGTAACAGACCCACATATGGCGAAAAAAGACCAAGACCACCATCAAGTCAAGAAGCGTGGGTAAAGAGGCAAGCTCACCCATTATATGCTCATCAAATGAATAAAAATGCCAACGACGCAAGGTATTGTCACGGACAAACAATAAATGAATTTGAGCTCACAGAGCAAAACAATCTTGTTGACAAATTACAAAACATAAATTTGCAACACGAGCATGATCCGTTGGAGGGATCAAGTCGCGATGGTCAGAACCATTTTTTAGAGTGGAAGATGAGTTGGTAGTTCCCAGCCTTCCTTTTATTTATCTTAAAACTACCATTGGAAACTTTCCGTTTTTAATAGACACAGGTGCTAATATTAATTTAATACATCCACAATTGGCACGTGCATATGAAATCAGTAAACCGTACGAATTTTCAGTAGGTCAAATAAGTTGTGCAAATAGTACATTTGCTCCTACTAGTGCAATTAATATAAATTTTTTCCATCCCAAAATTGATTTTGAAGATCGCTTTTTGTTACACAAATTTCACAATTTTTTTTATGGAATCATTGGAAATAGCATGTTGAAAACATTGAAAGCTAAAATTGATCTAGAAAATGACCAAATCACATTGAGTAGAAACTCTAAAAGATTCGTCATCCCAATCTCATACTATTCTCCACATAATCGGTCATCCCACAATTTGATCCGAACATCTCATCTATCCAAATTAGAGCTAGAAAAACTAAACCAGGTTTTAGATAAAAACAGAGATGCATTTTACAAACCAGACAGTAAACTAACATGTACAACCAAAGTGGAATGTGCAATACACACTTCAGACGATACACCTATCCATCAAAGAGTGTATCCATATCCTGCAGCATATGCTGACGAAGTAAATAAGCAAGTTGACAAGCTATTAGCGGATGGAATAATCAGACCGTCTCGCTCAGCTTGGACTTCACCGGTATGGATTGTGCCAAAAAAACCGGATGCATCAGGACAAAAGAAATTTAGAATGGTTATCGATTATCGAATGTTAAATGCTAAAACCATCTCCGAAAAATATCCAATGCCCGAGATAAATTATGTGATAGACCAATTAAAAGGAAAAAAATATTTCTCGACTTTAGATTTAGCTTCGGGATTCCATCAAATTAAGATGAAAGCATCAGATATTGAAAAAACGGCTTTTGCTATTAATAACGGTAAATACGAATTTACTAGGATGCCGTTTGGTTTAAAAAACGCACCGGCTATATTTCAAAGGGCTATCGATGATGTACTTCGAAATTTTATTGGAAAAATATGTTACGTTTATATAGACGACGTAATAGTTTTTGGCGATGATTTAGAAAATCATTTGAAAAATTTGGACACAATTTTGACAACATTAAATAATGCAGGACTAAAAATTCAATTAGACAAATCAGAATTCCTTCGCCAAGAAGTTGAATTTCTTGGTTTCATTATTTGCACAGAGGGAATAAAACCCAACCATAAAAAAATAGAAGTTATAAATAAATACCCTGTGCCCAAAACCATTAAAGATTTGCGTGCCTTCCTAGGATTAATGGGCTACTATCGACGATTTGTCAAAGACTTTGCCAAAATTGCTAAACCTTTGACAAACATTTTAAGGGGAAAGGGATCTGACACATCCAAAAAGAAAATTACATTAAATCAACAAGAAATCGAATGTTTCAATAAAATGAAGCAAATACTATCATCGAGCGATATTCTCATCTATCCAGATTTTAACAAACCATTTATTTTGACAACCGATGCTTCAGATTATGCAATTGGATCCGTTCTTTCTCAAGGTGAATTAGG
This sequence comes from Anopheles stephensi, assembly GCF_013141755.1. NCBI lineage: Eukaryota > Metazoa > Arthropoda > Insecta > Diptera > Culicidae > Anopheles > Anopheles stephensi. The sequence continues at coordinate 87,772,820 of NC_050203.1, read as the reverse complement.
CAAAGATAAACCAATTCACTTCGCATCAAGAACACTATCTAAAACTGAAGAGAAATATTCCACCCCTGAGAAAGAAATGCTTGCAATTTTCTGGTCACTACAAACTTTCCGCAATTATTTGTATGGAGCTAAACTCAAAATATTAACTGATCATCAACCACTTACTTTTGCCCTCTCCCAAAAAAATACTAACGCAAAATTAAAACGTTGGAAAGCATATTTAGAGGAGCATGACCACGAGATTTTGTATAAACCAGGCAAAGGCAATGTTGTAGCAGATGCCCTCAGCAGAATAGTTTTCTCTATGACTGGTACGCAACATTCATCACAAACTAGTGACGATTTTTACATTATCTCTACAGAAGCACCACTTAATGCTTTTCACAACCAGATCGTGTTGAAAAAAGGGAAACCAAACACAGTAATTGAATATCCATTCCAAAATTTTAAACGTACAACAATTTACTCCGAAATAATAACCGAATCATCTCTTTTACAGATTCTAAAGGATCATTTCACAATATCAAAAGTAAACGGACTTTTCACGAGTGAAGACATAATGGGAAAATTTCAAGAGGTTTATAGGAAGTATTTTGGAAGTCAGAAGCTCCTTAAGATTCGATTTACTCAAAATCTTCTGGAAGACATTACAGACGAAGATCAACAACGAGAAATAATCACGGCAGAGCACAATAGGGCACATCGTGGAGCCCAGGAAAATAAGTCGCAAATTTTACGTAAATACTATTTTCCAAAGCTGCTAGCCAAGATAAAAAAAATTGTTTCCAATTGCTGTATCTGCAATGAAAACAAATATGACCGAATCCCTATCCGGTATCCTCAACAACAAACTCCAATCCCCGTACACCCTTTCCAAATTGCACACATTGATATAATGTTTCTCGAAAAACATTATTTTTTAACTTACATCGATAAATTTTCAAAATTCGCTCAAATTAAAGAAATTCAATCGCGAGCCGCCTTAGATATTGTTCCGGCAGTTAAAGAAATAATTACAAAATACCATCCTCCTAAAATATTAGTAATGGACGGCGAAAAATCTTTTGGTACACAAGATCTAATAGATTTTTATAAAACTCACCAAATCCAAATATATTTAACAGCTACAGGTCGAAGTGAAATGAATGGAGTAATAGAAAGGTTCCATTCTACCATATTAGAAATTTATCGAATAACGAAATTTGAGAACAACAATTTAACTATTTCTGATCTAATCGAGCTTTCACTTCACAAATATAATTCATCCATTCATTCGACTACTAAATATACTCCTTATGAGATAATTTTACCGTCTGTCCGTTCATCAGATATTTGTGAAAATGTTTACAAAAATTTAACAAAGAAACAGGAGAAAGATATTTCATATTACAATAAGAGAAAAAAGGAAATAAATATAAAAGAGGATATGACAGTTTATGAAAAAACCAGAGCCAGATTAAAACACAAGCCGAGATACAAGAAAATCAAGATTAACAAAGTAAACAAAAGCACTATAAACACAAATGATTCACGAAAAATTCATAAAAACGATATAAAAATAAGATAGCTAACAATACCGTCATTCTAACATCATTGTTCTCTTCTTACAGTTTTCTATTTGTAGTATGTACCCTAGCTGAGCCGAGGATCTCTATTCTGAAGGTAGACAACCAACCTATAGTTGCAATGGACGAAGGTTGGGCAAGAATAAGGATAGATAGCCATATTTACATACACCATTACAATTTAACTGCGTATAAGGGTTATATTCAAGCAATTAAGGACGATTTCGAAAAAATGAGCAATAATCAATTTTCCAGTATTATCCAAAACCAATTCGAAGAACTGAATACCATATTGAAAAGAATGCTTCCCACTAAAAGATTCAAACGTTGGGATTCCATAGGAACAATTTGGAAGTTTATTGCAGGAACACCAGATGCAAACGATCTTCGTGTTATTAACAAAACAATTAATAATCTCATCGATGACAATAATGCACAAGTTACAATCAATAGGAATATTAACAACCAGATTAAAGAAATAACAGAAAAAACTCGTAACGTAATAACTCAATTCAGATCAGAATCATTAGAAATTCATTCCATCAATATTTATCTCCACCTAAAAAAGATGATAGACACACTGCAGGAAATAGTTGATAGTATAGTTATGACGAAAGCGAATATTTTAAACGAAAAAATATTGTCAAAATATGAAATCAATTGTTTGGAAAAAAACCTGGCAGCAGAAAACATTCCGTTCGACACAACTCTAGAAGCGCTTTCCTACGCCGACGCCTCTATCGCCACCAACCGCCAAGAAATAATGCTGCTCATAAAAACACCCAAACTCGACCCAAGAACGTTCCGTAAGATAAAAATTTATCCAATCCTGTACCACGACGGCAAGATTCACCTCCAGTATGACAGATTCATAACTCACGAAGCAATCAGATACCGTGTTAGCACTCTAACCCCGAAAATCTATAAAATCAACGAAATAGAGTTGGATGAATCAGATTGCATTCCAAGATTAATGGAAGGTCGAGAAGCAGAATGTAACTTTACGAAGAGTCCAGCCAAAACTGAAATATTACAGATTAATAATCACGCCATATTGATTAACTCTGTAGAGAAATTTACACTCGTCTCCAACTGTGGTATAAGCAACAGAACACTTCAGGGATCGTTCGTAATAAGCTTCAACACATGCGATATTTACATAAACGACGTGAGATACTCATCCAAACTCACCGATCTAGTTGGAACGTTGAACTTATATCCACTCGACGGAGTGTTTATTAAAAGACAGCTGGAAATTTCGAACATAAGTCTGGAAGATTTACATAATCTGCACATCGAGACACGTAAAGAATTGGAGCACATTCGCTTACAAAACAACTCTTTTCAAATAACCTGGCCAACGATAAACATTTTCGGAGGTATCATCTTTCCTCTCATTATACTGGGAGTAGCATTGCTTTACTGGTTTACAAAGAGGTGCAAAAACACGCAAACGGTAGTCACAGTACATAATTCGTCACCAAATCAGACACCCGACTACGTCACATTTCCTAAACAAACACAGTGAATCGTGGACGTTCACATCTGAGGGGGGGCGAGTTAGCAACGAGCGTCGGTAATCGCTAAATCAGCATTGGGAGTGTCGTGTTGTATCCAACGCGACGAGTTATGCTGATGCGGCGATCGCTGCTGGGCCGTTTATGGGCCGATAACGGAATCGGCTGAATTCAATAAAATAGTTAATTTCAAGACACCGAACTGTAAAAGACTCTTTCTATCTATTCAGAAAGAAAAGTTTTAACTCGCGATATGCTGTTGTTTACGCAGACGTCAAAGGAAACTTAACGAAATGTCAGATCGCGGCAAAAACACTTCGTTCAAATGAACGCAGGTTCGGTTGAGTGTCTGTGAGTGCCATGAGTGCTCAACAGTATAACGATCTCATATCTGATTCGACTACGCTTTTTCAACCGGCAACATAACGAAGGAAACACTTTCTACATTTCCACGATTTTCCACAATACACACACACACTTACGCAGATAAAATGTTCTTTCGGCTCTTTTCGATCAAGATGGAAGGGAGTCGAGATTTTTTAAATTTATGTTTATATTTCCATCTCCTTTCATTCCAATCGTTCCCTAAAGTTTCCCCGCATCCACAAGGAAAAGAAGTCGTAATAATGCTTCGTTACTTTCCATTGCACTGTTCCTGATACATTTTCACACTGAAGACAAACGATTAAAATAACTTCTCGCAAATGTCGTTTACCGGTGTCGGTTAATTTTACCTAGCTTTTGCACAGTTGCTTGAGTGGTCTTACATTCCAGTGGTGATCTATATCTGTGGCTTTCCGGTAGTTCTATACTTTCCTGAACTTTTCCTTGTTCCGAGCGAATCCTGTGAGCCGGAACTGAAACCTCCTACACATGTCGCAATTGTGAGTTTTTAAAAAAACAAAAACAGATTTCGTTGACGGGAAAGGATCATAGCATTAAATTGATCGCATCGAAAGGTGGGTGTGGACGAGCCGACCATTCCATTTATATGCAAAGAGAACAAAAATATACGTAATAGTAATCAATAGTTGTGCGCGACAGAGAGGGGAGTACATACATTAAGCAAAAAGCGACTTATGCTAATAACGTCACATCTAAGTAAAGCAAAGCTCCAACGTAAGCAATGAAGTATTAAGTAATGAAAGATGGTTTGCGGCGAAGGTGAAGGACGAACTTATTGTCAATCAAATGATACAACAGGAATCGTGTGCTAAGTACCAGTTTGTACTTGCAAGGAATCTGGAAGCATTCCCGATGATGAGTGTATGTGATGCCATTTACTGCCATGAGGATGATGTTAGCGAAAGGAATACCGTTTTTGGTTAACGCAATGGCATTGGCAAGGCAAAGCTGCCTATTACAATACTTGTCGCTGGATGTGTCGGTAATCATTAGCATGAAAACAATTTGTGAAATATACAGTTGAACGGAATGACGATCGCTAGTCGTTTGTGTTAACTTGTGGCAGTATACACGATTGATTGTAAACTATAGATAACTATCGATTTGTTTGACTACGTCTAGCTACTTTCAATTGTGATTAGTGCTGGATGATATGGTTGATAGGGATTGTTAGTTCGGTTTTCAATTTTCTTTTTTTGGTTATTATGCACAATGCACGTTCGACAGCTGAAATTGAAAAGCAGCTCACGTAGCGATGAGCCTGTTACATCAAATCGGGACAAGTATTACAAGGAATGGATCTCATCAGGCTTGCCTGCACACCACATGTATACTACCAACCGTCGAACTCGTCATCCGAATAATGATTATTATTGGTACCTGCGTATTTTTTGTTCCTCGGATCCTGAATAGGGGGTGACGTGCGCATGCCAGTAGGGGTGTAACCTCGCGAGTAGCCTCCACTGCCGCTGCCACGTCCATCACGGTGCGGCCGTTCACGATCGCTGCCCCGATCCCGATCTCGATCCCGGTCCCGTTCTCGCTCTCGATCGTAGTTCGAATGACGTGAGTGGTGTGGCGGTGAGGGCGGTGGACTAAAATCGTTTTCAGTTTCGTACGTCGACATAACGGAATAGTCGTACCGGCTGTCCGGCGAGTAGCGTCCTCGATCCGGACTGTATCGGTCTCGCGCGTCGATGATGTGGTTGGGAGAGTATCGATTGTTTGGTGGTGGTGGTGGTGGCGACATCAATCGCCCAAGAGGCGGAGGCCTCATCTCACCTGGACCGTGCGGAGGCGGCATGAACGGTGGCAGAAATGGAGGTGGCGGACCAGGCATAAATGGTGGCAAAAACGGTGGTGGAAGTGGCACTCCCAATAGTGGTGGAGCATTCGGCGACTCCACGCGAATAGGTGAAGGCGCAGTTAGGCCGAGATCGGTTTGCGTAATGGAAGCGTTCGGTAGGTTCACCATTCCATCTAAACAAAATGATAAACGGCGTAATGAAATGGAGTTTGCTTTTCATGGACAAAGTGGTCGCGTTACTTACCACTGGAAGCAGAAATATCACCAAGTGCCGTAAGTTTCCGCCGAAGCGCACTGGACTCGCTCCGCGCTTCTTCGAGTCGCCGTTCTGCCTGCCGGGCTGTAAGCCAAGCATCGTGTGAACGAGTTTCCAGCGTAGTGTATTGAGCTTTGTGTGCCGTTGCTTGAGCCTCAATTTCCGCCCGAAGCTTATCGTTTTGCGATCTACAAGGAAGGAACAACATTGCATTGTCATATGTAGGCACAATCAGAAGCAGAGCTCGACTTACTTCAGCTGCTGTATTTCGTCTTGCATGTGGCGTATCTTTTCTACCGTGGTGGTCGTTTCGCCCTGTTGCTGCATCCACATCGCTTCCTTCACGCTTAGTTCTCTAAAAAAGCAAGAGATGCATCAATGCCACACAACCCCCCGCATCTAACACGTTTGCCACACTCACTTCTGCAGCTGTGTTTCCTTATCCTTGAAGTACGAAGACAACACTTCCAATCTTGTTTCCGCTTCCAGCTTATCCTTTTCCGCTTTGCCAAACTCTCGTTTCAGCGTTGAAATTTCCTCGTTTACCATCTTCATGTGATCCTCTACCAGCTGCCGCGCAATCTACAGTATTTGAACAATGCATGCAAATTAGCATAATGATCATGATCGAGAGCTTCTGGAGCAACTCAGCCACGCTTCCGGTACTCACAATTTCACCCTGTAACTTGTCCTGCATATTCGCCTTTTCCTTCGTCAGCAGAGCTATTTGCGCTTTCAACTCAATCGAATCGATCATTCCTTTTCCGGCGTGCCCACCCTCCGATTTCACCTCCTTTAAGCACTCTTCAAGCGCCTCACACTTGGCTTCCATCGCGGCGAGAGCTTTACCGCTTTCGTCTGCCTTAGTCTGGGCGAGCTTCAAGTCCTTTGTTAAATGATCGATCTCGGCACCCAGCTCCTGCCGCATGCTGTCCACTGTAGTCTTCTGCTCGGATTGCAAGCTTGCCACCTGTTCTTCGAGCTGTTTGCGATGATCGGTCAGTTCCGTGCGTGCCTTTTCCAACTCATCCAAACGCTCCTTAAAGGTACCCGTTTGGCTGGCAATCGCAATCTGTAGTTCACTATTTTCGCGACTCTTTTCGGCCAGAGACGCATTCATCGATAAAATGGTTTGCTGCTGCTCGTTCAACTGACGCTGCAGCTCTTCAACGCTCAGCGCAATCGAATCGCTACCGTTTTGATTCAGCAGCTCCGCTACCATCTTGTTCAGCTCCAGTCCAGCTTCGGCCGCATTTTCCAGCTCTTTTTCTAGCCCCGCTATTTGATCCTGCAGCTCCAGTTTCGCTTGCTCGGCAGCTTCGAGTTCCGCCTTCAACGCGATCACCATGTCATTAGAACCAAAGGAATTGTTTTCAATGCTCGTCAGCTTGTGCTTCGTTTCCTGCAGCTCAGCTTTCAACAGCCCGCTCTCTTTGTACGATGTCATCAGATCACGCTCGATCATGTTGAGTTGGTAGATAAGCGGTTTCTCCCGCCGATTCTTATTGATCAGATAGTGGCCAAGAGAAAACATCAGCAGAGTGAAGGATGTGATCGCTAGCATGAGGATAAGATCGCTCAACTTGATCGCTTCCTGCACAAACACTTCAAGGTAATCTCCAACGGGAAGCTGCTGCCTCTCAAACTCAACATCGTCCCCACCACCGTGCGCTATGGCGTCGTGCTGTGGCGGCTCAACTCCTTCTCCCTCGCTGTTGCGCACATCCTGGTCCATCGGGGTATAATCTGCCCCGCCGTTCGAGTGCTTAACGGATGGTGGTAAGTGTGATGGTGCCGGTGGAGGACAATCAATGGCTGCTGTACTGTCACAATATCCGTTTCCTGTGGGCCGTAGATAAGCAAAGAAATGGAATTAATTATTTCTAAAGCAGCAAACAACGCAGCAATACATTATGAATTCCCTCGCGCAATGAGAAAAACGACTCAAATGAAACTTGTGACTGGCATTAAGGCGAATGTTCTAAAAATAATCACATACACACAGACAGCTAATAAAGCGGGCCCGTCTCGTATCCAATATTAAATAACAACAAAGGTTGAAATTATTGCTTTTTTTTGGCTCTCGGTTGGTTTGCCTTGGACGAAGTATTTTGAACGATTTCATCACTCGACAAGTGTATAACATATGATCGATTCCGCTGCAAAAACCGGGCAAAGTTGTATCCTACTGTAGCTTACCTTCATTGCCATTATCTGCCAATGCTTGCGGAGATCCATCTACTTGAGCGCTGTGTAAGTGATTATTTTCGAAACGCTTGGTATTTAGTCCCACGTTACCAGCATCCTCGTCCTGAGGAAGTGTGGAAGTGTGCGCCATGTCAGCATGTGCCGGGAAATGCAAATGTGTGTCACCAACCGTTTGAACATTCATTTCGGCCGGCTTCACTTCCGGTACTGTTTGTTCCGTAACGACCGGCTCCCGGTGATCGTGTCCATGATCGTGATTATGATCGTGATGATGATGATGTGGATGATGGTGATGGTGATGATGACTATGAGCCAATAAATTACCCAGACCTCCTTTGAGGATGCGATTGGGATGCGTTGGCTGACTGTCCACGGTTTTGGGTGGTTCAGCCGCGTTAGGTATGTTGTTTTCTTCCGGTTCGGTAACAGGCGCCGGTTCTACCGCAACAGGCACAGCGTCAGCCGTAACAACTTCTTCGTGGGGCAATATTGTAACAGGTACTTCAGTTTCAGTTAATTCAACCATGCTTAAAGGTGTCGTTACTTCATCCATCATCCCGGCAGACTCCGTTGTGGGATAGTCTTGGACTTCTGGCAGCGCAGTCGTATGTTGTGGGACCGCATCGCTTGATAAAACTGTTTCTGAAGCGGATGGATTTTCAGTCGTTAAATCGGCCGGATATTCTTGCTGTAACGTCACTGGATGCTCGGCTATGTTTGCACCATTATTAGTTTCTTCAGCTTCTGTTGATGTATCTTCACTGTACGTAGCCTTTTCCGTTGTGGTAGGAGGACTATTTTCTGTGCCATTATCAACAGAACCATTAGCACTCGATGGTTGTTCCATAGCTAATCCATCGTTTGCCAAGGGCTCGTTACTTTGACCATTTGCTGGTAACGATGCACCTGTATCCTCAGAACTTACAGGTGGATCAGATTGAACCTCCTCTGTTACAGGTTGAGCACCGCCGACGTTCTCATCGTTCGGTAGCACCTTTTCCGTTGTAGCTTCAGGTTGAGATTTTGCATCGTCACCAGAAACCGTAATTGTTTCAGCGTTATCATCCTCCTCTTTCACTGCCTCGACAGTTGGCTCCGATGCTTCATCTTCGACTTCTTCACTGGCATCTTCATCCTCCTCCTCCTCCTCATCCTCTTCTTCATCACCTTCTTCAGCATCATCAACTTCAGCCAGATCTTCAGACTCATCTTCAATTTCTACAACTGGCTCATCTTTCCCGACTCCTGCATCATTCTGTAGATTGTTTTCCACTATCTGTGTGCTCGGAATCACTTCCAATGTAGGAGTGGCTTTCACGCTAGACGCCTCATCGACGGCGGCAAATTCAACCGACGAGGAATCCGAAAGAACATCATTCGTTAGCACGGTACCCTCAACAACAGTCGTTTGTACCACATTTTCTTGCAAGATAACAGGTTGCGTTGGTTTGATATCTATCGGGTCTGGCGCCGGATCGTCGTCGCTAATCGTAACCAGGTCGTTCGATTTTATCACGATGTTGTACTCTCGAATGAACGACTTTGATGCTAGGCCCGTCTTGCCCGTGGCCTTTCTTACCAGATACTCCTGTTCTTTTCCGATATTCTTTGCTAATATTTCAACGGGCTCATTCTGGTCCAGGTTCACTTTCCGTGCTCCGCCGCCACGAAATCGGAGCACAGCTTTCCCTCTTGCTATTACACCTGCAAAGAGAGAGAGGAGTTCCAAATGTATTACAAAAGTAAACATACACGACCTGTACACAAGTATTCCGGGAATGTTATCAGAACGATGCGATCTGCTTACGTCCGACAGACTGCACGCGTTTGCAATAACACTTTTACTTTCATTTTCAAGTCATTTGTTCAGATCATGTCGTGGCGGTTGTCGGTCAAGCAGGAGTTTGACCCAAAAGAAACTGTCTGTTTCGCACAGATTGGGCAGGGAGAGTTGAATGGAGCATTGGAATAAGGGCGACTTTGGCTACACTTTTCTCCAACTTACTTTCGCACTGTGGATCGCCGCATTCTCTGCTGGCTGTTTCGAGAACTGATAATACTAAAACTAAACACAATGTATGTACAAAACAATTAACAACGGATCTTTTCATGGTTTTCCTGTAAGCCACATCACTTCTTGCACAGCAGGTCTATTTTTTCTCGTCGCTTGCGATCCCTGTTGTCAAAATCGGCTTTTTGACGTTCGATTACGTGGACCAAGCAGTTTACACTGTGCGGTTCGCTTCTCGCAAAATGAAGTACCTTTTCCAAGCAGCATCGCAACGCTGACATGAAGCACCGACTACACGGGCATCATAAGGAACAGCTGATCGTAAAATTTTCAAATTATCACATTCGTACCATCATGCTGCGATTTAATGAAATCCATTCGTTTTTTTTAGCTGAAAAAAGTTCAAACCAACTAAGTTTGATCTAACACGAAACAGAAACGAGTTAAAACTTTTTAAATAACCATCTGCTGCTTGTTCCATTTTACAATCATTTAAAAAATAAAATGCTTTGATTATTTTACTGTCCGCATTACAATCCGATCGGTTTGCCGAACTGCTGAAGTTCAAAGTACCAATCCGTGATGGACTTCAAGGTCTGAGCACGTTTTCGGTGCAAAATAAAACAAACACGAGGGCGGAATCTAACCGAACAAAAAGATCCCAGCATCTCAAGACTAGTAGTGAAAGTGTGATCGTTGTGAGAATGGGAAAACGTGTGCGAGAGAAGAAAACCCGCGTTGGACCATTCAACGCGGGTCAGAAACCGTCTCTCTTCCATCGGTGAATCGATTACTTCCTCGCTGAGCCAAAGCAGCAGCAACGTCCGTCGAGCGGAGTGCTAGCGAGAGTGCGACGAAACCGCGAAACAGTTCGTCGGCAAGTGTTGATCGTAGTGGACGCTTGAAGATAGCGTGGTCGCGATTCAAACGCTGATCTCACACAGTTGCCATCGGTTTCCCCGTGCATCGATAGGCCGCTGATTCATTCCCTCGTTCTACCTGTGCTGTAAATGTAAGTGCATTGTGTAACAGTGAACAATTAGTGAATTTTTATCTTATCGAAATGATAAGCAAACGGTGTCTTGTATGGATTCTTCTAATAAGGAACTGTGACACTAGCGCGTTTGGAGCTTGTCGACTTTTGAACGGATTGGGTTTCGTTTTGCGGACTGCCAATGCACGCGTGTCTATTTCGTCGGTTCAAATTATGTAAACGTATTAACTAGTCGCGGGTGTCTGTTTTTTTTTGTCTTGTCTTTTTTAATATTATTTCGGTCGTTTACGTTGTGTTGCCTTTCGGCCCAGTATTTATTTTTGGCGACGCGATGTAACTATGGAAGGCCCAAGCGAAAGTGGAACAACCATCATCCATCTCAGCTGAGACGTTTCCGCGGAAAATATTTTCGCGGCAAACCGTGAAGCAACCCCAAACGCGTTCGAGCGTTTGAATGTCAATGGCAGGATTGTTGTTCCGTTGCTTAACGGCAATTTCGCGGGGCAACGAACGCTGATTTTTCAGCGGAAACGTAATTAAAAAATAACGTTCAAATTTGGTCAAAACGGTGCTCTATTTATCCGCGTGGTTAGGATTTTTGATGTAACCGGTATGAGGAAATGCTGTTTTCACTGGTGATTACGATTTTTCTTCGTTTTGCTTTTACACCATACGCCGTGCGTAAAGAGCGCAAGTGTTTTGCGCAAAACGAAACACGCCGACTTCTTACGCGTTGTTGTGGCGAGTGTGCAAAAATGCCTTCCGTTCGGAGAACAGCTGAGCGCGATCGTAGTGCATCGCAGTGTGATTCTTAACTTACAGGTGGATCAGATTGAACCTCCTCTGTTACAGGTTGAGCACCGCCGACGTTCTCATCGTTCGGTAGCACCTTTTCCGTTGTAGCTTCAGGTTGAGATTTTGCATCGTCACCAGAAACCGTAATTGTTTCAGCGTTATCATCCTCCTCTTTCACTGCCTCGACAGTTGGCTCCGATGCTTCATCTTCGACTTCTTCACTGGCATCTTCATCCTCCTCCTCCTCCTCATCCTCTTCTTCATCACCTTCTTCAGCATCATCAACTTCAGCCAGATCTTCAGACTCATCTTCAATTTCTACAACTGGCTCATCTTTCCCGACTCCTGCATCATTCTGTAGATTGTTTTCCACTATCTGTGTGCTCGGAATCACTTCCAATGTAGGAGTGGCTTTCACGCTAGACGCCTCATCGACGGCGGCAAATTCAACCGACGAGGAATCCGAAAGAACATCATTCGTTAGCACGGTACCCTCAACAACAGTCGTTTGTACCACATTTTCTTGCAAGATAACAGGTTGCGTTGGTTTGATATCTATCGGGTCTGGCGCCGGATCGTCGTCGCTAATCGTAACCAGGTCGTTCGATTTTATCACGATGTTGTACTCTCGAATGAACGACTTTGATGCTAGGCCCGTCTTGCCCGTGGCCTTTCTTACCAGATACTCCTGTTCTTTTCCGATATTCTTTGCTAATATTTCAACGGGCTCATTCTGGTCCAGGTTCACTTTCCGTGCTCCGCCGCCACGAAATCGGAGCACAGCTTTCCCTCTTGCTATTACACCTGCAAAGAGAGAGAGGAGTTCCAAATGTATTACAAAAGTAAACATACACGACCTGTACACAAGTATTCCGGGAATGTTATCAGAACGATGCGATCTGCTTACGTCCGACAGACTGCACGCGTTTGCAATAACACTTTTACTTTCATTTTCAAGTCATTTGTTCAGATCATGTCGTGGCGGTTGTCGGTCAAGCAGGAGTTTGACCCAAAAGAAACTGTCTGTTTCGCACAGATTGGGCAGGGAGAGTTGAATGGAGCATTGGAATAAGGGCGACTTTGGCTACACTTTTCTCCAACTTACTTTCGCACTGTGGATCGCCGCATTCTCTGCTGGCTGTTTCGAGAACTGATAATACTAAAACTAAACACAATGTATGTACAAAACAATTAACAACGGATCTTTTCATGGTTTTCCTGTAAGCCACATCACTTCTTGCACAGCAGGTCTATTTTTTCTCGTCGCTTGCGATCCCTGTTGTCAAAATCGGCTTTTTGACGTTCGATTACGTGGACCAAGCAGTTTACACTGTGCGGTTCGCTTCTCGCAAAATGAAGTACCTTTTCCAAGCAGCATCGCAACGCTGACATGAAGCACCGACTACACGGGCATCATAAGGAACAGCTGATCGTAAAATTTTCAAATTATCACATTCGTACCATCATGCTGCGATTTAATGAAATCCATTCGTTTTTTTTAGCTGAAAAAAGTTCAAACCAACTAAGTTTGATCTAACACGAAACAGAAACGAGTTAAAACTTTTTAAATAACCATCTGCTGCTTGTTCCATTTTACAATCATTTAAAAAATAAAATGCTTTGATTATTTTACTGTCCGCATTACAATCCGATCGGTTTGCCGAACTGCTGAAGTTCAAAGTACCAATCCGTGATGGACTTCAAGGTCTGAGCACGTTTTCGGTGCAAAATAAAACAAACACGAGGGCGGAATCTAACCGAACAAAAAGATCCCAGCATCTCAAGACTAGTAGTGAAAGTGTGATCGTTGTGAGAATGGGAAAACGTGTGCGAGAGAAGAAAACCCGCGTTGGACCATTCAACGCGGGTCAGAAACCGTCTCTCTTCCATCGGTGAATCGATTACTTCCTCGCTGAGCCAAAGCAGCAGCAACGTCCGTCGAGCGGAGTGCTAGCGAGAGTGCGACGAAACCGCGAAACAGTTCGTCGGCAAGTGTTGATCGTAGTGGACGCTTGAAGATAGCGTGGTCGCGATTCAAACGCTGATCTCACACAGTTGCCATCGGTTTCCCCGTGCATCGATAGGCCGCTGATTCATTCCCTCGTTCTACCTGTGCTGTAAATGTAAGTGCATTGTGTAACAGTGAACAATTAGTGAATTTTTATCTTATCGAAATGATAAGCAAACGGTGTCTTGTATGGATTCTTCTAATAAGGAACTGTGACACTAGCGCGTTTGGAGCTTGTCGACTTTTGAACGGATTGGGTTTCGTTTTGCGGACTGCCAATGCACGCGTGTCTATTTCGTCGGTTCAAATTATGTAAACGTATTAACTAGTCGCGGGTGTCTGTTTTTTTTTGTCTTGTCTTTTTTAATATTATTTCGGTCGTTTACGTTGTGTTGCCTTTCGGCCCAGTATTTATTTTTGGCGACGCGATGTAACTATGGAAGGCCCAAGCGAAAGTGGAACAACCATCATCCATCTCAGCTGAGACGTTTCCGCGGAAAATATTTTCGCGGCAAACCGTGAAGCAACCCCAAACGCGTTCGAGCGTTTGAATGTCAATGGCAGGATTGTTGTTCCGTTGCTTAACGGCAATTTCGCGGGGCAACGAACGCTGATTTTTCAGCGGAAACGTAATTAAAAAATAACGTTCAAATTTGGTCAAAACGGTGCTCTATTTATCCGCGTGGTTAGGATTTTTGATGTAACCGGTATGAGGAAATGCTGTTTTCACTGGTGATTACGATTTTTCTTCGTTTTGCTTTTACACCATACGCCGTGCGTAAAGAGCGCAAGTGTTTTGCGCAAAACGAAACACGCCGACTTCTTACGCGTTGTTGTGGCGAGTGTGCAAAAATGCCTTCCGTTCGGAGAACAGCTGAGCGCGATCGTAGTGCATCGCAGTGTGATTCGTTCGTAGGTTCGTGTGGCAACATAAAACAAAGCATTAGAAACCGAAATCGCCGCAACACTGACCACAGTTGGAAGGGGTTGGATCATAGGTCCACCATACCATACACGGGCCCCGATACACCTGTGTGCATCATGAGCGCGCGAAAATACCCGAATGCATCGGAACTAAGTCGTCCTTCGCACGGAGCAAAAGGCTGGGAATTGTTTCGATCATGCGGCAAGCCTCTCGTGATCGCAACGAGGATCACCAGCGCAGCATGGATGTTGTACATTCACGATCTAATCGATCACCTCACCTCACGGTCATGCAATATGTCGAACACCGTCGCGAGCGCGAATGCATCGCCTCAGGTGTCTGGTCCCGGCCAGATTCTTTAGCTTTAAGTTTAGTAAACGATCTAGTTAGTCGGAAGCAATAATTACGCTGAACCTGGTACCGTTGCCATAGTACCAGCCTACCAGCGCAAACTATCTTTCGCGCGTGCCTGGGGTAACACTTCCGCGCGAGAATGTCTCAGCTATTTGCTCGTGCAATGGGTCGAAATTTACGCGTCAGCGGTTGTGCTGTAGAAAGCGTACTATTTGTACAATGGAGAAACATGTAACAATCTTTTTCCGGTTCTGGCTAAGCGGAACGGTCAATTGTTGCTCATGATTGCTGCATCAGACGATCGTGCGAGGATCAACCTTTCGTGCCGTATTTCTTCATCTTAACCGCCGTTTTTGTTTAAAGTTTTTTAATTGATCGCTGATTGATTGATCAATCGTTGTAAATGATTCCTGCATCAGACGATCGGCTGAAGATCATATTGGTCCCAAACATTCCTTTTCTGTGAGATAGCAGATATTGCTGATCTTGGCTACTGACGATGGTGTCTTACTTGCAAATGATCCTTTCGCACCACAATTCCTGATCTTACCCAATATGTTTTGGAACATAACTTTCATTGGTCTCCTGTACGGTCCCACTGGTCCCCACTGGTTAGCAACTGTTCTGAACCGTCGACCAGAATAGCTGATCATCAATTAATCTTTCCCGTTCTACCTGATTGAATGTCAAAAATCCGAGCCATGATCTTACTCAACACGTTCTAACGTTAAGCAGTCTTTGGCAATGCTTAAGTTACCGTGAAATTACAGAAGCAGTACGGTGGAGTTAGGTGTTCGTTTCTAGACGGTTCGGGCTTTCGTTCGTTTCGTCCGTTTCCTCTGTTCCGAAACCGGTTGAAGTGAAAATAAAGCTGACAAAAGCGCTTCCCCGCATTAGCCAACGTCTAGAAAATGTGTTTCTTTTTTCTTCTGATTAGCTAAACGGGTTTAACATGCAAATGTGGTCCTCTGACTCTGCCAAATTTCGGGACCGCCTTGCTCGCTGCTAAAAAACAAAAACGGATGGCTTATCTTGGAATTAATGATGATGGGAGTGCTGGTAAACAAAAAAAGATTACTTCATGAATGGTTAAAGATCAATCAAGGCATGGTACCATGGACGCAAAACCAACCACACTTATTGCTTTTCTTCTTCTGCTTGCAGGCTTCGAGACGTTTAAACACCATCACTCAAACTCAGCAAACGGCTGCGATCATGCTGCGAACCGTGATAGTGGTAGCGATCCTGGCTTTGGCGCAGGGCGCACAGGCATACCGGGTGCTCGGACTGTTCCCTCATCCCGGCCAGAGTCACTTCCATTTCTTTCAGCCCATTCTGAAGGGATTGGCAGATGCCGGCCATGAGGTGACGGTCGTCAGTCACTTCCCGGAGAAGAATCCACCCCCGAACTACCACGACATGCCGCTCGAGGGCATGACTTCGCTGTCGGATTCGGTCAGCTTTGAGGTAGGTCATAGCATTATCGGTACAGTGTTGCCGGGGCGGAATCTTGCCCGGCGATATTCCCAGCTCCTGTCTGTAAGCTCACAGTGATAAATGGCTCTAGCCGGCGAACAAGCGACCAAGCTCAAATCGATCTTGCCAAATGGTGTGCGGCTTGAGTGTTCTGTCTAGGTTGTTTGCTTGCGTTGAGATAGGTCGCTGCGAGGAGTCACACGTGCAGTCGGCGTTATGTTTACCGGTTTATGTTTGTCTTTCCAAGCAACGATAATCGATGCTACGCCAAATGATTAGCGTGTTGTGATTGAACGCGCGATGTGGCATTAGCTTCTGGCGAGAAGCAAAATTGCACAGCTTTTTGTTGTACAAATTGCGAAATGATTTGAAAAGATGCTTCAAAATAACAATAAACTCCTCATGCGATCAATATGCAGAACAAAACAGGCACGATCGCGTTCAGTGAGACCCAAAAACCCCCTTTTTGCAATAGATCAGCTGCACCCAATCTTCCAGCGATAATCACGACGTACAAGTATCGTTTTTATGCGCATTATTCTGAGGTCGTAGCTTCACTATATACTAAATTCATCGATAGCTTTGCGGGAGTCGGTTACACATCTTGGTTCAAAGGTGCTTTATTTTATTGCGGCAGGGCGATATTGTCCACTGTACGAAAGCAAGAGCTCAGCAAGTTATCCGCTCATCCAGTGCAATAAAAGCTAATGATCGTAGAAACGATCGCTTAGAAGCAGTGTGCACAGTGAATTCAACGGCACTAAAATTATTAGCTCACTAGAGAGTCATGCACGATACGGCACAGTCACGTCCGGGGGCTGTACTGGCCACAGTACTCTCACGCGACACATTGCCATACGCCTGAACGATTGTCTCGAGCTCATCCGCTATCTTTCCTTCCCCGGCAGCTGTTTGAGTATCGGCCAGGTTTCGGACATTTCATGGAGTTTTTCATGCTGTACACCTGGGGCAAGGAAGCGTGCGCCAATGCGCTCAACTCGACCGCCATCCGGACGGTGCTGGAGTCGAAGGTCCAGTACGACCTGATCCTGGTGGAACAGTTCAACAGTGATTGCATGCTCGGCATAGCGCACCAGCTGAACGCACCGTACATCGGGCTGAGCAGCTGTCCGCTGATGCCCTGGCACTACGATCGCGTCGGCAACCCGACCTTGCCCGCGTACGTTCCGGCGCTCTTCATGGGCTACACCGAGCGGATGGATTTTTCGCAACGGTTGGCCAACTGGATTACGGTCCAATCGTTCAAGGCGCTCTACAGCTGGTTCAACGATGCCGCCGCCAACAAGTTGCTGCGCGAACGGTTCGGCGAGGGCGTAATACCGGACGTGCGCGAGTTGCAGCAGCGCACCGCGATGATGTTCGTCAACCAGCACTACTCGCTGAGCGGTGCGAAGCCGCTCAGTCCGGCGGTGCTGGAGATCGGCGGGATCCACATTCGCGACTTTAAACCGTTGGACGCCGATCTGCAGCAGCTGCTCGATACGGCCGATCACGGTGTGATCTACATTAGCTGGGGATCGATGATCCGGGCCGAAACGCTGCCGGCCGAGAAGCGGGACGCTATCCTGAAGGCGCTGGGACGCTTCAAGCAGCGCGTCATCTGGAAGTGGGAGAACGAAACACT
The DNA here is from genome assembly GCF_013141755.1 of Anopheles stephensi. Taxonomy (NCBI): domain Eukaryota; kingdom Metazoa; phylum Arthropoda; class Insecta; order Diptera; family Culicidae; genus Anopheles; species Anopheles stephensi. The sequence continues at coordinate 87,754,854 of NC_050203.1, read as the reverse complement.
CCCGAACCAACCGTCGAACGTCCACATCCGGAAATGGCTCCCCCAGCGCGAGATTCTCTGTAAGTAAACGTCCCTTTCGTGTGTCCGTAGAGTAGCGCTAGAGGGATTAGTCAACCTCACTAGGAAGTGAGTATAATTACGACCAAAACAACCACAACAACACGCATATTCATTGGTCCACCTTTGGCGCACGTGGAGTTTGTTTTGGGCAACAATTACATACGTTACGCGCGTGTCATCTGAGCGTGCGTGCGTCTGTACCTGAGTCTACCGGCAAAACCGATCGTTTATTAGGTAATGAAACCTTAAGTATCGTCTGGATACTAGCATTATCGGATGCAGTTAAGCTCGTTCCCAATCCAGAATTTTTAAAAGTCATCTACAGAGCGCATGACTCAACGCAAACTGAGCACGCGTCCGGCGCATGGCGTGCAAAGGCAACACTTCCTCTGACTTTGTACGGCCAAGTTTCGTTTTGTGTTTCTTTCTTTTCCTTTCATTAACCGACAGCATTGGCTAACCATTTCTAGCGTGCAGGTGTGCAAGTCCACCCCGCGAAAACAAAAGAAAAAGAAGCTTAAATGGCCACGCGCCACTGTTGCAAATCGTACCGGGGTACAATTTTTTGCTCATTTAGCGGGGCTGGCTGGCCACCCCGATAGAGCTGCAGCATATTATGTGTCTGTCCGTACGTATGCCGGCAATTTCTTCCCAGCCCCATCAATCATTTTGGGCAACGAGCTCAGTGTTAATTGGAGTCGGAATCGGTCCACGGCGGTGTTGTGTAGGGCAGGAAGGTGGTACACGAATGCAGGGAACTCGACGACCTTCGCTCGATTGAAGGCATTCCCTTGCTTCGCCGCCGACGATCAATTGGACGGTGGATGTAGATTGTTTGTCCAAAATCAGAACCTCAGAATAAGTGGGATAAGTTATGGTTTGTTTTGGGTTGTCGAGCGACGATTCGAAGTGATACCTTGTTGTTTTTTTTTAATTTTCGCATGAAACCTGATATCATTAGGGCCGAACTCGTCTATACGCTTTATGATAGGAAAGAAAAACATTACTTCAACATCGGTCTATAGGGAATGGTGCTTCAAGTTTCGAGAGGTGTCTTGTAACGACGCTTTTTGGAAGAGATCAATCAGAGGCGACATTCCCTTCATCGGCAAACTGCTAGAACTAGTAATCTGAGATATCTACATTCTGATCTCCCTTATCTACTTCCGCAAGGATCGATTGGAAATGTATTCTTCGGTTTACAGTTTATCCGCTCAAATAATGCTCGCGATCACAAGGCCTGATCCACTTGAAATTCAAATGAATTAGACCTTTGATATCGATTGGTTTGAGCTCATCCACAACGAACCAATCGATATTCATTCTTACCACGATCGCGATCGTCGCACGTCCTAATAAGAGAGAGAGAGATTCCGTCGTCTCCATTTTCGGATGTGGCAGCGTTGTCCTACCTCGTCCCATACTAATGCTCCCATGCCGCTTCTTCCGCCCTGCTAGGTCATCCCAAGGTTCGGGTATTCATGAGCCACGGTGGACTGCTAGGATCGTCCGAAGCCGCCTACTGCGGTGTACCGGTGGTGGCAACACCGATGTACGGCGATCAGGTAAGTTGGGTCCCTTTGCACACGCGCAGCAGATGATCTTACGGTTGCCGCTTTTCGATTCCACAGTACAACAACGCAGCTGCACTGGCTAACCGTGGTATGGGCGTGGTGTTGGCCTACGAAGACATCACCGTCGACTCCGTGTACGACTCGCTCCGGAAGGTGCTGGAACCGGAAGCGATGGAAAGTGCCAAGCAGGTGTCGTTCTCGTACCGTAATCGCCCCATCAGCCCGTTAGCGTCGGCCGTCTGGTGGTGCGAGCATGTGGCCGCTACCGGCGGACTTCCGCTGGCGCAGTCCTACTCTAGCGAGCTGCCGTGGTACTCTTACCACCAGTTCGACGTGTACATCGTCACGATCACCTTCCTGGTGCTGTATCACTCGTGCTGGATCTGGCTGTTTAAGCGAGTCTGCTGCCGTGGTGTGTCCGGTTTCAGCGATCCAAAGCTCAAAACAAACTAACGTGGCACGTGGCAGCTGTTCATCCTCATCCTCATCAATCTCATCATCACCGCGGTGGTTCTCATACGTTAGCTATAAGCGTTTCTTTCCGTTCCTTTCACGGCAAAAAAAAGCACAACGCTCTTCGAGAACGCAGTTACGATTACGTTGTTTAACAACCACCACAAGTTTTTGTTTTTATTACGAAAAAGAAAATGCACAAAAGAAGGTAGTGCATCGTGCAGGATATACAAACTTTGTCGTCGACCGGATAAAATAAACGAAACATAAGCTAGTAATTGATTTTGATTATCACCCATATCACCCCGCTTACTTGTACATTTGATACGCCACCTCCCGGCCCCGCTCCACCCTTCTACAGTTTGGCGCGCAGCTCTTCAATGCGCGAGTTGGCTCGCTTTTGTAAATCCATCAGCTTCATCGCCAGTCCCATGTTGCCCTGCACTTTCACCTTGCCCTGGAAGAAAGCCTTTTGCGGGTTCAGCTTGCCGGAGATCAGATCGACGACATCGACATCGTTCATGATGAAGGTAACGTCCGGTTTGTCCGTGCCGCGATAGTTGACCGACCCTTTGCCGACCTTCGCGTTGATCACCCAGTAGCCCTCGGCACCGTCCGGCCCATTGGTGACCTTGAACCCGTAGATGCCGCGCACACCTTCGATCAGATTGTCCTTGTCGTCGCGCATCGCTTCCTCGAGCACCCGCATGTACGGTGTCACCAGGAATCCGTCCGGCGTGTCCTTCAGCTTTCCGGCGGCAGTAAGGCTGGGGTTGACCGGGCGCTTCGCGTACGGGAAGCCCAACCGATACAATCCCACGACCACCGCTCCGCCGAGCCCAATGTTGTGCTGCAACGCCAGCTTGGCATCCTTCACCTGGCGCTTATCGGCCTGACCGCGCAACTGCCAGCAAAGTTCCGAACACTGGGCCAATCCGGTGGCGCCGAGTGGGTGGCCCTTGGAGATCAGACCTCCACTGGGATTCACAACAACCCGGCCCCCGTACGTGTTGTCACCACGGTCAATAAATTCGCCCGCCTTACCCGGTTCGCACAGACCGAGCGCTTCGTACGTGATCAGCTCGTTAGCGGAGAAGCAATCGTGCAGTTCCACCACATCCACGTCCTGGGGCTTGTAGTTCGTCTTGGCAAACACCTTCTGGACCGCGTTGCGCGTCATGTCGTACCCCACGATCTTCATAGCGCTGCCCTCCTATAAACCCAAAAACCAAAACAGTATTAAGGGGGGGCACCCGGTTCAATGTCAGACGGCCGGCGTTGGGGTCTACTTACGCTAAACGAGCTAGGCACATCGGTGGACATTTCCATAGCGATAATTTCGACTGCCTGCGCCTCGAGCCCGTGCCGTTTGACGAAGCTTTCCGAGGCTACGATGCAGCAGGCCGCACCGTCGCTGGTCGGGCAGCACTGCAGTTTGGTGAGAATTTCGTGCACCACCGGCGACTTTTGGATCTGCTCCAGACTGTACTCGTCCTGGAACTGGGAATAGCTGAAATGGCAAGGCACACAGCCGGGCGTAAGGTTGGGCTACGGGACAGTGCGCGACGCGAGCTTTGGCGGCCAAACTTACGGGTTGTTGGTGGAATGTTTGTGGTTTTTGTATGCGATCTTGGCGAAATGCTCCGGCTTGGTGCCGTACTTCTTCATGTGCTCGACGCCGGCATTACCGAACAGCTGGGCCGAGATGGGAGCGCCCGTGATTTCGTGATTCTCGGCCATTGCCGTTACCAGCAGCTCGACCGGATTCGTGCGGTCCAGGTACTTGGAGGTCAGCGAGCCGCGTTCCATCTTTTCGAACCCGAGCGCCAACACACAGTCGTTGTTGCCCGACTCGACCAGCTGCTTCGCGAGAAACAGTGCCGTCGAGCCGGTTGAGCAGTTGTTGTTGACATTGTAGATCGGAATGCCGGTAAAGCCAATCTCGTACAGTGCGCGCTGTCCGCAAGTAGAATCGCCGTACACATAGCCGACGGTTGCCTGCTGCACATCGCCGTACTGGATTCGCGCATCATTCAACGCTTTTGTGACCGCCTCCTTGGCCATCTGCGGATAGTCAAAGTTCTCCCGGCGGCCCGGTTTCTCGAACTAGTGGGAGAAGGAAGGCAGGCTTTAGTCGGGATTCGAAGTCGTAGCATGGCCCGTTGCTCGATCGCGAGCGGGAGCGTTGTGGCGTTCAGTAGTAGAAGACAAGGGAGAAAAATGTGCTGTGTCATAAGAATTATCTGTACAACGCACTTGCGATAAGAAGGGCCCCCACGTCTAGTGTTGGCCCGCTTTTCGGTTGAATGCTGTAAACATGGCACCGAAGGATCATACGGCAGCGGGTAGCGTGATAAGATAAGAATGTTGTGGAGCAGTTGGCGAACAAATTCCCCTGCTTTAGGCCAGCAGCAATGGGATAATGGGTGTAAAATCTTGATGCCAAAGGACTACGATCAACAACACCAGTCAGTTTACGGTAGTAACAAACAATCGGTGAACCAAACGGACGGTGGGTGAATGAGAAGGCATTCCTTTATCTACTGAAAGCGTAAATAAACTGTGTCGTATCACTTGCAATGATTTGTATATTCTCATATCAGAAGAGGCAATTTACACCCCAAAGTTCCAAGTCCACGAAAAACAACCCACCCAAGCAACACGTCCAAAAACTCTACGCCACCGACCCCGACCCCGAGTTAAGACAAATTGCAATATATGCAGCATGTAGCGAACGATGGAAGGAACAATGCATATCGTTTCGACCTGCGTCTACGGTGGAGAGCTTAAGATACCCTACTCAACGCACTTCGCACTTACATAACATGAATGCTCGAAGCCGGCGTCGGGCCGACTCGGGCTCGAAACTCCACTACCGAAGTGGAATCTCGCATGAATGCTTGCTGCTTTCTTGCGACATCGCTCCTCCAAACCGTCAACGGACACAAGGGGGAGCGCAAAGGAAAAGGAAAACGAAAAAAAAGTGAAGATGAAACCTGTTCATTCGCATTGATCGCCCTGCCTGGGTGCGAAGTGCACCGCGGGCGGTAGCGGGTAGGACGCAATGGAATGGTTGTTCGGTTGCGGTACGCTTCCAATTCGGTAGATTTAGATCCGGCGAACCAGTTTACTGTGCGGAAGAGCATTGTAAGGGTGACAGATTTCGAGCCACCACAATTCAGTTCAGTGCGTTTAGGTCCTGCCGATCCCATTGCCTGCTGCACTGTATGGAAGGTATGTGCGTCGTTTTCTCTCACCAAAGTGCTTGCCCCATTATTGCTGAAAGACCTTGCGCGGCCGCTATCTGATGAATGATTCGTGCAGGAGAAAAATGTTAAAATTGGTCGGAAAAACTTAAACCAACACCGGGAACGACTACATCATTGCGATGTGCTGCGAAAGGTTGCAACAGTGAGATGTGTAATTACAACTGCTGACGTCCCTACTACTAATGTGCGCCAGTGCCAGTGTGTTATCCCTCCTACTGACTCTGCGTACACGGCACAATTACGACCCTCGTTCAAGTGGACTCTGTACCTCTGCCCGCCCAGGCTTACCTTTGTCATGCCCACACCGACCACGTACACTTTTGGAATGCCCATTTTGGAACTGCGTTTGGCGATTTATTATTCACTGTTGACCTGATGCACTTCTAGCTGCAACGCACTGTACTTGCCAATCCCGGATTTCGCAAGCTCAAATTAGCAGCAGCAGCAGCACTTTCGCTCTGCAGAGAGTGATCAGTACAGAAGACGATAACGAAATAAGCGAGTTTCGCAGTACTGCGTGAAACAAAAACACTCCAGAAACTGTCAACAAGTGTACACTTTGCACAGTGGGCGATCCCCATCATGGACGCGCGGTTTGACAGCTGGGACGTGTATTTTTCGAATCTCAAAACATTAACCCTCAATATGCGCAGAACCGCTGCAGAAGCTGTTTTCCACGATCAAGACCACTTTGTTACTGATCGAACAATACTTTGTTCGTTTATTTGCAAATAGTATTTGTAATGATTGCTATATTGAACCGTTCCATACACTGAGTTTGCTACAGCTACTAGCTCTCTCTCTCTCTCTCTTTATACATGTATGCGCTCACATTCTCACATCGAATGCAATTGTATTGCTACTTTATTGCCACTTTACCGCGCCATGAGTGCGATAGTTGCTTTGTAAAACCTGCCACAGTGTGTTTGCTTTCATGGTACAAATTGCCTCCTGCTTCATTTGTTTCCGTCCCTTCTGATATCGTTTGCTTTCAGATTTAGTTTTGATTACACCTCGCGATCGACCACGTTCGAATGGTACTGTTAAACGTTTTGCTGTGAGGATACGGTCTAAAACACGCATATCACGTAAAGCGATTTCGATCAACTGATTCTACTAGTTACATGCTTTGTTGCTGGTATTTTGATGCTTGATACACACTCTAAATGCTTCACTGTTCAACGTACGTAGGGAGGAAATAATATGTTTCTAGGATTTTGTATTACACGCTCACGCTCTACCTGCAACGCGTCCACGCTCTTCTGTTCTGTCGTCTATACACACATCCGGCCACGCGCCATGACCTATTTGCAATTGCATTTTTATCTTAAAGTACATACTACCAGGTACGATTTATTCAAATTAATGGTTTCTCTTCCGGATCGATGCAAATGTACAGTGCAGTATTTGTTGCTTGCTTGTAACGAGTCCTGACCATGCGATCAGCGAGCCGTGAAAATAGTTTGTTCCTTGCTTCACACAACTCTTGTGCGCTTTTCTGTGGTTTCACATTGCCTCGTCAAATCAGTAGATACAATTTAAAAGATACAAAGACGATACAGATGGTAAAACTGAGAGGAATTCATCATCGGGATCGGAACAGTGTGTTAACGATTTACGTAGGACGAACTTCAATTAAAACTATTGATGGCGGGGATTTAAAGAAAAAGGCAAGAAGTCATAAATAATCGGATAGGATATATATATTCAATATTTGCGGGGCTTTGCTGTTTGTGAGTTAACAATCTATTGTACGCGCCTACGCCGATTCCAATGCCTGCCACGGGGCGCACGACGGGAGCAATATATTTCCCTTAACTGCACCCGTGAACGCATCACTAATCATGCCAAACATTCAACAAAGTTGTATTAAAAAAAGTTTGAGAAAATGTACAATAGAAATCATTACATTGTTCACCACTGTAACAAATACGCTTACACACGCACACAACTTCTCGCAGGCTCTTGTTACACTGCTCACCTTAACATTACCAGCCAAAGAGTCTAGGCTAAGAGCTACACAAACTGATCGTTACAGACGCGGTCAAAGTGTTTCTTCTGTTAAAAGGGCTTGGGTGTTTAGGGCACAGAAGCTTAAGCATTTTAATTAAAATAAAAATTATATAAATTATAACATTAAACCGGTACGAACTCGACTGCAATCGGCTTCCAGTGTCGCCCCATAGTCGTCCGTCAACCAACCATACATGATCGAGATTTGCGGGCGTTTAAGTCCGTTCTTCTTCACCTCCATGTTGTACCGTAAACGTTCTTACATGCTAATGACCGTTGGAACTAAAGTAAAGCAGCATCGATCGCTAGAGCTAACTACACCGATAAGCTTCGGTTCTGCGGTGCCGAATAACATTAACATAAAACTGCTATACCACACATCGTTTAATATTGATATTAAAATAATACAGCTAAACAAAGTCCACGATTTGGCCAGCAAAAACCAACAGTTCTTGCCGTGGATTAGTAGTAAAGCCTTATGTACAATGATCGCGAGATCTGATCAACCGTTGTTTTTCTGAATGGGGCCTCGACCTCTAGATCACTGCGACATACCGAGCCACTCGGTAAGATCTGTAGATCGCAATTTGATCACATAAAGCATACGTGCAGTACATGGTAAAAGAGATCAAAATAGAATCAACTGTATCAATTTCGCGAATAGTGAAAGCGGTGGCGTCCTGTAACGATCACCAATACATACTAAAAGGGCCAGTGTCGGGATAAAGTAAGTACAAACCAAGGATTCCGGAACACTGCAGCGATGGATAATTTAGAAGGAATGGATGCGCACTTGTCCCGCCCATCATCACATTTGAAGCCTTTTTTAGCAGCAGCGAGAGCTTTTGGGCGCTCTGTCGCAAAACAATACTTTGTACAGTGCCGGGCAAAACGCACTGAGCGAGCGAGGAGAGGAAATGGGCTGTTGTTTACAGTTGATTAAAAGTTTGTAGCACTTCGGTTGGTCGATCCTGCCATGCTAGCCATTATCGTGCTCAGTAAATCATTGGATTGTTTTTTCCCGTGGACAGCAGCATCGATATTCCGCTCAGTGATACAGCTATTGCCGGGTTTGGTACTATCACTAGTGCTATCTGTATTGCCATTACTACTGCTACTGCTACTACTGCTACTACTACTACCGCTATTGCTACTACTGGTGCTAGAAGAAGTATGGCTGCTGCTGCTGCTGCTGCTATTGCTCTGATGGCCAGCGTTGTCGGTCGTCTGTAGAATACTTTTGCTCGCACCAACTGCAGAAGGTGGTGCAGCGCTCTGCTCCCGAGCGGCCGTTGGTGTCTGCGTTTCACGGTGGTCCTGTGGAGGCGGCGGTGGTGGGACTAAGGGAGGTGATGAGATGGGTAAGGGTGGTTGAACCTGGGGCGGATGCGCCGGTGCAGCAGGAACCATTGCAGCATTTTCGGGCGTTATCCGCTTCACTATCGAGGTCACGTCTGCGGCGATACTGTCACCATTCGTTTGCTTTTCCAGTTCCGTCTTACCAGGTGCGTCCGTTGCCTTTGGAGCAACATTACCGTCGTCGTATGGTTGCGTGACCGTGTTGAGCTCCTTCGGGGATGCCGCCAGCGTTACACGTTTTGCCTCGCTTGAAGCTATCACAGTCTCAACGTTGTGACGTCTCGTTTCATCCTTCCCAGGCGCCTGGGAAATCTGTTCACTGGAGCAGGATTCTTTGGAAGAAGCTTCATTATTTTCCTGCCCCTTAGTTGCAACAGCAACTTTGGTATGAGAATCACCCGGACACGGATCGGTCGTCGTGCTGACGGGGGTAGCATTTAGGGCGATCTCCACTTCCGTCGCGATCGGTGGCACCATTGCCAGTGGAGGACCGGACAGCAGTTGCTCCTTTTCGCGTGTTACGCTTGAGGTGGACTCACGTCGACTGCTACTTGCGCTACTGCTGTGCGAGGATGGGGCTGAATGAGACGAAGCCTTGCTGCTCGGATTGTTTCCATCGAGGCCAACGCTCGCCGGCTGTACGTGACGAGACTTGTGCGATGACGAGGAGGTTGATGACTTGCGGCTAGACGATGAGGACGAACTGCAGTGGTGCTTGTGATGTCTTCGTTCTTTCTCACGCTCTTGCTCTCTGTCCCGGTCCCGACCACGGTCCCTGTCACGATCACGGTCACGATCCCGCTCTTTATCCCTATTCCGTTGTTGGTCCTTCTTCTCCCGATCTCTCCTGTCTCGGTCACGGTCACGATCGCGGTCCCGGTCACGGTTACGGTCGCGATCCCTGTCTCGGTTACGTTCGCTGCTCGCTGAATGTTTGCCAGCCTTACTGATTGCTGCGGCACTACTACCACTACTACTGTCACCAACCTCGACACTTTTGCTCTGCTTGTGCGCCGACGTAGACGGAGAGCTGGTACGGCTATTGGTGTCGCCGCCTTTATTGTTGCACGATTTTTTCTCCGAACCCTTGCTCGAAACAACCGACCTTCTGCCCGATTTGCTTGGCGTTCGCAAGGAGTCCTGACTTGACGCGACCTTATCGTCGCGTATCAACTTGCGCATGTCGATTTTTGCTTCCTTCAGCGAACAGTTGTCGCCACTGTCTTCCCCTTTGGATGGCTTTTCTGCACCCGCCGGCAAGGGAGGATGAGGAACGGTAGCGAGAGGCTCTTTCTTGAGATCCACTTTCTTTGGTTTCCCATCGTGCGTACGCTTCACGGGCGTATGCTTCTTCTCATCGGCCGACACGGGATGAGGTAGAATCGTTTGCTTTTCCTTGTAGTGGGGCGGATCCACCTCGTACCCATTCGCGATCTCCTGCACTACGTCCTGGTCCGGGTAGTATTGCTTCAAGCGCAGATGCCAAGCGATACTCGTCACCGCCGTTACCGTGCGGAACTGGTGAATAATGTTGCGCGGCAGGAAGTAGATATCGTTATCGTACAGCGAGATCCGCGAGTATCGGATACCTTCGCGGCGCAGCTGATTCAGCTTCGCGTCTTCGACCCACTGCACGCACTGCGATATCGGTGGCTCGTGCAGATCGAGCTGCAGCTTTTCCACCAGATGCGGGAAGCAGTGCGCATCGAACGCAACGACGTCCTTCGTGATGCGATTCAGATCGTCCGGTATGCCACATCGAACTGCCTTTAGTACACCTGTGTCGATCACACAGAATAGTCGGTGAAGAAATGGAAGGGAACTATGGAGTGGAAGTGGGAAGGGATTTACTTACCAACGGCAGCGGTCGTCATGCGATCATGGCCATGCCCAACGTGGTCAGCATGCGCTTTGGTACGATCCTCGATCATCGTTTCACGTGCTTCCGAGAGCCTCGGAAGGTACTGCAGGTTACGCAGCTCGTTTATGCGAGTCCTGGGAAAGGAACGATCATCGAATATTGCTGTGAACCTGTTCAAAACCGTTTCATTGCAACACTCACCTCTGTCGTTTCAGCGGAGTTTTGTTAATTTCAGCCGTGGGAACGAGCTGCTCGCCAGGCCGTATCCACAGGATCGGTCCATCGTTCGATAAGCGTGGATCCATCTGCACGATCGACAACTCTCCCCAAGGCATTGCCTAAAGCAACGGTAAAGCAACAATGTGTAAGAACGTGAAACAATAAATAGGTGTAGAGCAATGGCAAAAACAAACCTTGTTCAGGAACGGATTATCCTCCAGACGCTTCAGCAGATCGGGGAAATATCCACCGACTTCCTCGTGCACTTTCCCGACCAGACTGATCTGATGCAATGGTCCGTAGCGTACCGTACCATGGGAGTAGTTCTTAACCACCTGCAAACAGGTCAAGAATCGTAGAACGTTTGTTAGTTTGACTTCGCACCAAACCTTGCGCCTTGCATGCTGCCGCCACACTGCTTACCTGCTCGTTGTACTGACTCATCGTGCATGTTTCAATGTCCGAATTGCGACCCAGCACACCTGCCTTCACCGTAAGATTGGCGTAGTTCTCTGCCATGTGTTCGAGCAGATCGGGCAGGTAGGCTGCCGCGTCATGCACAATGCCCATCACATGATCGGCATAACCGTCCTCGTCTTCGGCGAACACCACTTGGAAGAATTCTTGTACCAGCTCCTCCATTTCCGTCTCGGACAGGACGCCTATTTCGTCCTGGTACATGTGCACCACTGAAGCACCACCGTTGGGATGTACCTCGATACGCATGAACCGACCATACTTGAGACCGTCCAGCTGCTTCGAACGAAGCATACAGTTTGCGTTCCGATTAATTGACCCGATACGCGCGCTCGATTCATTCATCGACGATCCACCGTCTTGCGATTGGACAGGTGTCGTGCCGGACACTGTGCCTCTGCGACACTGGATACCTATATTAGCGCGCTTAATTTTCGATCGTTTATAGCATCGCGAGCACTCTCGGCCGCTGGCACTCTTGTGTACGGAAGAAGTACTGCCAAGCCTTTGGACACTTCCAAGGCCGGGGCCAGGGGTATCCAATTTGGCGCCTTCCGACGATGTCGCGTGAACCTGTTTAACAGGTGTATCCGTCGTAGAATGCACACTCTCTGGTGGCTCCTTTTTAATTAGCACCGCAGCTTCCTTGTGAGCGACAGCATCTGCGATGCCGTTCAACACTTTGTCTTTCTTGTCCACCGACGTTCCGTTGACCATTGTACTGTCCACCGAAAGGGCTTCAGGTTCTGCGGGGTGATGGGCGTTGTGATGGTTCACCGGCTCTTTCTTAATGTCTACCTTGTCTTCCACGTTTTTCGGTGACTCTAGCTTGATTAATATGTTTGAATTTGACTTATTGCTAGTTGCTATTAAGTTGCTGGATGCAGTTGTACTGTTGTTGCTGAGGTTGGTTGCATTGCTGTTTGCAACGCATATTAGGCTACTCGTGTTATTGCTAACGGCATGGCCAGGGGAACCAATGCTGCCGTTACCATTCATCGCAGGTTTCGGTATCGCTACTTCGGTCGCCGTCGTTGCCGTCACGGTCGATACTATTGCCGCGGATGTATCCATCCCATCCGTCCCGCCTTCGCTGCCAAAGTTTAGCGTTCGCGTTACATCGTCGCGTGTTTTTTCCGGCTTCGGCAACTTGTTCTTGGCCGGGAGGTACACTTTTTTGATAAAAACGTCCTGCTTTTTAACGCTCGCGAGCTCGTTCTTGCTGCGCTCCAAGTTTAGCAGCAAATTGACCGGCGATATCGGAGTGCCTGAAATGGAAGCAGCGGCAGCGGCGGCCGCTGCTGCAACAGGTGACACGATCGCTACCGCGCTGTGCTCCAAGAGCAATGCAGTCGCTGACGCTACGTTCGGCACGGCTGCGATCGAACTTGCCGTCTCGATAGACAGTTCCCGCTTGATCGTTTGGTGTGCTGCCGCAAATCCGGCCAGCTGCTGCTGATGATGGTTTTCTTTATTTTGTATCAATGCTGTTCCGGCAAAGGCAGACGAAGAAACCATTGGGTCGGATGACGAATGGTTATCCGTGGTCCCGACGCCCGTTTCCGCCGCCGTGCGTAATGCTGTATTGGAATTGCTGTTACTGTTGCCATCCTTGGTTCCACGCTTGCAGGATCCGAGCCCGGAAGAATCGTCCTCCGAACGGCGCCGTTTACGATCCTACGGCAAACGTACAAACAGGTGTAATTATTGCTGTCTCATAAAATGCTACACGATTTGCTTACTTTGTCGCGCTCCCGATCTCGGTCCCGTTCCTTGTCGCGCTCTCTATTACGATCACGATCACGGTCTGGATCCCTGTCACGATCACGATCACGATCACGATCGCGATCACGATCACGATCCCGATCACGATCCCGATCACGATCCCGATCTCGATCTCGATCTCGATCCCGATCCCGATCCCGATCCCGTTCTCGATCCCGTTCTCGATCTCGTTCACGATCTTTATCTTTAGTCTTTTTCTTTTTGTGACTCTTGGTTAATCCTAAATAAAAATAATAGAACGTAAAAATTTATGTTTCAACTAGCATACAAGGATTATTTACAGAATTTTGAGCCAGCTCCGAGAATGCAAAGGCCAACTCATTTAAGGATAATGTTTTATAATTGTTTTCTAATTTTCGTTGTTCTATGCAAATAGCAGTGAATTTTATATTTAATAAGAAAAATCGATTCATCATATTCGGATCGGATTATTTAAGGCATTAAGTCAAACCGGACTGGATACGAGGGTTACGGTCGGGATGGGATTTGATACCGATCCTGCAGTATGAAGACTGGCACCGCTACCAGTGTTACCCTTACGGAATGTCTCCGAAGAAGAAATATTGATTAAACAACCAATATTCGCTAAACACCGCTCTCCGTTGACGTCTTTTGCGCTAGGGCAATTTGGATACAAAAAGAAGCACAACATAATACCACTTTTTTGGTGGGAAAAATAATAACAAAAGCGATAACAGTTGCCAAACTGAAGGTCATAGGGCTAATGATCCGATTTTGTATCAATTCTGCGTAGAATGCATCTGAATTCGTTTGTGAATGTGAAAAGGAAATGCTGTGGCGCCCAATGAGTCACAACACATCAAGTATTCATTAATTAATGCCTTTAACAATCGACGGCTGTTCCACATATCGGACGCCGTTTGTTACCCTTTCTGGTGCAATCTCTAGCGGGCAAAGCGAAGAAGGTGCACTCTCAAATCATACACGTAAACAAAACACACAAGCATTCTAATGCGCATCATTAAATTGTCCCAACTATGCAGACCATGCAGACGATTGAATGTGCTGCTGGTGGGGTAGAGGCGTACGGACGCTGCTGGTAAAACAAGGGTGGGGAGATGCCTGGGACACCCACGAGCGCACCACTTTGTGTAAAAGGGCGATGTGGATGTACGTGCGTAGTTCATACGCCGTCATGGTGGATGTCTTTGCTGATCGCGGTTTTCCCGTTTTCAAAGGCTCTCGCCTAGGGCCATATCCCGCTTCCGATCAATGCTAAGTCGCCTCCCTCATCACAAAAAAGCACCCTCCTACCGCTACGCTTCGCAATATTGTCAGATTTGACCCGTGCTTCTCGAAGAAACTGCTCGGCTCAGAAGTGTGATGTAGAGAAAAGCAGCCTACTGCGCTGTGGATCAAACTTATAGCTATTAGTTACCATTATCGGAACTCCGCACACTGCTCTGCTGGGCGTCCTTAACCGGTGTCGAACTTTTTTCATTATTTTTAGCACTCATTTTCACTGTCGTTTGGTCTACGTGATTTTTGGGAGCTTGCTCATTTTCAACAACCATCTTCCCCGTTCCCGCCGAAGCGGCCGCAACGGCAGCAGCAGTCGCAGCGCCTGCCACTGCGCTTGTTGATGATGACGGTGCTAATGATGCTGCTGTGGTAAAGTTCGCCGTAGCGTTGGTGGTAGAATCCGCGCTTGATTTCGATGGACTACTAACCGCAGCCGACGAGGCGGGCGGCTGTGTTTTCGTCGAACTTGGCTGGCAGTCGCTGCCGCTCCTGTTGCTGCTGCTGCTATTGTTATTCGCGTTTTTATTATTATTATTGCTTGAACCCCCGTCACCACTGATGGTGGCCGCTGCACTTGTTCGCTGTTGCTGATGCGTACAATATTTATCATCCGTTTTTTGCACATTCACTGCACTGTCCGCCATCACCTTGCTCTTGTCGCAGCACGGCTTCATGATGGTACACACCGAAACGCCGTTTTCGCGCAAGAATATCACTTTATTAGCACATTTTCACTCACAAAACGCATTTGCTGGGATGTTTGACTTTTCGCATTCTGTACAATGTACAAAAATGGCGACCGCACAGACCACAGCGGTAGTCCTCGGTCATGACGCTACCCACCAACGTTGACATTTTGCAAATAATTCATGTAAAATATTGGAACAAAAAATCGGAAAAACATAAATCGCAATTAAGCTGAGTAAAAAGAAAAATAGTTATCTTACAATTATGTGCTGCAGAAGTAATTAACAAAAAATAAGGTTGCAATATTGACACATGAATTTCAAACCTGCCCAAGGTAGCCATAGACAAGGTGGTCTCCACTGTGTGTGCAATTATTTTGAATGATTTTTTGACAGGTGGGGTACGACGTGCAGGCAAAGGCGTTTTATGCTTTATACGTTTGTAATAAAATGGTTAAAAATCGCAAAACGAACCGTACAATGCTTTGCCATGATTCTTGAGATATAGAGATAGACGATTGACTCAATTAAAACAGAAGGATGAAGATTCCTACACCACTTCTTTATGTAAACCGTACATTGCAAGATCATGCGGTGGTCGTCCTATTTAGGTGTTCTCCTATTTACCTATTTTAGGTGTTCAGATCGAAATGTTAACTATTGTAGATTATGCTGTATGCAAATCGTATTGAAACGAAACATTGACTTGCATAATATTGGAGCGGAAAATATTTACAATCAATGCATTGGATTCGAGATAAAACCACAAGTCATAACAGTGCTGATAAGATTTCGTACAAACGTGTGAGTTCTCGCTCAGTGCAGCGAGCATTTCGTACAGCATTGTCTCATTTTTTCATCCATTTTACAGAATGTTCAACGTAAAGATACTACTACCGTTGCTCATCGTACTGGCCTCTGCCCACGGGTATCGGATATTAGGCCTATTTCCTCATCCAGGCTTAAGCCATTTCAAAGTGTTTCATCCAATAATGCGAAGCTTGGCGAACGACGGACATCATGTCACAGTGGTCAGCTACTTTCCTGACGATGATCCACTACCAAATTACCACGATCTTCGTTTCGAAGGACAGGAGATCTTGACGAATGCGTTCAGCTTAGAGGTGCAATAACATCGGCAACGTAAGCATGGCTCAACATTTCAATTAATGCTGTAACTTTGCACTTTACAGAATTTCGAGGGCAGGACCTTCGTGGATAATTTTAAGGAATTCTATGAGTTAGCGGCCTGGGGAGTGTCCAGTTGCACGGCTGCACTCAATTCTTCCGCAATCGATGAAGTACTAGAAACCCATCATAAAGCTCCATTTGATGTGGTTGTGATGGAATTTTTTGCTACCGATTGCATGGCAGGAATAACTTGGATGTTGCAGGTTCCGTTAGTAGGTTTAAGCAGTTGTGCGTTGATGCCATGGCACTACGACCGAGTCGGACTGCCCGATACACCTTCCTACATTCCGTCAGAGTTTAGCACATTTTCGGAGGAAATGTCTTTCTTGGAGAGAGCAGAAAACTGGCTAGTTACCAGACTAGTGAAGAATTTGTACCGCATCGTACAGATGAGCGATAATAGATTATTGCAAGCTAAGTTTCCGAACGCAGGAATACCCGACGTCAATGAGATCGTGGCCAACACCTCGTTAATACTGGTCAATCAACATTATTCGCTTAGCGGTGCTCGACCGCTGGTACCTTCGGTGATAGAAATTGGCGGGGTACACATCAAAGACATTCAACCCTTGCCAACGGAGTTGCAGCAAATTGTGGACGATGCAGCGAATGGCGTAATTGTGGTATCATTTGGATCCGTTCTAAAAGCTTCTACTCTTCCAAATAGAAAACGTGCTGCAATGATGGAAGCATTTCAACATTTCGATAAGCGCGTGGTGTGGAAATGGGAGGAAAACATGGAAAATCAACCAGCGAATGTATTTACACAGAAATGGCTCCCGCAGAGGGACGTACTGTGCAACAAGAATGTACGTCTTTTCGTTTCTCACGGAGGTTTGCTGGGTGTTTCAGAAGCTGTCCACTGTGGAGTGCCGGTAGTGGCTATGCCCATTTATGGAGATCAATTTCTTAATGCTGCCGCACTGGTCAATCGAGGCGTTGGCGTTCGTATGGATTACGAAAACGTACACAATGTATCTTATGTGGTGGACTGTATTCGTGAAGGTCTTAGCGCAAGGTAAGAACGCAGGATTGTTAAGCAACATCAGCTGCATATTTTACGTCACTTGATTCTGCATTCATTACAGAAAAAAGGAAAATGCCCAAGCGTTAGCAAAGGCTTATAACAATCGCCCTCAACCACCGTTGGATTTGGCGCTCTGGTCGATCATCAATGTGATCGAAAACGGTGCCATGCGTTACGAACGTTCCTATGCTTCAAAATTGCCTTTGTACATCTACCACTCTTTCGATGTATTGGCCATGTTTCTGTTCTTGTTCGCTACCGTTATATTATTGCTCTCATACTGCAGTTGGAAAATATGTTGTAAGAAAGATGCCCGCACTAAGAAACGCCTTAACAAACAGAAGAGATCTTAAGCGTTTGAGGCGCTTGTTCACGTCAACATAGCATATCACTGGTTTTTATTCCTAACTTTTAATAACATTCTTCATCACGGGCGGTACTACTAAACCAGGGGTAAAGTATATTTTTTTCAAATAAATTATATCCATCGTTACTGGTCGGCTATATTACCCTTTCGGAACTTTTTAGGCAATCCTGTTCTTCGAAATTCGCTCCGTTCTGCTAGATAGATTTCGGTGCACTCTTTCTTGAACTGTTCATTCCGATACCATTCCAGACTGCAGGCCTTGAGGGCATCATTCTGTACCTGGCATTTTGCAACCATAAACAAACCCGAATCCTTGCAGCAATCCTCGAAAGCTTTCACCTCCGTCAAGCATTTTTCTGTTTTAGCGCGTTCTCGCATTATCTTTGGAATCAGCACCTCAAGCTCCACTTTCCGCAGTCGGCGGTCGTCGGGATCTCCTGCGAAAGCACACGCTTATGTAAGTACAGTGCACGGCGCTAAGTATGCAATAGGCACACTTACCAAGTCCATGGGGTCCGCCTTTGTTTGCTCCAAGCGGGATAGTAGGATCCGTAGGTTCGTTTGCAAAAGAATGGGCCATTTATCACAGATTTTCCCAGCCACAAAACGAAACTCTCAATACCGGGAGGAAACTAGCGTGTGTTTTGTTGTGATTGTTATGATAGATGACAGAATTGCAACAGAAAATGAAATCTTCAGAAATATTAAGCGCCGACTACACGTATCACACACAATGATGCAAAATGGTTTTTTTATGATGCAAAAAGAGCGATGACACAGTCCTCGAAGAAGGGAACAATTTGGGAAACGGCTAGAGCAATAGCGTGTTGTTAAATGTGTCGATTGCATTTATTTATTCATTGCACTGGCTCCGACGGGTTTGCAGTCTGCCTGTTGTTGTTATTGCTATTCCATGCATTCTACTTGAAACGTCAATCAAAGGTCAGTGTGTTTAGAGCTACAGAGTTGAAGTTGACTTCGATCATCCTGTTGCTTGTGGCTCAGCGCGGAAATCTGCATCAATCTAGCGCTTACAATCAACTGTGACCTGAAGCTACTAACAAAATGTAGTGAATATAATGAGTGTAGTGAAGTCAAGTGAAATTGTATATAGTGTACGAGGTTAGATGAAGACTCTAACCATTTTGCTCATGTTGTTCTACACCGCTTCCGAGAACCGAATGGAAAGCGATCGCTTTCCAGGAACCACTTTCTCATGCAAGGTAAGCAAGCAACACGCTATGACGCTTGTGACTCAAAACATCGCTTTTAATTCGTACATTTTTACTAATAGTATAATATTACAGAGAGGGAGAGGATAATTTCACTAGCGCTTTGGTAACGAAAAGAAACAACTACCTGTACAGCGTTTGCTGAGGATTGCGAACATTTAAGATATTTGTCGAATGCTGTTCAGTGGTTTTTCTATATTCCTATACGTCCGCGGAGGTATCACTTCTAATAATACTTTGCTGTAGTGTGCATGGTCGGATAGTTGTTTGAACACGCTCTTTGTGTAGTTACGGGTCTCCAGCGATCCCTCAAGCAGCAGATGCGCCCCTGTCAGGATAAGCTTGTCGCGGGTTTCCTTCGGCAGTGCGAACACCTTTTCCGACCCGAGTTGCTGTACGATCTTGTTCAGCAGCTTCGCGGCCGTCGTCCGTACCACGGCGTTCTGATGAGTGGCACCCTTGTAGGAAATGATGTGTACCACCTTCGGGATCGACACGTTGTCGCACATGGATTCGAGCGCTTGGGTAGCATCGGCCCGCAGGAACTTGTTCGTATCTGCCGTGCGGTGCAGCAGATGGGTAGCAATGTCTTCCGCCTCACCCTCGAGACACCGTCGGTGGGTGGAGAAAAACTCCGCCGAAGCTTGGCATGCAGCGCGTGCCACTTGCGATCGCAGGTTACGCACCTGTTTTGCCAAAGCCACAGAAAGCAGATGTATCTGAGTATCGATCACCTCCGGATGGTGGCGAATAAGTCGCACGAAGAATTGCAGACCACTAATGTTTTGCTCCCAGTTGGGGCTTTCGAGGTGCGTTAGGCAGTTGTTAAGCGCATCTTTCGGTTTCTCGAATCTGCGCAACGTCTTCTGAAAGATAACCTCGTTAAGCTTGTTTTTAGCCTTCACTCCCGACACAACCTCTTTCACTGGTGCAACCTTACTACTGCGTCGCACCAGGAAGGGCTTTTTGAGAATTTTTTTCGGCGAAGCTGGCATCATGGTTTCGTCCGGCATGTCTTCGTGATCGAGATGCTGCAAGTTTCCCATGCTAGCGGACTGTACGCGGCTTCGTGGCCGTGATATCGGCATTTCCTGCTCATCGTCCATGAAGTTTTCATCCTCTTGCCGGCTGTCCATGTGGTGGTTTGCAAGCTCTTCCGTAGAGTAGGATCCTTGCAGCGGATGCGGGCTCGGGGTCGGATAGCGCTTTGGTGTGACGGGAGATTTGGGTTTAAAGTTTCGTTCATCGTTCCGCTCATTGTCATCCTCATCGTCATCGTAATCCGACTCGTACTGCACCTGATTCGAACTGATTCCATCCAGTTCGCTATGTACTGGGGTCGCAGCCCTTTCTCCGTACCATTCCCTGTCTGCACGTTCATCCTCGGCAGCTTTACCACCAAACGAACGGTGCGTTTTAAGCGAGCTGTTATCTCCCATGGTAGTCTTTGAAGAAGCATTACTGTACGATGCGTTGCTCGTACGCGATAATCGTCCATCCGGCATGTGATGTTTAAGTACTCCGGAACCGATGGACTTGTGAGAGCTAACGGATTGTGGTCGCGAAACGGATGGTATGGAAGCAGGACGACTACCACCAGGAATTGCAGACGGGTAAGAGTCGTCGTCTCCCGCTATCGTAACGCGTTCCCGATCACGCTCTCTGAAGTTCAAAATGCTATTAGAGATAATGCGCGTAGATGTGGAATCGTTGCTCGATCGCTCGTCCTGCTCGCTGTCGTAATTTTCGTCCCGATGAATGATATAACTCTCCTGATTAATCGTCGGAACGGATGGCTGCCGCTCACCGAGAAATCGTGACCGACGAGGCGTGTTTGGTGCGGTGCCGCCGCCAGTGCCCATATTAGCGTCGCCGTAGTAGTTCTGAAGTTCACCGTGGCTTGCACTGTTACTCCGATTATTTGTCCCACTGTTGTTTCCGGTGTTGTGGTTGTTATAGCTTTTGCTCGGTGATAAATTAGGACGCTGGTCTACATCCTGATTCTGCACATGCGTAGTCATTTGCTGTTTGTTGTGGCTGAATGAACGGCGGGTCCACAAGGCAAGCAGAGAAAAAAGAAAGACAAGAAGAGAAAGAAGATATTTAAAATTCGTACTCAGATTTCTAAAGCTGCGATGCGACAACACAAATTGCAGGTCTTTAAAAATTAAGTAGCCATATACACTTCATAGGTCAAGAAAAGCAGCTAAGATCGTATTTGTATACGGGAACAGCTTTCAATGTGTGTTAGATTGAACGGCCCTCGATTATCGTGTTGCCGTATCGATCGATTGGGCGATATGAATAGAATGATTCTGGCCTCTGGCGAAGGCGTAACCAAAGCCAAGGATAATATCATGGACCCTAGGTATATTCAAATGAGCACAAAATTTGGTAACTGTCCAATGTCCTTGCGACCATGGTTTTTTTTATGGAGTGATAGGATATGGCATTAAATGATTTAATTACGTTTCTTCGTTGAACTCGACCACTATTAACACGTCACTCGATGCCGTCGTTGGTGGCTGGTAACCACCGTTGGAAAGGACCGGAGGAAACAACACCACGAGCCCACCGTCGACCTCCTCTCGGTCATTCGCACATGCACGGGGTACGAAAAATTTCTGTGGCGTTTCGAAAACGGTCCCATTCGTGAAGGGCACTACGTCGGTGATTTCCGTTAAATTAATGCAGCCCACTTCCGCGGCTGGTGCAACTTCGGCCTGACCATCTTTCCGGAGGACTTCATCACATGCGGCAGTTGGTTCAGCATCTTTCCGTCGTTTGAAAAAGCACCACTGATACAATCGTACCAACTCCGGATGTGTCCGTACAATTCGTCGGTACATGTTGTTGCTACTATCACCAGAGACTGCCATCCCATTGGATGGGTTGTCCACGCACTCGCCATTAGTAAGCGTACTGCCGACACTCATTTTGTGTTCGGCGCCATCAGCACTGTTACTGTTATTGTTATCACTGCACTGTTGGTCACCGGATATCGGGGGAGCCGTGTGCACTTCTTCCTCGCTCGAAGCGCAGGGGTTGAGGTGGTGAAAGCAACCCAGACAGCTTCCGCACAATCGGTTGTATGAAGGAACAAGCTTCAAAAACATACTACAACCCACGTCGTACGGTCAGCCTAACCACGATGACGAACGCGTACCAAGTGGCAGACCAGTGCTGTCCGTTCAACTTGAAGTTCGTTGACGATGTCGTATGGCAGAACAGGGCCATTTGACCACCAGCGCTCTGCATGCCCGACTCCGACTCGCACAAGCACACGGACGATTTTCACCTTTCAAGAAAAGTTCAAGAAGCTTCGCAACTGGTCACATTGGGCCATCGTCATCATCAGCACACGACACTGGACGCAGCCTTGTCACCATTAGCGCTGTGGCCTACTTTTGACTGCTATCGTGGAGTTTTGCGATTCGGTCGTGTAAAGTCCGAAACAAGCAAGCAAGAGGTCCAGCAAGGTGCGGAATAAAAACTCCACACATAACATCGATTAGCACTACCACCAGCCACACGCCAGCAGTATTCCCTATGTATCGCGCACCCAATCGACCGAGGTTCGCCCGAGAGTCCTTCGGTCTTTCACAACGTCGCTGGCGGTCACCAGTGATTGTGCCGTGATGTCCAGTGTGATGTGATATAAGGGAAACACACGCTATGTCCGCGCTGTGAAACGCTGTAAATGCGCGACGCCACTGGCTGAAGGTAACCGGGTAACGACTATGTATATTAGCGGCAAGCCAACTCACACCGGCCCCACAGCTTTCGCTGTATGGGTTCCAAGCCTTTTGTGTTGTTTGGTCCTGGCCGTATCCTTACACTCCCCTTCGCTTGTACTGCGAGGTTTGTTTATATCAACGCCACGCAGCAGTGCCGAGTGCGCGCCACACGTTTGTTTATTGGTATGCTTTCCCATTTTCATTCATTCGGCACGGTTGTGGTGCTGAATCCCGCCATCGCGGGAAGGGATAAGTGAGAACGAAAATGAACCGTTTGTTACTGTCGAACGATTGTTAGTAACCATATCATCAAACAAGTATAGGGGAGGGCTAGGGTGGATAGAGGAAGTCAGACCAGAGCAACTAAAAAAATGCTTCCGAATGATTTATTATGTACTAAAGGTTCAGTTATTCAGCACGTTTCAAGATTGAAACGAATAGAAATTTAATGCATCCTCAAACTCTCTCACAGTACGTCCTGCGGTACTTCTACTTCTAGCAATCTGTTACTGGTATTACCCATGGCAGAATCGAGTTCGAGCTGCGTGTGATGGTAGGTCCATCCGCATTACTAGTAATAAAATTGTTCGGGTCATCTTTCGATGGCAAGTTACCAGATCTGATATTGGTTTCCACTCAAGGTCGTTCGATTCGTTGACCTCTTTTTTAAGAATAAGAACTCGGGAAACGAACCATATAGAGGGTGGGAGGGCGATGGGAAACCCATTAGGAAAAGCTTTTGTACCCCATTGTTCAAGGAGAGGGTTGATGATATGATCGTCGCGTGCTGCAAAACTTTAAGAAGGTAGATAGTACGTGCTCCCGTGGGGTCAGTCGACTAAATGGAAAGCCCTGGCTATTGTTATGATGGATTGGACCTCACCCCATCCACGTTTACTGGGAGCTGCTTGGTACACACTTAACGCAAGGGATATATTGTGTGCCAGATTCAAAGATAACGTTGCACTATACATATATATATTTCCCTACTTGTCGTGGTCCTGGATCGTAAGACGCAAAACAATGTGGAAAGCCCTTGATGAAATTTTAGCTGGCGGTGGTTTTGACCAGTGCAAAAATTGAATCAAGATTAGCAATAAACAAGATCAAGCAGCGTGAGTTCGTTCGAATTATTTGGACACTCAGTCTGCTACTCTTCTGAACAGGAAACATTATACAGAACCACCATTAGGGACCTTGTTCATGTAGCGCATTACATGTGACATCACAGTTGCTTACCTGCCAATCAGATTCGGATTGTAGAACCGCATGCCAAACCTTGATTGTCTAAACCCATCGCTTTCTACCACCGGATCGGTTGCGGGTCGAATATCGTTGTGTACTTGCTTATTGGCACTAGCTGCTGGGACAGAACGAAAGGAAATGGCCATCCGCCTGGCATCAGAAAATGTTGCTCCATAATGTGTCAAAACGCTGGCCGGACTTACCGATTGTGTCGCTCATAAACCCATCACTGTTGCGGGAATAGAGTTTGCCCCGCATTCGCAGTGTCCTCATTTCGTACGGGTTATTGTTCTTCGCCAGCATGGCTTTACCGTTCGTCTTCGGGTCCATTTCGGGAAATCTAATCAGATAGAAGAAGAAAAGCATTCACTTACATCGGGCATCCGGGAAAAATGGGCGTTTGAGCGAGTCGTGTCTCGCCTCGATGATGCTACCTTGACGAAGAGCCATTGCGCGAAATTTTGCCATTGGCAATTTGCGGAATGCCGGACAAATTTCCTTCCATCTTTCGATGCATGATTGTCCCAGGTTTTGCAGCAAACGGTGCAGCCTGTTTACCGTCGGCCAGCTCCGGGTACGACCTGGACGATTGTCCATTCCCGTACAGAGGTCGAGTGGCTGTGAAAATAATAATTTACATAAGTTACAGACTTTCCGGGTTCTTGTGCGGCACTGCTGTCTTCGCAAGGCTTCACAGTAAAAGTGGCGAGAAACTGTGTCAAGACCACAGGCAGAAGCTAATTGGTTCGGTGTTTACTAGCTTACCGTTCGGTCCCAGCGGTTGAGCCATATTATCCTGTAATCGAAAGTCAATGCAAATGGACGCTTTTAACGTTGCAGCAATGGGGAGGAGTGTATGTCTTCTCTTACCGAATATGATACAGGTATTTTGGAAGTCCATCCGGAATTGGTAGAAATTTTCGCCGTTTCTATAGGTTGCTTGATCTCATCGAAAACAGTGAAGCTAGGTTTCCTAAAACGAACGATTCAGTTGGGTCAGGCACGTTGCAAAAACTCTCCGTTCGAATACGTACTGTCTCATGTCTTCAAATGAGCTGTTTTCCACCTGAAAGCTTGGATATTTGTTTCGTCCGGGACGGTTGAAGGTGGGCGAGGCGGACCCACTGCCAGCCTCGATCCAGTCGACGTCTGCCCCAAACATGATGACAGTGCTGGATCGGTTGGAAGGAACTTTAATCGCATACTCCACACTACCGTCCGGTCCAATGAAAGGAAGCTGCTTCCGCGCCAGCCGTGCTTTGACGGCCGTGATCAGATGGTTTCCTTCCGGGCGTGTTCCGACAGCGGCGCAGACAACGTCTAGAACCAATTTAGGAGAGCTAATTTGTCCCAGCACTGCAAGAACGTCCAGCGCAGCCTGTAGTTGCGGCAGCGAGGAGAAAACGAGTGAGGCAAATAATTATAATGCCGGCAAGGAATATATTCACAAACGCCGTGGTGACACTTACATGCCGGACGCGTTTTTTGCGATCCAGAGCCGCCTCGGTTGCTCGGGAAATGAGCGTTTTAATGTCGAAGTAGGTGCTCGGGAATGTCATTAAAGCAAACAACACCGTTTGCAATGCATTCTCACGAAACTGCAATGAAATGGGAGAACACACAATAAACCATTAGACTCCCCACCTCGGTGACACCAGGAAAACCTTGCGCTAACCTTGGAGCTTTTGGCATGTAAGAAATCATCCGATAGCAGTCGCTGCACGATGGCCGCCGTCGGTAATCGTTGCATCAGTGCCTTGGCCACGTTGTTGCTGCCCGGTCCGCCCTGCCGGCAAAGTCCGGTCATGAT
Source organism: Anopheles stephensi (assembly GCF_013141755.1). Classification (NCBI taxonomy): domain Eukaryota; kingdom Metazoa; phylum Arthropoda; class Insecta; order Diptera; family Culicidae; genus Anopheles; species Anopheles stephensi. Next base: position 87,729,226 of record NC_050203.1, on the reverse strand, counting down.
TTGTCCCACTCGGTCCTCCAGGTTCTCAAGGGGTAGCCGCGACACCAGGTTGACCAACATTCGCACTTTATCGTCAACGACATCGAGATTTCGTTCCGAGGACAACAGTGTCCGCAGGAGCGATTCGAGGTATGGTTGAACTTTCGCAAGATTATCGGATGATTTAAGGGCTTCCTCGATGCTACAGAACCCCTGCGAACGCATCCGCCAATCCTAGAAAAAAAGGGAATCGCACACATAAACCCACACCAACACCGGTTAGTTATTGAACATGCTTTACTATCACTTCACTAAATAACTAAAGCATAAAGCACGCAAGAGGATTTCACAACATGTTTAAATAAAGTTTACATTTCTCATTGTCGCTTAAGGTTTCCCCTCCGGAATGAGGCTTGACACAACGCTGCACTGCAAGTTTCCAATGTTATCCCGGCTTATCCACAGCTGAACGGACACTGTTTCACAATGTGTTTGATTGCTTGCCGAACTAATCGCTAGTCGCTAGCCAACCGGCAACCTTATCCGGCCGGTTCAAGGAGAGCTACTGAACCTCTGATTGGCAAGGGTTTCGGCTAAACTTGGGCCGTGATTGCGTATGGTGGTGGTGTCTTCGTCTTCTCTAACCTAGAAAATTCCTTCGGAGTACGAATTCCTGCCGATTTCCTTTCTAGAACACCGCAAGAAAGCAGACCACCGGGGCTAGACTATGTAATGGGCAAACCTGGCGGCCGGTGGTGGTGTGCGTTTGTGCTCTACCCACTCTAAAGTGTGCGAGAGCAGCACATACAATCGTAATCGGAAACAGTCACCAACTCCGTCTTGGGGAAAACCCGACAGCCCTGTAGCCAGGGCACAATTACTGACACGAAAGTTTGCGATTAGGCTAGGGGCCAACAAACGAAAACCGAAACCGAAAGTCCTGCCATACGCGGCGCTGCTCTCCATTTTAAGCTGCGGTGTGGAATTGATTTAGTGCGTTGACACCGTTCTATTTTCCTTTTAGCGACTTGCGTCAGAAGAGGATGTTGACGGATGGAGCGGCGGCCACAGAGAACCAGCGAAGGGGCCTACTGGAGACATCTAACTGGGCGAGTGGCGCAGGCTCTCGAGAAATGAGGCGAGAGAAAAAGGTGAAAGTAGATCGTCAGGTAATAAGTAAACCGGACGTTGATAAGACATTATAAGAAATCGTCGTTGTCGATGTCGCTTTCAGGAGTCTTTTTTTTGCGCATGGGTAAGAAATGTAGGAAAATTACATGGATGTAGGTGATGCTAGTTCCTTCGCTGCAGAACAGAAGCCGGACCACAAAATAGGAGCTCGTAAGCGTGGCGACGTAGTAACACGCAATGTGTTATTTGAATCCGTTTTGAGCACATACGACGTTCAAAAGTCGTGAGGGCTTTTAACCTGCTTTTGACCCTGTTTTGTAGGTCGCACTACAGGTTGACAGATTAGAAGGATCGATTTTTTTCTTGTGGAAGCCTTCGGTGGGAGTTATTTTTTTTTTTGAAAATATTTAGAACATATTTATAATTACTTTTCCGGTGATTCTTTAAGTGTGCTAAGCGTGCCAGTTCCTTCATAAAAGGCGACAGAACGGAAATGTAAAGTAGTGTCCTGCTTGGGGTAATTTCTTTGGCCGCATCTTTGGCGTTAATTAACATTTAAATTAGGACAATAGATATGGGAAAACGGATTTTTTGTTTTAACAAATAGGAAACTGATTTTGAAAATGAAGTAAAGTCGGTGAAATCGATTGTGTTGAGCCGTCCGTAAGGTGAATATCCTTATCCAACGTGATCACGATGCAAAAGGTGCTTTGTTCAACCGATTGCATGTTGCACTTGATTTCCTTTTTTCTTCATTATGCCCCGCTTTCAGTGTGCCCGGGAACTACGTCATGCATTTATGGTTTTGTGAGGTAGTGGCAAGAAAATCTTTGAAAAAAGTATATTTCTCTATTCGACAGGTCACCCGACAGGTGGCCCAATGAGCATTACAGTTGGATGGGAGTGGGCAAAGGGCTTGTAGATGGAAATCAATGTAAAGAGACGGCGCAGATCGTCCTTTTCGTTCGCAAGGGAAACCCAAGTAGCGCTCCTTTGGCCCGTCGGTCTTTGTGTAATTTGCAAAAAAGGAGGTCAACCAGAGCCCCAAACGGGCCGAGAAAATTGGTCATTCTAATGAGCGGCGTGTGTTGCTGTGGGTCTATGTACACTAGCTTGATCTAGATTTCTTTTCCTATTTCGTTAATGTCAGACGCCGACGCCGCCGCCACTGCCACAACGTTTTCATTGTTCATTTCACTTTGTGCCACTAATGAAAATGAGAGTGTAGGAAGGCACAGCAGTAGTAGGTTATGGTGTAAAGCCTGTAAGGGTTGAATGATTGCCCTAAACTTACCGGACTTTTGAGTTGATGAAGAGTGACTCGACCTACGATACCGAGATCCTCCCATGAGCTGACAATTTGTTGATTTTGAGACGATTTAGGTGACCCCGGACGTGACATGTTTGGAGAATGGCTACGGTCTCGCGGAAAGGATGCGAGTTTTTCTTGTCCCTCGACCGGACTCGTGGCGTTCCCGATTTCATTCCCATTCACATCGATTTGTGCCAGTGCCAACCGGGAGGGCGCTCTAGTAAAGGGCACAAACGGAATTTCCCTCGATTCGTCGACGGACGTTTGGGTTGCAATTGTTTTGCCGAACACGTCGAAAATATCATCCTCATTGACGCTGATGCACTTATCGGTTCGACCGTCCACACCCTCATTGACACTGGATATGAGCTGCGCGTTGTTGTTCTTATCATTCGAAACCAGCGATTCGAGGGATTTTTCACTCATGGTGGAGCTTTTCCGTCGGTTTCTGTGAGGTGACGTGGATGGACTTCGTAGCAGGTTGTGTATGATCTCGATACCACTGTGGGGCTTGGGGCTAAGAGATGAGGGACTGATGTACACGCTACGTTTCAGCGAGGCAGATGTGGCCGATCGGCTGCGTAATAATGTTCTGCCGCGAACGTTGTTGGGTTGTGGGGTGAGCTGACCTTTGCCAGCATCGCTACTACCAGCAGCTGGAGACTTTGGTGCATTGCTGCTGGACTCGTGCGCTTTCCGCATCGTCTTTGGTGACGGCATCGTATTTAGGCGAGGAATGCCTGATCGTACAATTTTAGGAACAGGTTTGGATTGGGCCGAACTGTCTGCTGCTGTTTGGTTGGTAGGTTTCGGAGACGGTGGAGGAGCATTCTGTAGTTTTTCCTCCTTCGGAATTTCGATATTGAGCTCCTTGGTGTAATCTTTATTGTTGTGTTCGGCTTGGGAAGGATCCCGTTCGAGATTTTCCGCATTCTCGTTGTTGTTAGTTTTCATCAGCACCTCAAGCGATAGGTTCGATTCCAGCTTCTTCGGAGTGGGGTTCGGTGTAGTGTGATTCGGTACTGCATCCACAGAATCTGCCTTTTGCATAACAACATTGCTTATCTTGCTTTCGATGCCCTGTATCGCTTGTTTCACCTCCTCAATCTTGTCTGCCAAAATAGAACTTGCGTCCAAAGCGAGCGCTGCCAACGGCTCCGGTTCCGGTCGACTTTGAATGTCAGGCGTTTCGGTAAGCTGTTGCCTGGCGCTACTGCTTTCAGCTTTAGCAGGTGCAGGTGGTTGAGGCGGTTCTACCGGTTCGGATGGTGGTGTTTTCGCCGACTTTGGCCGGGCAAGAGATGATTTAGGACGCGAAGACGGTTGCGATGTAGGTAGCTCGTAATTGTCTCCTCCGTCCATCGCCTTGTTTGAAGCCACAAACGGTGATTCATTGTCTTCTAGATCGGAACCAGAGTTTAGTTCGCTCAGGCCGGAGGTTTCCATGGTGGATTTTGCTGACGATGGTCTAGGCTTTGCCGAGATGCTGCTGTTAAACTCGGAAGACATTGCCATTGTGCTGGGGGGAGACGATCGTTCGGTGTCTGCCGATTGGGAGTACTGTCTTCGCATCATGGAATTTGCATATGTCGTGCTGCTACGTTCCGAAGACGAGGAAGCCGATTTTAAGGAGGATCGCTGGGGAGGAGCTGCCGTCGAAGACGTACGGTCCGATATCGTGGAAGAGGACAGTAGCTGTGTGGATTGGTTCGAAGTTTGTGAGAGGGTCAGTGCATCCTGGTCGCTCTGATCGAAGGTATCACTGTCTGGGGTGCGCATTTTCACGATTTCTCCACCGAACCGTACCCGGCGGGGCGTTCTCCGTACATACTCCGTGTCGGAAGAGTACAGCAAATCTTGTTGCATCGCTGGCTGCGGGTCACCGATTGATTTCACCGTAACACTGTCCTCCAGTTCACTGTCCGTAAGCACACGCACTACACCGAAGCGCTTGTTGACATTGTCTTCATCGCTTTCCTCGCTGATGGAGTTCGAGTTGGACGTTTCCGCCTCTAGGATGCGCATGGTAACCGACTCCTTGTTGATCTTAATCTCCGTCTCCATTATCACTTTCGAATCGTCGATCTTCTCTAAGCTAACGCGCCGCAACAGTGGACCTCCGCCAGGACCCTTGCTTAGGATATAGTCGTGCTGGGGAAGTCTTTCATCCGACCCGATGCGGTGCCGCAACCGGGGTGTATCGTTAACCTCAGTAGAGCGTGAGATTTCACCGTGGCTGCCCGATTTCCATCGCTGAGCTTTCGGGGAAAGAGCCTGCAGTGGGGTTGGCGCACCGGGGGCCACGGTCGGTTTCCACGACTTTCGCATCTCTGCATGCCCCAACGATAACTCTCCGGGAGGAACTATTGGATCGCGCCGAGGACTTTTGGGAGGATTCGGCAAACCGTAAACGTTGCACAGCAAATCAAAGTCACGCCGGTACGCTACAGAGATGCACTCGTAAAATTCGCGCGAACCGATCGTGTTTTTAATTTTGAGCAAAATTTTAAGCGCAATCTCTTGGTATGTGATCTGCACCATCTTCCCACCGAGTGCGTTAATTACCGCTCGCAGGATGAAGGTCCTTTTCGCGGTCAAAATGGCGGGTTGAATAAGCGAAGGCAAAGCCAACATTACCCCCACGATGTACCGGCTGCTGAGAGGATCTTTCGGATTACGGTCCATTCCGTAGTTCATGATTTCCAGCATAACCGTTTCGGGCAGTTTCGTTTGTGCAATGTACACCTTTAGCACGTCCAAAGCGCCTTTCCGCACTGCTGGCGACGGATGGCCAAGATTGTCGATGATGGGCGGAAGAAGCGGAGCGAAGTATATGTCCGTTTCATCCCGCAGCACTATGATCACATCGATTAGGACACGCAGAGCGTGCTGACGCACTTGAAACTCGGGATCATGTAACCGTTCCAAAAATTCGCGAAACAGCTCATTCATGTTAAGCCCGACCGGGAGCTCATTGTTACGAATAATATATTCCCACAAAGGGGTCAACTGCAGCACTGACAAAACGCGATGGTTGTCCTCAACATTTAACGCACGCCGGTACCGTGCTGGAGATTCCGTAGGCACACCGCCGCCACCAGAGGACATACCTAGACTGTGTACAGCATGCATGCCTGTGTTGCCTGTCGAAGAGGTTGCACTGTTTCCACTGCTAGACGAACTCGTTCCGTTCTTAGCAAATACGCGACGGAAAAACATGCTTTGCAAGAGGATAGAGCACTGAAGCCGTTTAAACTGCCGTCCGCCTTTCTTTCCGCTGGCAATCGCTTATGCACCGTTGGGAGATCACCTGCCCTGTGGTGATTCTTCGCTTCCCCAAAGTGGGTCTGCTCAGCCAATCAAACCATCTTCTTCGCTTCGGCTTGGAAACGACGAACCAAACAGTAGTAATTGTAAATCGAAACTGAAGATACGCTTCTCGGCTCGGCTTTGAATAACCCGGTGTTCGGAATAAATACAACTGACACATAACAGCATTTCATACCGATGGCCAAGGGATCGTTTGGACCACTACCGGTGGTGGGCATGCGTCGAAAGACTTTTGGCTCACTATGGCAGTGCTGGTGTTACTTTAAATTATCCTTTCTCTTTTCGATATTTTGGATTAGATATTTTTTGCCTAGCAATATTTGACGATAGTTTATTATAAAATACAAAATTCTGCTCAATTTTCCCTCGGCTTCATAAAATTTTTTGTGATACATTATGGACCAAATTCGACGGTCCTCCCATAGTCCTACGAATTAAGAGACCTTTGTTGTGGGCTACCGACGCTGCCATAGAAACAGCGACGACCTACATAAGGGCACTGTAACAACAACACACATGTTTAAAGGAGCACGAATTAGCGTCTCCTTCAGTGCAGTTGCAGCAATCGCACCTTTCCGGACAGCAGTCACCACCAACACTAGAAAACACATTTGACATTGGTACCATTTTTCGGGTGTAGTGGGCTGGCAATTATCGGTGGACAAAACAGTCACGGGTGCTTGCCAGTAATGGAAGGCTTAAAGTCGAGTTTCGGACATGGTTGAATGATGGTGCAACGACACATACTTTCTTTAAAATTTTACGGTGGTGTGAAATTTATTCTTCAACTATACGTTACAATGGACCTGTTTGGCGGCCGCCCGTTTAGTGTTCCGCTCAGTTAAAAACAGATGAACTGTTTTATTTTGTTCCGAAAAGATTTGTTTTTTCTTTAGACTTGCACGTGGTTTGATAGTGATTTTAAAATCGTTGCATTTCATCTTCGAACAGTGTGTACACTGCCATTATGTACTGCCGGCAATGTCAAGGTTCATTAAAAACCCCCAGGGGGCACAGATCGAAAATAAAACTGCGCAAAAGTTAAAAACAAAAGCTAAAAGGCAATACTTTCTATAATTATAATACAGCACGACTACCTACGCTGAGTTTGAAAGCTAAAAATAAAACAGTCTCATAACGTATTAAAATCATAGGCTCATGCGGATCCCTCACACTGCAGCTGCTATCCCTGCATGAGTTTTTCTTATATCTTTATAAGCATATGGCAAGAGAAGCTTACACGCTACATCGATTCAGTGCCCGATTCGGCTCGAACAGCGCCTTTTGTCTTCTACTATATGTACACATTATTAGCAAGCGTGCTCTTGTGCACGTTTCGTTAAACCTTAAAGGGCATAGCACTGCATTTCTATCATCTTTTGCCTCTGTTTTCTTTTTTTAACGATAAAAACGATCCGTCTCAGGAGCGAACCATTCCTGATGATAGATCAATTGTCCTGCAGCCGACACTTAACGAAGGGGGTGCATAAATGCATAGAGAGATTTCTAATTGGTGCAGTTCCTAGACAGTCGTACATGCTACATACAGCTTTAGGACCTTGATACAAGGTACCACCGTTTAAAAAGTACCTCCGTTGAACTAGCTCTCCTATTGTTCATTTCTCAGCCCAGTTACGGATGGAATGCGCTGCACCGATCATACTTTGCGCTTACACGTTTAGTTCGTTAACTAATTGCTAATCTCAGATGGTTCTGCATTCGAGGCATGGTAGTTTTATGTACACGAGGGTTTCCTTAGCTAGTTTTGTTATTTGCTCTACCTATTTGTGATGCGAACAGTGGGAGGTTGCATTTGCTTGATTTGCTTAGTTTTTATACAAAAATGTTACAACGTTGATGAACTGGTGAACCTTCGTTCGGGGATGCCGTTCGTCATTTAAACGTACTCCTCGGAAGGTTTTGACTGAACGCTGGTAGGAATACGCAGCGAGTTTGGCACTCGACCGTTGACCGTTACGTCGCTTGGCAGTTCGGCAATGTCCTTGAACACACCCATGAGACTCTCAAAGTTGGGACCCCAATTCAGCAGATAGTCCCAGCCGGTGGCCGACGGTGAGGCAGCGCCTCCATTCGGCTGTCGGTAGATTCCAACCATGTGGCTGGAAAGATCATCGTCCGACGCAACGAGCGTGCTGAGCGATCCTCGGAACGAAGAATCGAAACCATCGTAGGACGAGGCTGGTGGTAGATGCGGTGCTCCCTTGCCACCACCGCCGCTTCCATTTCCGCCCACACCGACCCCACCGCTGACTCCGCCAGGACCTCCACCGCCGCCTCCACCAACATCGTTACGTCTTCCCGGATCATCACGGCCCTTTCCGTACTTGCCGCCAACGACCACGTTGTTGGGGGGGCCCGTGTCACCGTTCAGACTGTTGTTGTCGTACTCGATCTCGGAGCATGTGAAGCTATCGTTACCGCTCTCGTCCGTAGAGGTAGAGCTATGCGCATCAATGTCTGCCGGTGAGTGGTGCATGTGTGAAAGATGTGGAGCTGGCACACGTGCCGGCGCCTCACTGCTGCTGGACACCGCATCCAGCGTCGAGACGAGACTGGATGTACGGGGGCGCGCATTCAGCCGTTCAATCTCTTCGGCGGTAAGGCCCATGCCCCCATGGCCCACTGGTACCACGACGGAACTAACCGACACTACGTTCGGTGGTTGTGAAGGAACTCCGTTGGGATTCTTACTGCGACTGCGCGCGCTCGAACTCTGTCCCGAAAGCTGGCTCATCACGGGACTGTTGAGGCTTCGCTCGCTATTACTGTGCAACGCATCTTTTCCCACGCCACCCGAGCTGGATGTCGTGGCCAACAGTGCACTTTGCAGTGGCTTGCCGGAGATGTCATGCAGCGTCAAGATGCGTGGCTGCTGTGAACTAAGCTCCGAACTGGGCGAGAGCCTTGCCAGTGGCGTTGACTGGTGTTGGCGCGCGTGTGCTGCTCCATTCGATGGCGGTGGTTGACTAGCTTGGGGCGGTGGCAAAACCCGAGGTGCGTAAGGTCCACCGGCAGCGGCGTGATGTGGCGAATGGCGATGCTGCTGTTGGTTTGCTGCTGCTGACGTCTGATGCTTATGATGCGTGTAGGCCGTAGCAACGGGGGGTGGAGTGGCCTTGTACTTACGTACACCGCCTGCTTCCCGGTAACCCTTGTAGTGATACACTATATCTATATCGGAAGGTGCGATCGAACTGGCGTTCTCGAGGTCGTAGTGTTCCGGATACTCTGAGCCTAGATCCATCGAGGATGGGTTGTTGGTGTGATCGTGGGGCGCTGACGGATGATGCGACTGGCTCGGAGGAGGCAACGGTGGACTCTTACTCACCACTTCCCGCTCGATTATATCCGGTCGCTGAGGTCTTTGAGGTTCTGAACTGCCGAGATCGCGCTCTTTATACTTTTTCGAGATGAGTTCGGGACCGACGAGGTGATGGCCGCTCACACCACGCAGCATATCACTTCCTTCTGAGTGGTATCCTACCACAGAAAGATCATTTGCATGCAAACCGCGCCCACTACCGTCACTGTGCAAACCACCTGACGAGACCAGTCCCGAACCGGCCAACAGTGTCGATCCGCCGGTTCCATTTTGCTTGGAGTGTAGTGCAGTGGAAGAGTGGCCCAGAGCGCCGCTCTTTTCTTTGTGTTGCCGACGGCAACGCACCACCAGGAACGAGATGAAAATGCCGATCAAAAGCATCACGAAAAATACGATCACCAGCGTGATGCCAATGTTGAGCGGGTTGGTAACCTGTGCCGTGCCGAGAACGCTCCAGACACAGCCCTGCGCCACGTTGCCACGATGGACGACGCTGCGGAAGATACTGCCAGATCCGTTAAACGGCTGTACCTCACCGTTGATGGTGAAATTGGCTAGGCAACCTTGAAAGTAGGCTGGCATTGGTTCGGTATCGCCAGCACTAAAGTATTCCCGTCGCACGTTGCCGATTGCCAGTACGGTAAGGTATGGATCGAGAAAGTCGTGCACGCCCGTCGCATCCAACTCCGGCACCACAATACGCCCGTCAACCAACACTTGCAGTATGCGGTTGTGCGAATGGAGCGTCACATTGTGCCAACTGCCGTCAGCCAGGGAATGGCCGTCCTGTCCACCGCCGGCTGATGCGGACACGTTCACGAAGGACGTTTGGTGCGAGGTATATGAAAGTCGGCCATTTCGCAGCTCGATAGCGGTATAGTGTTTGCTACTGGTCGCGGCATAGATCAATACTCCGCTCGGCTTGTTTGTTTTGAACATGATGCTCATATACTTGGGTGGATCTTCGGCGATCGTCAGCGTGGGAGCGACATGACCGTCGTGCCGCTTGCTGCGTGTTACATCGTAGCTCCAGATCCAGCTTTTGCCACTGTATATGCTTTCCAGCAGCTGCATGCGCTTGTGCTTTTCCGTTATTTCGAACTCGATGAATGCGCCGTCTTGCAGTGAATATGCGTCCAGGGAGCCGTAACAGTCAGGAGACAGGATTGCTCCACCGCAACGGCACATGGCCGTATGCCATCGGTCCATGCATTGGCCGTACGGACCGCAGAGGGGCTGGGCCGGATCTTCGGGTAATCCGAGGCCACATGGGCCGTTACTACCTGTGCTGCGTTGACATGTCGATTCAATACCGAAAGATTTAATCGGATTACTCAGATTCAGTGCCCGCCCGTTGATGGAGACGCTGTGCACACATCCTACCAGGTCATCCGAATGTACCTGACCTGGTCGTTCGAGCACCGGATCCGCCGCCATAAGCCCTCCGACAAGCAGATAGTGCTTGTTAAAGTTGAGCGTGCTGAAAACGACAAATAGACACCGAGAGAGAAAGAGCGAATTAATGCTTAATAAACCCACAGGCAGTGAAGATCGATAGTTTACAAAGTAAGAAATTAATGAACCTACCCTGTAGGACCTGTATCGTCAGCGTAGCAGCTGGAATCGCCCGGTCGGCAATCATCGCAATAGTCGCCGTTGTCCGTGCACTTCGAGACACTCAGGGACATTACGCGTCCATTGCGTGTGGCCGTGATTTTGTGCCATTCTCCATTTGAAATAGACCCATTCCGTCCACTGGCAGTTAATGTGCTCTGACCCACCACAAGGGAAGTGATGGCAGTTCGGGCGCCGCCGTACGAAAAGACCGCTCTTCCATTCACTATTTCCATCGCAACAAAGTCGGACCTGCCTCCGCTCTGAATACCGTAGTTGTAGATTAGCAGAGCGTCCGGCTTAGTGGTGGCAAACACTACCGATATATCGTTGGTGGCCGAATCAAGCGCCGGGAACGCCATGTAAGACAATTCACGGAATCCAAACGTAGTTTTCTCGCAGTGTCGCCCGTATCGGCCTTCGACACAGCTACATTTGTAGCCCGGTTTAAGGCTAACGCACAAACCACCGTGTAGACATGGATTTGGTCGACACGAGTCTGCCACTGTCTCGCATTGATTGCCTCGGTACCCCGGCCGACACAGGCAGAAAAAGGAGGAACCGTCCGAACTCTCGCGACACGAACCGCCATTTTTGCAGGGACCGCTAGAGCAAATGTCTCCGCGTTCCAGCTGGCAGAATTTCCCTTCTCGATTTGCAGGACAGGTGCACTGAAAGTCGTACCCTTGTCGACGACACTGGCCTCCTGCATGACATGGATTCGGCGAACATGGATCCTGTCGTTTATCGCAGCGAGCGCCAGTGTAACCATCAGGACAGGTACAAGCAAAATCGTGCCGCACCGGCGGTGAAGCAAATACGAGAGACTGGCTATCGGTGATGAGATTGTCCTCCTCTGGGTGTACTTGAATACGTGCACTGCACACACCACCGTTGGCACATGTATCCTTGGAACGGCAGGGATCGTAACCGACCGTGGTGAGAACGTTGGGAAGCAGCTGTCCAATTGCTTCAAGCTTGCGCGAAATCCGGTCGATCACGTGCTGCTTCGAACGGTATCCTTTGAGCGGCGTGTTCCGTACTGCAAGGGTAATATGAAGTGCTTTTCCGGAGTTTAGCAGGCTGTACAATATCAGATCGTCGGCTGGCTCAAGAGACGCTTTTACTATGTCGATGAAGTTGCGATAGTAGTTGGCAAGGAAGTTTGCACTGTTGATGTTCTCCAGGCGGACCGTGATCGACTGGTCAATTGTGGCGTTATCAAAGTGTAAGAACTCTACCGAAACTGTGGAGGTGACGTCCGGGTGTTTGCCGTCATTGCCAGACACTAGGAACGTATGACCAGTCGTAGGAATGCGGTTAGGATTGGTAAGCCGTAGCTGACAACCGTTTGGAATCGTGAATGCTGTCACGGGTTGCTTATTGACATCGGTTAGCAGCTTGCAGCGATAGTCGCCTGTTACATCGGGATCGTTTGGGTGCACGCTGGCAATGTCTCCATGTAACGGGCCACCGCCAAAGACGTACACCAGCACGTGTGCGGTTCGCGGTGTCGATGGACTATCGTTTTGGTCCAGCACATTCACAGTAATTGTGTGTTGCGTTCGCTTGCGAGGCTTTCCGTTATCCTCCACCTCGACAAGCAGTTCCAGCTGTGGTGTTTGTTCCCGATCAAGACTGCGAACCGTCTTTAGCACGCCGGAGTGACGTTCGAGCGTGAATAGAGATTTATGACGGCCTCCGACCAACTGATACGTAAAGGGAGCACCGTTCGGTGGGAGGTCGGGATCACTTGCGGCTAACGTCATGACGACGGTGTTGGGCGGTTCGTTTTCTAGCACCGATCCAAACGTGTCCTTCGGATCGAACGTAGGGCCATTGTCATTGATGTCAGTTACGGTGATTCGCACAATCGTGGTGCCCGTTTGGGGAGGTGTGCCTGTATCGATCGCGCCTAGCAGCAATTTGTGGAGCGGAACAGTTTCTCGATCTAGCTTTCGCGCCGTTTCAATTTGACCCGTCTGAGGATCGATTTTGAACGAGTGATCGTTATTGCCGCCAATGATGGAGAAGCTAAATTGATTGTTCTGCGGCCGAACGTCCTTATCTACGGCCTTAACAACGATCAGTTTTGTTCCGATGGGATCACCCTCGGAAACACTAGCCTCGTAGAGTTCACGCTGAAACTCTGGTGGATCATTGCCGTCCTGGATGGAGATAATGATCTGCGCTTCATCAGTGTCGTTTCCTCGGATGCCTCCGTAGTTCTTTGCCAGAACCGTTAGCACCACGCGAGATTGCGTCTCGCGGTCGAGATTGCGTGACACCACCAGTACGCCGGTGCTGGAATGTATGCTGAAGCCTTTGTCGTTGCTCGAACCCACCAGCAGGTAGTACACCTTACCATCCTCGCCTGCATCCTTGTCGGTTGCTTCTATAATACCCACACTGGACCCCACTTCTGCCGATTCAGATACGTCGAAATGGAACACCGGTTGGATGAACTTGGGGAAGTATTCGTTCACGCCCGTAACGTGCACGATCACCTTGGTTTCGTTGCGCATTGTAGAATCGGGATTGTAGGCCGAGATGGTTAGCGTGTATTGGTCTTGCTCTTCGTAATCGAACGTCGCTCGCGACGTAATGATACCGGTAGCAGTCTCGATGGCAAACAGCTCTCGCCCAGAGCCTCCCACAATGGCATAGTTGATGATGGCATTTTTAGGTGAGTCTCGATCGTGAGCCTGCGCCCGATACACGACCGTGCTGGCGGGCGAGTTTTCGGCCACGTATGCATCGTACAGCGATTGATTGAAGTATGGCGCATTATCATTAATGTCGGTGAGCGTGATTGTGACCATGGCAATGGATCGTTTTGGTTTGTAACCAAGATCCTCGGCGGTAATGTTCAGTTGGTAGACCTGTATCAAATCGAAATCAAGCGAGTTCCGGATGCTGACCGCACCAGTCACGCTGTGCACCATAAAATCGTTCCGTTCGTTGCCAGCTATTATCGCGTAGCGCACCATTCCGTTTGGGCCATCGTCATTGTCCGGTGCACTCACCGTAAGGATCGTTGAGCCAACTGGTTCATTTTCCGGCACAATAACCTGGTAGGAAGGGCTTTGGAAGACAGGTGCAAATCGGTTTGTGCCGGTTACGACGACCGTTACACTAACCTCGTCTTGCTGTGGTGGTACGCCCCGATCGACGGCTCGCACTTGTAAGATGTACACTGTGCCAGGGTTTGCCGAAACCTCGCTCAGCTTCCGACCAACGACGATCCACCCGTCGAGCTTGTTGATGGCGAAATGGTCCGATCCGTTGCCCCCGACTATGTGGTACTCGATTTCAGCGTTCACACCAAAATCCAGCTCGTCTCGCGCGGTCAACTGTACGATTCGCTGCCCAATATCCGCTCCCTCTGGTACGGGCGCCATGTATTCGCTCTGACTAAAGACGGGCGGGTTGTTGTTGGCGTCAACCACGTTGATATTCACCATACACTCGGTGTACATCGGGGGCTTGCCGTTGTCGGTAGCAAGAACTGTTAGCGTGAAGCTGTTTTCGGGCGAAGCCTCCATCTGCGTGTGCTTGTAGTGGATGCGCCGCTTGCTGAAGATTTCACCAGTCGCTGGATCGATGGTGAACAAGTCGGACGGTTGCTGTAGCGAGTAGGAAATGACCGAATTGGGGCCCTGCTTGTCACGATCCGTCGCAATCACCTGACCAACGAACGTAATCGCTTTCTGCAATTCGCGGAAGTTAAAGCTATAGTAGCTGTGCTCGAACTCGGGCGCATTATCGTTCTGATCCTGGATCGTTATGGTGAGAGGTGTTTCCGTACGCCAGGCACCGTCAACTGCTGCCACCTTCAGAATGTACTCGTCTTGCTGTTCACGGTCCAGATGACCTGCTACGGTTACATTACCGGTAGTGGAGTCGATCGAGAACTTACTGCCGAGGTTCTCGGTGAAAATATACGTAGCATTCGCGTTGATCCCGATGTCCGAGTCGGACGAGGTGATCTTGATCACAAACTGTCCTATTTCGGCATTTTCGGTAACGTTCACCGAGAAGAGGCGTGTGAACTTGGGTGGATTGTCATTTTTATCGAGTACGTTTACCAAAACGGTTGCACTACCGGTCAGCTGCGGTACACCTTGATCGACCGCCTCCACAATCAACGTATACTGCGCAATGTCTTCACGGTCCAGCCTTGTGGTCGTGTAGATCTCACCGGTGTCGGTGTTGATTTCGAAGCTTTCGAAATCATCGCGCAATCGATACGTAATCTGACCATTCTCCTCCGAATCTGCGTCCGTGGCGGACACTTTCGTGACCAATTGTGACGGCGATTCTTCTTCCAGTACTTCCGCCGTATACACCGACCGGTCCATGACGGGCGTGTTGTCATTCGCGTCGGTAACATTAACAATCAGCTGCAGCACGCTGCGCAGGCTCGGACGGTCAGAGTCGGCAGCCTCTATCCACACCTCATACTGCTGGTGGCGCTCGTAGTCCAGCCCGTTGCGATTCACTGCAACTTCACCGGTGTTCGCATCGATGCGCAGTGCATCATCAATGTTGCCTCCAGCAATGGCGTACCGTATGGTACCTACGGCGCCTTTCTTTGGTGATGTTGCCGCTAACTTTGTCACCATCTTACCGTCTGCGATGTCTTCCGGCAGCACGAACTGTGTTTCGGAAGTGTAGGAAAAGACGGGAAATAGATGAGCCGATCGCAGAGAAATCGCGAGCTCGCAGGTTGCCGAACGCGGCTCGTAGCCCTGATCCTTTGCGACAATCGCTAGGCGAAATACGCGATCGTTGTTGGTGCCCGACAGCGGTGTCGACAGCTCAGCTGCCGCCTCGATCACTCCGGTATGCTCGTTGATGTGAAACTTGGACGCGTCCGTTCCGACGATCGAGTAAAGCAGCCGTGCATTGACACCTTCGTCGCGATCGATCGCCTTCGCCCCAAACACGAACTGGCCTGGTTTGATGCGGTCGGGCACATTGACATGGAATGTAGGCGCACCGAATGCTGGACTATTATCGTTCACATCCTGCACGTTGATGGTTAGATTGACGAGCGTCGCCCGCGGCTCCGTGGTGGAGCTGTCCTGAGCCATCAGCGTAAAGTGATAGATGGGCATATCCTCGCGATCGAGTACGGCGGCCGTGGTGATTTCTCCGCTAAAGGCGTCCAGTCGGAAGCGGCTCAAATGCTCACCGAGCAGCGTGTAGCGAATTTTCGCGTTCAGACCCGCATCACGATCGGTAGCCTTTGGCCACAGTACTCGAGTTCCGATCGGCTGGTTTTCCGCTATCGTCGCCTGGTACGATTGCCGCTCGAACTCTGGATTGTGATCGTTAATATCCTGTACCAAGACGCGTACTGTACCAGTTCCCGTAAGCGGTGGTGATCCTGAAAGAAAACGATATAGGGGACGATTTAATGGAACTGCTTCTCGATTGCTGATACAAACTAAGATGGTAAAAAAGGGTTCAAATTGTAGTTAATCTTCTTGACTGAAGTTTAATTTTGAGAATTGTTAAGAAACATTATAAATGAGATCTCTTTTTGATCTTAAATGTATTGAGATTAGTATTAGTATGCCCGTATTAGCTCAACATAATACAGTGAAGCACTTTGGGCTTAATAAGCTGGGAAAATAACAAATATAGGGCTCATACCAACGCTACGATAGGTTCGGGATCGTAACATTTCACACATTGCTTGCGCCAGCACAGGGCTAGTTAGCTATTCTATCCACCGTGAAGCGCATTTTTTGCAGATTTTTCAGGACTCCGCGACACGCGAGATACAGCGACGGTATCCAAACAAGGCACGCAAACATACGAATGTTTGCGCAAGATGGAAGTGATAAAAGAAAGGTAAACGATTCAAGCGATTCAAGGGCCAATGCTAGACGGCAGGGGTATAATGCAGAGCGCACTGGACGTTCTATTAACGTTTCCGAACGCCGGGCATCGGGTCTATTGCCGCTCGGTGCAAGAAAACGATGGAAATTCCGGCGACGGCAACGTTTGTATTAGCTAATCGGTGTTCTTTGAGCGAAAGAGGAAAAAAGGGAACGGTTATAGTGTGTTTGTAGCGGAATTTTATTATTTTTGTTCCTCACAGCACAGAACGATTCCGGCGGGTATGCGCGGGGTCAGATCAGATTTATTTATTGATCTCAACAGCGTCATGCGTCCGCATATGTGTGTCTTCTGCAATGTTTCGCATTTATGGCACAATAATTGCACCATTGCGACTGCCACCGGGTGCTCGTTAGCCGACGTCGTAAGGGCCAAGAATTGTTTTGGTTACTTTTTGCTCTATCCTGCCGTGCCTGCCGGGGACCGCTCCGATCGCTCCATTGTTGGCCATCGCCAGCCGGAAGCAACGCACCTTTTGCGGGATGTAATTGTTTAGGCCTGAGCGAGCTCCACACGCGTTGGGGTTCTTTGTGAACCGTGAAAATAGCAAACGATCCTTAAACGAACGACACGCCAGATGATAACCTAGATCGAATAGAAGGGATGCTGTGCACTGTGTGTGCTGTTCGATTGTAGCAGCATATTTCAGTGCAATGTTTTGTGTTTATTTTTAACGGAATGAATTGGAGCTCCAAACACTTGCCATAATCTATTGCAACCAACGAAGAACGGTTTTGAAATTTTAAACATCAGTTTCAACTTAGAATTACTAGTGCTATTGCTATAGTTAGTGAACGGCATGATTCTTTCTATTTAACTCTAGCACACCAATAAGCACACCGAACAAACCAGCCAGCAGAAGCACGCTGAGACGGAGCTGAGGATTTGCCCAAGAGCAGCAATGTCTTCGCACTGGTATCTTACGGCGATGAAGATTATCTTAAGCTCTTTTCATTCTCACCCCGTACAAATTGAGCTTCGCGGCGCGTAGAGTTCAGCTGGCCGGGAGAGTGCTACTTAGTGTCGTGTCGCTCGATCGTTCCATGACGAGCTTTGCTAAGGAGCTTTGCAAAAGCCCACGGTCCAGAGGAAAATATATTTTTCTTCTCAGCAGAGAGGGAAGATGGCGTCTAGTCAGCGGAGCGGGAGAGAAAGACTCGGACCGCAATAACAAAGGAATGTAAAAAAAGGGGAAAGAAAGGGGCGAAATTCAAGAGGCATTCAAATGAACGCCAGCCTCAGCATCGATTTTCAGAGGTGCACGATATAACTGAGAAGAGGGCAACCTGAGAAGAATGAATAGCTGATATTATTTTTTACAAATTTTAAGCCTTATGCAGATGAAGTATTTATAGCCCGGGGTAATAAAATGTTTCCAGTTATATACATATAACGTGCGCAGTGTGTGACATAGCTCGAGAGGTTGGTCGCTGCTCGCGTGGAATACCCGGGCCCGGTTCGGTGCGTGTGTTCGTGCCACCGTATCCCACAGGCACACCGTGGACAGAGGCAGAAAGGAAAGAAAAACAAGTGCTTCAGCCGACCCACGTTTTCCCCCCCTTTTGCCCCCCCCCCCCAACAGCAACACACACACACACGCACGCACACGAACACTCACACAAACCTGCTTACACACAGGTTCCGAGCTGCTGGCCAATAGGGATGCGTTCGTGCTGAAATTCTCCCCATCACGATCACTTCTTTTGCGTATGCCCGTGGTAGCAATCCGCGCGGTAGACACTCTTTGTGCGCCGATCCTTACCCTTCGCTTTAGTTTCTCTCCCTAGTTTAAGCGGTCCACTCGAAACTGTCAAAATGCCGTCGTCGCAGTGCCAGTGTGCAGCACACAGTTCAGCTCCTGCTGCCCCGACGAGCGCAGCCTCCGAGTAGCGCGCCCAGTGCAGGGAAAATTAAATCGTACGCTCGGAATTATGCTGCCAATCGGCGCACGATTGTTTCAATTGCTGCAGATCAGTGCAGAACAGATCATCGATATTATTGCAACATCCGAGTTTGCATGGGAGAAATGCGCCACGGCTCCGGCACAGTTGGCAGCCGCTGGCCATCGCTCTCCGGGGACGAGCTTAATACGTTATGGGGGAAACGAATTATAGGAAATTGAGTGAATATTTATTAAGGTAGTTTATCAGCCGCGGGGTGTCTCTTGACGTCACGATCTCACGAAGAATCAATACAGTACGCTGCGCCTTGCGCGCTGTGCTTAGTGCATTGTGTGTTGCCTGCTTTTTTCGTTGTTGTAGCTGAACTTTCGCAAAGAGAGTTCGGGAAGCAACAGCAGCAGCAACAGCAGCAGCAGCAGCATGCAAAACATCCGTCCTGTTCCGACTGTATCTTGCTACTTATCTTATGGAATTTGTAATATTTTGGGTTCTCATTCCAGGCGGCGGTGGTAACTTTCTGCGCGCCGGTCTTTGAGCGGTTGAAATCACTCCCATCGCTTATGCTTCGCTTGCGTGTCCTGTCTAGTTCAGGCTTTTCTTTTTGCGTTTTGCCCCCTGTGTTAAACCTGTAACAACAATCAGGAAGCTGATCGGCGAACCGCGGGTAGACATACGGTACATTGCATTCGAACGAAAATCATCATCGTGGAAACGTTGTCTATGGATTTGACCTAATGGTAGCTAATGAGGACAGTGGTTGGGATAGAATTTCCGGACAAACAGCAACATTTACCCTGGGTGTACTATTAATATTTACCACGAAAGAACTTTACTAATAATCCGTGAGTGCTGGTAAACGCGAGCAAACGATCAGACCATTTCCCACCGTTGAAGACTCGGAAATTCCTCTTCAGAAGAGTGGGTGGAAAGGAATCGAAGCGAGCCATGCCATAGCGCGAGGTCACGAGTTTGGGTTATTGCTGCCGTACTGTCGAATAATGGATTTGTTTATTGAAAATCTATTATTTGCGATCATTCTGGTGATAGTCGCGTTTACTCGCTGAGCTTTGTTTGGAGTGGTGAGGTCGCTGTGGAAGTCATAACGACTCACCAGCAGATAAACCAGTAGGTTCCGTTGCTTGCGGCGTGAGGGAAATCGCAGGTTGCCTGCTGTTTGGGAAAGATTTTTCTTTGTTTTGGAGTGCAGATTTCAACTATGACCCTTGCGATGGGCAACAACAAGCCAGCAACAACCACCACCACTGGATGAATGGCTGGAGCATTCTCCCTTGTTTTAGATGAGCTTGTGCCAGTATCCGACGTTGTAAATCAAATATTCGGATCTTTCAAGACTCATGCGGCGTCGGCAATGTGGCGGTACACACTGACGCAGAAGGGTACATTTTTGTGCGGCCTCTCATCGGTGCCGTGCAGCAATGATGCCCGTGGATTTGTGGTGGCACAGAACAACTTTGTTGCGTTGCGGTATGTTTGGTTCACGGTTTGGCTCTTACGAAACACAAAATTGTATATGCCAATGGTTGATATTTGCTGTTCAGTATCAACGTCGGTCTTACTCGAACCACTTTTACCACGCAAAAAGAATTCTGTTTGTTTAAGTGTTGGATAGTTCTACAAAGAGCCATCATAACTTGGTGACCTTTGCTCTGCCGTTGCAAGTTACAATTTTTTGAATAATTTTCTTGCGAAGAAGCTTAAGTTTTAAACATTCACTTACCCGTATCCATAGCCACGAGTGTCAAGATGTACTCTTCCTGCATCTCGCGATCTAGCGCCCGGAGTAAGGATATTTCGCCCGTCGATGCGTTGATCTTGAAGAAGTCGGTGTCGCCCTCCTTGAGAAAGTAGCGAACCTGGGAATTGAATGGCGGCGTGTCGGCGTCGTACGCCCGCACCGTAATCACGTAGCCATTGTTCGGCGGGATGACGTTCTCCATTACGTAGGCGAGATACGGTGAATCGAGGAAGGTCGGCGGATTGTCATTGATGTCCGTGATGGTGATCGATAATCGGGCGGTGTCAAAACGCACGTCGCTGTTTTCGGTGTCGCCAGCGCAGTCCTCGGCCCGTACCGTAATGGCGTAGAGCGATTTGCGCTCGAAGTTGAGATTTTTCGCCACCCGTACCACGCCACTGTCTTCGCTAATGGTAAAGTCGCGGTTGTCATCGCCCGCTGCTATCGAGAAGCGTACGCGTCCATTAGCGCCTTCGTCGATATCGGTAGCGGAAACCTGCGCACGGAGGAGATGGGATGAGAGAGCAGAAGATGGCAAATAAAATCATGCAAATGTAAAGGAGGTTTTCCAGATGCAGCTCTAGCGCGTGGACACATTAAGGATGTTCATTAGTTGATTTGTTCTTGTACGGGATACGTCGGGTCGCTGGCTGAACACCAGAGGCGCTAACTATTGAAGTTCATGAATAATTTATTTCACCGACGATAAACTCGAAATGTGGGCCAATTCGTACACTGTCATCTTACGTGTAAGTAACCGGGTTGATAAAGGGATCATTAGCAGACTTCAGCAAGGAACGTTATTTGAGCAGTTTTGTTGAGGTAGCTTTGTATCAGAAATATTTTGTAGCAAAGCGATGAATGCGCAACCCGAGCGCGCCATTGCAAAAAATAGCCAATGTCAAAATATTAAGCCCGCATTTTTACGAAAGCTGCGCAGCAAAGGCAGATTATAAATTCGTTGCAATTTGTGATAATTTACTTTCGCATAGATTTGCCTTCCAGCAATTGCACAACCTGGTTGTGGAGGCCTGTGTTGATCTTTCGCTGTATGGGAGTGTGTGTGTGTATGTGTCGCTCGGTGCAGAATAAGGTGCAGAAGAGGCACGGTGACCATTTCGCTGGGCCGCAGCGACCCGCTTTAGCATCGCCCCGCAGGGATGCGATCGTCTTAACATTGCGACCGAAGTCACGGTCGCGACTCGCTAAATGGAGAGACCTTAACAACGACGGCGTTCAGGATAAGACTTGCCGCGCGTTGTACGAAAGAAAAATGATGTTATGAATAAAGCATTTCGTGACGCTTTCAAATAAACAGCAAAAACGTTTTAAGCTCTCAAGCAACGGTTTGATGCAATCCCGAAAGGAGCGAGTGGGAGGAAGTGGGAGAAAAATAAAAACGGATAGCCGGGCAGCAGCCCGACTAAAGCAGCAAACAGCGGCGTGCATCATCATCTGGAGCCCATTCATGCACGGACATTCGCGCGCACCGGGTAAATATTTAAATGCAGCGAGAAATGATTTGGGATCAAACATTTAAGCTCCCATCGTGTGTGCGCACAGTGGTATGAGAAGTCGCTTCGGTTCTTGACGCAGTGGTATTAAACTTCTTCGGTAGGGATCCCCACTTGGGTTCTTACCCTTTCCGACGCTTAAATCGATTAGTAAACCTAATCTTACCTGCAGCACACTAGCTCCTATGCTGGCATTTTCCGCTATCGCTGCACTGTACTGCTTCGGATCAAATATGGGACTGTTGTCGTTCTCGTCCAGCACGTTGATAAGGATGCGCGACTGGGTCATCTTCGGCGGATCACCACGATCCTTGGCGGTGACCTTTAGCTCGTAATTCGACTTGGTTTCGCGGTCGAGCTGTGCGGAAACTCGCAGCAATCCGTCTGCCTGCCCAATCGTGAATGGGCTCGTGGCCGAACCTTGGTTTTCCAGCAGGTACTCGACGTACCCGTTGCGTCCTTCGTCTCGATCGATAGCCTTGATCGCCATGATGACCGTGTTGATTGGGATGTTCTCTGCCACGCTCGTTTCGTTCGGTGTGACAAACTCAGGCGCTAGGTCATTGATATCCTTTAACACGATCGTAACCTGTTCGCGCGGGAGCAGGAGCAGGGTGATAACTTTGGCAACTTAATGTGATAACGTTTTGCAAGTCTTACCTGAACAGTGGACGAGAGCCGTTTCTCGGGTTCGTTGGCGCAATCCCTAGCCGTCACCACCAGACTGTAGGAGCCTTTCGATTCACGGTCGAGCGATCGGCGCGTACGAATAGTGCCGTTACCCATGATTTGAAAGTCATCATTATCGTCTCCGGCCGTTATCGAGTATTCGATACGCCCATTGGATCCTGAAAAAAAAAACAATCGGAAAGAACCACATGAAACAAAGTGGAAGCACTCCCTCACGCACGACGCAATGTGTGAACGTATGTAGTAAATACTAAACGACATTTATTAGTATGGACGTAACGAAAAGCTGGCAGTGCGATTTTAGTGCAGCTCAGTTTCTTCCACCGTTCATAAACAAACAAAAGCGATCGCGTAAGCATTATCAGCCAGGCATCGTGTTTAATGGCGACTCAATATTGTGTGAATAATGGTCCTGCCGTGCGCACAGCCATTGAGCCATTACAGGCCGCATCAATGTCCAATAAACAAGTGAAACAAATGGAGTACTCTTCGGCTCGATCCTCGATAGGAAATCACGCGCAGGATTTGTACGATCGACGGGACGGAAACGTTTCATTACGTTTGCATCTGCAACCTATACTTACGGACTTCGTTGCTCATTACGATCGAGAGATGTCTCTCTTTTGCACCCTGTTTGTCCTTGTCCATACCGCATACCATCATCGAGAGCTGCCAAATTAAATATGATCTCAGTATGAAACGCGGCAGGATCATTTCTATGCCCCTGACGCTCGACAGGATAAAGAAACGGTTGGCATTCAAAATACGCTTGGCAGCGCGAAGGAGAAGCAGCGAATCTGCTGCTGCTGCTGCTGTTGCTGCTGTTGCTGCTGCTGCCTACAGATCCATAATCAAATAACATGGCTGGCTCCGGCCAATCCCGCAACCGTGGCCAGTTGCATCGCACACTGTTTAAGCCAAGCGCTCGGAAGGGTGACTTTAATGTAAAAAATCCGGTGTTTATTAATTTGCATAAAGCAGCGGGCAAGCAGCGGTAGCAGCAGTCGGGGCGCGCGACGTGTCTTCATTGATTGTGTGATCCGTGTAAACCGCGGTCGCTCGCTGTCGGAAGAATTTGGCATCAGGGGCATACGATGTCAATGAACCTGAGTGGCGCTGCGCCCAATTGGATTGTGGGTAAGAGAGAAAACGCGAAACAAAAACAAAATCATTCGCTAGCACGGTGCTTGGATGGCTCATTCAGCAACCCAGTAGACGATCCCCACGCGATTCTACCGCATCGTTTGGGACTATTCAATTAGCATTATTATAAAATAGCATCTCGAACGGAATAGGGTCTCTTGGCCGAAAATGGTGTCACAGCAACAGCGCCAGCAGCCTGTGGCGGCAGGCTTTGGAATGCATTATTTAGTGTGTAATGGTTCACCAGCCCAAAGTTTGGCGACGATCAACGATGGTGATCGAGCTGCGTTTTGATCATTCAGCGAGCTGCACGAGAAGACTGTCACCGCCGCTTCCATCGGATCCGGGTGACAAGATACAATTGTTTCGATCGATGTTCGACAAAATTATTTTCTGCTTACGATGGCGTATCGCCGGGCAGACAGGAGACAAGTGGATGACATCGTGATCGTTTGATCACCCACCAGTACCCAGCAGCATGCGCGGCAGAACTCGTGGCACGAAGAAGCAGGCGGAAGGAAAGACCGGATCCCGCTTTCTTGTCAGTCGAAGGTGGCCATCGCGAGAACTTCCTACACACCTACGAACGTCTCTCATATTTTTTCTTTTCGCCCCGGTAATGGTGTGCTCAGTTCGGTTGAATGTGTGTCAAAAATCTTCAAAAATGTTGCCACAGATGTTATCGCCCACCATCTCAAAGCCCCAACGGGGAAACAAAACTGTAAGAAGATGACCTTTTCACTACATCTTTGCACGGGGCAGTTTGATTAATAACGTTTCCAATCGTGTTGCCGGCCGAACGATCCTATTCTTCGCTGATGCGTCGTCGCGAACGTGCTGGAACACCTCGACGCGCAGCGGACATGAGCGGACTCAGGTTTCTGTCAAGCGAATAATACTGGCGGTGCTATGCGGGTTTGGAAGCGGGCAGTTGGTGCGAAAATGGTGCTAATACTAGTAAGAAATTTAGAGAAAAAAAAATCGCCCTCAAAATGAAGTCATCTTACGCAACCAACGGACCTCGGTTCTCCGCTCGTTCGAGGGAGAACGTTTTTACAATAATTGTGCTGGAATGACAATCGAATAGGAAAGAAAAGGGTGGTGGTTCCGATTGTTGTCGTTCGGTGCGTCGTGGCGAAGAGAATAAAAATGTATATTGTATCGATATCTATAAATTTTGAAGTCAATAAAATATAAACCTGAATCGCCTCGACTGCCTACACATAATCGTTTGGAATGTTTTTCGTGTGGTGTCCGGTTCGGTGCGTTAGATGTTCGGAGTTATGCTGGGATCGCAGCTCCATCTTTTTCTCGCTTGCGATTTCGGCCGCCATCTGTAGAGCGGGACCGTTTCTTGCCCATACACACAGTCTCACACATGGGCATGCGGCTTTTTGAATTAAAATAAGAAAGAATATCCAGAAAATCCGATCGGGGAGAAACTGGAGAACTCAACCTGATGGAAGAAATTTGTTTGCCACGGGATTAAAATACACTTTAATGGAATCGCCGTCCGATTTCTTCTCCGGGTCGTCTCGTGTTTGGTTCTGTGTCTGGCGCAGTACGGCCAGCAGCACCACGGAGACATTCTCAAGCAAGATTATAAACAATTTTATAACTTATCGCACTCGCTCGCTCCGTTCAACGACGGGCGCATTCGGTTTGACCCATCTTGTTGGCTGCGGCCATCATAATGCGCCGCTGGTTGGTGGTTGCTGGGGCACAAACACACGGTGGGGTTTATTTTTTCTCCCAGTTTTTGTTTGTGTGTCAAAAACCCCCAAAACGGAAGAAAAGGTAAGGCATTCTCGTTGGAGATCGCGCGTCCCTTCCGAAAGCTTGCGAACAGCCATGGGTGGAAAATAGTTAAGAAGGGTGGTGGAGAGAGAGACGTGCATGGACAGCAATATGGACAAAACAACCAAAACGAGGGAACTGATGCGAGGTGTGTAACTGGGAATTGGGAATCTGGTGTGTATGTAGAAGCAGAGAAAGCAGAGAAGACATGTGTAAGAAATGTGAATGTGGAAATTTGTGGTGAAACGCTAGACGAACGAATTCGACGTCAAAATGGGAGAATCGGCGGCCGAACGAATCAGATAAAAAATAGAGGGAACGACCTAATGAAAATTACAACGTAGCACATACACATACACGGATTAATGCGTTGTCGTTTAACGGCCAACACGCATCCGTATGGGTTATTTAATATTAAAATCGATTATTTAAATCGCGGTTTTTACAGTTAACGTTTGGTTTATTGTGCTGACGATCATTGGAAGCAACGAGAAATGGGAACTGGTCAAGCAGACACGATTGTGCAGGTCGATTTAGAGTCGCAACCGCAAGACGAAGCCACGGTTTATGTGTCGCTTATTTTCTGATACGATGCTGTGAGGGGTACAGTACTGATATAAAACTTACCAGAATCGATGTCGGTGGCACTAACGGTGACTACGTCCGAATTAATCGGCGCATTTTCGAAGATTTCATTGGAATAGCTCATCGGATCGAAGATTGGTGCGTTGTCATTCAGATCGACCACGTTACAGTAGACAGTCACGGTGCTGGATAAGCTAGGATAGCCATTGTCCTGTGCCTGAACCACCAAAATGTAGTGTTGTACCTGTGGGAATGCGAAACAGATTGTCAAGAGTGTTAGTTGGTACAGTTTTAGTCAAATGCATCGCAGCTACAAAAGCGCCTTCTCTTACCTCTTCATAATCGAGCCGAGCCGTCAGGGTGAAGATGCCCGTTTGCGGGTTCAGCGAGAACACATCATTTGCCCAGTCGGATATTACGGTGTATGTGACGGCCGCATTGGTCCCGACATCCGGATCGGTAGCTCCGATAACTCCGACGTGGAAGCCGCGTAACGCATTCTCCGGAATGTCGAACGAATAGGCC
The DNA here is from genome assembly GCF_013141755.1 of Anopheles stephensi. Lineage (NCBI taxonomy): Eukaryota > Metazoa > Arthropoda > Insecta > Diptera > Culicidae > Anopheles > Anopheles stephensi. The sequence goes on along the minus strand of NC_050203.1, from coordinate 87,702,696 downwards.
GGTTCAGCGAATACCGGTGGATTGTCGTTCGTATCGGTAACCTAGCAGTGGAAAGAGACAAGCATACAAACGAAATGAGTTACACATTACACCGGCATCGTTCGCATTCATATCGTATTGAGCTTTGTTGCCAAGAAGATTACACAATGACGTGAAAGTGAAAAAATGGCATTGCTATGTGCACGGATTGGTGGTCAGTATCTCTCTCCCTCTCGCGTTTCTACGGCATATCGAATGCAATTACAGCGAGGAGAAAATCAAATTGCTGTATGATTTGCCATACGGTGCAGCAGCAGATGGAAATGGCAATTTGCTGTAAATCTAACTTATTGATGCCGCGTAGGCGATCAATTTTTCGCCGTTCGGTGAAAGCAGTGCAATAATCCGACATAACGTCAAAAGATGCAAAATAGGAAGATAGTATGCGTCCGAATGTCTCGTCAGCGAGCCGACAATCCAGAAAGACCTCTCTCTCCCGAACAAATCGTGTGTATTTGAAGATCGAGTACGATCATTTCGTTTTTGAATATTACGTACAGTGCGTGCGTATTCTCCGAAAACGAATGGAATGGAGGTTCATTTCCTCGTGGTAAAGTGATCTCTCATCTTCAAGGAATCGTACGATTCGCTGACGCTAGATCTAACGAGGCCCATACCAAATTGCCCCACCATGTGACCTACGCTGGGATGACAATATAAAGGGTTTCGCTGCGCCTTAATTCGATTTGTTTCGTGCGAAGGTTCGTCGCTTGTGGTATCGTGTGAGTCTAACGTTGCCGTGGTGCGGCTTTCACTGCGTTCGTTTGCCCCGACGATTGAGCTTTGCCATTCTGGAGCCTGGCTTAAAAACACACTCCAACACACGGGCACGCACACACACGGGCCGCTCGGAGCTATGTGCTGGAGAGGCGCGTTCGAGTGGATGGTCGGTCCCTATCTAGCCTGTCAAATCAATGCTTTCTTTTGGAATTGGGATGCTGAGGGTATGTCATTCCTAAAAAAGAAGTGGATCTTGAGTCGAGCTTCGACGCGGCTACGACGATGACAGTCGCGTTCTCTCGGGATTCATCTTTCCCGAGCATGATCGCGTTGATTCCACCGACGGCCGGCTCTATGCGGGTCTACAAGTTATCCCTGGATAGCTTGGAGTGGAGTAGAGAGAAACGACATTTTTCTATCACACACATAGAAACAGACGCACACATATTGGACGTAAAAGAAATGCCCAGCACCGTGATGCTCTGCGGCTCGGGATGACACCATTGACTTAAGCATGAACCGGATCATGGGACTGGGGTTGGGCGGCTGCCTGGGATAGGATTCGTCGTCGTTGTCCCGTGGTGTACAGATCAAGCGAGATCCCGTCAAAGGGACAGCACGAACAGGGCGCGCAGCAAAGCAAAGAAAAACACTTTTGATCTCCATCTGCTTATTTATGATTATGATTATTTTTATTAAATCATTCCCAGTCGTGATTAAATATAAGTATGTCATTGTTGAGAGTGTAGAAACCGAACAAAAAACACGGGGGAAAGAAAACGGAGCAATAGAGAATGAGAAATACGGAGAAGCGATATCACAGCCGACGTCCCAAGCAGAAAAAAGGAACCCGTGAAGGATAAATGATTCATTTAAGATTTCTTTGTTTAAATTAGATAGAATCGAGCGAAGGAAAGTACAAATAGAAGGAAAGAGAGACAAATATGGAAGGAAAGGAAACCGGCAATGGCTTGTATGCAGGTTGGATGGAGCCCTCTAGGTGTGGTAATCGACCTGCTCGAAACTGAACTTAAATTCGATTGATAGACTTCAAGCGTTTGACGTTTCAGTGTAGTATCTTCTATCAAGCGGGTTTCCAAGAGCTCGGCCAGACAATTTCTCTTTTATCAATTCCGCAGCCGTCGAAGAGGGACCTGCGGGTCGGACAATCTTTATTTGAATATTCGCTTCATCTTCCAACCGACCAAGGCACACGACTTGCGTTGGGTCATTTTTTCTCTCCAAATTATGTATTCCATAGCAGCCATCCATGGCAGTGCGGAAAGGGAGAATGTCAAAAAAGCAACGGAAAACTGGGATCCGAACGATGGCCAGCCGCGCGCTGAATGATAGCTGGGCCGAGGCTGGGTTTCGGGAATCTGATAGAAGAAGCAAAACATATACAACGCCGAAATAGATACTGACCGAACAAAGTGATAGAAATAAAAGCGGCGCAACATTTTTTCGAAACAGACAGAAATATTCTCGTTTGTACGAAAGTGTACAACACACGCCCGTTCGAACCACCAGAACCGACCAGATAAAGCAAAAGCACAAAACCAGCTGGGAAGCGGCCAGCACCAGCCCGTTTTCTCCCATCCGCTGAGGGCCCCAGTGCCAAAAAGCAAGCCAGCGGCAACTTTGTGCGTATGCTTCGCTTCACCTCACTACCGTGTCCGGAACTTGGCTACGACTTATATTGATATGTTTTACCAGATTTCCATTTTGTCTATTCTGTGGTAAGCACGTTTGTCAAACCATGGGAGGCCCGTTTTGTGAGACTGTCCATTAATTTGCCGAACACAATGGTTTCTGTCCCGCTCTCGCCCATTCGTGCGATGGCAACGGACGCGCACAGGAATGTTTCCTACGGCAGATCAATCTAATATGCTCTGTATGCCTTGATGTAACTGGCTGTGACTTTGTGATGTGATGGAAACGGTCAAAAGAGCATCTTGTGCTTAAAACACCGCCGTAAAATAGAGCTAGAGGTCTGTTTGACTAGTTTGTTTGTCTAGATCTCGTGTGTGCGCGTACTGTAAATTTTAGTAGTGAACCCAGTGAGAAGGCTTGCGATCCCTCTGCCACAACTGCTTTATCACTTCTCCCCCCAAATATCGAGCAATCGTCGAACCTATTCGCCACAAGTTTGATCTTGATCACATTTTACAAAACGAACTTGCCGAGATAAAATCGGTCGATGTCGCGCAGCATCGGGTCGAGCGGATAATTTAACCGAGACTGTTTGGCCCGCCATGAGTCACACTCCTATGATGCCGTACGGAGACATCGTTACCGGCCCGGGGGTTCGATGGAGAAAGGCAGGCTCAACCAATTTGTAGTCTTGTGTGGCTGACCATTGCCCAAAATCTCATTCCCCGGGCACCCGGGAGGACGGTGGACCGGAGAACGGAGCGGAACATGGATGATTAAGCGGAGACCGAATGTGGTCAGTTGATGGATAATCAGTGAATCGATGGTAGAGGGCACCGAGGTACGTACGGAAATCTAGAAATGAACATTTCATATTCAACCGACAACGGAACGGCTGCTTCGTGATGTCAATCATACTTTAATAATAAAAGATAACATATGTGTAAGCATGCTCGGGGAGGCAGGCGGGTGAACGAGAGGAGAAGTAAGAGAACAAAACAATCGAAGAATGAGAAGGAACCCTGAGATCGGATGAGGTGGAATTCGAGGGTCTGTAGTAGATCGGCAAGATAACATTTTCGTGGCCGCTCAAGGGAGGATAATTCTCGAGTAGTTTGTAAAACACCTTCTCATACATACGCTGTTAAGCTGTCGATCCTATGTAAGTGTGTGTGTGTGTTTTTGTGTGATTTTTGTCTGATGTCAGTAAAGCAAAATTTTTCCCTCAAAAACGAATCCATATTGATGCTCCGATAAGTATGGTTTGGCTACAGACTTCCGATAACTTGCAATTTATTGGACTATTACATGCAAATTAGTTTTCGAACATAACAGGAAGAAAGAGGATCACAATCTTTGTGCCTACATTATCTCAAACGAAAAATGCTAATCCACCCTTTGCGGGTTGTGGTAGCGATCGCGATCGTGTCATGTAAACGATTAGAATAAAAACACAATTCTATGTCACAATGTTGTCAAACTTGCAGATAGAGAGAGACAGAGAGACAGGAGAGTGAAACAAAGGGAAGCAAGAGAGAACGGGATGAGGCAAACAACCAAAGCCCGTGTGTGTTTGTGTGTTGCAGCACTGGAATGTTGTTGCTGGCTCTAACCTTTGACCGCGCCCAAGAAATATCTCTGCCCGCCCGGTTTGTGGGAATAGACTGCTGAAAGGGACAAGTTGGTTATTGCCGGAGCCATTAACTCGCAATCTGGTGATCTGAGACGACTGCGTGCCGTGTGTATGCGCGTGTGTGTATGCATTTGTGCGTGCCCAAACGCTCTTACTTCGCGCTGGAGGCAAGATCGAATGAATATGCACCTCGCAAATGGCATGCGTTTTGAACGTTGGGCGCAGGAAAGATGACTTTTGCGATTAAGTTACATCTTCTCGCATCAAGTGCATCATCGCCGCTGGCCGCCGAAGCAACGGCCGGAACGTGATACAATGAATAATACGCAGAGCGCAAGGAATCTTTTTAATGTGTTTCGAATAAATGCGAGCCCGATGCAGCAGCAGCGCGGTAAGGGGCGCGGCATCCCGAGACGGGCGGCCGGAAAAGCTTTTATGATTTTTTAGTAATCAATCAAACGCAAGCGCGTGAGTCAGGATGGACTTTTTGGACATTTGCCAAAATTGCTGCAGGACGATGGCGGGACCAGAATCGAGCATTGATTTCGCTCGAGCGCCTTAGAGTGAGGGCAAGGTGGCCGGCACTAGCCAGAACGTGGGGCGCGGATTTTCTGCTGCCGGTGATTGTTCACCCAAACTCCCTCCCGGCTTCCCAACCTACCTGAATAGTGATCGTAGTTTCGGTGCTCTGGATACCGTCCGTCACACTGACTTTGAACCGGTACGAATCTTCCGTCTCGCGGTCGAGCGTATCGCGCAGCTTGAGCAAACCGGTTTCCCGCCCCAGCACGAACTTGGGTGCGTCTCCTGCCAGCAGAGTGTACTCCAGTTTTCCCAGCGTATCGGGGTCCGTTGCGGTGATGCGCGCTACCGTCTGGCCGACGGCCAAATCTTCCGACACGCTGAATACCAACGGGAGGTTCTGGAACTTTGGCGGGCTGTCGTTCTTGTCCAGCACGTTCACGCGAATCTGTGGTGATGGAAGAGAATAGATGGACGAAACGTTAGTGTAATCACTTTTAGAGCTGCAACACCGCTGCAAAGAGGACGGTACATTAGGGTAGGAAGACTCAAATTTGGGGGTTTTTGCATGGAGCAATTCAACCCCGTGCATAGTCAACACCTAACAAGCGTCATTTCCCCAATGCATTTCATAAGACGCCACAATCTGAGTGAATCTGAAGAAATGTAATTCAATTCATACCCTGCAAATAGCTGGAACTGTCCAACGCTCGCGATTAAACTGTTTAATGGTCCTTTCACTGCAGCCCATCAATTATTTACAATCTAGTACATTCGCAGCGCCCAGCAAAACTGTGAGTACCTTCGAGTGGCTTCAGGATGTCCCGGATCGGAGCTATAACTCTTGGCAAAAAGGTTGGCATTTTGATTGGTACGAAGTAGCGACACGTTACTTTGCATTCGCCACTGCGCTCTGAGACCCTAATTTCGCGTCGTTTTTAGCACATATAAAATAGCAATATAATTCTGCAAACGGAATGGTAAACAAATCGGGCTAAGCCAACGCGAAGCAAAGGGCCGCAAAAAGCTCCCTAAACGGATGGGCGAATTGGGCAATAGATTGAAGGAAACGAAAAAACGGACAACACATATGCAATTCCTGGCGCTTTAGTGCGGTGCAACAGGTATAACAGGATTTCGTTGCCAATCCTGCCAAGGCAAAGGTGTCTAATGGGATTTAAAAATGCTACGGATGCGTAAACCAAAAAGACTCGCGCCTCGGACACTTACAACATTGTCGTCGAAGGCCAAGGCTGCATAATGGAGTGCAATAACAGTGGTTGGTAGCGGCGACATTGCGAGACCTGCGATTCAGTGCTCTGGACGCTGAACGTGGAGAACGAAGCGTCCCTCGCGTTTTACGCATATTTCATTCGCATCTCTCCGCGGGCATCGCTGTCCACGTTACGGCTGACGTTACTTTACGACTCTTGGCAAAGGCTGTGCTGGGTAATAATGTCTGCTAAAATTATTCGCTCACTTTGCTGCGCCCGTGTGTTTAAGTGTTTTCTGTTTCTCGGCATTATAAAACGGGGCCCGGCAATAAAAACATTCCTTTACACTCTTTTCACTCATTGGCGCAGAGCTTGGCGAACGCTGCTACGGACGAATGTTCTCCGAACAGTTCTATTAACACAAACCGGTGATAGTCGAAGTAAGATGCACTAATTCTTTTGGAATCCATTTAGATTTCTTTCCCAAAAAAAATGCGTTCGACTTCACCCCGACCCGAGTACACGTCGTTTGCATTGGGTATCCGCAACCGCAGGCGGTACCACTTGTATGCAAATAGTGTTACAAAAAAGAGGGAAACTTTATAATTACACCTGAATCTGGCAACTGATACGATTTGCAGTTTGTCTCGTCAAGCATCATCGTGTACGAGGCACAATGGTAAATCAGCAAATGATCGAGCAGAGCTAGTGAATGTGATGGATGGATGTGCGGCGTTCGTGTTATACGTTAGAAAGAGAGCTGTGCTCGGTGGAGAACAGAACGGCACGCAATATGTTAAAGTGCCACAGGATCGGACAAACTGTGCAACAATAACTGCGAAAAAGACGATTTCAGAAGGAAGAAATTCTACAGCGCGATGACGCGGAATGGCAGCTCGGTGCGGATGGGTGACGGCGCGGTTGGTTGGCCAGCGAGTAAGCGAGCGAGCGTGGTGGACAGTTTCCCCTCGGGTCAGAAAACGGACGAAGGATAAATGCACCAGTGACGAATGAGACTGAAATTTAATGTTTGCGTACCGTCATCTTACGCGATTTTATGTTTACCGACCGAGAGCCGACCGTTGGAGGACCGGCTTGACTCAACCAGGTCCGGTTACCCGCACACACACACACACACAAACGCTTCATCTGCATAGAGCTGCAGTGATCCTGGGGCTGGGGCGGACCGGGTCGTGCAGGTCCAAGCGAAAAGTGCACACACAGTTGATCGAGCACATAGCAGAAAGGAAGTAATGAGTCCGGGCACCAAGAAGCCGTGGTCGAGCAAAGTAAGCTCCGAGAAATTTTGCTTAATGTTTTGTCTCTAAAGCTGGTAAAATATTGAAGCAAACCAAACAGAAAAACAGTGTCCCTCCTTCTCTTTCTCTCTCTCTCTCTCTAGCTCTGTAATGAGCTCTCCCTTTCGCTTTATATATATGGACATGTACTATATATCGAACATTTGAAAATAGTTTCATTATTACGTTCGTTATTACACAAATATTACATTATTACACTGGCGTGCGTGCGTGATTATGGTAAAAGATTGTCCAGTTGTAAAGCGAAAACGGGAACATTAAAAATAAATTATCACAACTTCTGGAATTGAGCAGCAGCAGCAAGCACAGCAAACCCTCAACTTGTGTGGATAATGGTCTTGTGACTAGGAGCGCTAACGTGGGGCCCAGGAAGAAATTCTCTGCTCACGAGAAGTAAAATTGAAACCCATCACCAAAAGAAGGGTTTACATGTAGTCCGCGTTGAAGTAAAACCCTCCGAATCGCCCGAGAACAGGAAGCATCGCGCTGTACATGGAGGAAATTTTCTCTTCGAATCGTATGAATTACTTCAGCACTTGTCCAGAGGGCTTTGTCTGAAATGACGGACGAACGATGGAGAGCGATAAAAAATGGCGACCAACAACACTACTCATCCCCACCGGTTTGCCGGTGTAAATTAAAAGCGAGGACGCAGAAAGGTCCTGCGGGCGAAATATTGTAGAATCTAAGCATCACGGCAACAGAATACCAAGGCGGGATCCATTAACCGCGCCGAACCCCTATTTTCGCGCGAAAATCTTTAACAGGTGCAGGAGGACTACATCATCGATCGTATCCTGCTGTTAGGATATTTAAGACATTTCCATTTTAAGGACTGTGAGGCAAAAGATGTCTTCTTCTTGCACGTGATCGTTCGATGTGATCAACAATTGGGCAAAAAAAGTAAACCATTCTGAGCCACTCGTTTCTTTCGCTATTTCGCCATATTTCTTGTTTGCTATTTTCCTGCAAACCCGTTGCTGAGTAGATTCCAAATTTTATAAGTTTAACGATCCAAACCTTGCAGATGGTGCGGGTCAAGATAAATGGAGTACCGCTTCAGTCGGTACGCAAACTGTCCCCTGGTTGATGGTTGTATATCAACGCCAACCCAAACACATTCACTTCAAAAGCATCAAAAGTCGCTCCGGTCGCGAAGCTGGTATCGCACGGCTTAGTGTGTGCCGCCGCCCATGGTTATTAGCGTGGACGTGGAGTGCAAATTTAAGTGCACGTAAATTCAACCCGCCGCTCCTTCGCCGACCCGTCAAACACGCACGTGCATGTGTTGTGCGAATGATCATCATCTCCTGTTCCGATGGTTAATTATTCCGAGAATTAAAACGATGAGCGATGATGGTAGCGAATGCGTTTGACCACCATCAACGCATCGTAGCAGTGCCGAACGAAGCCGGCCAGCGGACGGGGCCCGGTGGAATGTGGTAGGGCCGGAGTGCGGGAAACAAGAGGTAGCCATGTCCAATGGGGCGACACGCCATCACTCATCGTCGTTAATACTGTCGCGGTTAGGAGAATGCGTCGAGTTGTTGAGGGAATTTCGAAAGATACCGGACCAAGATAGGGAAAAGAAAACGTAAAAGCATAAAATGGACCACAGCTTGCGAATTGAAATTCCTTGGTGGGGGGGGGGGTGCGAGGGGAAGGGTTGGGAGGCCGGAGGGGTTAGGTAAGCGAGGACTGTAGAAGGAGTCCGAAAAAAGACGGGCCTGTAGCGCCGATTCTCGTCATGCATTAGTCTGTCTATGTGACCACGGCCAACGGGGTGGATGAGATTTCTTTTATTTCTTTCCCTTACGTAAGGGAAAAACGAACGAACCGAACCGTGCGAGAATAACAGCGGCAGGAAAAACGAGCCGTGTTCAAAGGAGAGAGGGAATTAGGACTCACATTTAGAAAGACACACGTACACACACACACACACACACACACTACCAGGCAGTAACGCCGAAAGCTCTAAAAGTGTCTCGGCTGACCCGTTAAGATTCTGCACGGTTTGTTTTTTGGTTGTCCGGTCTGGTCTGTGTTGGTTAGTTCCAGAGCGAACGGTCCAACGAAGCAAAGTGTTCAGCTGCAAAACTGCACAGCAAATTACCACGCCGTAATGGCAAGCAGTTACACTCTGCACCAAATGAGACACGTAAAACTGTAACTAATTTTACATAAATTAAATAATAACGCACCGCGCGATCGGGCTATGGTTGTGCTCGATCGGTTGGGTGCATACTTCTTCTGGTTGCACTACTATCTCTCTCTTCAGCAAGCGAATCATACAAATTTTGATAGCTGAAATGAAAGCTGCCGGGTAACGGATACGCTCTCGAGTTATGGTTTGCTATCTAAAGCCGTCCTCCTTTACGGCTTGAAGCCACCGGGAAATATGACATTACACCCGGATGCTGTAACGATTGTGCCGTGGACGAAAAAACAAGAGCTACGTAAAGGGTGGACAGTGGAAAACACCATTTCCGAAAGGATAGAGCGCACCTTCCTTCAGCTAGGTCTGAGCAGCCGTATCACTACAGCCGTCAATCGTTAGACTACAATCCCGGGCCAACAGTTGATGTCTGCTGTTACGATAGAGGCGAGACCCAACTAGAGGCAACTTTCACTCAACGACCGGCGACGGCGAGGCAGCAGCAGCAGCAGCAGTGCTGAAAAATACATACATTTCAATTAAAGGTACATACTTTCAATTTTAGCCGTTACGTGCAACTCGTGGAACGTGGAAATCGTGGCTACCAAAAGCCAAGTAGAAGCCCTTTTTTGCGCTCCGTCCCTGCTCGCAATTGAAAGATTTGTGTGGTTGCCGTGAAAGATACTGGCACCACCGTCGTTGCTTCCGCAGTTGAGCTGCTTTTTTTGTTGTTGTTTGCGATGCAGTTTACTTTCCTTCTGTTCCTGCACTTGGCCGGGAGTCTGGAGTGAATGAGCTTCCATGCTTCCCCGTGTGAGCCGCGGTGTGTTTTTCTCCGTCGTTTCCATTTATGCTAATTTGAGTTATTGATACTCGCATCCCACGATTTGTCGGCTCGCTGTCGCAAACATGTCGTTTTTGCTGGACGTATCCGTTGAGAACCGTAGACGATAGATTCAGGCTCGCTTCCATGGGTAATTTTAATTAAATCACGAATCAAACAACCCCTTGCTGCTCGGCACGCCGTCTGCAAGCCCGGCGGTTGCACGTTAGCAAGTTCAGGTTCGGTTAGGATCGACGACGATCGTGTCGTCGAAACCCGAAATCTACTCAATGCTAACGCTATAGTTGCGGCGGCTTGACCGTTGTGGGATAGCTAAAAATTGATTCATCCCAAAATTACTAGTCGGTGCGTCCGCGATGGGCTTGTGTGAGAGCGAACTTGTGGCGATCGACGCGTTATTTTGTTCGGCTTGCACGCGGACACCAGCAGCCCAGCAGGTCCAGTTTGGTAGTGCTGACGTTGGACTCGACGGTGGTCGAGCGATCACGATGAAGAACACGGTTAAGAAAAGGACCTCGTTCGCTCGTTGCCCTCGAGTAACCGATCGTCAGTGGTCGACGGGTGGACTGTAGCGGGCAAAGACATGAAAAAATGTACTCCTTGCTGCTCCTCGCTGCCATCATCTTTAAGTATCGCATCACGCAAGCATCCCTCGGTCAGTCCGGCACGGCAACAACACGATCAGCCCTGACAGTAACGAAATCGCCGAAAGCGCACCGAATAGCAAACACTGACAACGGAGAGTAAACAGGATTGTCTACTTAGCATTCAGAGCACATCAACCATTTAGCTGATCTAATTTATCATACAAAACCACAGTTTTAAATTTGTTGATGGAAAACAATTGCATGACGATGCTGATTGATTTCGAGACTTTCCTGTCGATGTTCTGTATGTTGAAACGAATTCATCTTCGCATGAATCTTCCTGAGACTGCGACAACAATTTCCACTTTGGTATTATATTCCAATCCCAAAACACCAAATCACACCCAATCAATCGATACCAATTCCCGAAAAATCGATTGATTAGCGATGACATTTGCATCGAAAGCTTCGAAAAGTGATTTGCGAACATAAATCTCAACTTTCTATCAGTGATTAAAATTTTCAAGCAGGAAGACATTAAGGAAGAAACCAATTTTTGTTTCACGGGCAGCAGCACGTCGCACAATAAAGCACGGGCAACGGCAGGGCGAACTGGCTTCTGGCCCCTACACCACCACAATCAATGGCCAAATGATGCGCCTTCGAAAAGTGGAAGGCACGGAGGAAAGGTAGCAGAAAGCTGAGAAAACTGTTTTGATCGTACGGCTCGATCGTTCGGGCAATTTGAGGTATGGATTTATCGATGATTAGGCAGTCGTTAGAAGCTTGGCAACTTGTTTGATTCGTGGTTTTCGAGAAGGTTGGTGTATCATCTTGGCGAGACGAAAGAAAGAGAACCCCGCCACGAACAGCAAACCGCTGATGCAACTGGAAAACGCGAAAGTAACTACAATTGCTTCCTTTATTAGCTTGCGCAACAGGATCGCACCGAAAGTTCGACCCCGCAATAGACAAGCCCAAGTCCATGGTTCCGAGCGATGGGTTTGCAACCCACTACATGCAAAGCGTTACTCTTGATTGATGTACGATTTTGTGTACGTCAACGTGTCATACAGCAGTTGGATCGTTCCTGAAAGCAGTACGGATGAGAATGGTTGAAAAGGGTGAAGAAAACCCTACCCAACAAACCATCTGTTCCACTCTGCATTGTGGCCGAAGCCCCGCATATCGCTTCATTTTGCAATTGGCAGTTCTTTATGCGCGCCCATGTGTCAGTGTGTGCGTGTGTGTGTGTTTTTTTTTTGTTAAATTATTCAAATTGAACACCGTTTACCAAAAACAAACGATAATTACAATAGATCGAGACACGAGTTCCTGGCTAGCGGCTGTTGCTGCGTTTCTTCGCCTCTTCCAGCAACAGATTTCAATCGTAAACGAATCGAACGCTTAGTAATGTTGTGTGCTGTTGGCCCCACCCGCTAATGTGGCCGCGAACGAATCTTCCGCCATTCGGCCATTCCTACCGAGCTTCGTTCCGGTAAAATTCATAAAATTGAGCACACATCATCATCACGGTGGTTGGCGTTAGGCTTTTTTGGCCAAACTTTGTGTGCGGAGTGATCGAAATTAGTTCAGGAATAATGATCGAGTGCTTCATTGTGGCGATCATCGTGGGCTGCTGCTGGACGAATGCTGTTTGAGTAACGGTGTTTCAAGCTACGTTTTGCGGTTATGAATTTTTATTCCGCGTTGTTTGCATTGGCGAGAAGCTTCGACAATAGCATACGATCGACCGTTGGCTCTCGCATAAGTTTATTATTTTTATCAACTTGTTATAGATACTGTTGCCAACACGCGGAAGCAGCCTGTAAGGGATTAAGTAATTAACGGACACTTTGAACCCCAATGCCTAAATTGTGCTTTCTTGTTCAGCCGATTAAGAGTAGCAACGAAAATGTCTATTCTTCTACGTACAATAATGGACACGCCCTGCACGAAAAGCTCCTAAAGCTGCTGCTAGAATAAAACACAACTGGCACGGGAAGAATGAAAGGCAACCAGGACTGCGTTTGTGCACTTGCATGGTAAGAAAAGGCACACAGTCAAAGAGGAAGGACCGATATTGTATCCCTATAGGGCACCAACCACCAAACGCGACTGAACGGGGCATTCGGTAACATTTTTGCTGCAGAAAAACACCTATAATCTGGCGTCATAATACTTGCCTAGCAGCAATCGAATATGTGATGCAAGCTAGTCATTTCGTTCTCATTATTTATCACGAACGCGCCCGGACACATTAAACGGAAAACACAATCCACAGACTGGACAACACAATATGTTTCCCAAAAGTGCCAGAGGAAATGGGTCCTCGTGCAAGTGTGCGTTTCGTAGCGTTTTTCTCCCGATTGGCCAACCGGGTTCGTCGCTTGCGTTCGCATCGAATTCTTTCCCGGTTCGATGAAGCAACTTTTATGATTCTGCGCTCGCACGGTGTTTCTAGCCGCGGAGGCAAGGATTGCAAACCTGCGGCCTGATAAATGAGCTGTATATTCATGAGTATTTTGCGCTTTCGGTGGTTTGTTCCTGCTGTGAGATGGTGATGACATACTAGGCTTAACCGTATGACGCACCTTGTTTATGAAACCAGCTTTCAAGCGGTGCTCGGGACGGGCACAGCTCCCACCGTATCTCGTAAACAAGAGTGTTCGGAAGGTGTCTCGCTTATCGAGTACACCATCCAGAAATATTTGGCGAAGAAGCCACGCAGCGTCAGCAGTGGGAGTAAAACAAGGGCGCTGGGAAATGCTCAGTCAGCTTGAAACGACCCATCGTAAATAGCGATTCGCCCTCTGCCCATAACTATTAAATGTGCGGATAAGTGTAGGAAAGGTTCGTAAAGTCGGTCCGCGTGAGATGGGCAGATAAGCAAGCAACATTAGCATTAGGAGGGTTTGTCTTTACGAGCTAAACCACCGCTGCTCCGCTTGTCAAATAGTGATTTGGCAGGTTGATTTAATTAGAGCGTAATTTCTCTATCACCCCACCAGCTCGGCGAGCGACCATTTAGATACATATTCACACTTTTTGTGTGGGTGCGATTGCGATGCTATCTGAACCCCGTCTTTCCCACACACCGTTATCTCGGCAACGAACAGCAACAATGGCTACTTACCCGGGTGCTGGTCGTCCTGGGCACGGCACCGACGGCAACGGCGTACACCTCCACGTCGTAGTGCTCGATGCCGGCCTCCCGGTCCAGCTCGGCGGCCGTCGAGAGAATTCCAAGCTTGGTGTCGATGTCAAACAGACGGTTAACCTGGCGCCCGTTGGCACCGGACGTCACGTTCGTCACGTAGTACTCGATGTCCGAGACCGAGTTGAGATAGGCCGAAACTGTCAGAATGCTGGTGCCGATCGGTTCGTTCTCTGACACACTGCCCGAAAGGTCCTTCTTGGCGAACACGGGTCCTCCGGCACCGCTGCCGGTGGCTCCTGTCGTAAGCACGGTGATGTAAGCGTCGCTACTCTTTCGTTCCGCCTGCACTGCTTCATCCGTTGCTCGTACGGACAACTGATAGCGAGTGTCCGGCTTGGTGATCGGTTTGCGAAGCGTTATCACTCCCGTCGTTCGATGCAGCTGGAACAGGTCCATGTTGCCACCGATCATCTCGTAGGTAACGAGCCCATTCGAACTCGAATCGGCATCCTGCGCGTGGATGCGCATAATCTCCGTAATGGCACTGTCCCGCAATGGCAAAATCGCAGCATTCATGGACACAAACACGGGCGCATTATCGTTCACGTCCTCCACTATGACCGTGACGAGCTTTTCGGCAGAAAGTCGCTGTGCCGGTGGGGCTGCCTGGTCGGTGGCTAGCACAGTCAGCCGGTACGTGTCGATGGCTTCTCGGTCGATAAAGTGCAGCGTGTGAATTACTCCTGTCGTTGGGTTTATGCCGAAATGGCGCTCCCCGTCACCGTCTTGAGGGTCTTGGTGAGCGATCTCGTACCGTACCTTGCCATTCAAACCGGAATCGGGATCCTCGGCCGTCACGGTGACGATGGGCGTGTTCAGCGGGATTCCTTCGCGGATTTGGCGCACGATGGCTGTGTTCGGGAAGGCGGGCGGATTGTCATTGGCATCGATCACGTTGACCGCGAACAGGATGGTGGTGGCAAGTCGTGGGTTTCCTCCGTCGGCGGCCGAGATGTTCAACGAGTAGCTTTGCGTGTCCTCGTAATCGAGACCTCTGTGCAGATAGAGCGCCCCGGACAGGGCATCGATGTGGAACGTGTCCCGCCGGTTGCCGGCAGCGATCGAGAAGGCAATCTGTGCGTTTGCCCCGAGATCCAGATCGGTTGCACGGAACCGCATGAGCTCGGTGCCGATGGGGGTCGTCTCGACGATTGCAATTTGGCTGAGCGTTTGCGTGAACTCGGGTGCGTCGTCATTTTCATCCAAAACTTCGATCGTGACGGTAGTGGAAGCGCTCAATCGATGCTGCTTCGATGCGTCATGTGCGACCACCGTGAGCTGATATGAAGCGGTCGTTTCACGATCGAGAGCCCGTGCCAGCGTTATTTGTCCGGTGGAGTCGTCGATAGTAAAGCGCTCTGCTCGGTTCCCTTCGGCAATGTAGTAAAACACATCGCCGTTCAGTCCTTCGTCCGCATCGTGTGTGTAGACGCGCACGAGCTGCGTTCCAACTGAAGCGCCCTCGGAAATCTGCACTCGGTAAGGCGCCCGCACAAACACGGGCGCATTGTCATTCACGTCTGTGATGAAAACTTTGATCTTAACGCGGTCCCGAAGTCGAACGGCACCATTATCTGACACGGTTGCCTCGAGCGCCAGGAAGTTCTGACCGCCGAGCGCCTCACGATCGAATGAACGGCGGGTGCGAATGAATCCGTTTCGTGAATCTATGCTAAAGTCTTCCTCGTGGTCCTTGCTGGCCGCGGAGGACGATGATAACGATGCAGATGATGAGGTCGACGAGAGAGTGTAGATGAGCTCTGCATTCCGTCCGATGTCACGATCGATCGCCGTCAGCTTGCCCACAAACGTGTCCGGAGGCTCGTTCTCGGCTACACTGAAAACGAACGTACCATTGGTGAACTGCGGTGCGTTGTCATTCTCGTCGATGACGTGCACAATCACCGGTACGGAGGAACTGCGCGGCACTGGCTGTCCCTCGTCAGCACACGCCACAGTCAGCGCGTAGTAGTCGCGCTCTTCGCGATCTAATGCACTGCGCACGAACAGATAGCCATCGGGAAAGATGCCAAACTTTCCATCCACGTTACCCTCCACGATGGTGTACGAGATGCGACCGTTCGGTCCAACATCCGCATCCGACGCGGCCAGCGCAAAGAAGCGTGAGTTGACTGGCATAGACTCGAGCAGCGATGTTTCGTACGAGGTGTGATCGAACACGGGCGTATGATCGTTCACGTCCTCCACCGTCACCTGGACCGTGGTGCGCGTCGTCAACGGTGGATTACCACCGTCCGTGGCACTAACCTCGAGGGACAGCACCGTTCCTGGTTCGACACTGATGGAACGGTTTAGGTAGATCACACCGCTCGATTCGGCCACGCGGAATAGGCTCTCCGGATTGCTGCTCAATCCGAACCGTACCTGACTGTTGGGACCGGTGTCTGCGTCCTTCGCTTTGGCCACATACACTTCCTGTCCAACGGCGGCATTCTCAGACAGGCGAATCTCGTCATGTTCGTACAGGAAAGCGGGAGCATTATCGTTCACGTCAACCACTGTGATGTTCACAGTCGTTTCGCCATATGCGAGACCATTGCGTGCTGCCACCGTGAGCCGATAGAACGCGTGCTGCTCGCGATCGATGTGCTGCGCCGTGCTAATAACTCCGGTGCGCTCGTGAATACGGAAACTGGCGGCTGAATCGCCGCGAACGATCGAAAACACGACACTGGACGAGCCTGCGGATGATGAGCCCGTCGCCCACCTAGCACGCACTTGGCCCACCTCCCGTTCTTGGCTAGCCTTCGGAAGTCGATCACGCCCATTGTCTTCCAGCAGACGAAACTCGTACCCGGTGGCGGTGGGTGTATCGAATCCAATCTCCTCCACGAGCGACTCCTTTACCACTTCCACGACCGCGTCCTGTTCGGCGCGACGTCCGCCACTGTCCTTGCAGCCCACTATCACACGGTGCACGGGCTTTGACGATTTTGCGAGACTCGAGCGTAGCGTCAGTGCTCCAGTTGTGGCATTGATCGCAAAGAGAGCTGCATCAGTGGTTGGACCACCCACCAGCTCATACTGCACAACAGCATTCTCTCCCTCGTCTCGATCAATGGCAGACAGCTGCACAACCAGCGTGCCCGGGGCAGCATCTTCACTCACTGGCACAAAGAACGCACGCGGGTACAGTTCGGGACTGTTGTCGTTGGCGTCCTCGACCGTGATGCGTACAGTAGCGCTGGAAGACTGTGGCGGCGATCCATGATCACGGGCGATCACTACCAGAGTGTAAGCGGCGATCTGTTCGCGATCGAGCGATCGACGGGTGGAGATTTGTCCCGACAGTGCGTCCAGCTCGAAGGTGCCGGGATAGTTGCGCTCCACACTGGGATGGAATGTGTACGTAACACTGCCATTCGTGCCCTGATCGTGATCGACAGCTGCCAGCGAAACAACTACAGTGCGCGGTGGTGAAGTCTCACTGAGCGTTACGTTAAGCAGTGGCTGAGCAAAGGCTGGTGCTTCATCGTTCTCATCCAGGATCGTCACCTTCAGCTGAGTGTGTGCCCACTTCGGATTTGGACCACCGTCCCGTGCCGAGATGCTTAGCTCCACATGGCCGAGCACTTCGCGATCGAGTGGTGCACGCGTCGTAATCAGCCCCGACGAAGGATCGATCCGGAACCACTGATCCCGGTTACCTGCCACAAAGTCGTAGAAAATTTGAGCATTCACACCCGTATCCTCGTCCGTGGCCGTAATGCTTGCCACGTACGTGCCGGGTGGGGCCAGCTCGCTAAGCACTGCCGAGTACTCCGATTTCTCAAACACAGGCTCGTGATCGTTGACATCGTTGACGTGAATGATGAGATGGGCGGTTGCAGTTCGGGCCGGTACACCACGATCGATAGCGACCACGGTGAGATTGTATTTGCCAATTTCCTCCCGATCAAGCACACCGTTCACCCGCACGATGTAAAAGCTGGGAGACTTCTCCAGCCGAAAGTGTTGCAGATCATTGCCGGCCACGATGCGCAGGCTAGTGTCGCCGTTCAGTCCTTCGTCTGCATCCACTACCGACACGGCCGCCACCACTGAACCGTTGGCAGCATTTTCGTCGACCGTCGCAAACCGACCGGTCGGTGGGAAGTACTGAAACCGAATCACCGGATCATGATCGTTTGTGTCCACCAGGTTCACTGTGACGTAAGTACGGCCGTCCTGCCGTGGCGTACCGTGATCCCGCGCAAACACGGTAAACACGCAGCTCTTGGGACAACTTCGGCCCCCCTCATGACAGTTCTGATGCGGACAGGTGAGTTGCTCCGTCGTCGCAATAACGCCCGTCTCGGGATCGACGGTGAACTGCGTTTCGGCGTCGGCCAAATAGTAGGTTATTTTGCTATTGTCGCCCAAATCGCTGTCCGAAGCCATCACCTGCAAAACGGGCGTGCCCGGTAGAACGCTCTCGTTTAGCGACACGATGTAGTCGCTGTGGTCGAATATGGGCGGATTGTCATTCACGTCCAGGATGGTTACATTGACGCGCAGATAACCGTACCGTGCCGGTTCTCCGCCATCTCTCGCCGAGATGTTCAGTGCGTAGAAGCCGCGACTTTCGCGGTCCAGCTTGCCGGTGGTCTCCAGATGCAGATAGTACACGTCACCGTTCGGGCTGGTTGTAACGGCAAGCCGGAACTTTTCGTCATGATTACCGTCCACAATTCGGTAATCGTCCGTCACTCCGTTCTCTCCCGCGTCCCGGTCGGTGGCGGCATCCAGCAGCAACCTGGTACCGGTGATGGCGCTCTCGGAAAATGAAACCGCAATCGTGGGTTCCGGGAACTCCGGCGCATTGTCGTTCACGTCCAGCACCGTGATGCGCACTTCGATCGGGTAGGTCGGTTGGCTGGAAAGGATCACCAGATCGTACCGATCGGCCCGTAACGCTTCTCGATCCAGCACGGCATTTGTCTTGATCTCGCCAGTGCTCGCATCCAACACGAACTCTCGCGGTGGCTCATTGAACCGGTACGTAAAGCCGGGCTTGGTAGGAATGTATCCCACCACCGTGCCCTTCGGTTCGTTCTCAAACACATTGAACTGGACGCGTGTTTCCACCGCCCGGGACTGCATTGCCCCGTCGCTGGAGGACCGACGCCTGGGCATGATAACGACGCCCGGACCTGGCCCTGGCCCCGGCCCGGGACTGTGTGCTCCCACCTGTTCGAAGGCTAACAGCCCCAACGTCACCACCAGCAGCCAACAAATGATATTCATAACACTGGCACTATACATTTTCACTCACTGCTTCTCTTCCTTTTTCCTAAACTCTTCTTCTACAAGGGACACTTTGCGCTTTCCGCCCCGTAAAACTTTCCTTTCCTCAACCTCTGACTTGTTTCACTCGGGCACGACAGACACTGGCTGGGTGTCTTATGGGATGTCACGCTGGGAATGGGCACCGCCGGGCACCTTTACACGTTTACTAGTCAGGTGCGTCATAATATTGCCCAAATGTTGCTAAACCGTTGGAATTTGATACATCGGCTGAACTTGCTATTTCTCATGCTGCCGGCCATGGTACACACTACCGCATGGATTCACTGCTCAGGGTACCCACACTTGCTGAAGGCTTCCGCCATTCTGCCCAAACAATTGCACTATCACTCGCGAAAAGCCGACACTCGAAGTACACTCGCGCCACTCTTTTTTGGGAAGCGATTCTCTTCACACACACGCACAAAGTTTTGCTTAAGTTGATAGAGCTCGGGCGATTCTGGACAACGAAGCTAGCGAGCTTTAACTGGAGATCGCGAATTTTGCGACACACGAGTAGGACCTGCAATGAGAACGAGAAAAAAAGGATAGCTTAGATGGAGAAAATTTGCTTTTCATATATTTTAGAGCTAATTAATGTTTCTAATTGAATTATCCTTCTTCTTCTTCTTCCTTGGCACTACAACCTCGAGAGGTCTCGGCCTGCCATTTCTGGCTTTCTGTGACTTAATTTTACCCGTAGAAAAGTAGTCAGCCTTAAGTACGGGGAGGCGGTCTGGATGGGATTTGAACCCCGGCCCTGCCGTGTGAAGACCGGCGCCGCTGTCGCCTCGGCCACCGGACCGTCACAATTGAATTATCCACCACGTCTTAAACTGGCGCTGCTCTCAAGAATTGAAACAAAAAAACAGAGAGGCCTTTCCGTCTTTAGCGTAGTGTAGTGCAGAATGCAGCGCAGCATAAACTCATAATTATAGTAAACAAGACAAGCATCTCAGTATTGTCTTGGTTGTCGTCGTCGTCGTCGTCGTCTTGCCGAACAAATATGGCTGCACGGCTCACGCACACCATGACGACGGGTCGGGTTTTTTATGTGTCTAATTTTTCCGGTCCCTTCTCCGTAACATGCCTCGCTCGCGCCGTCCCGTGTGTGTGGTATGTCAAGAGTCGCTTAGTCAGTCGACTCCTTACACACTCCCTACCGAGCTAGGCCCTATCCCAGCTTTACCGAGCACACACTAACCGATTAAGAAGCGTGCAGCGATCGCGAGGAAGTTTGCCCTTTCTCTCCACGTCGTCGTAAACTGGGAACCTCATCAGGTCGCGGTTGATTCCTGCAAACGTCAATAGGCAAAGATCTAGCAAATGCTTTGGCAAACGTTGATCATAGAACGATCATCTTCCTGCGCAAAAATGAAATGCAATTATCTAACACGGACGCTCCCCAAAAATGATCCCCAGCAGAGTGGAAAAAGCTGTATCGATGCACTTTTAATTTTCAAGCCTTCCGCGCCTTCCGAAAGCAAATTATGATCGCAAGAAATATGTAAAACTCGGAGGCGAACGGAACAGAAAACCTTTTTTACCCCGAGCGCAGAACAAGTCTCGAAGCGCCCGGCAAAGCAGATATGCAACTATGAAACGGGCGCATAATAATTTCGAAATAGCTTGAAACTTGTTTCGCTCGCGGCTAGACAACCGAGAGCATGCGAAGCAAACGGAAGGTTCATAAGCATGGGCTGCGCGAGATGCTGCGGCCGGCGGGCCCGTGTTGGGTCGAGCACTCAATCGGTGGTGCTGCTGCTGCGATGGAGATTTTTCGTTCCCTCGCCGCATTCCTTCGCGCTCGACGGTTGGCGTGTAGAGCGCGGTGCGGTGAAGTCGCCGTCCAACACATTGGCAACAACAACGGCATGGAACAGATTGCCGTAGCCCCCGGTGTCGCTTGCTTCCCCGCTTTCGGCCCGCACAAACAAGGCCGCTTCTTCGGAGTCGGAACTGAAGAACTTCTGGCTGTCGGTTGTGAACTTTTGCTAGTGTGAAGGGGGTGAAGACAATCGCCACCAATACACGGGCGCAGATTGAGGGTTGTGATCTCTACCACAGCCACAGCCAGAGCCAGCCTGGACAGCCCGGGAACGTACACACACACACGCATATACTGCCGCGACCGATAGAGCATATACGATGCTATGAGCCCGCGCAATCTTTTATGTGTCCGTAAACTCGTTCTTGCCTTATACGTCGTCCTGGTACGGGGCGGTGAGCGATTCTTCTCCGCTCCGAAATGGCTCGCGACCGACCACGACGACCAAGACGACGACGACGGCGACGACGATCGGTTGACCAGCATTTCTATATTAAGAGATACAGGTATTTACTTCATCATCATATTTTTAATATATAAATACTTTTTAACGCCGCTGCCCAAAGGCGCAGGGAATGTCCGAGAACGAGAGAGAGAGAGAACGCAAGAATGAGAGAGAGAGAGAGAGAGAGATGAAGAAAAGACTGAGAAAAGCTTCGAGGAACGGGCAAGCAAGCTGCTCAAACCCGAAACCCGATTTTATGATGCATATTATCTTCGCTTCCTCTTTCATGTTGCTCTGTTGTGTTCATCTCGCTTATGGCATTCTTTCCTTCCCACTATTGCGGCTAACGAACGAAACTCATGCATTGGGGAAGAAAGGCAAGAAAGAAAGCAAAAAACGCGGACTTTACGGAGGAGGAGAGGGGGGGGGGAGGGGGATGGAGGGAGGAAGGATGGGAGGAAAAGGTTAGGTGAAGGGAGCGAACCGAAAGCTTTAAAAGAATGGCCACACATAACCTACACATTCTTCAACGAGCGCGGGTCAGCGAGATTTTCTCCTTTCGATACGAAGGAATTGTTTTCCCATTTTTTTTCCTTTTTTTCAGTTTTCATTTGCTGCCGTGTTGTGTTGTGTGTTGTCGCTGTATGTGTCTTCCTCTCTCGCTCTGTCTTGCTTTATCGCCGTCTTTAGGCTTCGGCCGGGTTGTATTCTGGTGAGCTTTTTAGCGACTAGCAAAGGCGGCAAAGCAACACGCGCATGGCCGCGCGGATACACTCCCAATTTCGCTGGATCGGTGTTGGTGATAGGGACGCGCACGCACACGCACATCTACGCATACACAGCCGCAAGGGATCCCCCTTGCTGGCTGGCCCCGGCTTGCGGAGTGCTTTCGGAGTGGAGTTTTTCACCTTATGCTTAATTATTCATGCCCCTCGCCGAGAAATCACCTGGTCTCCCGTCGTCGACGTCGTCGTCGTCGTCGTAACCTGTACCAGTGTTTGGTGCACACAACCATACACACACATACGCACACACCAGATCTGTCCGTACAAACCCTTCGCACTGGACACGGTCTCTCTTGCTCGTCCATCGATGCCCATAAGTTTGGGTAAAGCGGATCTCTGTTGCGCCACCATAAAACGTGATTCAGCATGGTGTCGATGATGCTGTGTGTGCCTTTCGAGCTCTCCCCGGGACACAGGCATGCCATGAGAAACCGACCACGGTCTGCTCGTACATTCCATCCCGTTGCTTTATCCATCTCTTCAGCGAGTGTGTGTTGCCTCTCTTTCGTGCCCGTGCAAGCGCTCCTTGCGCTCTGGAGGAATAATGAACGAGGCTCGTTGTCTTCGTTGCCACAGGACGGCTTACTATAAACGAGCACGTAATACAAACATTAGAAAAACACAGTTTTTCTCTCCTTTTGCTCGCATTCGCGATCAATGATCATGGCGTGGCGGTGGTGTTGGCCGAGTTGGCGGCGACGCAGGCAGTGGAGATGTTCGATGGCGTTTGTGCAGGCAGGTAGATTGCCCAGGCCCGAAACCTTGCGTTTCCTTCGCAGCTTCACACCATGATACAAACAAACACACACACTCACACAAGCCAGACCAGACGCATACCAGTGTGAGCCGAACCGTCCCTCGCGAGACCTCTCCCGGCCATGTTGGGCACCATTTCGATAGGGTTCGTTCCCGTCTCGGAGTGTAGAGCGTTTGGCCTCCAGCCGACACCCGAGTGGCTTCGATATTTCTTACCATGTGCGCATTGCTCGCCGGGCTGCGCTCGGGCTACTTGCTCTGATAGTTCTGGGCTGTGGCCCGCTTTTGACTCATGACGCTGTCACTAATCTCTGGCCCCATGCAGTGGTATGTAATATGGCCCAACGTACAATGGTTTCGCCGTTCGCGTTGCCCGCTAGAATGTGCGTCTTTGCATCGTGGGGGTAATGCTGTCCCATCTTACACGTTCCCATCAGCGCACCGAGCGAGCGTTCACGGTTCTACTCATTTATGCGTCCAGCTAGGTTTATAGTGCTGCGACGAATACCGAGGGCTAGTTTTAGTTAGCTTATTTTATTACTAAACGACTGCACGCATAAAACTGCAGCTCCAAGTGCAAACCAAATACGTGAGCGAGAGCGAGGGATCGTCGCTTTTAAATCGCCTCCATCGTTGAAGTCTTTTGTATCGCTCGTAGCTGTTAGAACGATGCAGGAAAGGAAAACAGTGGGAGAAAATCGCCTTCTTGCACTGGATTATTATTTATTCTTTCCCCCCCCCCCTTTGGTTCCACCAACCAAACCGCCCGCTCCTCACCCCTCTTAGGACCCGGGAACGGATGAAGAAACCCCCATCATCATCGTTTGGCCGCGAGGGAAAAAGTGATCTGTTGTTGTGGCCCGCGGAAATGTCGGACAGACGATGTCATCCATAAATGTGCATCCCCCTGGCACATCCGATGACTATGCATCTTCTATTCGGTAACGAAGTGGAATTTCTAGTATTACCATATTTGTCGATTCAATTACGTAAAGCTTTCCTCTCAATTTCCCTCCTATTATTACACCCATACTTCCCGGTAAGAACAGAATCCCTCCTCTGCGCAATCGCTCCCCGGTCAGTGTGTGTATGTGTGTGCTTTATCTATTGTTTACCTTTAAGCTTCGGTGCGGTGTGTGTGTGCGAGTGTGTGTATGTATTTGCTTAAGCTCTTGTTTGTTCTGGTGGTCTGCTTCAATTATTTCGACCCGACCGTGCCGTGCCTAGTTAAGGAGCGTACACATTTTTTCCGGATTGTTTACTTTTATCTTACTGTGAAAAACGATTCTCTTTAGTATCTGTATTCCATATCTATCATAAGTTTTGTCTTTCGACGTGATAGGGCGTTTAAATTCTTGTAATAGTCAATGTTTGTTGAAGCTGTTTACTCTTGCAATGGATTAAACTAGGACCAATCTCAAGAGTAATCGGTGCGTAAAAGTAGAAGCAAGCAAAATAGGAGTGCGTGTTACACTTTATTATAAATTAATACAATTTTACATGACAAACTGTTGCTTTATTAGTCATGTGTTCCGATCCGTTTCCTGAATGTCATTCTAACGTCCCTCGACCCTATGCTTCTGCAATGCTGATCCAATTTGATACACGGATGTTTAGCTACGTTGTCATCGACCGTTGTCTCTAACGTCGTCGCCATCGGCCTGGTACTTGCTTCGCGCCGGAATCACAAATTAACTGTTCAAAAACGGCTGGACCACGGCTGGAACAAACGTTCATTAGTGCGCCAGCGTGGCATGACTCAGGCCCTTTTTGACAGCAGTAGCAACGTCCACACAAAAAAAGCCACAAGAGAAAATAATGGAGGTTTATCGTGAAATTACGATTTTAGAATAATTCAATGAATTGAACCAATCGATTGAAATTAGTTTTTTTCCTCACTTCCACCGGTTCTCAGCGAGCAGCGTTTTGCAGGCGGAACACGTCGTAACGCATCGTCATCTGCTAGTTCCCATGTTGTTTAGCATCTGTTCGGGCTCCACTCTGACCAATTGTTCGTCATTGTTCGTCCTTAGCGTCCAGCAGTCCAGCAGTTTGGGGTTGTTTAGGAAGTTTCGAACCTGAGTATTGGGGCGCAATGGCCAGCGTTCCGTGACAGAGTAGTGACGGTTACGGACGGGCGCAGTGTAAGGAATTGGAATTGGAGGAATTTTGGATCGAGTGCGGAAGTGCCACCGTGTCTGATTCACCCGGCACCAGCGCTTCTCCTCATCATCCGCCGCTCCATGTGCGCACACACCACGCTTATAATGAGGCAAAAAACCAAATTCCTCAAGATGATCGAACAAACGTGCACATCCACATCGTCGTTCCATCGTTGAAAATTTGTGTGCGCGCTGTTTTTTTTTCCTGTGGCATTCAGCCATAATTCTGTTTTGATCATCGCTCCCGATGTGGGCAGAGTCCAGACGGCAGCCAGAAGACCCCGAAGACACAAAGCCAAATTTCTCATATTAGCTATTATGAAACCCGTACACGTTTTTTCCCTCTATTGCGCGCGCCTCTGCAGCATTATTGGGAGGAAAGAAATCGAAAACTAGCCTCGGCCAGACCTCAGCTCGGCCAGGCCAGCTCAGTGCACAGTGGCTGTGGCGGAGGATGGAAGGAAACTGGAAATTCGGTGGCAGCCGAAAATTGCTGAATCAAAGCTGAAGCATACAACGAACGAGAAGAACGACCCAGCTCCGTCGCGACTCCGCAACGAGAATCCTTGCCTCTCATCGCGTAGTTGCGAGGTGGAGACAAAAAGCACACATTCAACAGGAGCGCAGTAATAATAGCAACACGCTAACCAACCTCACCAACAAAAAACGCGTCGGTTGCTGGTGCTGGCTGTGTGTATGTGTCCAACTTTTGCGCTCAGAATATTCGATTATACAATTATATATAATTTCCCATAAATAAGTACTTGGCCTGGCTGTTCAAAGATGTTAATTGGGATTAGGTTTCAAATCTTCATCATCATCATCATCATCATCATAGCCGCAGTGTACAGAACAAGCTGAAAAGTACCTTCGAAGTTGTATTGTAGAAGCGACCAAAGCACTCAACGCGAACCCCAGCCAGCTAGGGTAGTCTGCTTAGGGCATGGTGGCAATGGCTGACGGCATCATTCCAGCCAAATGATTGATTTAGTAGAATTGTCCGTTCTGACTAATTCTTACCCAAGATTTCCCTTGTCCCGGCGTTGGTCAGTTTTATCGATAATTAAATAAAGTTATTCGCTGAATACGTTACCTCCAATGTGAAAATGGAACTGAGGCGCAAAGCACTTCCGAAACCGAATGGAAGGAAGCGAGCGAAGTTGGGCATAAAAAAAATACTTCAAGATAAGATAAAACTGCCAATAATCTCTCAACGCTCCCCCCCTTTGCATACGGCAACCCGGCGCAGGATAACCGCAGCCATGGTTAGGTGGCAGGTTAAATCGTTCCGACCAGATAGAAAGGCTCGCCATGTGACTATGGCTCCGGAAAAGCAGGCAAAGGACGTGATTCTCGGCGCACCTACCGTCACCACCGTCGTCTAGTCGCCGAAGCGCCGCGAATGGTGAGAGAACAAGGTAATTCAGCGAAAATAAACAGCCACCGAAAAAACACTTTCCAACCATCCAGCCAGTGGCTGCTCGGTTGTTCCTGCCGTAAGCCGGGCCGTTGTTTCGCCTTACGAATTTTAATTGAAAGCAACAATTAAGCGAAAAACAAAATCCTCAACATCGGCAACAAACAAGCAAGCGTTTGTTGCCGTCGTCGTTCTGCCCCGTCGTTGCTACCGGTTATCGGTATTTAGTCGCTGTGCCGTGTCCACCTTCCTGCGCCCTTTTGAGGCTATAATTGTTGCAGAAAGGACTTACCACGGCTTGCCTCCACCAGCCCTGCCGAAGGCGGTCGGGGCTCGCAAGGCGGCCGGGAAACGGCTATTGGAAAGAAACTGGTTCGATGGGTCCAAAAACGGGTAGAGTTTGTCATAGTCTCTCGCTCGTACGGGGACGAACACACGAACAATGTATGTGTGTATGTACAAAAAAACACACACACATCCCTTGCGTCTCGCAAACGTGTGTCGGGTCTTTGGATAATTTTTGAAAATGTGTCTTCCTTACACACGGAACTCGGCAGAGTTCGGGGTCCGCTCACGGCGGTACTAACCGGGAATATTGACCACGTTCCGGTCGGGAAAAAGGAAAAATTTAGCCCCACACACACACACTTACGCACGCATACACGAGAAGAAAGAACGTTTGCAGAGGTGTGTCAAAAGGGAGGCCGAGCATGATCATCACGTTTTACATCTTGCTTCTCCGAGCATCCGTCTCATCGAGCCCCGATCCGGTCCGGTCCCGGTGCCGATGTCCCAAAAACCATGCACCCGTGTTCGGATGTCCGTGTTGCGTGTTCCAACATGCGGCCGTACACACAAAAAGGATGCGCGATCGCCACACATTCCTTGGCAACTTTTCTGCCCGTCGCCCGCTGCCCGCTGCCTTCTATGGCGCGGATCTGCTCTCGCCACGGTTTGGTTGAATATTTATCGAGCTTCTACACTGTTCTGCACTGCGCCGTGCATTGGCGCGCGGTTTGAATTTGTTATTTTGATTTTTACTTCATTCATTTGTTTCACTCTCTGCGCCAGCCAGCCAGACTTATTACTTCACGGCGGTGCCATTCGCTAAACGATTATCGGCATGTCTAAACATCGATCGATCGATCCGTCTGCTTTGGCTGGGAGCGGAACACGGAGACAAAAAGGAGAAAAAAAACGAACACTCAGTTTTTATCTCTTGATAGAGACTATTTTTTACCTGTCGTTTTCTGCACGGAAAATTTCTTCTAACCCAAACTTGTCAATCGATGCACGTGCTGTACTCGTTCGTTGCTGCTGCGCTTCTCTATGGCATTGGCATACCTGCAGGACCTGCACCTTGCCCTGCAAGCCACCGTCTCCGTCTCGGGTCTCGGAAATATTTTACACAAATTCCTGTATATTGTAATTTTCCCCCTGCTCTTCGGCACTTGCTTTATTTCCTCCTTTTTTTGTATTCTTTCGCTCGATGACCCTTCTTCGCACACACTCGCACTCGCACTTTTGTACCACATACGCAGCAAACGGGCATGGACTCACTGGCTGCTATGGTGGTGCGTGGCGTGGATGGAATTCACGTACAAGCGAGGCAGCCAGCCTGTAAAACTCCTTTTCCGCCGAGTTTTAAACGAGAACCACTGTTTTGGTAGTGCTGCCACTACTCAAACCCATTGCACGAATTGCACATCTGAGCGCCGCCTTGCTCCATCAAATCACACACTGCCCCTTACTCTCGACTGTATAAACTCTAATTCGCCCTTATCTCTAAATGCCCTTATTAAAAGGGAAACAACGACCACACTCTACCTGGGATCACAACACTTGGCGACACTTGATCGGGCGCACACTGGACGGACACACGCTGTTAAACACGATCGGCACAGTCGTGGAAGCGTCAGGGAATTTAGAGCAAATCCTCCTCCGTTCGCACCAGAACACTAAGCTACGGCAAGCTTTTGTCAACGCAAACACGATTTCCCACCTCAGCCTCAGTCACTCTTTTTGCTCTAAGTTGCCCGCAAACGATCGTGTGCCCTTTCGACGACCGTTATGTTGCGCGAACGAGTTGGTACTAGTGGCTGGATGCGTCTGGCGATCGTTCGAACCGGAGGCGCATCGCCGATCTTACGCACACAGCGAAAGCGCGGGCAGAAGTTAGGCATGATCTCAGCCGATGCGTGAGAAGCAAAGAAAATTGTTCTGAGATTTTACCCATGAGCGCCAATCAATTGAACAAAACATTTCACACTTTTGCAAACTAATAACAAAAGATGCTGGAAATAGTTTTGTTTAGCAAAACTCTCTTTTTGTTAATGAATTTTCATCATTTTCATCGTGCGCGAACCCTGCCTTTTGAGCTTCTTTGCACGCACACAGAGTGGAAAAGCTTTGTTGAAAATAAAAACCGGCCTTGGACAGTGGGCACTGGAGCATCAATTTGGTAAAAAAAAAACCCGCAAACCACATCATATTTGTTTATGAAATAAATATAAAAAAGTCATTCAATGTCAGTGCAGTAAATACTTGCTATCGGAGTGTTTTATTTTATCGCAACAATTGTTAGCAATTGTATAACGTTTTCTGTTAAATATTAAAATCTATTATTCCGAAACGAAATAAAACTACATTTGGATTAGGCATAAATTAGCGTAATACTTTTAAGCACCGCCGAAAACCGCCCCTTATATTGACGGTTTGAACAGGTCAGCCAGCATCTCTGCCTCGGTCAGATCTTTCTTGTACTTGTGCATGATCTCTTGAATCTTGATGCGACGCCGAACGTGCGGAGGTTGGTAACTGGAAAGATGGAAAACAACATCTTAGCATCGTCCATGTGTGAACTGGATTTGGGCAACTTACGAATCATTGTCCAGGCGTTTCCGTTTGGCCATATTGCACGCGGTTTGACGAATGAGCGATCCAATCACTCGCTTACTGACGACCATACCGTCGATCAGCGGGATGGCAAAGTTCATCCGTCCCACCGGTCCTTGCAGTTTCACGCGCAGCAAGCTCGAGGACAGTGCGTGCAGGTATATGATGAAACATTCGCTCGAACTCGCAGCTGCAGCGGAACCGTGCTGAGTGGCGTATCCCGCTCGAGTGTAGTGCAAAAGGCTGTCGATCGGGAACGTTAGGTGATCCTCGAAGCTTTCCAACCAGACGAGCAAAACCTTTGCCGTTGGCGCCGTGTACAGCGTGCTGGGCTTGGAGGCTCCGGTTCGCCGGCGCATAGGTGGAATCGGATCGGCCGATTTACTTATCGAACCGAAGCGAGCAGATTCACTGTCCAGCGAGAACTGGCGCGGTTGATGATTGGAAGAGATGGAGGACGAGCGGGGTTGAATTTCGCTCACGCTACGCTCGTACGTAGTGGACGGGCAGCTGGTTCCGTCGGTACTATCGTCCACAGTGATGTCGACCTTGTTGTTACGGTTTGGCACCACGATTGCCATCTCGGAGGAAACGTCTGCCCAGTACAGCACCGTTTTCTCGCCGTTCAGGTTCCATTCCTCTGGCGATCGAGCACCCTTCGGTTCGTCACCGTGTTGCTGTGGAGTTGCTTTATTCTCGCGTGGAATCTTCCAACTGTTTCCGATGAAACCCGTCCAGCCTGCGTGCTCCTGAACGTTTACCGGCCACCCAATTGTGTACAGCATCCGCCAGAAATGAGCATCAATGGACGGCAAACTATCCGGATCCATGTTCCCGATGATTTCTGCCTCCGTGCTCTGGCCGGCCTTCACATAGAACGCGTGTATGGTGTCACAAGAGCGGGGGGACATTTTGTCCAATATTTTCAAGTCTTGACAGAACTCCGGCTTGGACGAATCGAGAGTCGTTAGCAGCGGAGCACTTCCGTCGACCTTCTGTCCAGCACCATTGTTTTGACCGATCGTAAGAAAGCCAAAGTGGGACAGGAAAAGTCGCGCCGCTTGAAACTCGTGGCACACAGCTGGTGGTGAAGCTTCCTGCGCATGCCCCAGCCCGTCGACGGAGCATTCCGTTTCAGCCCACGAGAGCTTCTCATACCCAACCTGCTGCTCGACCAAACGGGCCAGCTGTTTCGTGGACTGATTGCCAATCTTTTGCTCCGCCGAATCAAGCGTTGGGATCGAATAGTCCACAATGCACGGAGGAATGCGATCGACCGAGTCCGGAAAATACTTATATTCCACCTCCTGGCGCATCATAATGTCGTTCATCGGTACAGGTCGGCCCGGGTTAGGAGCATGATATTTTGTGCCCGATTTGCTGCGGGACAGATGGCGCAACTGCATTGTCCAGGCATGGCGACCGAATGGACCACGGATAAGAACTGGAAAGAATGTAGGAGAAAAGCATTAATTGTCACATCACAGCCTCAACAGCGGCAGGTTCGTACTTGTAACCGTCGGCTGGGGATCCTGGTCGTTGCCCAGCGGTTCCTCAAACAGCGCCAGCACGGTCGAGTTTTCCGTCACAAAGTATTTAAACTTTTTTATCGCCTGCTCGTGGGGCAGCTCGCCGACGTGCTCGCCGGAAGTGTTGGAATGCTTTGCTAGCACCACTTCATCCAACAGCGACGACAGCGATTGCTTGCCACACTCATTGGGAAAGTAATCGATTTGCTCCAGTATCATGGTAAGCATGTTTTCCGCCGCATCGCGCACCCGCATACTGGCCGGTTTGAGCTCCTTCTCGTCCTTGTACCTGACCGGCTCGCCCGGTTTGCCGACACTTTTCGATCCCGATATACCCAACTCAACCACTTCCAGTACGATCGTGAGGCACTCTTTATCCTGCAGTAAGTACGGATGGTTCATCAGCCAGGCCGAGGTACACTGGAACGCTGCCACGATGGTGCTGTGCAGATCCTTGATGTGTGCCGGCGGTGGTCTCGAACATTGGTAGCAAATGTAGTCGCAAATCCACTTCACTGCCCGCTTACATTCCAACACGTCTACAGAGAAACGTACAAATCCGCATCATCAGTGGACAAGTGCGATACACACTTAAGCTATGAAGCATTACCTGAATCTTTAACGTGCATTCCCGCCAAACCGGTCAATAGTTCCAGCGCAGCGAGGGACACGTTCAGGTCGGTTTTCCACGACGAAATCAAACGGTGACACACCAGATAGGTCGCTCGTACAAACAACGCATGGGCGCTATCTGAGAGAGTGAAGAACAGAGATGTTATTGCTCTGTTTGCAACTCAAGCAACAAAAGGGACACTGTAACACATCCTCACTAACTACTACCATTTACTATTACGTGCCCTTTGTCTGTATTCGGAACGTGTGCAGTACAGTGGTGTGAATCGTGTGTTGCAATAAGAAATGGCTTTGAATACAACAACTCGGGCTTGCTACACATTCTGGGGTGTGGAATCGAAATCAAGCATTTACACAAGGAAAGGGTAGCAATGGGGTGGGAGGGAATGGAGGACTGAGGGACAGAAAAAAAACTAACTAATTACCATAAATTGCAGATGAACTCAATTCTAACTCATGAATAATGTCGGATGAGAAATCATCAAAAGCCGGCAAACTAGAAGGTTCATTGCTAAGTGTTGCGGTACTGTGTCCACCGATGCTGGAATTGGCGCTGTTCATGGAGTAGGCACTCTTCTCGGAGCAGGCTAGCAGCGGCGTAAAGGTGTGCGCGCGTGTGAATGATGCGTACAAAATGGTGCGATGCAGTATGTTGTTTCATTCGAATCGGTCGATCGTTCCCGATGGCATGGTACAACATTAACGAAAAGCAATGATTGTCAAACCATATAATTTCGATCGTGAGAAGGTGAAACAAGATTTGAAAGTAAAAAAAAAAGAAAATATAAACATTTTATAAACTTTAAGCTGCAATGCGGTGATCAATTCGAGCGGCCATAAAATAAAGGGGGAAAACCACGTTAAGGACGAAGAGTCCCGATGAACACCGCTTACCCGAGCTGAGCAAGTTGGCAGTTTCGGCCGTGGGATGTAGCGAATGCAATACTTCTGCGGACCCCTTTTCCGTCTCTTCGAACGTGACAGCGTCCTGAACGCACAGATGCAATCCGCCCAGTAGCATGTGTGTGTTTTGCGGGTCCGTCTCCACTTGCAGAGCGTTCATGAGAATGTTTATGAGTCGCGGTTTGAGGTGAATGAAGGTGATACTTCTACAAAAAAGGAAGGTTCAAAAGTAAGTACCAGCTTTACCCTGGAAGAAGGCCTTGTTCGCACCTGTCACTTGGTCCACCCATGATATCCCGAATGGGAAGTGTCTGGAAGTGGAGCGGCAAGGCCAATATGGAGAGCAGAATGTTGATGGCCGCCCGCCGCAGTTCAGTTTTGTTAAGGACCACATTTTGCGACCGCAGCTTTAGCTCCTTCTCGGGCAGAATAAGCTCCAAGGCGCCGATGAACGATGGCAGCAGCACCTGAATTCCTTCCAGGTCAATGCGAAACAGGTCCGACGAGTTGTACAGAATGCTGGCCAGAGTTTCCATGCACTCCCGGCTGTCGTTCGTTTTGAGACCCTGGTGCAGTGCCATGTAGAAGCGAGCCAAGTACACGGGTAGGATTTCTTCGCCCGTTTTCTTTGCACAAAATATGCGGCACAGCGCACCGAGCGCTTCCGCCTTGCCCGATTCGTACTTGTCGATCGTAAGACCCGGTGCAACGTCGTTCACCTCGGACAGGGACGGTGGCTGTGACAGGCTGCCCTTGCGGTTGTCCATGATCATGGAGGAAGGGCGCCGTTTTGCTTCGGCCGCACGCTCTGGAGACGACGCACGAATAAGTAGCGGAAGCTGATTTGGTTTAATATCGTTTGCAAACTTACTTTTGGTGTTTTGCATCCACGTGTCTCCGCCTATGTGAGCCGCGTCGAACAGCCACTCGCCGAAGAGGTGCAAAATGCTGTTGCATCTGGGACGGTTTGCCGCTAAGGGATATCGATTTTCCTGGCATAAAGAGAGCATGGCTGCAAGAAACAACGAGAAACTGTACTACTTTGGCCGGCCACCCAAGCTACCTCCGCACGGGTGCATCAGCTTACAGGAAAATCCAGTTGACGGCAGCGAGGACGATTGGGGCGCATTGGTCGGGTGGTTGGACGAGCTTCGACTGCTAGTAAGTCCACTAAATGAACCTTTTGTAAAGCCTGCAATCGTGCAATCGAAAAAAGTTATTTAATACCTGCCGCCAAAAGGGCACAAAACACTACCAATGATAATGACAGCGAGATGTTTAACTGTGCGATGATTTGAAACGGTCGAAACGATCGGCCACGTGTTATGGTGTTGAGACTACGATTCTACGATATGTACATTGTCTGCGGTATGAGCTGCAACGTGCATGCCTGTTTAATTGGTGCGATAGCAAATTATGAACGGCTACACAGGATACAAACACAATTACAAAAGAACTGTAATAAGGCCATTTAAAGTATGATAGCACACCAGCAAGATATTAAACAACTACCAGTAAGACACACATTCCGGGGACGAACAAGCAAGTAAATCGAACGCACCCTTGGCTTGCGATGCCATCGAGATGACGGCATGGGCTGACGGTAGCGACGGAGCGACGCTGAAGCTTTTCGCCAAACGGCGCTGTAGCGGAGGCGTTGGCGAGTTTGCCGATCCGTTAGTGTCAGCGATGAACAACGACGACTTGCCATTGCAAAATCCCGAACTATCGGCTATGATGATCGTTATAATTTGATGGCATGGCGCATTGAAATGGGTTTAATGACGTTAGTAAACAACCACAGCACAATTTAACATCTAATCTATTGCGACTTTACCCTGATTTGCTGACGATGCATCGTACGAAAAACCAAAACCCCCCGGCGTGCTTCCTCCATTGCCGCTGTTCTGGTGAACCCCAGCGGCGACGGAATTCGAACTACAGCCTACAATATTAACACTGTTTATGCAACCGACTCCACTGCTTCCAGTACCAGCACCACCGCCACCACTACCACCACTACTACTACCTCCACCAGGGACAGCATTGGGGCCGGTGGTCGAACTGCTGCCGCCAGCCCCAACAACGCCCAACGCAGCTCCAAGGCCGAGTCCCCCAAGCCCGCCGCTGGCGCGCAGGGCACTCGTTTTGATCTCGCCTCCTGAGTGTCTAAAGCTAATTACCGATCCACTACTGGATTGCATTCCACCACCACCACCAGCGCTCGAGAATGTCAGCTGATTGAAGTTTTCTATGAGAGCATTCTCGTCCATTCTAAACTGGGCTATGCCTTACGGGTAAATACATAGAAACGGTCAAAGGTTTCAGCTCGAAACGATCCACAACCGTGCCGCGCTGCTGAATACCTACCGAGGAACGCATCCACCAAGCCGGCAATTCCTTTTAGAGTCTTCAGGAAGATTTGCGGAAGGTTCAGCAAACAGGGATGGTGTTGCGGTTCGATGCCGTCAGCGTTGAGTAGGACGGCTTGCACGAATTGTGGGGTGCGGCTGATCACCTGCGGACAGCACAGGTCGGTCGGTGCTCCGAGGATCTTCAGAAAGCGTATCCAAGCTTGTGCGATTCCATCGTTGGTCATACCGTCGGGCACCAGATGTGCGTCTTCCTCAGCTGCAAGCGATAACCAGTTCCCGGTACAAGTACACTCGCGGATGTGCGCAAGCTAATACGGATTGTCTTACCTATTTTCATTTCAGGAAACGCTGGGCCGTAAGTAAACTCGAGCAGCTTTGCTGTCAGTCCCAGATTCACCCGGTTCCACTGCTCTACTAGCGCGATACGGTGGCGCCAGGCAGCGCACGATTCCTGGAAAGTTTTCCACAACGACGGCGATGGAAAGCATCGGCTGCAGGCCAAAAGCCAAACCTCGAACAGCACGCTCAGCACACGCTCGCACAGCTGATCCCCTACATCATCCTTGACGATCGGTGGAGCCAGCAGAATTTCATTGATAGCCAGCAGAAAAAGGAGCAGCGCTTCCCACGTTTCGACCGTGAGTATTTGCGAGTTTTGGGCGGTGTCCTGTAGTGTACGCAGCACGCGATGGCACAGGACGGCCTGCCGATTGATGGTGTCCGTTCCTGCAAAAAGGAGCCAGCAAAGCGGTTAGTACGGTGCTGGCGGGTGCAAACGATCGGCGAAATAGTAACAAAGTGGAAAAGCGTTCACCTAGTTCCTGTTCGTAAATGAAAGGCCAGACTTGAAACGAAGAAAGATTGGAAAATCAGTGCATGGAGTTAGTTTGTGCCAATTGGGTGCGCGGATAGAGTTCTACACAGAGTCACACACGTGCAAGCACACTCTCTAGGGTGGTATTAGTGGTTATTGGTGCACACACGACCATACACATGACATGACCACACGTGTGAGAATGCACTGTAGTAGTTGGTGTCTACGCAATTAAACGGGGATGCCATAAGAACCGTACCTTCCCCGGGGCGAGGCACAAACAGGTTGTACAAATGTTTGACTATCTTCCGCACGTATGTGTTCGGATCGTCAATAATGGGGCGTGGAACACTGATCTTGGTCTGCGGCAGTACGGCACTGATCCACTCGCAGTAAATGTTTACCCCATCCTTGATGATGTCGTGTTCCGACAGGGGCAGCGACAATCCGTGACAGATTACATCCATACACCATTGGACCTACGAAAGACGACGACGGGAAGGGAGATCTTCCCGCTGTAGTACGTTGTGACCTTCGCTTGCGTCGCTGCTTGGCAGGGTCTTACCTCTTGGTCCGTGTGCAGATTGCTCGGTTCTGCATTGTTGGTGATGCCCAGAGTGCTGGCCAATTGCTTGATAACCACAGCTGCCACATCCCGACCACCGACGATGCTGAACTTTCCCAGCACGCTCTGCGTTTGGGCGTTGGTAATGTTTTCCGCTATAATCGGATACAGTGAGGCCCACTCGGAATACATGGTGCCCCAATTATGTGGCCATCTGCAAGGAGACTTTGGCGTGAGAAAAACGAAAAGCTGTGATTTGCTTTCGTCAGCGAAGTGTTGATTTGTTTTGACGTTTCAAACGTCAGGGGTCCTCAAGCAGCAACGATGGAACTACGGGAAAGTACAGGGTGTCTCGAACGTGAGCATTGATTAGTATGTTTTTATACAATTCTCAACATATGTATCACACATTGCATTTGTAATTCAAATTGAGTTTTATTTATGTTTTATTCGTAACTAAACCAACAAGGTTCTTTATTTTGAGTATGTTTATTTGGTCGTCGTTGCATCGCCTCAATTCTTCCCACCTCTTCTACTGACCGAAGCTTGGCGCAATAAGTGCGCCGGATGATATTCCTAGACATTGAGGCCAGACCGAGAGTCATCTGCGGACTACCGTAACAATGTTTATCAAGCCGGATTAAGCACGTGCACACGTTTGCACGAAAGACATGACACAAACGTTGAGCAAACAGTAAAGATAACCTCAAGTACCTTATCTAAACGATGTATACTAAATCGAGTGACGAGCTTGTCGTGTGATATTTTATCAGCATGAAATATTCAGCACCAACCAACAGAAGAGGTGATGGCCAATCGAATAATTCTTTGTTCGCTTTTGAAATTCATATGCTTTGAGTTATCGTACTACAACTAACACGTACTTTGATCATGTAAAACGTACCACAGTTCATTCCTTTTGCTCTACACCACACCGCACTATCTTACTAAATGTAGTATTTAGGGAAACGAATGAACCTAGTAAAGCTTTCATACAGTTATTGGTTTCAGCTGGATCTGGAGCGCGATCGTCAGTAGGTTGTGGTACTGCGTCATTGCTAATAACTACGACAAAATTAAATAAACTAGGGGGTACAAAACAAATTCGCTAGCGCAATTAACGCACCAAGATATCATTATAAGACAACAGTTGCCTACACACAAACACTGTCACACACACATGCGCGCGTACACGTGTTTTTGCCCCAAGCAAGAGCGGCCAAAGCAATTCAATGAGTTACTAGCAGCATGGTTGCCCCTAGTCATCTTTCTTGTCCGTGGCCGTCTTATTTGCCCCCTTGCGCTTGGGGGAAGACTTTTTGTTCTTCCTTCTCTTTGCATTCGGGGAGGACGGTTGGCTTCCTGCTTCGGGAGCCTCCTGCTCATCGGCGCTACTGGGGCTGCTAGGTTCTGCCAAAGCTGCGGGCTCTTTCGCGACCGTTGCCTCGTCCTTGGATGCTAACATTTCTGCCGAGAACCCAAACTCATTGACACGCTTCGAATCCACCTTGTAGATCCAACGTTGGTAAAGGAAGATAAAGAAGACAATGTCTGGAATGGAAAAAGGGGACATGTGTGTCAACTTTCTTCTCTGCATAGACATGCGAAGACATGCGGGCAAAAGCACACTTACCGTCACGGAAGCATCCGATTCTGTACATCATTGGCATTTTGATCACGAAGGCAAAGATGTCGTCGATGAAGGTGTTCAAAAACTTGTAGGTCAACATTCGCCAGGGCAAATGTGCGACCGACTTCATCTTATAGTTGATAAACAGCTGCGGCGTCATCATGATAAAACCGAACGTGAGCAGGTACCCGTACAGCATGTTCAGCACAAACGAGTACCATCCTTTGTGCTCCTGGTACAGCACGCTGTACACACTGTACGCCAGCAGCAGCGGGAAGCACACCCATCCTAGGTACTTGAATGCAAGATTGTCGTACTGCCTAGTGCTCGATTCCACGTACGATCCCTTATCGGTGAAGGTGATGCGGGGCAGAAAGCCGAAGATGCGGTTCTCCTTGCTGATGTTGATGTTGACCACCTTCTGGATTTTCCACACCTCAATACCGAGCCCCATCAGGCAGCTGATCTTGATCATGAAGTTTGTCTCATTGTCCAGCACGTACAGCAGCACGATCACCGATTGCAACACACCAAAGAATACTGACCGGACTGAGAGGCCCTCCAACGACTTGCGATTATTCCAGAACTGGATGTCGTTTTTGAACGCCAGCAGCTCGAATACGCTGTGCAGAATCGTTACGACGATTGTGATGCCCAACAGATAGGGATTGTTGTCAAGCAGCGCTTCCTTCAGCGAGTCTTGATCTTCGTCCGTCTCGGTACCGCCGGACAGTGCCTCCGTGAACATGTTGTTGGCCCATTTGTTGCGCATAGTCTGAGCGGCGTACAGCTGCCACTTGAACAGCGACAGTGGCTGGTACGATAGGTTAAGCTCCAGCACGGGAGTCGTACGATTGATGGGCTGATAGTCCCTCATCATGTTCCAGTAGTCGTTGTAGAACACGATTGGAAGGTACGTTTGTCCACTCGGAAGAAATTTGATGTACTCGTCCAACGGGGGCGGCACGGATCCTTTCACCCAGTTGGTTTGATCCGTCACGAGATTGATGGTGAGATTTGGATGCCAGTGGGCGAGTATTTTATCATCCACCAGGGCATTTTCTAGTTCCTTCTCGAACTTCTCCTTGTCTCCGGCGAGCAAGTTGTGGGTTTTGGTTCGCTTGATCCGTTTGTACTTGCTAAGCATCGCTCTTGCGTGGCCCATATGTTTGCCAGCAAAATCTTCACCCGCCGCCGGATTAGGACTGAGGCCTGTCTTCGTGACGTACGTGTGCAGGTATATCGATCCATTGTTCATCAGCTGATCAGACGCTTTAATGTGAGTATTGAGCGTAAAGATGCCGTCCTTGTTCTGGCCCCCGTACCAATCACCGTACACCAGGCCTTCCTGCAACCAAACTAGGCTGCTCGGATCATTAAAGTCCACATTGTACTGGTCTTCCGAGATGTACACGTGCAAATCGAACACGGTACCGTTCTCGAACAGATTCCAGGCATTTATCTTCGATTTGCCCGTTGCCTGCTGGTTCACACCGGCATCCGGGGCAGGACGGCGGAAGAATGAAGAGATGAAATAAATAATCAATGCTCGGATGATCAGCGATTTGGTGATGGCAAAGAACGATTCAGTGCGTGACGGTTGCTGTTGCAGCTGTGCTGGGAGTTGTGCTTCAACGGGGCCCTGGGAAAGAAAGAAGGATGCTTTTCTCATTAAACATTTTCCACCGTAACATGTCGACCAACTTACGTCCGGATGGTTTTGATCATTAGGGGCCAGTGAAT
This sequence comes from Anopheles stephensi, assembly GCF_013141755.1. Taxonomy (NCBI): domain Eukaryota; kingdom Metazoa; phylum Arthropoda; class Insecta; order Diptera; family Culicidae; genus Anopheles; species Anopheles stephensi. The sequence continues at coordinate 87,663,024 of NC_050203.1, read as the reverse complement.
CACTTTCCGCTGGAGCGGTACCATTATCTTCTTGCGGCATTCTGCACCGTATTGCTGTTATTTTCCTATTTGCAATGGAGCTGAATGAAAATTAAGATTCACTGATGCAACACTCGGCACATTACGCCAAGTAACCTTGGCCACTTGTTGTTTGAGCACGAGTCTGCGAGAAGAATCGAGTCGGGGAACTTATCGGAGCCAGCTTCCGATATAAAAATATAAAAATGCTCCTAATTGAAGTTCGCTCGTGACCTGCTAGGCAAAAAATAGCCGAACTGTCAGGTTGACATTCGAATGACGTGGTGCTGTGATTTTGGAAACAAGGTTGCATCATGGAATGTTATTTTAGATCATAATCAGAGTTCTTCTTTTTCAATTATATTCCTTATCAGCTTTTATCAAACATTTAGCACAAAAATCCTTGCAAATATTTTAAATTTTGCTTTTTAAATAGTGCTTCGTTAGTAGTGAAAGGAAATTAATATCTAAAACAAGCGAAATGTCAAATGGAGACCGATCCAACGAAATGTCAAAATGCATGTGGACCCGACCTGCCGTTCTGCTGCTCGCTGTCAAGATGTTGTTCCTTTTTCTTTTCCTGTCAAAGTGTACCAGCGATCGGACACGTTGGGTGAGTTTGATTCGATTTTCAATGGAAAACATGGAAATATAAGTGGTTTTATGGCTTTTAATGGTTAATCACATTGCCACGCGCGATAATAAGCAGCAGTAGTAAATGTATGGGTTAAATTAAGCCTCAAAACGAAATGTTTCCCATTGAACGCTAGCAGCGTTTTGCTGTGTACATAACCTCGAATGTCAAACTAAAGGTGTTCCCCTTTCGTGCTCCACAGAATCATGCAGATTTTCGTGAAAACACTCACCGGCAAGACCATCACACTCGAGGTCGAGCCTTCGGACACGATCGAGAATGTGAAGGCCAAGATCCAGGATAAGGAAGGAATTCCTCCAGATCAGCAGCGTCTCATCTTCGCCGGCAAGCAGCTGGAGGATGGTCGCACCCTGTCGGACTACAACATTCAGAAGGAATCTACCCTTCATCTGGTGCTGCGACTCCGCGGTGGTGAGTATCTCTTATCGTAGCTTTCCGTAGCTACGCCCGGTGCCAGAGAACGCATGGTTCAGTTAAAATGTTGCGTCGTTTGTATCTCAGGTATCATCGAGCCTTCGCTGCGTATTCTGGCCCAGAAATATAACTGTGACAAAATGATTTGCCGCAAGTGCTACGCTCGTCTGCACCCGAGAGCAACCAACTGCCGCAAGAAGAAGTGCGGTCACACCAACAATCTGCGCCCGAAGAAGAAGCTGAAGTAAGCTGTGATGTTTGCGACGGGCTTCACTTGTTTTCAGAACCATTTCGGAAGTGTGAGCTGCTGGCTGGTGGAATCATGTGTATGTTTCGTTCATCAGTGAAAGAGGAATAAAAAAGCTGATGTGCAAAGCATAGATCACGGTATCATGATAGGTTTAATTGCGCAATGGAAAGAATTGAATCGTTTAGCACGAGGAGGAGGCTTTTTAGATTTGAATCTTGGAAATTTCGGGGGTCCTGTCCTATCAGCCTTATCTTATGTTCTAAGTCAAATTAGTAGAGAAAAAAGTAGACGACATCGATCTAGTAACCGTGTGTGGCGCCAAGAAAAAAAATTAGTTTATTTTTTTACTTCAACCAAAGCAGCCATATGTCGTCGTCCAAAGCAACAACACCGGTTCATCAATACAATTGAGCGGTTGTTTACAGCAAGTGGGTGTAGAATGAACGAGTTATCAGTTTGTTCTGCAAATATTGGATGCTGAATGTCGGAATAAACGGTTAGGAATGCGCTCGCAACCGAGGAAAAAGCATTCTTTAGTCAGACGTTCAACCGACCGACCACGCGTTGTGTGTTGCTTCTTCAACGAGGATGGATTTTTGTTTCCATCCCTGTGCTTCCCATCTGGAGATGCTGGAGTTCAGATGTTACTGGAGGAGAGAAATGTTTCCTTCTTTCTCTCCTTTTTTGCTAGAGAATGCGCGAGAGCGTGGTGCGTGAGTTATGCTGCTGCCTTTATTTCTGACCAAAAGTAACCATAGTTCTGGTTTTACTACAAAGCCTTGCAGTAGGCCGAGTTGATGGTCAAGATCGGATCGGAGTTTCGTTGCGAAGCAGCATAGCAAGCAGGCCTCCCAACGGTGTCCGTCAGCTTAAGAGTGGCTGTGTTACGCTAGCGCACTCCTACCAAGGAGCCGACTGTTGTTCTTGTTTGTAACCTGTTCTGTAAGTGTGCACATTTATGCTGCCTGGAATTTCGTTCCGTCACACTCTTTTCTTCTAGTGGTGCCTTTTTGCTAAAGCAGCAGAACCACCCAACGGTTAGTTTGTTTGTGTGGGTTTGCAAAGGTGCGCATCATGTTGCTGCTGCTGATGATGACGATGGAGCGCGAGCAGCATAACAACGAACATCAGCAGCAGCAGCAGCATAGCATTCTCAAACGGTCCGAAGAGCGATGTTTGGCTCTGCGTTCTCGCTCGCGTGCTCTCTCTCTCTCTCACTCTCATTCTCGCGGTAATCAGCTTTTTTGTTCCCTTCTACACACGACTCGGGGTACCGGAGAGAACGTGCGGCCAAGAAGCCTGAGCATATTAGGGCCACAAAAAATCGATACGAGCGTATGCTGTGCTTCTGTTGACTCTACGCATCCACACATTTTTCAGAAGATCTTCGAAGTACGCTGAGCACACACTGTTCCAGCTCTGGTGCTACGGGTCTGGAGTTTTTCACCAAACGTGTGCTACCCGTGAGTGTTGTGAATGTGTGTGTGTGTGTAGGTGTGTTGTGTGCTCGCATTTCAATCTGCATATCTGGGTTAGTTTAGTTAAAAAGTTTCGAAATTTGTGGAAAATGTTCTATTCTTTTCGGAACTTTTAAGCTATTTGGGCCAGATAGGCTGGAAAGAGAGAGAGAGAGAGATAGAGAAGGAGCGAGAAAGAGCTTGCCAACAAAAGAGAACGAGCAAAAGAGCGAGAGAGAGAGACAGGGAGAGAAGGATACAATATGCGCGCTTGTGTGTGTGCGCGTATGCGATGCTGGGGAAACTGGCTTGCTGCTGGCCCTTGGGGTGCGCGGGTTATATTATTTTCTGGCTGAAAACACGGGAAAAGTTCTCTCTTGGTGTGTGTTGAGATTTTAACACAGGTTTGCGGTCACCCGAAACCAGATTGTATGCGGAGTAAAATGAGGTGTGACGCGATAACGCTATTCGGGGATGATAGGCGTTGCTGGTGCTGCTGCGTGCTGGCCAAGTGAAAATTCTATCCTTGCAGCGTGTTTTTCATTCTTTCGGGTGCAATTTCGTTGCAGGTGTAGTTGCTTGATTCGGTGGGTGTTTGTGAAATTATTGTGTGCTCAGTGCTGATGCTCCGTGCGTTCTTCGTGATCCAGCACCCGTGCGTCTCGCCGAGGTTCCGTGCCTCCTGTGATCCGTTATGTGCATTTTCTTCTCACCACGTGTTTGAGTGTGTGTTTGTGTGCATGTGAAGTGAGCAGAAACAAAAGGAAAACCCGAAAAAGGTGTTCTGTGTATGTGTGTGCTATTATGCAAATGCTCTACTGGGAGTTTAGCGCACAGAGAAGGTAGCACTTTGCCGTCAAATGTCAAAGGTGGTAAAGTTCGTTTGTCAAACTAGTGAAAATCGAATGTGACCCTTCAAAGGGCTACTATTTTGCACGCCATCCAAGCCCCTACACCCTGGAGTGTCCTGAGTACACAAGGATACGCTATACACTCGCCTAGAAAAGCAGGTCAGCGCGCTAGCAGTGCAAACGGAAGGACGAAAACGACAGAAGCGCGACGCGTGTGACATCGTGTCCCTGTGGTTGCGGCCGTCAGGACCTGCTCTTCTCGTTGCCTCTGCCATCATCACAGTAACCTGTGTTGCAGGATCCACAGACACACAGCAGCAGCACCACACAGAATGGATTATTGATTGCAGTAACCAGCGAGGGACATACTCACATCGTGGTAAGTGTATCAATAGGCCCATATCCTTCCGCCGAAAAAACAAAACAGTCGTCCTCCAGGAAAAGCAGCGTTAATGTTGAGGGCTGATCGGGGGGAAGAAAGAGTATGCATGCGCCAACTCTTTCCGAGGTTAACAGAGTAAATGGGGGTCACACCAAAAATGATGTCCACCTATTGTTGCTGTGGTTACTTTGACGCGGTTAGGTTGCGCGATGCAGCATTTAAAACGCTTCCAAAGGGATGGCGTGTTGTTGTAGCGAGATGTTTTATGGCTTCGGCAGGCCAACGGTCAGTTTGCAGATAGGGGTCCACGATAGGCGTAGCAAAAGCAGTAAGCTAATAAACCCTTTTGAAACCTCCCCAGTTTTAGAATCGCTATGCTTGATTCGCCCTGCTGAAAACTGTATTCGCATTTGGGGTCGCCCTTTTTTGTGTGTTAACATAGGACCCAACCATTTCCTGTCGGTTGAACGTGTTTTCTCCCGTTGACTGCACATCCTGCGCCCCGGAGCAAGTGCAGTTGTGTCATCCGGTATCTTTTGACGCTGTTGTGTCAAAAATCAAGCCGTTGTGAGGGAATGATAGGAAAAAAAAACGGCTGGCTGGAATGTGGTTCATCGGTGGAAAACGAAGGAAAGTCGTCGCACAGTTTAAGAACGAGCATATGGCCAAACCGAAATAAAGATGAAAAGGCGAAGAAAAGACACAGGTCACAGGGGGGGTGCGCACGAAGGTACGAACGCCAGAGAGAAGGAACGAAGCAAACACACCACACAAAGCAAAGAAAGCTAAAGGAGGAGAAAAAGATCAAAGATGGGGCGCGGATGGGAAATGTTCGCGTTTTCGTTTTGCTCCTTTTTTCGTCGGTTGTATCGTCGGTCCCTGGCTTTGCTCTGGTGGTGTGGTTGGACTTTGTCGGAGGCGCACTTTGGGCGTCTTGTGTGGTAAGGAATGGACGAGCAAAGAAGGCAGCATTGGCTGGCGATGAGTGTTTTAAGGCGGTTTGTGTTGGTGTGGAAGAAAGCCCTCTTCTTCTGGTGCCGATGCGACACGATGAGCATTACAGGAGGGGGAACCTGCTTATGTTTTGAATGAATTTTGTTGGTTTCCTTCGCCTCGTAAGTGTGGGAAATTACGTAAAAAAACGGGAGAAAGACAGAACGTAGACAGGTATCGATGGATAAAAAATTAAAAGGCATCTCTAAAGGCATGGCCCAAAGATGATGCTCGTGTGGTCTTCCGCTCGATCACACAATTCGATTCCCGGACAGGAAGTGGTGTCCGACCAACGAGCGAAGCAGGAAGTAACCTGCGGTATGCAGAAACGGTTGCCTAGGGCTACCACCATCGGCTACGTCGAACTTGAGTACCGATCAGCGTTTACCACGATTCATAACGCAAATGCTGCGGTAGAAACACCATGAAAGCATAAGTCGATAGAGCAGTTCCCTAATTCTCGGCAGGAAAACTGAGATAATTTGAAAACAGAAAAGCATGCTGGAATAATTGCAATCGTCCATATTGTTTTCGGAAAGGAAGCCAGTGTTTGAACTGTAAGGAACCCAGCATCACGTTTGAACTCCGTGACCGTGTGCTGCAGGCCCCAAACCGAGGTCGAGAAGTGTTGCCTTCGTGTTGCCGTATCGGTGGAAAACACTTTGCTTGAAGAATTTGCTCACGCATTTCGACCGGAAGCCAGCCATCACTGTTATTAAATGTGGATTCAAGCTTCTTGGCTTGTTGGTTTGTTTGCAGCGTTCAATTGCATTGCTGCGCGCTATCTGCAAACAGTTGGACATAATGCGGAATATTTTATGTACTCAAGTCCACGGTGTGTAGTGGGCACGCCTACACTAGCGACACATCTAACTGCCTACCAATTTTGAGCTGGTTTGTTTTGGAAACACACAAAAGCAATCGTGTAGGTAGAGCATGGCATTGAGTTTTGTCTAGCCTGCTGTTGAACAAATGTCAACTGTAAACCGTCCTTCAAACATGTGCGCGGGCACGTTACTGTTCAGGAACATAAAAATGTAACGCTCTACAACAGAATCAAACCAGAATGCCTAAGGACAGATCGTATGTGTCCGAGCGGCGTGTGAAATTCCGTCCGTCCGTCCGACCGTCTGTTTCTGTAAGGGCGAGAGGGTTGAACCTGTGTACAGAAGTCGAGAAAGACTGGGGGAAAGCGGGCATTGGATTCTCCTGTCAAGACGACAGGCGAACCCTTGATATTTTTCAAACATTTGCGAGGGAGTTGGAATCGAACTCGCTTCCAGAGAGAGCGAGAGTGTTACACTTTCCAGAGCAAAATCCGCCAGAGCGCATGAGCAGTGGTAAAGATTGCTGGTGGTGGTTTAGTATTAGAAGTACTTGTGCTAGTCTCAGGAACAAATAGACGAAGGACCGGATTTTTGTTCAGAACATTGATTTTGTTTCATTGCTAAGCTTAATGCATTGTGTTGGAAGTGATAATTATGGTTGGTGTTGTTAAGTATTTGTTGGGTCTAGGGCTGAGATATCGGGCATTAGCGACAGCGATCAGATTGAAGTAGTAGTCCAGAACAAGCAGGGAGTGCTGTTGGTGCAGCAGCTGGCCGAGAAAATCCGGGGAGAACATCCGGGAGAATGTACCGATATTGAGAGCTTGTGAGAGAGAGATGACGGAACGGAAATTGAGAGACAGAAGAGGAAAATGTTGAGCTAAAGTTTTTCTCGAGTTCCACCCAGGCAGCAAACATCGCTCTGCTGTACGATTCCAGGACAAATTTTCCTCCAAAAGTGGTGTTTAGTGGTCAAGAATATTAGATTTTTGCGGAATAGCTAACATTTGCAGCCGATTCTGCAGTGAACACCTAGCGTAAGGTAAACAAGGCACTGCGGACGTTGTGCAGCAGATGAAAATCGGGCAAGAAGCGTAGCTGCAAGTGTCAGGACTTTGGTGTGGAAATTATCTTTTCCATCGTAATCGCAAAGGTGTGATATTCTCACCACCGATTGGTGTGCTAGCAGGCAGTAGTACTAGCACTATGTGTGTTTGTGCATATGTGTACATGAGTGTGTATGCGTGCTTTACGTGGAAATAGGTGGATTATAATTGCCAGTATTAATTTTTGCGGTGGAAAATATTCAGCCCCTGCTGCGAAAGGATAGCTAAGCAACGATTTGGGGGTGAAAAATAGGGTGGTCTAGCTAGCAGCAGCAGGCTTTGGGTTAACATTGGAAGCTCGAACGCCCAAACGTGCCCACACAACGGCATATTAGAATAGTTTTTTTTGCTTACTACTCCATTTTCCATGCAGTCTTCAAAGTTTTGCACACGGACTTTCGCCAGTTACACATCTGCAAACAGTATTATTTCCATTTCGGTTCCGAAACGGCAGGAAAATCCATTCCAGCTAGCTCCAGCTAGTGGTAAATAATTAAAAAGTCTGCGAGCAATATGGTAGGGGGTTCCAAGGTCCAAGGGGTAAATAGCAGTTCCAAGGGTAATCCGCAGTGCAATAAAGTGTACGTGGAATGCTATATGATTTGAATTGGATTACGTTGGCCACACCCGCCCCGCGTGTTTGGTGATAAAGTATATCGTTGTGCAAAATCTGTATTGATCCATGGAATGTGGTGCAAATACTACACTGCTGGCTGCCACACAGTGTTGGTTGGCCGTTTCGTGACGTGAAAAGTATCCTCCGACAGGGTGGTTTTTCTTCTTTGTGTGTGTGTGCGTGTGTGCAAATGCTGACCAGCTAAAGCTGTGGAACAATTAAATAAACGTGTGATTTTGTTGGAAAGCTCTTGAAGCGCACAGCAAAGCTCGAATGTGTGTGTTAATGCAGAGCATGACTTTTGTTCTTCTTCGTAGGTAAAGCCAGCGCCATGAAAACGGTACGTTAGCAGTGACTATGGGATCAGAGGCATGGGCATGTGCGTGGACCCTGGGGTTTTCCGGTGGTGTCAGGCATTAAGCCGGTCGCGATCGTATGCCACATTAACCACACCCAAAACGAATCCCCGGCAAGCGTGTCCGAGTCGCGATAGATTCCCTGCACCCGGGGGCAAACGTCGCATCGACAGCGCCAGCGAAGAGCAGCAATACCGTCGCAAAGCAACAATAGAAGGGCCAAGTGCTAAAGTGGACCCAGTGTGCAATTACACCAGGAGTACCAGTGGCAGCAGCAGCAGCAGTACTGCTCATGATCACGACGGGGACGATCTGTTAGCCCACCACCGGTACAGTGCTCTGGTGCGATACAGAAAAGTGATAGACACAAGTGTTCGTAA